>NC_137584.1:89120529-89720529 GCF_963210335.1 Falco punctatus
TTAAAACCTGGGTCCCGTTTTATTTTCTCCGTTTTTTTCCTCTCCCCCCCCCCCCCCCCCATTAAGTAAAATAAAATGGGCGCGTTTGCAGCAGGCAGGCGTGCACAAAGCAATGTTCACTGAAGTCTAAAAGCGTTCGGCCAAGGAAAACTGACAAGACGGACTAATGAACCGTAGAGACGGCAAGAAAATAGCCAGTATTTGCTAGATTTCAAACCCTCTCTGTCTTCCCCGGACCACCTATCTCGGATTTTATTCTTATTTTGGTAAACGGCTCCAGCCCTTCCCTTCCTAAGCCACCAAGAAGCCAGCGACTCACGGATACCACTTCTATTATTGTAAAGGGTAAATAAAATAAAGACAAAAATTAAAAGCGACAAGAAACAGGTCGAGTTTGCAGGCGATGCTTTTACAAGCTCATCTCGCCAGGTCGAATATGGGAGCAAGCCTTAATGAAGCAATAATAGCCACATTATTCAAAAATTTTCATTTCGATGGAAATTTATCTAAAAGGGACTTAATCATATGCAAATAATAAAAGGAGGCGTAGTGACCCAGCAAGCGATCTGCATACAAATTTCAGCGTGTGCGGCGTTGGCGAGATCATACCTGATCTGTTAGATTTGCTGATCTTGTTATGTCTTCACTGTCCGATTTTGATCCGCCCTCTCTATCGTCTATGACCAAATCGATAGGCATTTTTCCTTTCAAACAGCTAATATACCGGTGGCAGAAATTGTCACATAATTCGTGTACCTACATTATGACAGAGGTTAAAAAAAAAAAAAAAAAAAAAAAAGGAAAAAAGAGAAAAAGGAGGAAAAAGAGAAAAAAAAAGGGGGGGAAGGAAGAAAATATAATCAGGAATACATAAGTAAAATTGACAAGTGCAACCAGTCTCCCCCCTTCACCCCTGTGACATCAAAAGTCCTAAACAGGGGAAACACACTGCAATTATCCCCCTGAGACCTCTAGACGCATCCAGAATTAGGAATAACTTTCTTTTCTCGCAAAATAGAGATATCCCAGAAAATTGACAGTGACAAGATGATTCACAGGCTACAACATATTCAACACCCGTGTTAAATTCATCTGCTCCCGGAGCTGTGGCCATTAGAGAGGTGACCTGCATGGGTGACATTTAAGGTAAACTATTTAATTTCATCCAGTTATTTCATCATAAACCCTTTCCAAAGGGGTATAAGGACAGAAAAAAAAGGATTTAAAAAAAAATAATAAATCCCGATGCACTGGGCTGCAGTACGTTCCAGGCGTCCCTGCCCTGAAAGCCCCAGTCCTCCGCCAGACCCGTACCTGAGCCGCCCCGATGAATGGGCAGATTTTAACACATTTCGGGTAGAGCGAGAACAACCTGCCAGTTATGGTTAGATAAAGTGGCTGAGGCTCCCGAGAAACTTTTCAACTATTTAAAAGCCTCTCAAAATGTTTATTTTTAGGAGAAAGGGAATTCTCTTCTAGGCCAGCTATCAATGACACGTAAAAAATCCTCAGGAAACCAGAGCGCACTTCCAATTTAATGTGAGCTCGGATGACACCGCCTTCTTAGAAATTAGCATTCTCCCTCCCAAGATTGCTAAAATAGCCAGCAAAAAAACCCTGCATTTAGGCTGCAATCTCTTTCTTCTGCTCCGAGGTGTACAATATTCCCAGGAACAAGAGACAGACACAACTATCAACTCTGCTTTGTCTCTGCAAAATGTTACAGGACAATCCGTGCCCTGAGCCTGACCTGCAGATGGCTCTTAAAAAAATAAATAAATAAATAAATAAATAAATGAAATCCCCACTGCAACCAACTGCGGCCGAAGGCTCTCCCCCACCACCAAGAAAAAATAAAATCTTAAAATATAAAAATAAAATCACAATTTCAGGGGGCTTGGCTGAAGCAACCATTTCGAGTCTCATCTGCGGCACCACAGAACTGCAACTATTTATACAAAGCCAGCAAAGTATTACAATGAACACAAGGCCTGGGCGTTCGAGAGCCTGGGTTTAGAGGCTGAAATTGTAATTAAACTGCGAAGAGAAATGGACGCCAAGATTGGTCTTGACACTAATTACCAGAAAGAAAGACATTTATGCAAATTTACCAGAAGCCTGAACTTCAGCAGTACTGAAACGGAGGAAGAAGAAAGAGAGAGAGACAGAGAAAGACAAAAATTACCTTCTCTAATTCCAACAGATGAAACCTTAATACTTGTATGGCTTGAATCATCTGCAAAGATACAAACAACACGAGTATTTATCTCATTCCCGGATTTGGGGATATTTCCCACAGCCGCCCCTGCCGCACTTTGTAGCTTGACTTTTCTCTAGTAGTAAATAAAAAGTTGTTTTGATTTATGGCAATAACACTAAAACTTAATAGCGGTGGTTTTGTGCGCTGTTTAACGAGAAGCGATCTAGAGTTAACAAAAAAAAAAATCCCTATTGCAACGAAGCAACTAAATTATACGGATCATAAACATTTCTTTAAAAAAAAAAACACACACACACACACACACAACCCTCTAAACACCATCGCTGGCTCTTTGCGAAAGCCGGAGCTAGACTCCTCCAGCATAGGCAAAATATTTGTTTATCCTTAAGGGGGGAGAAAAAAAGGGAGAGAGAGAAAAGGGCTCCTTTTGGGTAGGTTTAGCGCAGGGGGGATCTCCGGCCACAGCAACCCTCTGTGCTTCCCCAGGAGCTGCTGAAAAGGTACGTGGAGGGGCTGGCTACAGCCTGGCTAATTCCTCGCTCCTCCCGGGCCGGCCAGCTCGCCCCCAAGCCCCGAGCTCCCCTTTGGAGGTTTGCTTTATCTATATCCTTATGGGATTTTTTACTTCCACGCAATTACCGCATCGTATTTACTTGTAATTATAAAAATCATCATCATCATTAAAAAAAAAAAAAAGGAAGATCCACGTGAGAAATTTTCAATTTAGCACCATCAAACTACCTCTCCAGAAGACATAGAAGTTTTTTCTTTTTCTTTTTCTTTTCTTTTTTTTTTAAATAAATGGGAAGGGAAGGGAGGGTGGTGGGGTGGGGGTGGGGAGAGGAAGAAGTGTTGTTAACTCTTACCAAGTTATCCAGTTCGGGATTAGAGGAAAACAGGGGTTTCTCTGCTCGGATCTAAATACAAGAAAGGGGAGGAAAGGGGGAAAAAATAATAATAATAAAAAAGATGTGAAATATGGAAGCAGAAAAAGCAGGCGTCATTATTTCTTGCTTCATTACACTGTCGGGTCCATTATGTAACCTTTCGTGCAAAGCCCTGACTGCTGGATTTAGTACATCAGCCAAAGACTTGAACAAGTGAATCAAATACACCGAAAAATACCTCCGGAGCTTCCCGGCAGAGCCCCGGCCCGGCTCCCGGCTCCCGGCCGGCCCCCGCCGCCCCCGTCCCCGCCGCTCTTTGGGGGGTGGTCAATGCCCAGATTTCCCCGATATTTTTTTTTTTTTGCTTGGCTGGGGTTTGTTTGGATTTTTTCTTTTTTTGCCTCTTGCAGTAAGAGAGGGGGGAGGGGGAAACGCGCATCTTTATCTCAACAGAGACTTGTTTTTCTCGTTACGATTTTTTTTCCTTTTTTTTTTTTTTTCTGTTACTGTTTCAACCCGGTTTTGCTGACCTGTTTGGCGAACACTGCTATGTCTTCATTGAAAGACTCAGAGGAGCAAACATCGCCTCCCGCTACCCCGGGCTCCCTGGGTGTGCATGTAGCTAATTCACATTTCTCAAAAATCAGTGCTAAAAGAGGGAACAGGGGGTGTCTGAAAGAAAATACAATAGTCACACACACAGAGGGGGGGGAGAAAAAAAATATCATAACGAAACCAACACCCACCCCCCCCCCCCAAACACAACAATAGTTAGTCCCGCAGCAGCGTGGGGAGGGGGCACCCAGCGAGGGGGCTCCGGCACCCCCCGCCGCCTCCCGGCCCCTGCCCGCAGCCATAGCCCCCCGGCCCCGTCTGCCCGCACACACTGCTCATACAACCTTAGGACAAGCTAAGAATAAA
Organism: Falco punctatus; assembly: GCF_963210335.1. Classification (NCBI taxonomy): domain Eukaryota; kingdom Metazoa; phylum Chordata; class Aves; order Falconiformes; family Falconidae; genus Falco; species Falco punctatus. The sequence goes on from NC_137584.1 coordinate 89,124,559, forward strand.
ACCCAAGCCTGTTCCAGCAGCCATTTTGAATTAACTTTCCTTGTCTTTAGGAAAAAAAAAAAAATTAAAATCCCTGGACGTACACTTCTGCCTTTCATGCTTTTAATTCCCGTTTTCTGCTGGAGGACTGGCTGGGAGCAAAGGTGGAAAAAAAAAACCAGGGGGAGGAAAAAACCAAACCAAAACAGAAAAAGAAACACCCCCCATCCCAATTAAAAGAGAAAAAAAACCTCAACCCACCCACCCCTCTGCACCCAGCGCCGAACCAGCCGACCCACCGGCAGGCGCTGGCCAGCCGGGCTGCCTGCCTGCCCCGCTGCCTGTCCCTCTGCTTGTCCTGCTGCTCGTCCCTCTGCCTGCCCCGCGCCCCCCGAGCCCCCAGCCCCGACCCGCGGGGGAACCAGGTGCTTTCGGGCTGTCCCAGCTTTCAAAGCCCCCCCAGGAGAAAGGCTGCGTGTGCATCTGCTTCCCTCAGCCGCTTAATAATTTAAATAAATAAATAAGCGTGGGCGCGCACACACACATATATATATGTCTATTTGTAACAGCAAGTTAATTTTTATTTTTTCCAAGGGCTTCATACTTTTTTTTTGGGGGGGAGGGGGGTACCGGACACTGCTGAGTTTTACCCAACCCTACTGATTTCTGATAACCCGATAGAGAAACCCAACGACGTGATTCATTTCCCCCCCACCCCCCCCTCACTGTTTTCAGAGCGATTTTAAAAGGCTCTTAAACTCCCCTGCCAGCTCCGGACGGGCAGATTCATTTGAAAAGCATCTGCCGCCCCTCGGAACCCACCGGCTCCGCCACAACGGCCTAGAAACGGCTTTGCAGCTCGCCGCACCGAGACACAGTCAATGCTGTCGGATAAAAAGTTTTTTAAAAATGAAAATTTAAAAGGATAAAATGAAAGAAAGAAAGGAAAAAAATAAAAAAAAAAAAAGGAAAAAAAAAAGGTAAGGGTTGAGAGGAGCAGCTCTACAGTTTTCTCCTCCGCAGCGCACGGAGAGCCGGGCAGGGCGGAAAGTTGGGAGCAGCACTGCCAGCTCCCTGCGCCCCAGCTCCGGGCGCGGATTTACCGCCCGGCGCACGTTGTGCCCTGGGAATATTATTTTCCTCCTCTTCCTCCTCCTCCTCCTCCTCCCCGCCGTGATGCCTGCCGCCCCTCCAGCAAGCCCCGGCTGTTTATTCGATGGAGCCCCCGCAGCTCCCCGTGCCAGGGGCCCCCCAACCCTTTCTCCCGCCGCTTTTAAAAAATACTAATAAAAAAATTTAGAATACAACCCTCTTCCGCGCAGCGCTGCCCGCACCCCCCAGCCCCTTCCCCATCCTTCTCCGGGCCCACACCCCCCCTCCCTCCTTTCCCCCTAGCCCATCCCGCGCAGGTTGCGCGCAGCTTTGCGCGGCCACCTACCCGTAGATGGCATCTTTATCTCTCTTGAGGGCGTCGTTGACGGAGGCGCCCATGGCGGGGGGCATGGCGTTGGCGTGGGCGGCGTGGGGGTACTGGTGCGAGTGGAGCGGCGGCCCGTGGTTGAGGTGGTGGACGGGCTGCATGGGGCGGGCGCCGTGGGGGTCCCCGTACATGGTGGTGGGGATGCCCACCCCCTCCATGCCGCCGTAGTGGGGCAGCTCGTCGTACTGCGGGGCAGAGAGAGCAGAGAGGCGTCAGGGGGGGGGAGATGGGTGGGTTTTGGGGGGTGGGGGGTAGCCCTGCTCCCGGCTGTCCCCCCTCCCTCCCGGGGAGAAGGCGCTGCCCCCCGGGCTCCGCGCCGCCGGGGGGTGCGGGTGTCCGTCCCCCCCCGCGTACGGCCGTGCGGCGCCGGGGAGGGCAGCAGCGGGGCTGGGCTGCCCGCAGATCCCAGAGCCTCCAAGGCTGGGGCGAAACCATCATCATCATCATCATCATCAACATAAAAATGAAAGGGGGGGACCCCCATCCCCAAACCTTCCCCCCCCTCTACCCTCCCCACGAAGAGCAGCCCAATTCTCCCTCCGCTAAACTTTTCCCGCTGGTCAGAAGTCAGGTACCCAACGCAGCGAGGATGCAAAAAACTTCAGCGGCGGGGAAAAAAAAAAAAAAAAAAAAAAAAAAAAGAAGAGGGAAAAAAAAAGGAGCGATTTTTGGGGTTTTCAGCAATTCCACGCGAACGCACTTTTAAAGGCGAAAGGCTGGAAACGCTTGCCCGGGCTCTCGGGATTTTGGGAATGCTTTTTTTTTTTTTTTTTTTTTTAAGGGTTTTCTTTGTTAAAGATTAAGGAGCGAAAGCTAACGCGGTTCCCAGGCAGCGGGGGAAACGGCCACTTTTCATCTATTAAAAGCGAAGGTGTGAATAAACAGTTTTAAAGATCCCTGACACTTGCTTGGACCGAAAGAGTAAAAGGCAAGTTGTCAGCAGAGGAACTTTCCTTCCCAAGCAGCGCTCGGAGGGGCGGCAGGCAAATTAGGCAAGAAAACTTCTTTCCAGGGCTTTTCCCCTTCCCCAAATCCCGACTCGCCCGACTCCGGCTGATTATTATTTTTTTTTCCCCACAAAACTTCAATTTAGGAGGTAGTTGGAAGGAAAAAAAAAAGAAAAAAGGACATCGCATCCAAAATAGAAACAACAATACACATGGCAGTGCATGCTGCTAACTTCTAATTCAAATTAAAGTGACTTTCTTTTAAAAAGAGCTTTTTTTTTTTCAGCCCGTTGCACTACACCTTTTGTGACTGAATAGGAAAAAAGAGGGGGGGGGGGAAAGGAGTGAAAAAAAAAAAAAAGTAAAAAAAAAGTTGTGCTTACTCCCAGCTAGAAGTTATCTTCCGAAAGTGAAGCGGTATATCATCACTAACACAGCAAAATGCTCAGAGACATGCACACATTCAAATATTTCAAGCACTGGTGACTTTAAAAAAGACATCGGTAGGACTAGAGCTACAAAACCAACAAATACAGAGGCTCGGACATATTCACTTACATGCCTGCATGTCATTAATGTATAGAAAGCTTGCCTTTTCCGTGAGAGATCCGGGATGGGGAGTAAAAGAATCAAGAAAATATCAATATATACAGGTTTTAAGCCTACAAGTACGCCTGATCAATCCTCCCGCTCCAGGACACCGCTTTGTGCCCCTGCTCCAAAGAGGAGGGGAAGAAAAAAAAAAAAAAAAAAAAAAAAGAAACTTTTTTCGCAGCGTCTCTGTCAGCCACGTTTCAATATTATTTCACATTTGAAATCCATTTTTTTTTAATACGTACCCTTTGCGCCATCGGCCTGCTTGCTCCCTTCCTACTTCAACTTCTAATATATCCTCTTTAAGGCCAGTGTGAAAAGAAAGAAACGCGAAGTTCCCCCCCCCTCACCCCCCCAAAAAATGCAAAAATCCCTTAGCGTCGCCAGCAATGGAAGCAATCGAGTACAATCTTCGGCTTGCTGGATCTCAGCGAAGCGATACGGTAACTCAGCATTAAAAAAGGAGGAAAAAAAAATAGAAGAAAAAAAAAAATCAACTCTCCCTCCTTCCTTCCCTCCTTCTTTTTTCTTTCTTTCTTCCCTCTCCCCCTGTCTCCCTCTCTCTCTCTTACTCTCCCCCTCTCGTTTCCAAGACAGCAGCGGGGCGAAAGCAAATATCCTTTCCCCAAATCAGGTTTTTTTTTTTTCCTTTTTCTTTTTCTTTTTTTTTTTTAAAGTGCCCCTCAAACCCAACTACCAAGTCTCATGGCTTTTTGCCACTCCGGCTGTCAATCACAGGCGAGGTTGTCAAGGTGGTGAATGACTGATGATGATCCGCTGCGTGTGCTCCCACCGCGCAGGACACCTCAAATGTTAATTTTCGAGCGCGCTCACCCAAAAAAAAAAAAAAGAAAAAAGAAAAATGTATAAAAAAATAATAAAAAATTAAAAATCGAGGGAGGAGGAGAAGGAGGAAGAGGAGGGGGAAAAATTAAAAATTAAAAAGGCTCGCTAACGCGCCGGCTCTCCTTTTATTATGGTTATTATGATGATGATGATGATGATGGGGGTTTTTTTCGCTCCTCCTCGGATCGCTCCTAATTCCTCGCCGGCGCCGGCTCGCTCTGCCCCTGCGCGGCCGCCGGGCGAGGCTGGCGGAGGCGGGCCGGGCGCGGGCGCGGGTGCGGGCGGAGCGCCGCGCCGTGCGGGGCGGGCGCGGGGAGGAAGGGCGGCGGGGGGGGGGGAGGCGCGGCGCTGCCGCCGCGGGCCGCGCGTTGCCGGGCGTCCGCCGCCACCGCCGCGGCGAGCGCAGCGCAGCGCCGGGCTGGAGCAGACTGCGGGAACCCGGAAGTAGTGGTGGCCATAACAGGTCGCGTCTTACACAATGCGCTGGGCGGCAGCAACTCCGCCACCGGCGCAGGGGGGCGCGCCGCCCGCCCCGCGCCCCGCGCAGCGCCCCCGCCCCGGCCGGCAGCGGCGGGAGGAGCCGGGAGGGGGTGGGGGGCACGACACCCCCTGCCGGCCCTGCCCTCCGCCCGGCCGCTGTGCCCACCCCCCCGCCCCCCGGCGGTGCGCGGAGGGGCGCTCCCGTCCCCTTTGTCTGGCGGCGCCGCCGCCCCGCTCCGCGTCCGCGCAGCGCTCCGGGGCCGCGCCGCCGCCCGCCCCTCGCTCCCCCTCCTGCCTTCCCCCCCCCCCCCCCCCCGGCGGCTCCCCCCGCGGCCGCCGGCCGAGTGAGCTCACCCGGCCCCCGGCCGCCGCCGCCGCGCCGCCGCCGACCAATCAGCGCTGCGCCGCCCCGCGCCGCGCCCCCATTGGTCCGGGCGGGAAGCGGGGCTCGGACCGGCGCGCCGCGGGAGGGGGGGGCGCCCCGGAGCGCTGCCACCGCCCCCCCGCCTGGTTCCGCGGCCGCGCTGCCTTGCGCGGGGGGCTGCCCTCCCCCCCATCCGCGTAACCGGGGGTCCGCTCCCGGCCACAAACACAGCCGTCCCTCCCTGCGGGCCCCCTCCGCCCCGCGAGCGGGGGGCTCGCCGTGCCCCTTCCTCCCCGTACCTGCGGGCCGGGCTGCGCGGAGCGCCGGGAGAGCTGCCCCGGCCCCATCGCATCTCCTGCCGGGGACGGGCAGGCGGAGAAGGAGGACCCCCGCCACCCGGCAGCCCGGTGCAGCGGTCCCCGAGTGAGCTGCCGTGCGTGTGTGCCGGTGGTGCTGGTGGGTTACTCCGGTAAGGCCCCCAGGGCCGGGGGCTCGCTGCTCCGTCCCCGCCGGCACGGCTCAAACTTCAGGGAAACCCGTTTCCAGCCCCCCCGCCCCCCCAGCCCCCCGCCCCTTTCCGCTAGGACCGGCCTTTTATCCCGGCGAGGGAGATAAAGACCTCTCAGGTAAGAGCCGTTTTCATGCACTAACCCCCCGCCCCCCGCCCCACGCGTGCCTGGGGGGACCCACGGCCTCGGGGCCCACTTCCGTGTCTCGGTACCCGGGGCACGGCGCTCGGTAGCGAGTCCCCATCTCACAGGTCCCTTGTTGGGGGGGGGGGGGCTGCAGCCTGACTCCCAGGGATGCAATCTCCTCCTCTCCCCGTCCCTTCTTCCTTCCCCCCCTTAAAAAAAACAACCAGCAAACCCCTAAATTCAAAAAACCCCCATCCTTTTAAGCGTCTCCACCAGGCCTTTATAAGATTAATTCAGCGCAACCCAGCCTAAAACACTTTTACAATGTAATTACAGTCGTACAAATTGTTTGCCCAAACCTCATTCTGGATAAGGATTTTACAATTAGCAAACAGTTACTGCTCTTAGGGCTTGGTGCGAGAAATCGCGCTGCCGCCTCTCCGCTTGCAATATACCGGCCATAAAAAAAAAAAAAAAAAAAAAAAAAAAGGCTAATCCGGGCAGCAATTAATCATCTATTAAAAGGGGAAAAAGTAAAAGGACAGTTCCGCGGTCTCTCGGTAAACTCCTGCCGCGGCGGACGAGCTGCGCGGCAGCGGCCACCCGCGCAGCATCGCGCCCCGCTGCCTTTCTACGCGAGGCGGCTCTTCTTTTTTTTTTATTTATTGTTTTCCTTTTTTTTTTTTCCCCAAAAACTTGCTGTTTTGCAGGAATCTATTGACGCTTCCCCATCGCACGGTGCAAAGGGAGAGGAGGGAAAAAAAACCTAGGGATACGGGGGGGGGGGATAAAAAGCCAACAGCAAGGGGTGGGGTGGGTGCTCGGGTCGGGCAGCGGCCGCGGTGCGGGCCGCGGTGCTGCGCGGTCCCCGTCCCTCGTCCCCCCCCGGCCGAGCCGGGCCCTTCGCGAAGGGGTCCACCGCGCTGAGGCCAACAGCCAGGCGTGAGGGGGGTCCCCCACAGGGGAAATCTCGGTCCATTTGCTTATCGGGTAATAAATGAGGGTTTTAATCAGGCTGAATTTCTCAGCTTAAGGAAAGAATTAGTCATACCTAGGAACAATCAGATGTTTTCTAGCTGGCTTCCCTGCCACCTTCCTAGCAGGGATTTGTGGTGGGACACATTAGCATCCATTAATATTGAAATTTGAAAACTGAAATAGGAACAACCAGAAGAGACAAACAAACAAGAAACCGCATCAGAAAGCGTTTGCGAGGCAGCCGAGAGATAATCCAGGAATGCTTCAGATAAGGGGGTGGTGGGGGGGTGGGCGATACGTGCGGAGATACCCGAAAAGTCAGAGCCTGATGAAACGCTTGGAAGAAGGATGGAGGGGAAAGGAAAAAAAAAGTCATACAAACCAAAGCAAAGCGAAGAACTGTTTAAAGCCCTATGAAAGGGCAGAGCCGGGGAGGGGGGAGGAGTGCTGATGGAAGGAGGATGGCAGCCAGGGGGTTCGGGGCGCAGCCGAAGCGCAACGCCGGGCTTTGGGGGTTCACAGCACAGAGAGCGGGGGGCGCCGGGGGAGCGGCCCGGACCCCGGGGCTGCCCGGCCCCGACGATGCTCCACTGGCTCCGCGGCCGCCCGCGGAACGCTCCGCGGGTGGTGGTGTGGGGGGAACGGGCAGCCCCCCCCCCCCCCCAAACTGCCGGCCCTGACGTTTGCAGAAGTTATGGGGGTCCTTTATTAATTAAATGGAGGGCTTCATAAAATATTCCCAATAAAATTTACGGTTGTCTTAAAACTTTCTAAACACCGCTATAAATTTTTTTAATAAAATTAACTGGGAAATGAGTTACTGGCCGGGATTTTTGTCACTTCAACTTCTCCGGCAGCGGGAGGGAAGGGACCGGAGCACAAAAGGAGCCTTTCAGGGACGGGGTGGCGGTGGCCGCCAGGTTTGCCCCGCCGGGGCAGCCCGGGCCGGGCAGAGCCGAGCCCCGAGCCCCCTGCCCGGCGGCGCCGTCCCCTTGCACCCTACAGTGACACAATTGCACCCGAAATCCCCCAGAATAACCCCAGAGCCCGGCTGCGCGATAGTATCGGGGCTGATTTTTTGGGGTTTTTCTTCTTCTTTTTTTCTTTTCCTTCCCCTTGCCCCCCCCCCCCCCCCCATGATCTAGGCGCCACTAGTTCATTTGTATTAATTTGGAAGCGCTGCTCCGCTCCGCTGTCTCAGCGATACCTGCCTTTAGCCCCGCTCCATCTTTCCTCCTTGCCTACACCAAGCCCTCTCGCTTTGCTATCGATATTGCTATACTTCTCGTTGAATGAAATAATAATAGTAATGATAATAATAAAAATGCTGGGTAAAATTCTGGCTGCTTAATTTAAAAAAAGTAAAAAAAAATTAAAAAAAAAAATAAGCTGCTCGACCGTTCCACATCTGAAGGATTGAGCTGTTGTGCCGTCTACTGGGCGATGGGGAAAGTACAGCCAGAACCGCCTCCAAACTTTCTGCGGGAGAAAAGTACGGTTTTCGGCAATTCGGAGGGGCCGGAGGCGCCGAATTTCTCGGCAGAAGACGATGACAAGCGACCGAGGGCAGCAAAGCCGCAGGCGCGGTTTGTCCTCCGTCCTCTCCCCCCACCCCCCTCCCCCCCGGTGCTCCCCGGAGCCGCGCAGACCCCCCGGCTCCAGCGCTCGGGGTTTTACCGAAGCAAATCGGCTGCGGTAAGGGGGGATGCGGTAAAGATGGCTTGAGCTCACCCGTGGGAGGCAGCTGGACGTTAGCTCAATATGCAGGAAAGGGGGCGAAAAATTTAAAAAACATAATAAAAAGGGGGTACATATTTGCGAATGGTTTAAAAACTTCTCCTCCGCCAGCAGCCGGCTGCAGCCCGCGGGGCAGACGGAGCGCTCCCCGCCCGAGGATGCTCTCGGAGGGGACCGAGGGCAGCGGCTTTGATGCCTCCATAGCAGCCCCCCTCGGCGGGGCAGCAGGAGGGGTTTAACCCGGCACAGCCCCAGTCTCGGTTCAGCCCGAGCGCTGGAAGGTCCCCAGCCGCGGATGCTTGCAGCAGATGCAGCCAAGCCGGGTAATTCCCCTCTCCCTGCCCGCTTGGCTCCGCGGCGCCTGCGATGCTCCCTTCAAAAAAGTTCAAGAAGAGACGCCAAAAAAAATTTTTTTTTTTTTTTAAAACAACAACCCAAAAAAACCTTTAAAAAAAACCCACCCAACAAACAACACTGACTTTTGCGAGGCGACAGGCGCAGAGGGGCTGTGAAATGCAAAGCCTTTGTCGTATTTACACAGTGTCGCAGCCGACTGTACCCGGAGATAAACATCCAGGCGTCTGCCAGGGCTCGGAGGAGGTTTTCAAAGCAAAGACCTCTAAGCGCCTACTCTCAATCCACCCATATGCACGCACCGAGGCTGAAAAGCTGGAGACACCCTCGAAGCTGAACGATAGGTTGGGTTTTGCTGTTGTGGTTGTTTTTTCTTGTTTTTTTTTTTTTTTTTTTTTTTTTTAAGAAGTTAAATGAAGGTATAAGCGAACCCTCTGCCACTTGTAGCAGACCCACTCCGACCGCTCGCTGCCTCCAGAGCCACTTGCCGGAGTTCAACAGAGGGTGACATTAGCCTAAAATATTCGATACCTTTTTTCTTGGAGATTTTCCCCACTTCTGCTGGGCTAAGCTCAGCTCCCAGTTTGTCTCTGCGGGGAAAATTGCCGTCTCTGAAGGAAAGCAACAACCTGCCCGATTTTTTATCGGTGGGGGGTTACGGATGCTTTCCTCGTGGGACATAAAGCAGGAATGAAATGATCCCGTGCCCCTGGTATAAAAAGTTGAACGGCCCCTCTTCGAGAAAGTTGAATGAAGTGTCTTACCCTTTAAAACGAGCCTGAAAGTACTTGCGACACAGTACGGGAAACAAATTAGCGAGTAACCAAATAACCCCCTACTCGCAAGCCACAGGGAAGCGGCTGCCGGGGTCGGACGGGACCTCGGCTGAGCCACCGCCCGGCGCGGTTCCCTCAGCCGGGCCATTTGATGTTCTCCTCCAAACTAATTTTCAATATTGCTCCATTCCTATTAGCTAACCCCGCATTCAGCTGGGCTAATGAGCCCATTACAGAAGTATTTCGACTTGCCTCCGATGCCGAGGGCAGAGGATAGGCACGAACCGCAGCGGGACGCGGGGCTGGGGAGCGCGGTGGGATGGGAGGAAACCTGGGGGGGTCCCTCCAGGCGCCCCCGCCGCGGCGATGCCTCTCTGCGAACGCCACCGCCCAGGTAAATCCGCCTGTAAGTCACCCAGGCTTTATAAATTATAAAAATAAAAGGATGCGGAGCCAAGCCCCCCTGCCCGCCGGTGCGATGCCGGGCGCTCCCAGGACCCGCAGCCCTGCCGGGGCCGCCCAGCCCAGCCCGGTCCTCCCAGCCCCGGCCCCGGCATGTCCCCGGGCGTGCAACGGGCCGGGGAGGCAGGGGATCATGTTAGCACCCCCGCACCCCCCGCCCCAGGAGGTACCAGCTGCCCACAGCTCCCCCCAGGACAGCACAAGCCGCTCTATCTGCATCTGCGAGTGCATTATCATAGACTTCGGCATAATTGCATATTGACTTTACTAAATGGATCTGCAGAGCTATTTAAACATCTCTCTCTTCCACCCGCAAACAATTCTCTCGGCAAGAAAAAACCCCCAAACAACTGAGGGCTGCACAGGAGCTTCAAGTTGCTCTCGCTCCTTCGGGTTCGAGGTGTTTGTTGGGGCGCCGGCGGCTCGGACCCGCCGGGTGCGAGTGCGGCGAGCAGGGGGGCTGCGTGTGACAGCCGGGCTGGTGGCTGTCATTCACCTCGGGGGCTCAGAGGTGAGCACATGGCCGTGCGTGTCCCCCTGTTTCTAAGCTCCCCTGGATAATTTTTGGCCAGCTGCGACGGCCGTGAGAAAAGCGTCTGTGGGTATGTGCGTGTGCCCGAAGGACTGCTCGAAGGACAACTTTGCAAAAACCCCTCCTTGTTAACAATTTTCAAAAGCTCCCTTGGAGGGGGGGCACCCCAAGGCAGCGTCCCCCTTCCCCTACGCCTCCCCAGTCACAGCAGTGCCACGCAAGCCACGTCAGCCCCAAGCCACAGAGCCAGGCTTTGCCTGCCAGGACAGCCGTGCTCATCCTCTGCCTGCGCTGTGTCCCCCCCCCCACTGTCCCCTCTCCATCCTCCCCGCTTGTGGGTCGGAGCAGACGCAGCTGCCCTGGCCCTTGAGGCTTGCCGGGGAAGGTGGCCTCTCCTCCCGCACCAAGGCCGGCTCCCCAAGGCAGCAGCTGCCAGAAGCAGGCAGGGAGGGGAAAAAAGGCGAAGTAGAGAAGGAGGGGGGTCGGGGAGGGAGGCGGTGAAAGCTGCACTTTCCTCCGAGCAGAGCGAGCGTCCCCTCGGAGGGGCCCCAGCCCCAGGAGCTGCTTCTCCAGCCCTGGGCCTCCCACATGGCAGCACATCGCTGCCTGCGCCCCGCAGCCCCCTGCCCTGGTGAGGGCAGCCCCGCATGCGGCTCAGGCTCCACCGGCATTGCGGCCCCGCAGCCCCCAGCCCCGCACGGGGCTCACCCCGCGGCTGCTCTGCAATGGCATTGTGGCTCTGCGGTGGCTGGCCGGCCAGACACACGGGGCTCGAGCCAGGCCCACTGCGTCCAGATGGGGACACTCCAACAGCCCGGGGACTCGCAGCATCCTGCACCATGACGTGATGCTAACGGACATTTTCTGCAGCTTGTTTAAAAGGTTCATTAAAAGATCTGCGGGGTTCCGCAGTTGTCGAAGGGAAGCCTCGCTCAGAAGAACCCACCGAGATGCATCAACAGAGAGTTTGCTGCCAGCTTACCCCACTGAGCACTGTTTTTTACCTTGAAGGTGTTAGCTTTGCTTGAGGAGCTGTAATTGCACTTTAAAGAAAATGCCCTCCCGCTCTTATACTCAACTTAGTCATGGGAACAAGACAAGAAATCAGACAGGCCCCCAGACTCTGGAAAGGGAGTATTTTCCATGTGGAACCAGAGAAACATCTCATAGAGCAATCAGCTCGGCTCTCCTCAACTGCAGCGTTATTCCCTTGCATTTAGCAGACTGCAGCTCGATCGAACACTCTGTATTTTAGCGAAGAGGGCTCGCAGTGTGCTTTAAGGAGGACTGTCCCACCATTCAACCTTCCAGTTCAAATTTCCAAAGATATTTTGCTGCTTCTCTCAACACTACAGTGACCACGAGTCCATGCCAAAATCTGACACCTAATTCCTGCCAGAGTTACATACCATCTTTAGCAAACGTGGGCAGTAAGCCATGCTTCAGGAGTTCCCTACCGGCCCAACTCTCATTGAACATCACTGGATTACCTAAGTCACCTTTTGAAAAGGGCGTACCTTTCTGAAGGTAGCTACGCATCATAGTGCACGTAGATGTGACCGAAGTAGCCTTGAACCCCTCTGTTGTGGAGCTGACAAAAGCATATCAGCAGGCTCTACCCATCCAAGCGCTTCCCAGGGGATTTTGGGGACACTAAGTTCTTTGCCTCGCCCCTCTTCTTCCCTTGAAACACCACTTTACGCCTCTCTGGATGCAAACAGGAACAGAACGGAGTCAAATTTTCTGGGATGTATTTACACCTGATCAGATAAAGGTGAACCACAGAGCCCACCTATTGCTTTGGTCCCCCTCGCCATTTCTACCACCCCTTTTAATTTGCTCTCCCTTGAGCGCATCCCTTGAAAGGGGACCGCTCACCCCAATGGCATGGGATGGCTTGTGGCATCAGGGTGCCACCAGAGCAGCCGAACGCCTTACAAGTGTGTGTGCGAGACGGGACATCCTCATTCAACAGCCAGAGCACTCAAAGCACAGGAGGTTTTCCAGGGACTTGACCAAGAAACTCCATGGTGGCACAAGGAACAGAAGCGAGATACTTTACCTCTCAGGCCTCTGCTTGAAGGCAAGCTGTTCCCACCCCTCTCTTCATTAACTCGTAAACAGCAACTCTGGACCTTGCCCAGATGTCTCCCCCCATACCAGAATATCTTGCTTTATACTATTTTTCCCATATCATCTGAGATCACGTCTCCTTTTGTTTCCAAGTTGAAGTTTATTATACTATATTACAGTTGTCTGCATTGCTGATCATTTGTAACTCTTTTGATTATTTTCCTGTCCTTGCTAGTATTTGAAACGCTTCTTACTCTGCTCCCCTTTGCACATTTTATTACTGTACTGCTCACCTCATTCTCCTACCAAGCCCATTCTGCCTTGCTTTTACTCTCACCAAACTTGAGGCTGCTGCTGCTCCTTCTCCTTTGCTGTACAGCACCACCACATTAATTTTTTCCCCCAGCCTTTTCCATACATGCTATGCCTCTCTGCTGATGAAGAGACCCTCACCGGGTTTCACCCATGCCAGCCACGTTGTCCTTGCCATTAGTGTTACATTTCTAGTTATTCTTGCTTCTTCCCAAAGCCTTTGAAGTCATGTAGAGACAATTTGATTCATTAGTACACTCAGCCTGGCAGTAACTCTAGCTTCTGCTCTACTTTCTGTATTAGAAGCACATGTTGGGTCTGTGAGGGGAAAGCTCCACCGTCTGAGTTCCCTACACAGTTCAAATTCCGCTTTAAAAATCGTTGCCTCGCTGAACTTGAGTGGCTGGTGGCTTTCTGCCCTGGCTTTCCCTACCTGGGAATGCCACCTCCTCCTCCCTCCCCACTGGGATGACCAACTACTGTGAGCAGTTTCTCCTTCTGTGTGCCTCTGGGCTGGAAGCCTTTAGGGCAGTCACATGTGCTTGCAGTTCTCTCCATGGTTTTCCAGAAGAGCTGCAGTTGTCCCAAATATTCCTTACTCAGATGCCACCTAGCTTCACGTAGGCTGAGCTCCATTGGCAGCACTCTTCACTAGTCATCCTCATGGCACCTTCCTCGGTCTTGTTGGGTTGGGAGACAGATAACAGCCTTGTTTCTTCTTCTGGCCATCGGGATGCTGGGCCAGGCTCCTCCACGAAGGACCACCTGGAAGGATCTCTTGCCTCCTTGGCTCAGGTGGCTCCTCCCAATGTGTTATTCTCAAAAAGCAACAGCATGGGCATCAAAGGTACAAAACATGGCTTGACACACATTCCTTGCTTGCTCTTCCCATGCTGTCCTGCTGCTGTGCTCTGTCTCTGCAAAGTGCGGCTCCTCAGTCTTCACCTCCTTTGATGGCTTCTTCACTCCCCAGCAGGTTTGCGTGTTCCTCCAGCCACATGGTGAGACCATCACATACAGCCAGTACCTCTCCGAGGAACTTTACCTTGCAAGCACATTAGAAACCATAACGTTTCGAGCAAGAGACCTCCTAAGAAAACTCCACCACGGGACCACTTGTTGCTCTGGCCACGTAGTTTATTCCATTCCCTCTTTCTACTTTCCAGTGCTTTTGCTAAAGCTCTTCTTACCTGCCTGTGTCTTAATATAGATTCTGTTTAGGAAGCCAAGCCTGCCTGCCTCATGTTTTCCCTTGGATCCGTGCCCTGCTCCTAGCCAAGGTTGCCTACGGATCCCACTTTGAAGTCCTTCTGTGACACATCGGCTGCACTCGGTGACTCTTACCTCGGCTGATGTCACCTCGGGGGTCCCTCTCCAGCGGGTCACATCACCTCCACGTGCTTTGATCAAAATGAAATCCATTTACAAGTGCCTGATGAGCCGCCACAAACAGGCCCACAGGTTCCTAGCCAAAACTAGCCGACATAAAAATATCTCGGCTTTAACTTCGGTTGAGTCCTTAAATTAGCTAAGATGAGGCAAAAGCCCAGAAGAAAAAACCACTTCATTTCAATTTACAAGTACTTTCTGGTTAGCTCAAATGTATCCCTCATCAACTCAGCAAAATCAATGTAAGATTGGTTTAAATCAAAGTTAGTGTCCGTACAAGGTTTTACCTCTGTATTTTGAAAAGTTAATTTAAAATTACACTTCAAATCACTTTCCTTCTTGGAAAGGCCTGTTTCTAGAGGCCAGCTGGGCCCTGACCATGAATGGAGTCTAGCTCCAGCAGGTCTCGGTGAAGACGGCAGCAGCAGATGGATCTTAGCGATGCTGGACATCAGACTCAATCCCAGCACCCGTGCGATTCAGCCTGCATGTCCCTCGAACCTCAAGAACTCACGGCCTTCAGCTGCTGTTCCAAGGAACTGAAGCAGGCAGTCTCTGTGTTAGAAAAGTGCATTTTTCTTTGTGATTGTATTGTGGGGCTCTGCTTGTGCTTGCTAAGTGGTTTTCCTGAACTTAATAAACACAGCAATCGTCTTGGAGTAAAAATGAGGGGTTTCAGCCCAAAAGATTACCATCCACTTTACTAAGTCTTCCCCTTCCGACTATTTATAACTATTGCAGGCTATGTTTCTGAAAATCCTCAAGGATGGAAGGATGGAAGGAAGGAAGGAAGAGGGTGTTTGCAGCCAGTGACTTTGAATAAACCATCTTTTCTTTAAAACTTCAAGCCCTACCTCAAGGAGGACAGGTCCAACCTCAGACAAGTCGCAGAAAGCACCGTTTGAAACAAAATATATTTGAAGTATCTTCTCTATATGCTCAGTTCTTCGCTTCCCACCCATTTCCCAAGCACTTTGCTCTGGCATCCCGAATCCACACGTATGCCAGATGTGCACTGGCACTTCCACACACGCGCCAGCTGTGCTCCAGCATGCACCCAAAGCCACCCATCGCCCCACTGGCGTCGCACCCGCAGGAGGGGGTTAGCTTGAATTTGTTGCGATATTTTCTTTTTTTGATTGGTTTTCTTCTTCGTTGTTGAGCCCGTAATTCAGTTTTGCTGCCATAAACAGTTAATCCCTTAGTGGGAAGGTACGAAACACTCCCTGAAGGTATTTGGTTGTATCACCGCAGCCGCTGGTTTTGATGCCCAGGGTTTTCCACTCCACCTTCCAAGACCCGCAGAAATGATGGGTTATCAAATACCTCTAGGATTCCTGGAAGAACTGCTGCCTGGACCAAAAGAGGGTGCAGGCTTTCATGATGGGAAGAAAGGTCTGGAACATACCTTTGAGCTCGGGCATCACGAGGCATCAGATAACCGACCCAGTCCCTTCGGTTTTGAACCCAGTGGGATCTTATTCCCAGGCTGGTTTTCTGTCAGCACAGGGACACAAAGACAGAATTTACGTCCACCAGTGTGCATTAACTCCTGTCCTGACCAGTACTAATTGCCACTAATTATGTGGGACAGTGTTAATTCTTTTAGCAGCATTACCGCTGGCCTTACACTTCTGAAAGTGCCTTTGGGTGAGGTGGCTTACTTTGAAAAGTTATTTATGTGGGGAAAATATATAGAGTAGCTAATACACCGTAAATTTACACCAGTGGATAGTGGGCTCTAAAGTCTCTAAAACACGAAGGTCTCTGGGCACAAAGACAGAGAAACCCTTGAGTAAGAACTACTCAATAGAAAGGGTGGCAGGATCACCCCGTGTGATCTTGTGAAAGTAATTTTGATCTGGCATTTCTCTTCTGTAAAACTGGAAAAATAATATGTCCCTAACCCTCTCAGGGGTATAATATTTATTTTCTCTGCCTTGCCAATCATTCTCTTTGCTTTTAAAAAATATTCTCCAAGCCCTAATTGTTTTTATGTGTTTGCAGTATAAGACATAAAAGACATAAACCCATCATATTTTTCTATACTGTATTTTCCCCATTGTGTTGTACTGTTACCACGAGCACTTTGCTGTGCAGAGGCTCGGCTATTTGCTGAGAGGATGAATTAAGACATCTAAAGTGCTTCAGCATCTTGGCTGAGTGGCACGGCAGAGCTGGAAGGTATCATTAGGCCAAATGGCTCTTTTCTGCAGGAGTGAGAAGCCCAGATTTTTCAATGGATTAAGGAAAACCGGTTCATGTTCCTTTGTGCCCCACCTCCTACAAATATAGGGCAGGAGGCCATGGCTCTGAATCACCAAATTGCCTTCATTCCTTTCGGTCTGGGTGTTTCTTTCCCGACTTGGATGTCAGGGTCCTGCCTGGGAAGTCAGGAGACGTCAGATGATCCCAGTCCACGCTGGCGTCAGCATCTCTTCAGTTCAGCTCGGTATTTCTCCTTCCAGAGTCTGCACGGTCATCGTTAGGGCTCAGCAACACAGTCCTGGATGGTTTTATTGATGTCGCCACCTTCTTCAGCAAGAACACTTTAAGTTGGGAGGCTTTGCTGGTAGAGCCACCGGTGTCTGGTCCCTCTGACGCCTGGCAAGGGGCTGACACCCATCAGACTGTCACATTCATGGAGAAGGGCCAAGAAAATATCACAGAGGATCTGGCTCATTCCTTGTTAAATGGTCCAGTGGATCTGAGAGGATTCCCACCTCTCAGAAGTTTCTCTTAGAGGCAGGGCATGGTGTGCTGGTGTCAGGGTGTGCTAGCACTGAGAGACGAATGATGCTTTGCAATCTGCCGGCTAGAGGCTGCCCTGGTACCCTGCCAGGCTGCATGAGCTGCCACTCCTCCACGTACCCGAGCACGCACGGAGCCAGCCTGCCTCTGCCTCCAAGAGTTTTCCATCTCTGGATGGGACCTTTGCCCACAGGTCCCTCCTTCAGTCTCACCAGCAGTCAGTGGCATTTTATCTCTTTCTCCCATCGCTGCCATTTCGTTGCTGCTGGGTGGATGGTCTGGGTAGACTGGGCAGCGCAGTGCTATGAGCCTGCTCCGGCAGCATTGCTGCATTGGTGGTCTCTGGGGCTTCTGAAGCCACCCCAGAGATGATCTCCATGTCCATAGTTCTGAAAGACATCCCAAAGAGATGCTTCCCTCCTTCCCCTCCAGAAGGAGGAGGCTGGGATACCCCTTCCCTGGCATCACTCACCACACTGGGAACGCTTATTCCAGCCTTTCCTGCTGCTCTCACAGCAGTGCCCATGTCAGGCTCGGGGGTCCCCAGCCTCGGGTGGGCTGCCTCTTCCCTGGGCATCTTTCTCCAGGGCCTGTGTACTATATTTGGGTTTGTTTTCATCCTTTCCCTGACTATTCGGCTATTTGGAAGCATTTTTCTGAGCATTTCTCTCAACAATATGTCCAGTAAGCTGGAATCAGATGTACCACAAATGGTTTTTTAAGTAAGTCATCTTTTATATCTGCAGATGGATGCCAAGGTTCTCAACTCTGCATAAAGCAATTATCCATCTGCTTTTTGGTTTTTAGGTGAAAGAACAGGACTCTTGTTTGTCCGAGTACAGTAGCAAGCAAGCATGCATCAGTGCTTTCGGTGGCCTGGATGTTTGGCTGACTCCTCTGCTGCCCTCCCTTCTTACTTTTACAAATAAGAGGCAACATTTGGCCTTTGCATTCAGATTGAATTTTTGCACCCATTTCTCCTTCCATTCCTAAAATGTTAGGCTTTAATAACAACAACAACAACAACAACAAGATAAGGCAGGGGGGCTGCATTTTCAGCAAGTGATTTCCCTTTTCCACTTCTCTCTACCTGCCTGTGACGTTGTCTTGCAGCGTCTCCCTGCAACCCGGCCCCTGCAAAGGCTCAGCTGAGGGGAACGGGACGCTTTATTCTCTCGCTTCCCCCAGTTTAACTCACGGCTGTACTGAGTTCGGCAGAGCTGCTGATTTATGGGGCTGCAGGCAGTGGGACCGCTCTCCGTCCTTTCCCACTCCCTGCCGGAGAGCTGGGGAGAGACAAGCAAGCAGCTTCTGGGAGGCTTGTCCTTGGTCCATGCTCATCCCCAGCAGCTGCCCAGCAGCTCCTGCTGAAGCCCCACATCCTTCCCAAACCATCCCAGCTTTCTGCTTCACGCAGAAATATGCAGCCGTTTCGTTTGTATAAAACCTGCATGAATAAAAATTTAATCTAGGGCTACCACTGCTCTAACAGCCATAATTTCTCTTAAAGGCTGAATACAAAGAATACTAAATACTGTCCATAAATAAGACTGCATTTAATAGAGGAGAGAAGTGATTTAATAAGCTGACTGGTAAAATCTTGCCTGCCACTTTCAACCCCCAGCACAGGTCTTTTTTCCCAAGCAAAACTGGCTTGCGATGAGGATAACTTGGGCCACAGTAAACTGTGATTTTTTGAGGTGTAGTCATTCACCTCAAGCCTTCCTGTCCAAAAGGAAGAGGAAAATCACCTACTTAAAGGAAATATTAGTTAATCAGAGGACATCCCTTTCATATTAGAAGCTACTAGGGGATTTAAAGGCACATTCTAATTATAATAGTTCCCTAATTATCTGCCTAACATCTCATTTTTCTGTCTAATCCCACTTTTAATTATATAGTGCCTTTTTTAGCCCATCACGCAACCAAAGTACTCTATTTTACTGAAAATAAATCCTTTTAACTGGCGATGTCAGAGAAGAAATATTGTTGCTGCCCCCTGGAACGTGCTCGCTGTCTGGTCGGGAAATGCCTTGCCAGTGGTTTTGGATAAAGCGCGTGGATGTGTCCTTTGGAACCAGCCTGGCAGCTTTTCTCAAGTGAGAGCAAACGCTCTAAATAAACCACACGGTGCTCTGCAGGCACATTCGGCCACAAAAGTTTTCAAGTGTTTAGCTTTGTTTTTCGAACTCTTGCAGCTTGGTCCCCCTTCCACTGATGTTTGATGGGATCCCTGCCACTGCCTGATGGTGGAATAGGATTTGGCCTTTGAACCAAGCCAGCATGCAATTTGCAGAAAGGAAGCAATATTTGAGCTGTGTTATCTACGAGCATCTGGTCATCAAGATCTTGCTTAGCGATTAGCGAGCCAAGAGGAAACCCTACAGAGGGGGGAGAGGAAATCCCGCACGCGGGGTTCCCATTTTCAGGGTTTCCTGCCCTATCCTCCAGCAAATCCTAGCTCTCTGCTTCCTGAGAATAATAATAATAAAAAAAATTATAAAAAATTACCCTTCAGGGATGTTGTCAGGCTTAATGGATGTTTATAAACTGCTCGAACAAAAGGTGCTATGTCAGTGAAAAGCACTCTTCCCGATGATTATTCGAATGCTCATTACAATGCATTCTGCTCCATCCTTTCCTTTGGCTTGCATGGGAGGGCGATCCCAAGATTTAGTCCTTGTGGGAAAGCGGGAGAGCAGGCGCTTGCCCTGGGGCATGGCAGCGGCACGCTGAGAGGGTCAGGGACCCTTGGCCCGCAGGTGGGTGCCCTCCCAGCCAGGCTGCAGGCTCCAGCAGACCTGGGGCGGGCGAGCCCCCCCCCCCAGGGAGGCAAGCTGGGGATTAATGGTCCCAACCCCGGCTCAACCTGCATGTAGCATTGCCTTAGCTTTGCTCCTGATGGAATTAGGGATCATCCTCCAGTGAAAATCTTTCTTCATGTGTATTTAAACATTAAAAATGAATAGGCGTGAACGATAAAACTTACGGAATAATTTATAAAGAGCGAACGTAACATGAGGTATGGAGGACTCGGCTGCCCTGCAAACCTGTGTGAATGCCTGGGTGACGCCAGGATGCTCCTTCCTCCATGGGTGTTTGGTTATGTCTTGCTGACCCCCTCAGCAGCTCGGTCTGCCCAGGGTCTGCCAGCGTTTTCAGGTATTAAAAGCCAAAGAAGACATGATATATCTTCATACTTTTGACCACGTCAGACAGCAGCTTGGCACCTGAGCTGGCAGTCTAGATGCACCATTTTTCACCCTCCACAGCCCCCCAAAGCCGCAGGTATGACTGCTGACTCTCAAAAGCAGCCACAAGGAAGGGTAACTTTTTTTTCTGCCAACTGCCAAATCAGCAGCATTAGCTGTGGGTATGAAAAATACAGATTTCCTGGTAAGGAAATAGCTAAATAAAAAAGAGACTATCTAAAATGCAAAGAATTTTACACTTTTGGGGCAAAAAGCCGCTGCAAGAATTAATGTAAATTCTAATTAAAGTGCACTTATTTGCTTCTATCATTATTTTTAAAGGATGGGAGATGCTCCTGCAGGCACAAAGACCACTCCCAAACACGGTCCTCTGCTCCCCCTTGCAGCTGTCATGCAGAGCGTCGGTAGCGACCCCTCCACCATCATTCTGACTTCTATTTTTTCCCTCCCCTGGGGGATACTTCTCCTGCCTTGCCCTTCCTTTATAGCAAGTAAATCCCCATCGCCACTGCAGGCAGCTGCTGGGATGAACTCAGCCTCCTCTAGTGTGTTACCCAACTGGGGCAGACTGGGACTGGCACTTCTTGTGTCTCCTCTGCAGAGCTGAACAGACTGTGCAAAGCGCCAGCTGGGGCAAGTCAGGCTCTGCAAATTTCTCTCCTCATTGCAAGCCTGGTGTGATCCTGACCATGCCCCAACCTTTGCTCCACACCCATCGGCAGGCAAGAACCAGGTATCACCCTGTGCTCAGCCAATGAACTGCCTGGTTTCAACTTTTCCTCCTTTTTTTTTTTTTTTTTTTTTTTTTTACTTCTGCAGCTGGTGCCTTTTTCCTTCTCATACTTTTGTGCCTTCCTTGCGTTGCTCATGTGTTGCCCAGCCTGTGTTCCTGCAGGTTTTGAGGTGTCCTTCAGTGCCTGCCCCTCTTTCATCCCCGACTTGCATGTGACGCACACCAAGAAGCTGGAAGAAGGGGCAGCCTTTGTCCCTTGGAGCCTTCCTACCCTCCTCTTCTTCCTCCCGACTTGTCTTCATCCACCGACTGCTGTGGCATGTGCCGACTCTACCCTCACCCAGCACATGGAAAGGGATGCTTTCAGTCCAGCATTGCTTGGCCCATTCTTTAATAAATGGGTTCTTCAGTTTTGTTTTTCATCGGTTAATTTCTTAGCTAATTCAGATAGCATCTGCTGGGTGCACCAGTGGTAAGACTGGCTGCTCTTTTAACAAACTGGGTTGATTTAGTCGAGTATACTGGCAGGCAAACTTTGTCAGAGTGTTAAAACTCTCCTGTGTGGAGGGCTGGTGCTCCACAAGGCTCCTTAGCCCCAGGACAGGGGCACCATGACCTGAGGGGGCTGCTGGGCTACCAGTAAGTGTATGGGGACAAATCTGAGCATCCCCGGGCTGTGCAACCCGATGTCCATAACCAGGGACGGACTGAGTTTGCTTAGGAAAAGCTTAAAGCGCCTGCATCCCCTTGCAAATCTGTGACACTCCAGCTAAATCTTACGTGTGCCAGTGTGCTCATCCTTCCCTGCCAAGTAATTAAAATGCAGTGGGCAAATGATGGAGGAGGAGAAAGGTGTGGATACTTAGCACTTTGAGCAGGGGACAGGAATTTGTCTTCCAAGCCCCGTCACTGATGTGCAGTAGAAACGTGATGGTCCCTTACAGCAAAACTTCCCCATAGATTCTCAGCACTGGCCTAAATTTCAACTTATGTGGTTGACTCAGCACAAAACACTTTGTCGTTGCCCAGCTGTGCTTTACATCCCATATCTAAGGCCTGAAATCCTGGTCCTCAGCTGTTTGCATGCCTCACCCCCCCAACCCCTGCTAGAATGACCTGTAAGACCTCATGCCTTGCCCACCACCCTCCCCAACCCCCCTCAAGTCTGATGAGTTTAAATGAAAGATGCTGTCATTGCACAAAAAAAGTGTTAAAAAAATTAATCTGGTCCGTACACAAAATGAAGGGTGACTTCAGCTTTGGAAGGATGCAGACACGTAAATGATATTACTGATAACTAAACAAGAGAAATAACAGATCTCCATCCTAACGCTACCTTGCTATGGCCAGTAGGGATGTGGTAAGCACTGATGCAGGCTCATCTGCTGCTTCATGCACTCGGAACCAGCCCCCACGTACCGCTTATCTTTGTGTGAAGCCTCTTCCTTGCCAATGCTGAGACCCAACAGCCTGGTCCCACAGCTGCTACTCATCTGAGCAAGGCTTGGATCGTGCTCTTCCCAGACCATGAACTGAGCCTCAGCCCATCGGCAGATGCTAAAGAGCCTTACGTGGATAAGCAGCTTCTGCTCAAAGCTCGAAGACACACACAGCTCTGCTGGGGAGCGCTGGGGACACACAGGTGGGTGCAGCTGACCCCGCAGCAGTAGATGCTATCAAATCAGCAAGGGCATGAGCCGAAAGTGCAAACCACAGGTTGGGGTTTTTTATGTTGAAACTGCCCCCTTCACCTCCACAGCTTTCCTCCCAAAACAGCAGTGGAGGAGGGAGCCCCTGGTCCTGCTCGAGGACTCCTCCCCTGCGCCTGCATCCTTTCCACCCGCCTCTGCCAAGTCTCTCAAGGCAGTTTGAAGTCATTTCCCCATCCGAAAAATTACTGTTAGAGACCAACCCCTCAATTTGTTCCAGGACTTGAGGAATGAGATGGATTTCTTCCTTGCCAAAAAGATATTCAAGCAGAAACTCTCTTGGCAGAAATGTATGGGTTTACCAGCCCTATCTCTGCATTTGGATATGTTCTGTTACACAGGGTGATGCAATCCTTCCCTATCTTAACAGAAGCATGTATTAAGATATCCCTTGGTTTTTTTCTGATAGTCAGACAAGCTTTTCTCAAACATTTCAACTTACTCTACATGTTTGTTGATATTAAGACTTACTTTCTCTTAAAGAAGAAGCCAAAGAATCTATTAATAAGGATAAATAAATATAATTATTTATGCTCTTTAACAAATAAATATCATTCATTCCTTCTTATTATCAGTCCTACTAGTTTTCCAGCTTGGAAGCTGTTGAAGTCCACTTTCTTGCAGAAATCACTGTGAAACACTCCTTCAACAAATCCCCCAAACTAATAATCTCTAGAATCAACTGGAAGTTTCACAGCAAAAACCAGACTCACCCGCACTCCCACTACAATCAAAAGTTTGCCAAATGCCTTGAGAACTGACATCGAACCCGATGGCTGCTGGTCATGCTGCAGCTTTTGGGAAAATGACTTTCCCTACAAAGCCTCAAGCCTGAACCCATGCATCTTGTGCATGGGCTGCATTTACAGATGGCCTGGCTGCCCAGGGGCAGGGAGTGACACCACTACACACAGTCATGTCTGCTTTGCTAAACTGTTTAGAAGCTATGCTTCACATAAACAGGCGCTCTCGCAACTACTCAAAAGTTGGTAGCAGTTGCAAGATGGTCTCCAAAACTCATCGCGCAGTAGAAGCCAATAATCTGACCCTCAAAATACTGCACATTTTGCAGAAAACACTGTCTTGACCCCCTGCTCAGTACAGACTCTAGCTGTATTTACCCCAGGCATCCTCAGATCTTGTGACAAACTCCTGCTGCTTTCACAGAGTGCAGGATCAGCCCCTCCACCTTGGGGTGGACAAGGTTTGCACACAGGAGCATGTGTGATACCACCTTCCATCGCCCCAGAAATCCTCCTCGCTTTGCTACAACTGACATTGTTTCTTAAAACCGAACGAAACCAGCCCCTCTCCAAAGACTAAATTTCAAAGGGGACTTTCACACTGAAAAAGTGCTCAAGAAAAAATCCCATCCCTCATTACCTGGTGTGAGGGGAAGGTGGTGGACAGACAGGATTTCCTTGCTGAGCTTTTTCGAGGGTGGGAGCACTGGGAGATGCTCCAGAGGCAGCTCTCCAAAGCCCAACCTCCCAGGTGAACATCTTCACGAAACAAATCCCCAAACTGACCGATCCTCCCAGCAAAAAACCTTACAAATTTCGGATGTTGCTGCAGTGGGGTACCTACAGAAATATTTTAGACTGAGTCACAACTAATACATTAATCATAGCTATGAATAACGACTGCGTCCTCCCGCAGCCTTTTCATCCAAGGATATATCAAAGGACTTCCCAAACGTCAGCTAAGCATCACCGTGTCTCTCCTACCGTAGGTAACTGGCAGGGCTGGAGCAGTCGGAGAAATCTGGAACTTGGCACCCGGGATTCAGGCAGCGACTTGCCGGAGATATTAAACTCTGCAATCAGTGCCAGGAGCAGGAGCCAAACAAAGCCTGCACTGGAATCAATTTTCAGGCTTTTTTGGGATGGTTCTGTTTCACTTATTTTTTAAAATAAATATGTATTTGAGGAGCTGTGCTCATTATGGTGGTTTACTTACAGGAGGCAAAGCTCTGTCCGTGGGTAATTATATATGGGTCTCCCGCAGGAGCCTCTGCTATGTGGCAGGCTGCAGTCGCGGAGCATTAAAACACAAACACTGGAACAAGGTCTTTTTCTGCAATCCTGCTTATTTTTTGAGAAATGCTTCTGATTGAGATGGAAAAGGCCCTCCCATCACCCCAAAGGCCACCGGTCCCTTCTCTTCCACGCCAGCCCCCGTTACAGACCTCCCCCAATAACTCAGCTAACGCACCTATTTTTCATAATCCATCCAGCTGCCTTACAAAAAGCCAATGAATTATTCTTGGGTTTAGTGCAACCGCTGAAAATATTTCAAAGTGAAAAGGAATTGACCCAACCTACTGTGCACATTATTTATTCAGAGGTAGTACAAAAACGAGTCCCTGATGTTACTAAAACAAATCCTAATAAGTACAGAGAGCATCAATTACAGGCTTCCCTTTATAGTCCTATATATCTCTTTCCCTTTCTAGAGATAGTATCACATGCAAGGGGGCACTGTGTTGGCTTTCAAATCTATTGAGCTTTCATAATTATAACCTCCATTTTAACCTCTTTTATAGGACATACTATACCGCTTCACGTTATGTTCCTTGAATCCCAACCAACCCTATGAGAAAGTGTCTTTAAAGCTCGCTTCTTCTAAGATGTGCATAAAATGGGAAATATTAAGCATTCATAACCTCGTGCATACATTACATCAGGGTGCCGAGCGCAAGGAAGAGCGAAGCAAAATATATCTTGTGAACCTCGCTTGGACTCTTGCTTTAGGCTCCGTAAATATTCAGTATGCACATACCCTGACATAATGAAACCTGGGAAATATTAATTGCAGTGGAAGAGCTGGATTTTTTTTTCTTTCTTTTTTTTTTTTTTTTTTTCCCCTCGTTCCAGTCTGCGTGGAATGTCCTTCTATTTAATCAAAAAGCTTGGAATGATTCCTAATCTATCATAAAATTTTTTAAGGACATGATTAATTTCATTGTTTAAATTCTGTTTTATTGCCATACGAAACTCTCATAAATGATCCCACACCTTTCTCTGTGATCATTTCCTTCTAAAGTAATATACTAATTAATTTCAATTAAATATATGTAAAAGAAGATATACTTTGAAAAATGCTTCTCCCTTGCCATTTGTTAATATACTGAAAAAGTGTAAACCTTGGAACATTTAGCATAGAAAATATTAATTTTTAGTAATTTCTCAAGGGGGCAATTTATTAAATGAAAGGCTTTTAACATTAGCTAAAAGCAGCCCTGTAAATCATGGGTGTCATCAAACTGCTTCATCACTTCATTAATTTAAAAGATTATTATATGCGTAACTGACATAATTTTGAACAATGTTACATGGTTAATTTATTAATGTAGAAAAGCAGAAATGACATGCTGAATTGATTTATTATTATAATTGTATAATTTTAGGACTTTTCTCTGTGACTTTCACCAACAGAGCAAATGATTCAGGGTGAAATTGTGCCACTGATTGTATTTTATTTATTTATTTTTCTTTAAGGCGGGACTATTCACCAATGTCTGCAAAGACTTCAGAGGAGATGGTCCAGCATGGCTCCTCGGCGCTTCAGTAGAAGCTGTTGAAAGGTCTCCTTTACAACCCACAGTCACCTTGTGGTTTTATTAATTTTTAAAGCACTTTTTCCTCCTTTTGGTAGTCAAAAAGATTTAAAAGTTACTGTAACGATGTTAAGAACCCAACCCTGAGTAAGCACGCTTAAATGTGCAGATCCCCTAAGCTCTTCACGCTCACCGGAGGAGGATTTTGGGTGGTGGAGCGTGCCCAGCTCCACCGAAGAACCCAGAGCCTCCCGCAGACCAGCCCACGGTATTTTCAGTCATAATTATATTAGCGAGCAGTTAGTGCTGGCTTCGTGCCCGAGCTGAAAACATAACGCACCATCATTTCTTTTCTAGGCGCCGCGTGGAAAGCACAGTTGAACTTGTCTTCAATAATAGAATACCACGTTTAGGATTTATTTTTAGATTGAAACGATGCGTGACTACGAAACCCTGCGACGCTGGTGGAACATGCCTTGTCCCAGCCCAAAGGCATGTGTGCGAGGGGAGGCAGACCCCGCTAAAACAACCCGGTCTTACAGACCTGTGAGGGAACAAGGTTACATCAGGATTTCACTAAACGGGGTGACACAGCACGTGGGCAGGCGCATCCCTTCGGTCCCCTTTGGTGGAGCCTGGGAGAGCCCAGCATCCTCCCCGCACCCTGATGCCCTGTGTCACCCCCCCAGCAGCCCGGCTTTTTCGAGCTGAATTGTCACCAAACCAGCTACATTTCTGCGTCTGCTGTCTCTCTGGACTCACGCCGCATGGCTGCGGCAGGGACCAGGGCTGTGGGGAGTGTGGTGGCTGCACCCAGCTCTCACGGCACGTTTACACCACGTGAAGGAGCCGCTGGCACAGGAGCGGTCCTGGTGACCTTGCAGCACCAGCTGAAGCTCTGGGCCCAGAAAAGCTTGGTTCCTAGCAGAGCCTTGACACAGGAAAGCTTTTAGGGGGTGACTGACTGCAGGTACGTCCTATTGGGAGCAGCATGCCTGCTGCCTGGCGAGCTGTCGGCAGGTACAGAACACCGCGGCCAGGCAGGCAGGGGGAGTCCAGCCAGAGCTGTCGGCGATGCCCTGGTTGGACCTCCTGTGCCTGCTCCCGCAGGGCACAGATCCCCGCGGGTCCATGGTCATACAGCCACTAGCATGGTATGGATGTCCCCAAACCCTGGGTCACCTCCAGCCTCCCTTAATGCTAACATTGGTATGGATGTCCCCAAACCCTGGGTCACCTCCAGCCTCCCTTAATGCTGATGTTGGTATGGATGTCCCCAAACCCTGGGTCACCTCCAGCCTCCCTTAATGCTGATGTTGGTACAGATGTCCCCAAACCCTGCGTCACCCCCAGCCTCCTTTAACACTAATGTTGGTATGGATGTCCCTGAAACCCTGGGTCACCTCCAGCTTCCCTTAATACCAACGTTAAGCAGCCAAACCAAACTTTAGGTCCTTGATTACAACCAGACAGGACCAGGGCTGGAACGGATACGCTAACAGCACAGCCTAAAGCTGTTATTAAAGCTGTTTGTTAAAACCCATCTCGTCAGCCACATGGACTTCACTGTACCTGTGAACTGTGGTCACCTGGGCCAGGCCAGGGGCATGTGGCTGGCAGTGAGCAAACACGGGGCCGCACGCTGCATGATGCTCATGCAGGGTGTGGAAACCTGGTCGTGTCCCCAGACTCCTCTTTTTTCACACACTTTGTTTATTTAGAGCTATCTTTAGATGACCAGACACACGGATCTGGCCTCTAGAAGGGCCATCTGAGATGCCAATAATCAAAGAATTTCACAGTGAATAAAATGTAAAATGCAAATTAAGAACTAGACTGCTTCAGAGCAGTGGTTAAGGATCCTGCATCATCAAATGGTGTCACAAGAGCATTCTGGGCAATTACTGACAATTTTTAAGAGAGTATTTTTCTTTCCCTGTAATCTTACATAATGCCTTTCATATGTAATACCTTGAGCATATGCAGTATGCAAAACACTCTACCAACTGTATACAGACAGAAATCATTTTGCCATTAAAAGCAGCCACGGCCAGGGTGCAGAATGGTGACCAGATGGCCTGAGCACAGCACACACTGCAAGACTAAAAAGCAGGGGAAAATTTTAGCCGAGACTGCTGGGGCGAACCCAGGCCCTTATGAAAAGCACCATGTGGTTTTTAATGTGCACAGAGTGAAGACAGGACCTCTGATTTTAAGATACTACCCCCCAAGATGTAAATTATCCAGAAAGGCATCCTTCATGCCATGAAGTTTCAGCCCATCACTCATGTATATTATTTCAATGCTCACAAGTTAGATAGGGCGTATTATAAATCTCCAATTATCCCTGGCATGTGCACAGTTGACTTTTATTTTTGATGATGATATTTTTTTTTTTTTTTTCCTAAGGGTGTCACTAAGGACATGGGGAAACAATTTAGGAGATTAAAAAAAAAAAAAAAGAGGAAAGATTCGAGCCAAATGCTTTCTTACAGGAAACATTTATTTGCACTCGAGTGTCTCATCTAACAAAGTTCCACCATATTTTCCCACAACAGACAGGAACTTGTCTGCATTAGCATTTTAAGAAATGAATCCTAAAGACCAGCAAGTGTCGATACGCTGTCACAAGCAGGATTGATGGCTTTTAACAGAGCTCTTCTCACATGAGTGCAAATGACCGTCTTTTAGTTCATCACAGACATTTTGGTCAACACAATCTTTTTTTATTTTCACATGGCCTTTAAAATCCCTACGAAAGTGAAACAGAGGGGCTGATCCTGTCCTATTGCAACCAGTGGCAAAACTCCTCTTTGCCTGATGGAAAGCTAAATGCAAACCTGAGTATGAGCAAATGGAATATTATAATTTTCTGCAACCTGATCCTGCAGATCGCATCACAAATATAAATCTTAAAAGGCGAGAGAGAGAGAGAGAATTTATAGAGAATAACTTGTTTTAAAAACAAAACACACGTTCTACGTGATCTGGAGTGGAAACGTCCTGGGCAAAAAGAGCTGGTTTTGATCTGACTTTTGTTTTATATTTAGTGCTGCAAACATCTGCCAGCCTTATTACAAATTGCACTTTGGTAGTCATAATTAGTAACCACATGATGCTGTTCTACATATGACATTCGCAAAATCAGAAAAACATGGGACAGTGGAAGTGGTCTATTAATGTAATCCTAGATGTTATATACCACCACTCTGTGACTCTCTTAGCTTCACCAGCCTCTCCCGATGCACAGGGATTCCTTTTTTTTTTTTTTTAAGAAAGGTATTTGAACCGAAGTGATGGCTTAGTTACAGATTTCCCCTTGGTGAAGACTGCCACTGGTGATGTCTACCAGCCTGAAACTGGGGAGTGCTGCCTGACGATGGCTGAAAGCCTCTCCCACTCTCAAGCTCAGGCGACAAACCTGAACATGCAGCGAAGACGACAAAGTTCAACTAAAACTGTAAAACTGCAAGCTTCTTCAGTGTAACACTGGCTACGCTTGACCACGGAACAGAAGCCCCCAGGATTATAGCCGCAGGCAGTAACTTAATTCAGATAATTAAACATCCATAAACCTCCCAACGAGAGCGATCGCAATGTCAGTGGTACGTTTTAGGGGTACTGGAGCCTGCCAGAAGTGGGGGAGAACAAGAGAGTAAAGGAAAAAGGGATGGTTTGGGACCACATCTCTCTGCTGCACCCCTCACAGCAAATCACTGACCACGACAAACAGTTTTCCACCCAAGATAATTTCTTTTTGGTTTCAAATGGGTTCCTGTCAGGACAGGGTAAAACCAGGACTACCAGGCGTCATTTGTGAGAAACAAATGAAGTAACAACCCACACCCATTAAAACTGTCTCCCAACACCCCCCTGCAACCAAACTTAATAAATCAACCTTTTCAGACCAAAAATACTACAAACCAAAGAAATCCCTGGCAGAAATTTGGTTTTGGATGC
The DNA here is from genome assembly GCF_963210335.1 of Falco punctatus. Classification (NCBI taxonomy): domain Eukaryota; kingdom Metazoa; phylum Chordata; class Aves; order Falconiformes; family Falconidae; genus Falco; species Falco punctatus. Next base: position 89,154,421 of record NC_137584.1, read on the forward strand.
CCCTTCTCCCCAGGCACCAGTTCCTCTCCAGCTAAACCAGCCACGAGTGGAGATGTTCACAGGACACCACTACATGAGTTTTTCAACACAAGCCTGGCCGCAGTGGACCTCTACCACTTCTCCCTGTTCTGGGTTCTCCATTTCCACCAGCACCGGAGCCCTTCTGGCCTCAGCACTGAGATCCATCACCGCCCCAGCACCTCCAGTGCCGCAGTCCCACCAGCCCCCAGGGGCAGGATCGGGTCCCTGGGGCGAGCAGAGGGCTGGCAATGGAAGGAGGGTCTTTGCTATCCAGATGTTTCACTCTGTGGCTGGCAAATATGTTGACGCTGTGTGGCCGTCATTTGATTCAGCTCCCAAACGTGGCATCTGGGCTGTGGAGAGCAACAGCATCACAGCCAGCGGACTGCACAGCCACAGTTACCAGAGGACTTGGTTTGGACTCAGTCATTGTTGTCACCACTGCTGTTACCATCTGCCTCCCTGCTGTCCTTTGCAGCAAGGCATCCACACCCTTTCCTCTTCTTGTTCCCTCCTTGCTTTCTCATGCCACTTCCCTCCTTTCTGCTCCACTCTTTCTCCCTTTGCCCAATTTCTGGATTTTTCTCCTGTTATCGTCTTGTCTCTGTCACCTTCTCCTGACCACTTCTTTTTTTCTCAGTCAAAAATCTACCAGAAATAAACCAACCAGGCAAGCTGCCTAGACTGACCTGACAAAGATGACAGCCCTGGCTAGAGACGTCAAGTCCCTGAATCTCAAAATGCGCAGGGTGGGAGGTAATTTGGGGGAAGCATTCTTGTACGACCCCCTTGCTTTGACACTCCGTCCAGATGCTGTGGGTCCTCCCAGCAGACGAGATGCTGGGTTAGATCTTCAGTTTTGATCCACTATGGCTTTTCTTCTGTTCTTTTTTGACCCTAGGAACCAGATATCAGCCTCTCTAAAGTGGGAAAGCTCTCCATAGTCAACCGTATGAAACTGAGATGAGTGTTGTCCCTGAGGAGTCATCCACACCATCTGTTAGAGACAGGATTATATTTCCTTGGACCCAGCCTTTACAGATGTGTCTCCTGCAGTGGTGATTCCACAGTTACTGAGCAGCCTGCTCCAGTGCTTTACCGTCTTTGGTATGAGGAAGTTCTCTAGTATCTCATCTAAATCTCCTTTACTGCACATTAACATGATTATTTCTATTCCTTCCCTTAAAAGAATGGATTAAAATTTCTTTGCTGTCTGCTTTCTACTAACCTTGCACATAGTGGAAGACTACTGTCACTAAGTCACTACTCTCTCGCTAGTTTAAAAGAATTGCATCCTATCAACTTTTCCTGTTATTTCATCCCGGTATTACAGAAAAGTTAAATCCCAGCCCCTGCAGAGCAAGCCTCGCTCCTTCTGCCTCCGCAGGAGGCAACAGGGCAGGCTCTGAACTGCCTGGGAGAACCCGGCAGAGCCCGTAAAGCGGGCAGGGCCCCCCAGGAGATTGATGGCCGAGGCTCTCGGGAGCTGTGCTGTCTGGGTCTTGCTCTTGACAAGCGGCGCTGGCATGGCTGTGGCCAGCCGTGCCCCTCCATGGCAGCGGGGCTGCCGCTGCCCCATCCCTCGTCCCTCCGCCGGGGCACCAGCATCGCTCAGGGGTGGTGCGGGAGGCTGCTAGAGGGAGCAGGGAAAACAAACGTAAAATAAAACCCAGGCAAGAGGGTAATATTTCATCGTCAGAACTGACACACCACACTGCAAGCCCCCTGTGCAGCAGAAACGTGATGGGCGAACCCCGCTGAAAGAGAACCCCCTGTCTGAGCCTTTCTCGGCGGATGATTTTAGACCTCGGCGCTTCTTTGCGCAGGGACAATTTTCAATCTGGAATCACTCACAGACATCCAAGGCCGTTAGGTCATGGAATATGACTTCTTCTGAAATGGAGGCCAAGGAACTTCACCTGCATTCCTCCATAAACATTTTAGCAGGGAGAAGTTTGTTCACAAGTGGGACTTTCTACAGGGAAACTGATCTGCTTGGCGGGACAGGCAGGACTTCCAGCAGGAGGCCCAGCTCCTGGAGCTGCGGGACTCTGACACCCACAGAAGGGTGCTCAGCAGGCTGTGTCCTCCCCTCCCCACCTCACTGCTACCACCCTCCTGCACAGAGCCAAGCCAGACCTGGGCAGACGCCCCGCAGCCTTCCCATGACCGTCACCTCCTCGGACCTAGTGCCCAGGGTGGGCACCGGAGCGTATTTTTGGGTTTTGGCTGGAGGCAGGGAGGACTTTACTACAGAGGAAAAAGGACAAGAACAGAGGGGAACGAGGGTTGTGGAAAAGCTGTCATCCTTTTGATAAATGTATTAAGAATTTACTTCCCCCCTCTCCTGAACAAGCACTAACAAAAGCTTGGTTTTGTTTCCCATGTAAATTCACTCCCAAGTGTTTACTCTGTGAGAAGACAGACCCAGAGAAGGAAGCAGGAGGCCCTGAAGGTAGCTTGAGTGCTCCAGCATACTTGGACTTGAACAGTTCTCTCTCTCCTTCACAACCAAACTACCTTTCTCGTGCCTCTCCTGCCTGGCCCCCAAGCAGTCATCCTACGGATGCCCACAGCTCTGGTGCTGCTGCTTAGGAAAGGGATGCAAACTGAAGCGGTGCTTTCCTTTTACCGAATCCCTTTTCTGAGGGCATTTCTTTTCCAAGGCTCCCAAGGCTTTGGAAGTGCTAGCAAGGCAGGGTATCAAAGCACAAGCACACAAACCGTGGGAAGCTGCATATCCTTCCCATGCAGTTCTGTACCTTTCCACTTCTCCCCACAGTGTCCCTGTTTCTGGTGAGAGAAGTCTCTTCCAGCCCTCCTCCTCCTCCACTCTGCTCCCCATCTCCCTTTCCCTCCCTCCACACAGCTCTAGCAGTCACCTGAAGTTCTTGTTGGAGGCCATCAGCTTTGTGGCTCCTTCATGAGATGCTTTGACTTTGACCATCGATAGCGCTGCTGGTGGAGCTGAAGGGGAGGTGGTGGGGGGCAGTGGGAAACCCAGGCTGATCTCCAGAGCTTTGCTGTCCACCCAGAGGGTGCCACTTGGTGCCTGCTGTGGCAAGCTGACGTTATCGTGCAAAATCATCACTGAAATCTTTCACTGCAGACCACCACTTAGCATCAAAGGGAAAACTCTTGTCACGTGTCAAAGAAACAACATTGGCCAAAGCAACACACACGGGTATTTTCATGCTTGAAAAGTGGTGCTTCTGGAGGGGTAAATAAATGTTCAAGCAATCATGGTTCATGCGTGTGTTGATGAAAAAGAAGATATCATGGAACTCAAAACAAACCAGCAGAACAATAAAACCAACAAGAAAACCCAGAAAAAACTTAATTCGGCCTCCCTCCCCACCAAGGTTAACAAAACCCCTTCAAACCAAGCAGACCCCACCGGCAGACAACTATGGAAGGCTTTACATTGATGTTTTCTTTCTTTGAAAAGGCTTTAAATGCTTTTCTCATGTTTTTACAAAAGCTTTTACATTTTCCAGGGGTTCTCTTTCTGTCTGAATGCCACCGCTAGCAAAGGAAAGGAAATTCTTCATGTCCTTTTGTTGAAGCTATGGCAAGGGCTTCATGAGAAAATTCCGCGTGTATGGAGCCCCGCATGGGCTCCTATAGATGGCAGGGGGGGAAAAATCAACGCCAGCCAAGGAAACAAACAGATGTTTCATTCATGGCTGTATCAACAAATCAATATTAATCAATAACGAGATCCGTTCGTTACCCCCCAGAGCTGATTGCCTGACTGCATTTTTCAAGGCTTGGTTGGGCTGAAATCCAAAGCGATCCTGCCGCTCCTGCAAACGGGCGTGAAAGCTCATCCCAAAACGGCAGCCACACAAGCCAAGTGCGCTCCCTACCAGCGTCTGCTGGGGACTGGCACCCGGCCTGGAGCCAGACATCCGCAACTAGTTACAGACTTTACTACCCTTAGCATCGCTCCAGGTTTAGAGAAAGCTCCATCACCGTGAACCAGTACTCCTGGTTTGCTGTCAGCCCCCAATGCGCTTTTTAAACCATTACCAAACCATTATGGGCCATGCCCTGCAGAAGACATCCCCCAGGAGTCGTGTGGACCCATCCGACGCTCCTCGTACATCTGAGCTGCAGTTGGTGAAAGCAGAGACAGAAGACGAGTGGAAAAAAAGCCAGTAGTTGGGAAATGGAAAGGAAGGGAAGGATTAAATGAAAAGCTGTGCCAGGATGTAGCCATGGGGAGCTAATTCACCATGGGCAGATCAACTTGAGGGAGCACTGAGTTTAAAGGGTCGGAGTCTAGCAGACAGCTGGTACTCAGCTGGTGATGCTGGTGTGTGCTGCTCCAGCATAGCTTATAAACGACACCAGGATAAGTTCTGGATTTTTTTTTTTTTTTCCCCTAAAGTGACTTGTACAGGAAATTTTTCCTCATCACATGTAAAAGCTGTTCCAATTCCCCCAAGTAAGAGACTTGGCAAGTCAATTACAAGGAAAGTAAAAGTGCTGAAGCATATGAACAAATTTTAACAACATGCAAGCATAACTTTTATTGCCAACAGTAGATGCACATTGGAATTTGAGGGGGGGAGAAGCCCTGATGAAGTGGCAAAATGCAGTTGTTTTTCTTTATCTACAGAGAACGCTGCGGTTTCATTTGCAGATGAATCACTTTGTTGTGATTTATTCAGTTTGTAAATGGATCTGATTTATTTTCCCAGGGGATTTGAGATATTTTTTAGTAAAGCAAGTTATGGAGCTGGCTTACAATGAGAGGCAACATAATTGCACCAAAATGTTTGAAGAAGATCAAGTTCGGGTGCCACCTGCCAGAACATTTTGGCAACAAAAAAGAATAAGAGCCATGAATACAAGAACATAAACAAAACAGCAAACAACCCACAAGCAAGCCACGATCAAAAAAAGAAAAAAAAAAAGAAAAAAAGGAGAAAACTAGGATCTAGACAAACCAAACACAGACCCAGCAGTTGTTAAAAGAGCCTTTAAAGGAATATTCACCTTTGGAGCACTCTGTTCCAGGGCACTATAGTATCAACTTTGCCAAAGCAATTAAATTGTTTAATAATCAAACCTGGATCTCATTTATACGGCATATGAACACAGTAAAATATAGCGTATGGAAAGTGTGCTGTACAATAAGATGTGGTTTATTTCATATCACAAGTTCGCTGGTAATTAGATAGTTCATATCACAGGAAAAAATGTTAACACCTATCAAATACAATATATACAGCCAGCAGATCTGCCAGCTTCGATAGCTTTCCTACACTCACAGTCTTTATGTTTTTTCAACTTTATGTCCCACTGAGAACATGGAAGTTGAAGATTCAACCTAAACCTTCAGACTTAGTGGAAAGATGCTCTGACTAACTGAGAGACCCTGGTACCTGGCCGCAGAAGAAACCTTTCCCAAAGCATAAATGGTTACCCTTAAACCTACGTATGGAATCTATCAATGTGGCAACAGTTTGAAACCAGAGGTGGCACATAAGCAACTTTCCTCAGGAGTTTCTACCTGAAGAGCTTTGTGCTCCCCTTCTTACACGTGTAGCGAACGAGCTGAATGTGGGTGGTTTCCAGCATCACTGTCAGAAGGAAGAACCTGAAGTTCTGCCCTGTGCAGTCCGGCTGGAACGCGCTGTCTGCAGAAGCCCTGCCACGCCAGGGGAGACCTGTGTGACCAGAGCCAACCCACGAACCACCTCCTGCTATCACCGACACGTCTGTTAAAGAACACAGAGGAACGGGCCGGTGCCCGGCTTTCTGCCGTGGAAGAATCGGTTTGGGTAACGTGGCCACGTCTCCTGGCAGGAGAGGGCTCAAAGTTTATTTTAGCAGCAAGTGGAACACCTCCCACTTAGAAAGTTAGCATTCCTGCGGCAGGTTGGGAAGAGTTTACAATAGGCTTTGATGACTTTGCTCAACCACATTTCCTCTTCCAGGATTTGTTGGGAAGGGGGGAAGGGGGAAATGGAATAGGTCCCAAACCCTTTACTATCTCTTCTGAGCTTGTTGTCTTTTGTAAGCCACAAAGAACAGATTTTCTTTTGTAAATCCTTAGTAATTAAACGAGTACTTCGCTGGCTATATTCTTCAATGGTCTTGTTTCCTAGGTTTTGCCTTTGACAGTCATATTTTGCAAAGGCTGCTAAGATGACTGGGCACCTTACCCTACTTAACACTAAACCAATTGATGCCCGTGCACACTGCATGAAGGAGGAAAAGTTTCATTAATGGCACTTCATTAAAGAACTGTGCTGGAAAGCCCTAAATGTGACCGAACCAACCGAAATCCAGAGCGAGCTGTCTATTAGGAAAGCAACAAAGACAGTTTCGGAAACTGAACTCTGGCTCCACTGCAGCGGATTAGGAAGAGTGATGGGATTAGTGTTTAATGACTTGGGGCAAGAGACAAAGGGAATTTCGACAAAGAGGCTTAGATATGGAAGAATTAACACTCTCTATCCCAGCCATGCCTCTGATGACTTCCAGCATTCTTTCCTGGCTCTGCTGAAGTCTGGGGAGCGGGGGCAGGGGGACGAGGGGGGAACAAAACAAAAAAAGACTAGCGGGGCTTTAATACCTCCTTAGCCTTTTCTTATCACAGTTCTTTCTCTTTTTAAAGAAAGAAAAGATCTTTTAATTTTTCTTAATCAATGCAATAAGCAAAACTGCTAAGGGCTCATGCTCCAGCGCACTGCAGAGGATGGCATTCCGAGCCACGTATTTGTGAGCGGTACTTGCTGCTACTACAGACCTCTCTCCTTATATATATATATATATATATATATATATATGTTTATACATGTATATATTTATATCTTTTTATATATTTATACAGATAAAGCACGTACTTTTAAAATGACTTAACCAAGGAGTGGAATTTGCTCACAGTTGCGCAGACTTGAGAAATCCTCCCTGACTTGGGGCTGTGGTACCTGATGGGGAGCAGGGTGAGCAGGTGGGCATTTGCTCAGAGTTACCCACAGGCTTTCCCCGAGCGACACGGTTCAGGGCAGGATGTATGAACCATCAGGAGAGCCCGTGAGCCTGACTTTGCTTGCAGAAGGTGTTAACTCCATTGGAGTAACTCATGATTTATGTCAGCTTTGGGGACAGAAAGAAGGAAGACTAAGCAGTAATTATTTAGCAGAGAAAACCTCTCAAAGCCAAAACCAATTAATTAAATAATTTTTTAAAAAGCCCCGTAAGGAAGCTGGTCCCCCTCAACTACGATACAGAGAGGTAAAAATGTTTGAGCCCTAAGCAGCACTCCAGCCTCTGGCCCGGACACACTGCTTAAATAAATACATGGAAAGCACCAAACAGCCGTGGGGAATGAGCTTTGGGGGACCTCTCCCGAGAAGTGCTGTGCACCCACTCAGCTCCAAGAGCCTTCACAGCCTGCTGAGCCAAGGGGAGCATCCGCACATCCCCGAACCAGGGCCTTTTATAGCTGCCAGTCCACGTTCCACAGCGGTCGGGGCACCATCCTGCAACCGTGCAATGTTTTCCTGCACTGTAAACCAACTCAACATGTCGTTACATTTTTATTTTATTTTTTTTAACGCAATCCAAAGTGCTCGCAGAAAAGCTAGGTATTCATTTCACATGTTAGCCAATATGAAATGCTCCCAGAGCAGCTTTAGACTCCCAAGTATTATTTAACCAGTGTGGTTTAGTAGGACAATGGCAGCCCCCTGCCGTAATCCATTCAGGGGCAATACCATCAGTCAGTGTGAAATTAAATACATTACAGGGTAAGAGCTTAATGCGTTTTATAGGCAGTTGTTCATCCACATCAAACTTTAGCTTTTAAAATCCTAACATTTGATCCCACAACAGGAACCATGCCTCGAGAATGAGATTGGCACATTTGCGCTGCCAGCAGGGCAGAAAAAGCAGAGCGCAGCCTTTAGTGGGAAACGCAATTGCCTGAGAGGGAAAGATGCTCGCATCAGGAGCGCTCTGCAAGGCAGGCTGGAGAGGTGGTAAATGCAAACCCAGGGCTGGCTAGCTGCGTGTTACTAGAATCAGTGTTTCCTACTGCGATGCATGTGGGTTTCACCGATATACATATTATAACAGCAACGATAATAACAATAATAGTTGGGTTGTTTTTTTGTTGTTTTTTTTTTTAATTTCTCCATACAAACTCTGGTTCTGCAAATTGTTACACATGCAATCTTTACGTCCCACGGAGTCTGATGGGACTTTTTGCTTGAGTAAGTGATATTCGCTTATCGGAGTCCGCAGGCTCATGCCTTTACTAGCCAAGTGCCCTTCCTCATCCTGCACGGGGCTTGTGCCCATCTGTGCCCTGAAACCCAAATGCTCTGGCTTCCCTGCACCACGGAAACAGCCTCAGCTGTGACAATAGTTTTTGAAAGAGATGCATGGAAAGCACCAAGCAGAGGAGCTTGTTAAATTCTGCTCTTGGTTACACTTGCTTAATGCAGGAGTAAATTCTATTTGCTTCAGCTGAGTTACTCTGGATATAAGCAGGTGTAAGTGAGATCAGAACTTGGTCCTTAGAGAGCCCTCTCCTTCTGTGATGCTGCTTCTCAAAATGAAGCACTGATAAGCCCTCCTGGCAAAAAAAAAATAATAATATTTATAATATCTTCAGAGCTATCTGTTGCCCAAGATGCCTTCTAACTGTTGAAAGAACATCAAACATTTAAAAATGCATAATCTGCTCTCAGCACTGGCACACAGTACCAGGAATATTCGTCAGCCTTATGTTTTTGGATCATACGTCACAGCGGATTATCTGGCACTCTATGATCGTTGGCTGCTTCCTCCCGTTGCGGCTACAAAACTCATTCTCAGGATGCTGCAAGCACCACGAAGTGGACCCTGCTGTCACAGTAAGGGTATTGTACCTCCCCAGCCTACGAGCAAAACTACGCCTTATATCCTGATAATGCCTTCCCCCTTTGAACAGAAAGAGCCAAAAGCAACTTTGATGAGTTTTCTTTAGCGATGAACATTTGGATAACTCTTTAAAATATTCCAGGGCTCCAGATGCTATTTATCCAGTGGTGTGAGTTGAGAGCTGTAAGCCCCACACCTAAAGGAAGGCTTTATTGCCTGGGGTGAGTGGGTGGGAAACTCTTTAGGCTCAAACGGGGTCAGTGAAGCTACAGGCGAGCGCTGCAGCTGACTCCAAACACAATGGGGGAAGGGCACAAAAAAAAAAGGATGCAGGGAAATCAAAGGAAGAATTGAATTTATTCGCCGGCTTGTGTTGTCTAGCTAAATGGGGACGAGAAAGGGGAGCCCATCATCCTCTTTTGCAAAACATTTCAGCTAGCCAGAAATAATGTAATCCACAAAAGAAGTCCTTTTTAATTTTACTCTCTCCTCCCGATGCCAAGATTAGTCCTTTAAAAAATAGTCCTTTAACAGATACTGCTTTGGTCTCTACCTTCTTTCCTTTCAACTGTGCTTTATGTGCTTTTCTGGGACAAGTGGGAATCATATTGAAGTGACAAGAGGAGGAAAACTCCTCTGCCACGTAGCTGCCCACCTCATGCACCACTCCTCCTTTCCTCCCATTCTTTCCTGCCCCTCACTTTGCTCACCCGAGAAGCCACCTAAGGCTTCCACACGCTGGAGCTCTGGAGGCATGGGAAACTCATATATCCCATCTATTCTTCCAGAAGACATCCTGCTTTTCTGATGCTCACCTGCAACTCCCGCACATGCATCCCTGTCAATGCATCGGTCAGCCCAGACTCAACAGTTTTAAATCTTCCTTCCTTCCCATCTCTTTTCCTACACTGGGAGACTGGAAGGTTAAGCCTGCCCCTAAATGCCACCGGTTCCCCTTGCTTACATCCCCTCCTAACCATGTGTTCTCAAAGATGACATCACGCAACGTGACAGCATCGCAGCCCTTCATCCAGCAGCTTGTGAAAAGCTCTCTGAAAGATGGTTGTGGACCAAGGAAAGCACGGAAAGCACAGAAAGCACTACTGCAAGGGAAGCCAAGCATCCTAACCCTGGGAATTACCCATGCTCCACGGCCAGGGGCCACTTACACCGCTGCCAAGAAGAGCCAAAGGGAATGGCTGCTCCTTGGATGGCTCACAGTCAAAAAAATCCAGTTGTTCTTTTGGGTCCTCAGCTCAACTGCAGACCAGGGTGACCCAGAGGCACCATATGGGCACCCCCGGTCACCACATGAGCACACCGCAGCAGATTGGGCTCCACCAGCAGCTTCTGAGCCAGCCCAGCCCCAGCTGAGACAAAGGTTTCACAGGAGGCTCAGAGCCAGCCCCGTGGCCAGCCCTACGTTACTGCACGGCAGGGAGGAAGCCACGTCCTCACCCAGTACATCTATTTTTCAGGATGGAGGAATAAACTTGTACATTTTCTTTCCTTAAACTATATTTTATCCATCAAATTTATCAGCCGCCAACACTGGGCTCCTAACAGGCTGGACCAGCAGCTGGCCACTGGTCATTAGCAGCACCAGAGGCTCGGAGTCATTAGCTGTCAAGGCCCTGCAAACACAGCTTGTTTGCTTTTTTTCAGTGAAATGTGTTAATTAAAAAAAAAAAAAAGAAAAAAAAAGAGAGAGAAAGAACAACTGACATATTCTAAGGCAAACACTTGACTCTTTTTTCTTTTTCTTCCCAAGAAGGAAAAAAGCTTCCCCAAACTTAATAACAAAAACTGCAGACATGGAACACATCTATTGGGAAAAAAACCTTCACCAAAAATGAATGGGCAGTTTTATCTCCTGCTCTACCACGCTTTGCTCTCTACAATCTGACCAGCCCGATCATCCGCCACCATTTCCAACGGGAGGGAAACCCCCCAGCGCGGTCAGAGCTGTGCTTGTCTCAGCTGCAGGCTGGAGCACCGAGGAACTCCTGGGAGGACGGAGGTGGCCTCAGGCTCTCACACCAGTTCTGGCTCCCGTGGCCACCCCCTGCCCCACACTTGCCATCCCACACTTAACCTTGCCCCCTCCGTATTTCTGGGTGGGTCCTGAAAACACACACATACTTCTCTGCCACTCCTTGTCTCGGCTGAAACCCACTCCTGCCTGCCATTACCTCACCCGACACGCAGGTGCACCTCGGGGCTTTTCGGGAAAACCCATATTTCTCACCAGACCAGGTGCCTGTGCCTGCAGAAGGGTCAGTGGAAACGCTCCGCAGTGATGTGGGTTTTCCAGCCCCGGCACCACCAGCTTGCTTTCTTCACTCGCTCTCCGTGTTTTTGCTAGCCGATACTCTGACAGCATCTTTGCAATGAATAGGACTATTCAGAGCCCCTCAGAACTGCTCTCCAGGCACCAGAGGGCAATTCCTCTCCTGGTCCCGAGCCACTTAGCCCGGTCCGTGTCGCAAAGGAATGCCACGGCCAGGCTGTACCCCCAGGCACCTAACGGTGAGGTTGCGCTCAAAGTGGCTTCCACCTGCAGACCCGTGAGGGTCCTCTGGAGTGGGAGGGGAGCTTGGAGACCCCCACCCTGGCCGTGCTGCCCACTCCCCCAGCTTTCATCAAAAACCCTGAGATATACAATATTTTCATCAGAATTTCAGGCTTGACTTCATCCCACCCCTCATCCCCAGTGTGTTTCAATCCCTTTTGGTTTGGGATGCAAGCCTCGAAACACAACCCCGAGAGTCAGAAATGGGAAGGCAAATACAACAAACCCAACGTTTTTTATCATGCTGACGCTGGGGACGGTGGCTCCTGATTTTAGACCTTGACTCATACCTTACATACACTTTACCCTGGGACTGTGTCAGCAGCAATAGGTTTCTGCTTGACTTGGTGTAGAGGAGACCAGACTCACATCTGTTAAGTAAAGAAAATACAAAATTATTCTGGCTTTCCGCTGGTGAAATCGAGAAGGTGATGTAGCCCTGAATTAAGCCTGGCAAAAATCCCCAAAGCTTGGTTAAGTTTTCTCTATAATTTTCATCCTCGTTGAGAACAGAGGAGGTGACATGACCCCTTCTCTATGTGCTTCTCCTCCTCCAAAAAAAAAAAAAAAAGTAAAGAAAAAAGTCTTTTGCTGTTTGTCCATCGACAAGAAATAATAGAAAGGTAACCTGCCTTCAAGATGTTTCTGGCCAATTTTTGTTATCTCCTTAAACTGGATATACCAGCTATGGGGCTCAACTCTTTGCTATCATCCAGACAATCTCAAACCTCTGAAATTTTGCTTATTGCCAGATAACGCAGTTTCTTCCCTTCTTCACTTCTCTCCATCCAAAGAATTACCTGATTTCACCAAACTGAAACAGAGTTCATGACCTGTCTTCATAACTAACCTGTCTGGATGTTTTCTCTACACGAGATTGCTTCCAGGAAATGGATAGCACACAGGCTAGCCAACATATTAGACTAGTCAAATAAATAGATGCCTTAAAAATACAGATTTTTATTCTTTTTGTCTATAAGAATCATAAAAACAGACTTCTGTAAAAAAAGAAAAGCTGAAATGACACGATATTGTTGGCCAGCTCTCCCATTACCTCTCCAAACACAGCATTTTAGATGTGTCAATACCTCCAGCTTTCCTGCAGTCCCCACAGGAGGAATATTGCCTGCCAGGGCTGCCAGCCAGCCCCAAGGACAAATACATGATGCCGACACCTCCCAACAAGAATCAGGCACTGGCTGTGCCTTGTGCAGCCCCTAGGAAGTTTTACGCTGTCAGAGGTTCGACTCAGCTGTGCTCAAACATCTCCTTCTCCTCTCTCCCTCCGTGTTTCCCTCGGTTATTTCGGCCGATCGATGCCCAAACCCCTGGCAGCTGGTAAGTCCCGCTCTTCCCAGGAATGCTGATCTGCAGAGAGCGAAGCGGCATCTGGCTGGACACGTTTGGGGATGCCTTGAGGTGCTCTTTGAAACAAGAGGTCACCGAATGCTGGTGCTCTTGTGGTTCAGGGCGTTACTCTCCGTTACTGTACGTGTCTTGCCCCACCATAAAAGACCTGCTGGCAAGAGTGAGCACCTACACCTGCGCGGAAGGCAGACTGATAGGTGATGTGGAAGGGTTGGGGTTTTTCCTCCCCCCCGTTTTATGAATTGTTTTCTTTTATCCATTTTTCATATGTTTCCCTGTGCCAGTGCACAAAGACAAATATTCATTGTAATATTTATGAAAGCAGCCTGATAGTTACTATGGTTTCAAAGAAAACAGGAAAAATGGATACCAAACTGGATGCGCTTCACGTTAGGCGGCTATAGGTACAGCACATGTTATAAATTCTGTTCAAACTGACTCACTTCTTTCGATGAGGTAAGTGTTGACATTAGACAATTTGGTGGGGAGCATTTATTTCTGCATTTATTAAAATGTCAGTAACAGCAGGAGTAACACCTCCTAAAAGGCTTGCAGGTGCTTGTCTTCAAAAATCCAACATTTGAAGAGGATAAAAAGGCACAAACTCCATTTAAAATGATTCACTGGTGGCTAGAAGAGAATAGATATGTTTGGGTGTTTAATTATTGCATGTGATGCATAATGCGCCTGATGCTCAAATCCAGGGGACTGCCCAAACTGCTCAGTTTCAGCACGTTCAAAATGCTCTGCAGAACCCAAGCGGAAAAGAAGGATTTGTGCAGATTTCAACATGTTGCCAGAACAACACAATTTATTCAAGGGCCACGCTTTAGACATACCCAAATGCAGGTGAGAGCTACTTCCACAATGTAAAGTACACATGAAAAGGAAGGGGATGAAAAATATATCAGTAAAATGCATTTGATATGTAAAAATAGCTCTGCAGAGGTCAGGGCGCTAAAGTAGGGGAGGCAATGCCTAATGACTACGGGCGAGACATCGGGCTGGTAGGATAGCACAGAGATTTTTTTCGTTCTCTCTCCCTAAAAACCTTTCAGGAGGCTCCTCGCATTCCCCTTCGCTCGGCTCTCCAAGGAAATGGGTAAGGCCAGAATAAGACGTCGGCTTGTTCACATCACAGGGAAATATAAACTGAGGTCAAGAAAACCACAACATCTGGAATGTGAGAAAAGGATTTACTGTTAAGGGCTTAATGAACTCTGAAAATAAAGTTCTCAACTTCGCTAATTTGTTTGGGCTTCAAAGGGGAATAAAATGCAAAGCTGGAAGAAGGTTTTATGGCTCTCCTGAATCAGAACTACATCCGAGCTAAAATTAGCAAAGCCTAACGACAGTAGGGCGAGCGTCACTATTATTTAGCCCAAGTTAGGAGAAAATGCTGAATTGTAACTGCTGGTGATTTATGTGCAAATTGTTGTGGGAAAAGAGGAATGACAGATTCTTTGGCTTTGCAGCTCAGGGACAGACAGCGTCCCTGAGCTGATGGGGCTGGGGCTGGGTGGGGATGTGCAGGTTCTGGCAGGTGATAAGGAGCTGCCTGATGCTGTTCACCCAGGGCCAGATGGGTGAGAGGATGCATCTGTCCCATCCTTTTAGCCTGAATTAGGAGTATGCCTGACTACAGCACCGTGGTTCCAACCATGACCTGTTTCCATGGTGTGCAAAGCGGAGAGCTGTTCAGATGAAACAAAAGCTGGAAGATGCATTTTAGATCCCATTTAATGCACTCCAGGCACTGCACCAGGCACTCGGGCCGTGGGAACCAGATGAAAGCTAATCCAGGGGAAACCCTTCCACAGCGCATGCATAGGGAAGGCGGCAGGTCCTCAGCATTGACTGTTTCGCTCTACACATCCACTCCGACTCTGCTGCCCTCTGTGCTAAGGCGAGCCACAGCAGAGCTTAGCCATTTCGGAAGGTGACCGCATAGATTTCTTGGGCTATTTCTGTGCCACACCTCATACCTGCAGGCATTGGTTCCTTCCTTCATTCCCCTCAAAGAACAGTGTTTAGCCCCCCACGAAGCCAGGGAGAAGAAGCTGGATGAGCACACAGGTACAGATGGTTCCCGGGGCAGCTTTACTGCAGCGATGTGCCCAACACACAAGAAATAAAAAAAAATCTGTTCAAGATTTTACAGCTCGCTGTAAACGGTCAACCAGGAGAGCAAACACTCCTCTCGCAAAGATGCCGGAGACCTGATCCCAAGTCTCCTCTCAATGCAAATCAGACCCAATTCCACTTACTCCAGGGAGTTTTGATTGCGTGAAGGGACTGGAAATGAGAGGAGCATGAGGTCCCCAGGATTGGGATGTAATTAGGATTGCCACCCGATTCCCTGCTTTCAGCGAGGGGCCATCCGTTGCCTGGTAATTGAAACTGTGATGATTTCAGCAGTCCAGGCCAGGAGGTTAGTGGAAGGAGAGCACATGGACCGGCAACTGGGTGACTTCCCCGACACAATACTTCGACAAGATTTTGGTAGCATGTCTGACCCTCTTTTACCCTCCGCCATCAATACAGCTGAGGTTCATTCACCATGCAGAGCTGCAGGCTGCAAACTGTCGTCCTTGGATGTAAAAAGGGGAGTCGATACTTCTCATCCTGCTCCTACCTGTAAGACCCTGCTCTTCCTACGAGCAGCAAGTGCCTCTGGGGGCTTGGGCTACTTGTGATCAAGCTGTGGGAGACCAGCCTGAGCAAGCAGAGAAGCCGCGGCTGCTCTCCACAGGGGGGTGAGCCTTGGAGTTTTGGCACCAGAATCACAGCTCTGCACAGTGGGGCTGGCAACAGTGGGAGGATAACAGTGTCTGGAGTGGTTTTCTGCAGAAAACAGGCAGTTTCTCCCAGGCACGTACACATCTTCGCATTGCCGATGTCAGCTGGCATGCCGCTGGCTCAGCCATTAGAGCTATAGATTTATATAGACGTGTTTTCCCCCCGTGTACATGTGCTCAGCTTATGGAGACGCTGTGGGACAGAGAGCTCTGTTCTTCCCCCCAACAAATCCCAGCAGGTATCAGCCTCATGAGACTGCACCAGAGGACATGGATTTCCCCACCACCCTCAGTTTGCTTCTGTCCTTCAAGTGCAACACACTAAACAACAGCCACTTCCAAAACCCCAACACAGCATTTTTGTCCTTTTCTACACAAGGAAAACAAACATTTCCCTGTACACCCATTGTGTTTTGGGCTTCCTGGCTGCACAGAAAATAAACAACAAGTGCACTAACAAATAAATAAATTATTACAGCTTGGTGGTGCACACCAGCAGTATCGGTTTGGGGTGCAGGTGTCCACACTATCACTTCACACCATAGATGGCAGTAAATGCCCTTCATCTCCACGGTCCTGCTTGAGAAGTACAAGCTCATCAGTACCTTTATTTTCTATATTCTGAATCACAAACCCGGCTACACAGCACCCTCTCTGCAAGGATCTCGAAGGACATCACCAATATCAACGACTTCAGGCTCTGGGCACCCTCAGGCAAGAGCGTTATTTCTACTTTTTCCAGGAAAAAACACCTCACGTGCCCAGGACAGACACCAGAAACCTACAGAAAGGCTGAGAAAAGAACTTGAACCTCCAGGCAGCAAAATCGGTCATGGCTAGCATCCTGGCACCTGGGCTGGTGCAAAACAAGCCTCCACGCCATGAGCCCAGCCAGCCAGCAGACAGCCGACCCGTCCGTGGGATGCTCATGCCACCAGAGCCACAAAACCATCATGTGTGAACAGCCCGTTTCCAGGAGTGACCGTGCTGAGCAACAATTTCACCTCAAAGAGAAACAGGGGCTGTGGGTTTCATTTCTTTCTTTCCTGGAGGCTTCCCCAGTGGAAGGGACTCAGGGAAGTGCTGCCAGTGACACCGCTGTGGCTGGTAGGTGGCACGTGGGATGGGGACCGTGGGGGCAGACAGGCAAGGACCAGGCAGCCCTGGCTATAACGAGAAGCATCAAAGGCGAATTTCCCTCAGAGCGATCCAGGGGCTTCCTATAACGCTAGGAATACAGGCAGGCCTCCTCCCTTTCTACAATTATTAATTGTAAAATAACGATTTCCCTGAGAAAGAACTTTTAATTCTTCAAGTTACCAGTATACCCACATCTGTTTGCAGTAAATATTTCAAAGTGACTTTGGGGAGGAAGGAAAAAACCCACCACCCAACCTTACATGAGTTTAATACAACCATTTCCCAGCATATGCTCATAAAACGTTATTTGGGAAAGATTAATTGAAGCACTGATGAAAATGCAGTATTTGTTTGTGATGCCAAGAAGGTTACTCGGAGCACTACAACTTGAAGCAATTCCCTTTTGTTCCCGCGCCGACGGGGCACTTGGCTGAACAGGAGTGGGTCCCCACCCTCCCCACGCAGAAAAAAATGGCAAAAATTGACCATTAGCTGGGGATTAGCTCATACATTAAATAATGTTATAAAATATTTTTATGGCGCTGCTTCTAGTGGTTTTAAAGATTGCTATTCAGGACATCTAAAGCTCAGGGTAAAAGATATATATGCATGGTGGGTTTTTTTTCCTTTTTTTTTTTTTTTTAACAGGAGCGTTATCTTAAAATTCTGAAGATTACAACTGACTGCAAAAAGGTGAAGCATCGACATTTACAGTGAAATCATTCTTCTGTACTAAATACACACTATCATAAGCATAACCACCTCATAATAATTACCTAATCCTTATTATTTTGCTTTTAGAATATTTATTTAGGCTTGGGTTACTAACATTTCAAATAATACAGGGCCTGCTGTCATGGCTCTTTATCCAAATGACTCGTAGTCTCTTGTAAACAGTTCTGTGATCTGATTTCCATTGGGACAGGAGTTGTAAAAGGCCAGGGATTTGCAATGGATTTACACGTATACTGTTTCAGTTAAGTTACCCAGGCTGACTTAATAGCCCTTTTCCTCAGAGTCTTAAATACATTTGCCACCCAGCCTCTTTATGCCACGTTCAAGGAAAGGGGCAATGTGACCCTGAAGGGTGCTTGAACTTCACTGGAAACCCCAATTTACACCCTTGCAGTCAGCAGTGGGATTTTATTTACTTGTTTGTCTGTTTTTAAACGAGCTTTGCGGAGTTGCTAGAAAACCAATTCCTGCTAACACGCGCACGGGCGAGACACCGGTTTCTTCGAGCTTTGAAAAGGTCATTCAGGCCCCAGAAAACAACAGAGAACAACACCCGCAACTCAATTGTATCGCGGATATTAGCCTAGCCCTCTGAAGTCCAAGTTTTTGTTCTCAGGAAAAATATATCAGATTACTGACCCACGATAATAGATCTTTTTTAAAAGCAAAGGTCCTCCAGACTAAATATCAACCAACCGACCAAAGATTAACACCCTCTGATGGCTTGCTACCTTCTCAGTTAAGTTCAAATAGTTTGACTTGTAGAGATTGTGCAGAAATGTACTGATAGGAGCGGTAAACGAAATCCGTGATTAATTCTCAGCTCTGAATGACTGGTCTGATTGTCTCGTTCGCTTGGCAAACAATTTCTTTTCTAAATGTTATTGCAGCCACCGATATAATTTCTCTAATGCTGCAGAGAGAATCAGATTAAAATAAGATACAGAAGCAGCACTTACCTTGGGCTGATTAATATGCTTAAGCTGTTACCGTGCCACCATGCTTAAAAGCATAAAGATATGCTTTTCTACACTAGTCTATATATATTGATACCTCCCGTGTGCCAGGAAAACCTCTTTGATTAGTCGCACTAAACCACTGCTTAAGTGGTATGAATTTCTCAGGCCTGCACTTTCCATAATCAAGTAATAAATTCTGGGACTAATCATCAGCTGTGCTGTCTCTCCTAAGTGATGTGCAAGGAGATTCATCAAGAGTTTCTTTAACCACAGGAAAACTAAAACGCCTTAAGTAATTAAAAATGCACCCTACAACTCGGAGCAAAATTCATTTCAGAGGCCATAAACGTAGACTTGAAAGCCATACATGGCTTCACGTGGGCATGGGACTGTGTGTTTTGGGAGGGAGTTTGGTCTGAGCATCAACTCCTGCCCAGTCCTAGCTGGATCAGCCGGTGAGAAGCAACCCGCTCGGCAGGGAAAACCAAAGTGCCACGGACATAAAGGTAAGTTGAGGTTTTCTTCTTTGTCTTTCAGAGACTGCCAGCGACTGCCCAAGGAGGTGTGTACACGGTGATCTGCAACCCAGAAGCTTTCCTCTACCTGTGTGCCATCTCTTGGAGCTCCCACAGTCAGCTTTGAGCAAGGGGGGCATCCCAGCCGTGCTTTTGAACTTGAATATATGAATTCTATGGTTGTATGGCACCCTAAGACCTACAGAGTACTCTTCAGCACTCCACCGCCCTCAATGACAACATTCTTTAAAACTGTGCATGAAATTTAATCTGATTCTTTTGTACTCGTGTTACCATACACTTGGCTTCAATGTTGCGTTCTTAAGCCAAAATGCAAAGTTAATCTATCATAATGCCCCTCCAGGTGAGATTTATTATAGATCACTTTCTAAAACCCGTGTGTTCTATGTGCATGTGCATACCATATTCATCTTATTATTATCCAGTTGAAAAATTCCCAGTGTGTGCAACGCCTCAGATATAATAGCAGGCATGCCAACAGAATATGACACTTATGCTAATCTGCACCCCGCTGTGGAAAAACATACACAAGGATTCCATTACCACATTCATTAGGCTGCAGTGCACTTCATCTTGAATAGGGATTATGAACTATAATAGAGTGAAAACAGTTGATTGAATACACTTAGCCAAATCTCTATGACATTAGCCAAATATTTCAGCGTGAGGAAGAGGAGGAGTTGAACCAGGAGTTCTCCTCCTGGTGGGATGTGCTGCCCTCACCCCGTCTCTCCCTGGTGCTTCGGTTTGGATGGGGAGAGTTTTGAGAAAGCCAAGGTCACGATGACACTTTGTGCCGAGGCGGTGTTCTAAATATTCAAAGTGCTGCCCAAGAATTAGTCAAGAGCAACGTGACACGGATGCTATCAGGACCGATGGGCACTTCCCAGACACATGCTCTGTTTCTTGTTTTGCACAGGTTCTTCAAAGCACCTTAGCAAATTCTTCATGCACCTGTTATACGCCTTTTTGGCACCAACGGAGAAGATTGCCAAGCTGACCGTACGTGCAGCAAAACCTCCCGGTGACGACAGTATGCTGATTAAATGGTAATCACATTCAGATGAAGAAAAGATGTTGTCCAGCTCTGTGTTCAAGTTTCCCAAGCATGCTTTGAGTGTATATTCAATTTTTGGTTCTACACAGTACAGTTGCCGCCTGACAGCCTGCCTTTCTTGGCAGAAAATTCAACTCCAACTATTTAAAATATTGTCAGAAATAATAAAGGCTGCAATACAAGTTACCACTCGAGAAAAGTTTTGGAATTTAGTTGTGCCCAGGAAAAAAAAAAAAAAAAAAGAGAAAAAAAGAAGGAATGAAGCCTTCCCCATGTACAAGAGTCAAAAGATGATAATAAAAACCTCCTGTGCTTAGTATTTCATCATTTCTGGGACTCTCTTGTTTATATATGTCCTTTTAATGTAGCAACTAAACAGGAGGTTCCTGTTAGCAGCAGCACAAGGCAACCAAGAGGAGAATCATTGAAACTCGCGACAGAAACTGCTGCACTCTCTTCTTCCAGTTAAAAAGCTAAAGAAAAGGAAAAGAATTGAAAAACATGGCAAGTGTCATCAAGCAACCAAAATACTCAGCATGCCTAAACTCTGCTCTCCTCCCGTGCATCCGACCCGCACTGCACGGTACTTACACGGGGGCACGGGCTGCGCTCAGTTATCCCGGGTGGCTCCCACGCCTGCTGCTCTGCCAGCTCTTTTCCCACCCGAGTTTTGGCAAAGCTGAAGGCGGCTCCAGCTGGGATGGACAAATCCAGCATCAGCTAATGCCAACCTGGGGAGGGGATGTCCCCCCACAGCCTGCCAACCTCACCGGGCAAAGCCAGAGTGGGTGAGCGAGGATGACTCCTGAGCTCTGCCCTCCCAAAAATGCAGGGATGGGGAACTGGGGAAAGAAGGGTGCTTGCAGGTGCTCCTCTCCGCACCTTCCCCTGACGGAGGGTGGTGAAGAAGCCAAGGAAGAATACAGACAAAATCCCGAGTACAAAAACAAGAGGTGGAAGGAGCTGATGGGAAGGTTTAGGCAAAAGCACGATTTGGTGGCAGAATCCATGTGAAGAGGTGGCAGAGATTAGATGGGACTTGGCAGCAAGGAGAGCTGGGAGGCACCAAACTGGCAGCAGTGTAGGATGAAATATGGAACCAACTTGGAGCTGCAAAAAGCAGCTTATACAACAGCAAGACATCCAGCATTATGTTAATCAACATGTGTGGGAGACGAGGCAACGAATCATCACCCGGGTGTTTGGTACGGGCTGTGGGGGTCCGGGATCAGAACACGTATCGTGGGCAGGACGCACCGCCGATGCTATTGCACTTCTGTTTTATTAAAAAGCTCTCCTGTGCGGAATTCCTGAGCCTGCAGAGTTAGCAACACTGCCAGTGGGAATGGCACCAGGGTCCAGGCGGCTTCATAAATCCCCTGTTGGATTCTGGCTTTGGCATTAACCTCTGCAGGTGAAATCTGTTTTGCCAGCACTACTTACCCGGTTTTCCAAAGTCCTGCCCCAAAACAAAGACCTGGGTTTCTGCACCCCCCAGTACTAACCTCAGGAAGATGCTGAGTGCTACCTGAAAGGGTGATTTCAGCGGAAGCCAGGGTAGGTCGGTATTTTATGGCGTCAGGTCTTTTGACTATAGGCCCAGTCTTCGCGGAGAAAGTTTTATTGCTAACTTCAAAGGGAACAGCTCTGCAGCCTGTATAAAATAGCCAGGAGAAGAACGAGCACTCCATAAACTCCTGAAGGAAACGCGACTCCCAGGAACAGCAAGAGGAAAATTGACATTTTACTAAATACATAAACCACTTAATTTACCAGAGAGAAGGACCACACTCTGGGGATGAAGTTTTTTTTCTTCTTCTTTTTTTCTTCAGTTGAGGTCCAGCTTCTCTTTTCCAACTTTGAAAGGTGAGTGGGAGCATCAAACAGGTTGAACGAGGCACTGTTTTCTTGCTACAGGAACATGGCCCTTTGCACCGCGATTGTAATACAATCCATCCTCTCTGGGACTGCAAATGCTACAGTGCAAAACTCTGTTTGAAAACCTCTTTTATCATTCATCGTCTCCAGACTGAAATCATTTTTGACAACCTCTGCAGAAAACAAGCAGCTTTCTGGCTACTGGCGAGCCGATTAAAGGGAGGAAACACATGTTCACTGTCAGACAGAGCCCCTGGAGAAAGCATTGACAACCTTTTAACCTCCTTTCCCAGTGAAAGTGCCCAAATGTTTCTCTGGAACAAAACACCAGCATTGTTTTAAGCATCTTTTCATTTAATGCACTATATTTTCCAAGATATGTTAAGACAGAGGAAATCCATTTTAACGTGGAAGTTTCACAATCTGTTCAATTCCCATGCAAATGGTCATATAAACAATTATTAAGGGGGAATATCTCTTTATGAACTAACATTTTCTTTTATTTTTTTTCTTTTCCTTTCTTTTCTTCTTTTCTTTTTTTTTTTTTTTTTTTCCTTCACTGTCTGACCACAGTTTAAATACCAACACATTGAAAAGTTCACTAACCTCTACAGTGATTTCTCAAAACAAGCCAAGAAGCCGCAGGAGTGAAATTTTCTGAGCAGTAGGAAGGCGGACTAGCAGACGTTATTAGCACTTTGAGCATTCAAATTTGGCCATGGAAACTTCTGTGAGTTACAAGATGCTGGGGCAGGAAGCACCGCACATTACTGATGTATTTGTTATCAAGGGAACTAGTTTCCACTGTATTTAATCATCAGCAACAGGGGAAAATACATTTTCTTTTAAGAAGTAAAGCAAGAATATTTTTTTTTTTATTATCATTGTTTCCTTCTTGCTTATTTTTTTTTAAAGAAAGTGCTTTCAGAGCAATGGGTCTGGCTTTCTTTGTAGTTATAAACGTCCACTCAGAGGTTGTTTAACATTTAACCTTGCTATTTTTACCTTAATATCAGCAGCTGGAATAGTTCTGTCTGTTTTGATAAAACGAGACTTTTTTCCATGTTGCATATTTGCTTTTACAGCTGAAAGGAACTGTTCCAGCTGAAGTAGGTAACTATAAAACTGCAGTGGTCTAAGCCGCCTGGGAGAGGAGTAGATTATTTGATTAAATGTTCCTGTAAGTAACTGCACAAGGCACTGTCCAATAATGCACAGTATTTGCTAATGAAAGATAAAAGGCAGTGAGCTCTGCAGGTACAAAGTCCCACGGGGATTTGCTGTTCCTTCTCCAAAGCCCTCGATCCTGCCGCGCTCAAGGGCTCTGCTACCATTTAACTTGTCTCGGTTTTTGCACAGATTACGACTTGGCTAATGATAGCTGTGGTGGGGGAAAAAATTTCAAAGCCGGAGCTTGGCTTCTCCAGCGTTGCTCCAAAAGGACTGACTCCCTTTGGGCTTTTTTAATTTCGTTTTTCTTTCTCCAAAAATAGCCCTGCTCCAATAACGGAGTTCAAAATGCAGCCGGCAATGTTTAGACGGCAGCTTCAGTCGCTTTTTTAGGCACGGCAGCTGTTCGCACACCGGTCGGGTCTTTGCACTGCCCTTCATCACACGAGGCGGTCTGCTCAGTTGGCCGGTCGGGATGAGGGGCAGGGAAGATGGTCCTCCCGAGGGCAGGGAAGATGGTCCTCCTGAGGGCAGGGAAGATGGCCCTCCTGACGTTATTCCTCCCCAGTCCCCAGCTGGCTGAACCCACCTGAGGCAATGGGAGGAGCAGGGTGTGAATCCAGCTCCGCAGCGTGTTTCGCACAAGGCTGGAAGTTGGTGGGGCTTGTGCTTCGGAGCCATTTAAGTGCCTTCAGGAAAAGGCCACCCATGGAGGGAAGGTATGCTTCAGCGGAGCACCTTCAGTCTGGCGGGCAGGCAAACAATCACCGCTTTCTTCTGACCCGCTCCTGTCCTATCCCGGCAAACATTCCTACCTAATGCATCTCCCACGGTTACAGGAAGCAATCTCATTCTTATTTTAAGCGATGCAACTGCTTTAAAGGAGGAAAGTTCCCTAAGAATGGAGTTATTAAAGCAAAAGAAGCAATTCCTCAATGTTTCTCCTTTCCAGGAGATGCCTGTTGCACAACTTTGTCTGTCCTCCCCCATCCAAGAGTTTCCCAGCAGGACACGACCATTAGAAAAGTCACATTTTTCACCTTCTTTTTGGGGCCCGCCCTCCCCTCCTTTGAACCAGAGAGTAAGAAAACCAGCTCCCATCCACAAACTTGTGAAATCCTTCAGAACAGAAACCAGGAGCATTTGCAAAAGTGCCAAGAAATAACTCTGAGCAAACTTGGTCAAAAATACAACACAACAATAAATAGTAATAGCTCTTAGCATTTTTAGCTGAAGATCGTGACATGCTTCCTGAACGAGCTAAATAACATGTCGCCAATTTTATAAGTGGGAAGGCAGGGACCTGACAGCTGAAGAATAGCCTGAAGACAGCCAGTTGGTGGCAGGGCTGGAAATGGATCCCAGACCCTCCTCGTTTCCATCCGATGCTCCACACCTCCCGCAACACACGCTGTTTGCACGCAACAGCTCGTGCAATGTCCGTGTGCAGGCAGCACGACTTCACCCAGGCTGAACTGTTTATCGTGGGCTGTGAAATGCCACAGATGAAGTTACCCTTGTAGTAAACTCTGCTAATTGTGTTCAGCCAAAATCACGTGCGTGGCTACAGATAAATGCAGAAAAACAAGAGTTTACCCACTGCTAATTTAGGCATATGTAGCTCACCCTTTCCTATGCGGAAAACTCCAAGCAGGTGAGTTTAGTGTCTTTTTATTTACCCACTATTCAAAGCTTATTTTCTAGAAAACAGCCTTCTGTCTTGATTTGAAGAAGCAAAAAGCTACCTCTTGTATTGGCAGTTTGTTTGAGCAGTTATTTATCCCAGGAGTGCTTACATTTCCAGTTCACATTTGTGTCATTTCAGTTTCCTGATGCCCGTTTTGTTTTGCATTATTTATCCACCAAATTAAACAATTTTGTATTGCCTGGCACTTCCCTCCCAAGAGTTTCTTCACTCCAGGCCACCTCTCAATCTTCCTTTCTGCCAAGCAGCACAGAGGTGGTTCTTCATCTCTGTCACCTCCAGGGGTTTCCTACAGCTACTCAACGGATGTTCACGTCTGAACACCCTTCTCAGAACTGGAAACCTGAACAGCACTTCCCAGCGCAAGTCTCAGCAATGCAAAGTATCCGTCAGCGCACCTCCTGGCATGTCCTTCCATTTACGCACCTGAGGACGGTGGCAGCAATTGCTGCTACACCATCGCGCCGGGGCTTTGCTTGAGTGTTATAACCTCTACATGTTTTCTGGAGTCTAAAAACTTGCCAAGGCAGCTCTGTTCCTTTGGCATGAAAATACATTTGCAAACATCTTTTAATTGGTGTAGGCTAGCAAGAGACTGAGCCTACTCTAAATGATTTCTCTTCCTCGTCATTATTTACTGGTGTAAATATAGAAATAATTCATTGTTATTACCTCATCATTATTTACCAACATAAGTGTATAAATAATTCAGTGATATTCATATTATTATTATGTATAATACCATGAATTACAGGAATAAAAAAATATCGCAGTGGTTACCATTAAAAAGTCAACATTAATCAACATTTGCCTCAAAGTTCTGTAGGAGATAGCGTAGTCTGCTCTGCCCTCAGAATAGGAAATAAGTGTGGTACCTCAGATACCACAGTATGGTAACAGTTGGCAGATGTTGCTTCTAAAATGGTAACCACTGCAACTAGAAATTTAATTGGAAAATGCATTTGTTTAGAAAAATGGAAAGCCACAGTTATTTAGCACTCACCTAAACTATCAACCGCAGTGTCTTCAATCAAATCTGCCCGGGGAGATTGCTCAAAGAGCAACCAAATAGTTCTGAAAACTTTCCATAGAGCTGATTGAAATGCTTCTGTCAAAACCTTCTGTTTAGATGGCAAATGGCTTTTGGGGAGGGAAGAGACCAACATTTTTTTTTTTCTTTTTAATGTTAGATTTTTTATTAGGAAAAAAAAAAAGCAAGCCAGGAAGAACTCCTGTTTCTCTTTACGTTAGTTTTGTGAAGACTAATCGATTTGCAAATAGGTGTCATGTCTTGCACCAAAGCATTTAGGCTGCTATTTTACTACCATGATTCCCCAACAGCAAAGGTAAAACATTTTCTCACCGTCCAGTATTTGAACAAACTCGCTCACCTTGTATGACAGATCAAGACCCCGTCCCACAAGGCTGCTTTCAATTCCAGTCTAGCCCCTTGGTCATGGGAGGGGATGCTAAAGGGCTGCGTAATTCTTCGCTTTTCACTCCTATGTCTAGATTTTAAAGAAGTGTTCCCACCAGTTGGTGTGGTCAGACCAGTTTGTCTCTCCTGAAGCTATTGGGGAGCATTTTCCAAACTCCAGTTATGCTGGAGGCAACTTGTATTTGACAGAGATTCTGGTCACTCCTCACAAAATTGTTCGACGGTAAGTCCATCACTGTGGATCTTATTGCCATCACACCAGAAACTCTTCTATAACACACATGCTCTTATATAAGCTCTTTACATAACACTTGGGAAGAACAAAGGACAAAATAGCCAAGCATCACAGAGACGCTGGTAGTTAACGGACAACTAACCACTCGGCAAGCTCTCAATCTTTTCTCTCCTTCCAAGACCTATTTTGATTCAAAATTCAAACTCTTGTCAACAAGAAAAAATCACCTTCCGAATTAACAGGTCATACCTGGCATGTATGAAGTCAGACAATTACAAGTTATGGTTCCCTAAAACTGGCAAGGTTCACCAAATCCCTCTAACTCGTTTGCCTGTCACTTTGTAGTGAGAACAGCGAAAGAAGAGTTTAAATCTGCACTACCACAAGATGACTTTGATTGGAAAGGGAAAAGTTGTTAAAACTGTCAGCAGCACACTAGCTAGGGATGCGCAAACTGTAGATTTAAGTTCCCGTTAGGGGGGCAGGGGAGGAAAAAATAATAACTCAGTATCCATCATTTCTTACCGGAAAAAATCCAGAAAAACTCCCTATTAGATGCTGTCAGTGGATAAAGGAGATGTTTCCACTAAGAGTGAAGACAACTAGTAAATGAAGAAACAATTGACAAAAGTAGTTTCACAAGATTTAGAAATGCCTAAGACTTTTTTCTACAAAGTTCTAGTACAAGAAGAAAACTAGGAAAAAAACCCTGACATTAATAAAATATCCTATGCCCCAGGACAAAAAGGGGGCGATATCCCTCTGCTCAACTGTTCCTCCCCCACAGTTCATCCCTGTTTTTCTTACCAGGTACCATAGGCACAGCAATTCCCTTACAGCTCTCAGAGCTGACATGAAAATGATTCCCGCTATGACAAACCCTCTGTGGTCTGGGGGAACCAAGACCCAGAGAGACAGGGGAATGAGGAACCTTTCCACTTCACGAAGGCTTCCTCAATTACCAAACCTTTCATCAATATTCCATACGCACCCAGCCAAATGACACTTTTTCTTTTGAAACTACAGGTGCTGCAGCAGAAACCACTCAGTGCTTCCGTCGCTTGAAAATTTCTATATGATCATGCAGCGGGGTATTGAAAACAATAATTCTTGCTTTCTTTGATGCACTTCATCAGGGAAGATGCAACGGTTCCGTATGGCACAGCAGTATTTATTAGATGCGCCAGCTCTGTTTCCATAGGCAAATCCGACACTCACAGCTAGTTAGAGAGACAGCTTTGGTACAAACACCACAGCTCGGGGCAGGAATGACCTAACATAGCGAGGGTTTGATTCAAAACACAAGCAGTGACATTTATTTAACCAGGTTGGGATCAAGCCCTTTGAAAATGGCACACGCGCGTGCGTGTCTGTGTACATTTCATGCACTGTAACTCTCATGTTCATTTTTTTGAAATGCTGAACCCAAGTCAGGAAAGGAGAAGCCACCCTGCTGAGGTGGAGGTTCACGGTCTTCGTGGACATATCAAGCCACCTTGCAATTTTTCGTTGCATAGAAATGAATATAAGGGAGTGGTCCAATACCTAAACATGCAAGCTTCATTACTTTGGGGTTGTTTCTCACGGCCCATACGTACAGCCTACTTGTTCCTCCCTAACTTAAAACTTGTAGAGCAAGATACAGAATGTGTGTTATTCCTCAGGCTCTTAGGTACCAGTCAGTTCACCCACACCCCAGGAAAACAAGTTTTTTTAAATGCAAAGTTTCATACAAATATGCGGCCTAAAAGAAACCAAACACTGCTTGTTCAATGAAACTGGCTATCAAAAGTCTCCGTAACGTTAACGACGGCAAGTATGTCATTTACTGTACTGCAGCTCGATGATACCGACATGTTTAGTAAAACAGGAAGGAAGCAAGAAAACGAAGCAAGAGGCATCTTAAAGCTCAGAAGAACCTTTTAATGGCTTGTGAAAATTCAGCTGACACCTCGGCGTATTTACACAGATCCACTTTTCCTGCCTTTTACTATCTGCCCCCACTTGGGCATTCATCCAACGCGCCCCCCAACAGTGTCTAATTCACGAGCAGGCAAGGTCTTGGGTTCTGCTCCCGTCTGCCTGGGCACAGGGAGCACCAAAAGGTACACGGGAAAACCTCTCCCCGAGGCTTCCTGGCTTATGCTGCAGGCACTGGAAATTCAGAGAGATGGGAGAAGCCCCAGCAACAGAACTACCAAATTTTTTGAGGTTCACTTCTCAGGTGAAAAAAAAAAAAACCACAACAAAAAAAACCCAACCAAAGCCAAGACGCAGCTTCGTCATTAAGCCTAAGAGCACGTTCTGCCAAGTCCTGCCTCAAATTCACTATGTGCAGTAACTCATGGGTCATTAAAATGGAAAGGCTCCCTTTCGGCTTCAAGGGCAACTGGATCTGATTATACGTGCTGCTGGGCCTTGGCACAATGGGATGAGTGAAATACGGACTGTCAGCCCCGGGTCGGAATTCACTTTCTTGTAGCACAACCCTTACCTGAAACGCAGAATTTCATGTGTTAATAACATACTTGCTACAGCTATCCTGTGGAATGCTTAATTAAAGTGATATTTTGCTTCAGTTGAATAATCTCTGACTGTTTTATTGTCATTTGACATTAAATTGCAATCTGCCATGCCACATACGTTTCTGCACACGTTGTCAATACGATCATAAAGGCGATGTTTTGACCAAGAACATAATACTTACTGAGTGCCTTGAGAAAACACTTGGATTTTTAAAGTTCTACTTTCTCTTTTTGTTGTTGTTGTTGTTAAACCTCAATTGCTTTGGTTTCTTTAAAGCTCTTTGCTGCCCAATAACTCCAAGTGCTAACAGAATTTAATATTCAGTTGTCATGCACGTCTCAGCTCTCACCGCAGTGCTCTGTGAACTGTGTTCAAACTCAGGGCAGCTTTTCCCTTGCATATATATCTATATATGTGCGTGTGTGTATAGATGTATATATAAAATAGCTCTAGCTGTCTCATGGCTCAGGTCCCCACGTGCCCGCGGGACATCAGAGGTGGCACTGTCCCTCTCTGCACCTTCTCTGCCCCTTCTGCGAGAGCTGGTGGGGGTGAACCTGGGACAGGGGCACCCACCAGCATCGCCCCCCCGCTCTCCTCTCGGGTCTCATGTATTGAATTGAGGCTCCTTCCTTCGGGCTACATGAATCATTTCTGCCATGAACTTGTGACCCTGGCTCTGTAACGCGGCACGTTGCTCTACCAGGACCATACGGCAGATAATGCACAGCTACTTTGGTCTGTACGAGACCTGACATTCGAAAAGCTGCTCTGAATTAACGCAAGACAGTGCATATCGCAGCGGAGTTCAATGTGTGCTGGGAATAAAACGCTTGGGTAGTATTTCCTAAATTCAGAGGAAAAAGCTAAATCCATGCCCTCTCCTATTTCACTCTGATTGAAGAGGTAAATAAAATAAAATAGGCTTACATGAAAATGTTGTCTCTATTAGTGCCATGTTATTTCTGCTTTACCAGCAAGCCGAAAAAAGTTGTTGTATATTTTCTTTGTATTTCCTGCCCTCGTCTTGGATATCTGGAATTGAGCTGGTGTGTTTTCTTTAACAAGAGGTTCAGAGTACTACATTCAGTTTAGGCTAAGCTCAATTTCAGCTGTATTTTTCCAAGTTTACCGATCTTAAATACAACATTGCATAAGAAGAGTTCCTGTAACGGGCTGAAAAAAATACTAATTTGGAGTTAGCAGGTTACTGTGGCCCAATCGCAAACCCAACCACAACAGCAAACAAGAACATCCCAAAGACCTACAGGAAAACATCAGCAGCATCGCGGTCTGGTCTATCAGGTACCGTCAGGCCACCATGAGTTACTTTTAATGGCTTGTCTGATTAAATACTGAGCTATTGTCTTACAATTATGTGTATCAAGCGCAATAAATACTCGGGTTCAATCAGGGATGTGTCTCTTACTGCGATGGGTTTAATAAAGTTGCTGCGTTGCCACAAGTGACTAATAATGAATATAGTTGTTCTGTTGTTGTTTTGTTTTGTTTTGTTTTTGTTTTTTTTTTTCACAATGGCAAAATAAGTATTCTCATAGAAGCGGCTGGCATGTGTAATTTGATGAGTTCACTTAAATAGTTTGACTCCGATCAAAAAAGCAAATTATACTCACTTGAACAGTTCGACTACGGATCAAAAAAGTAAATTATATAAGTGGATACTGCAAGGCAGAAACATGTGGACACAGCTGTAGTGTCATGTGTCACAGCTCCGCTCCGTGCCAGCTGGCACCGGCACAAAGGCAGGCCAAGCCAAACAATTCCTGTTATTCATAACAGCAAATGTGCATTCAAAACACACAGTGCAGGCTTTATAAAATAACTTGGTATTCAAATGGATCCACACTGTGGAATTGTTTTTAAATCACACATCGCTGTGCGCCAGGCCGATATGCCAAATTGTCCTAGCGGTCCAGAAGTTCTTGTCTTTACCCAAAGCAGTGTAAATGCAGGTCTTGGCCCGCATATCTATGGGCTATTTGTGCTCGGGGTTTGCAGCCTTCCTTGTGCGCTTGGTAAATAGATGCACACCCTCAGCGCATTAAATATTCAGCCTTTCAATTAACAAGGGTGCACAACATGCACATTTACGCCTATATTATAATCAGAACTTCCCTAGCATAGAAAATCGCATCATTAAGAAGTCTAGTTAGTGAGAAAGCAAGCAGTTAGGATAGTTTCGCAGACAAACTCCTTCTAGACTGCATTTATATTTAGAACTTATATATGAAATGCCAGAGGTATTCACTGTACTCCTCTATAAGGGGACCTCTTCCAAGTATGCAAATAGGCTCAGCGTATCTAACCTCAATGGGGACTTCATGAAATATGCCCCTACTGATGGAGGGAAAAAAATAAAAAAAAAGGAAGGGGGAGTTCAATTGAGCTCTTTTCATTGCTGTCGAGACAACTCTAACTTGAAAAAATCTCCCCTGCCTCCCCCAGCCTCCTTCTCCTTCCCAGCGATCCAAATCAATATTTTTATTACAGCAGGATCCAGCCTCACTTCAGCATATCTGAAGTTCTGTCGTGCCCAGTGGATGAACGCTGGCCACAGAAGGTTACAGCTAAAGTCATGCAAAAATGGCAGTTAATAAAATTAATAAAATTAATAAAACATAAAGCCCAGCTCCTCAGAAGGTGCATGTCAACATTGCCACTCTGAAGTCCCTGGCAACCTACTAACAGGTGACAATCTGGGAAGAACCTGAGTTTCAATATAGCCAAACTCAATATTGTGTCACTTCCAAATTTCCCCTCCTTTAAGGAAAATTAAAAAAAAAAAAAAAAAAAAAGACCCTGACCCCATGTTTTCGTGCAGGGCAGGCCCCTCGGTTTCTTTGAGAGGAGCCACCAAGTGCTTCACCTCAGTGGTGCCAGAGGAGCAAACATCTCCCTCCGAGGCAGCCAGGGAAGCTGCATTCCAAGGCAAGGGAATATTCGGATCCCTGACTGCAACGCTGCACAGCCTTCTGCTGGTCAGGGCTCGCTGCTGGCCGCAGGGGCTTCGTGTGCTGTGCTCAAGGCCACCTCTGCGAGTCCATCGGTTTAATTAGGAAAGGAACACGAGCTCGCCGAGTAACCACAACCGCGGCGACGGGCTCAGCAGCGATGCCCATCCTATTTGCCTTCTCCATCCTTTAGCTCCTTGTCATTGCTAAGCGGGTGCACCTCCTGCTGGGCTCTGTTGCCCTTGATCCAGGTGGGATCCAGGACCACTCTCCACCTTCCCCAGGATCTGGCCCGTTGGCTTTTTCAAAGCTATTATGTGCGCCAAGAGCAAGAGACCTCTTTTCCTTGGAAACATAACTAGCGGGCTGCATACGGAAGTGACGGGGAGGGATGACATAGCTCCCGTTACCTTGTTTACAGTAGCCACTCTTCAATGTCTGGTGCCTAAGATTTGCCAAGTCGCATTCCAGTTTTTCCCCTTTGGAAACCGAGAGGAACACATTTTTTTCTGTGCATCTTTTATAGCCTGTGTTCTTGAAAAGTAGCTTTTTTCCCATCTTCACAGTGTAATTGCTGTACGGGTTAATAGATACCAGACATCTCCTATCAGGCAACATGGTTTAAATAGGCACATCATTAACATGGATTACTTAGGCCATGTCTCCTATTGAATTAGCGGTCTGCAGGCCAGCTCTAGGGAAGGGCTCGGGGGCCTGGATGCCGGGTACTGAAACATCTAAACTTTGGCCCCAACCTCAAAAGAAAGTGTGAAACGCCTTGGAAAACGTCCCAGCTCTGAGGCTTTAACTGACATTAAAAGCAGAGCTCCTGCAGACATCCCGAGGACTATTCCACCCCAAACTGCAGCAGCAATGGGGTGAACTCAAGCGGCGGGTTTTAAAAGGGCTTTGGGACTTCAGTTTAACCCTTTCCCAGCCAACACTACTGCCAGCTTTATTACCACCGACTTCAGCAGGAGGCGAGAGAGGTAAGCATCTGCCCCTTTGGAAACTCTATTCCTCTTTTGAGCATGCAAATCTTTTACAGGGTGCTTTGAAAAACGGATCCGAAATGTCTAGAGTAGCCCAGGCAGCCAGACTGGGTTCTCCTACCAGATGTCTGCGGATGGTCCCCAAGCCTTCAGCGGTGAGTGGCACAAGCCTGCAGGGTCACCCACGCCCAGCGGGGTGACTAGTTCTCCTCCCTTTTGCAGGAGGGAAAGGACACTGCACCAGCAGGGAGAGGTTGTCCACGTAAAAACAAAATAATCCTCCCTTTCCTAGTGCTAATGATTTAGATATTAACAAAGCAGGGAGAGGTATTCAGTTGTTGTTTTCCTTAAACAGAGGTTTTTTGCATAACATCTCTCTTATATTTGTATTACGCTCAATAATAAAATTGAGTTCCATGTAAACCAACAGATGTTTTAGCAACAAGGGTTTGGGTTTTGGTTTTTTTTTCCAGTCCACATACAATTGCTCACAGATGTTACCTGCCGTGTCCGAGCGATTCTGTCAGACTTGCTGTTTTGCACGTAAAGTTAGTGATGAGCAAGTTCAAAAGCAGAACATAAAGCAGGGAACACACAGTCGCTATCAGCTGATCTGTCAGAGCCACAAAGGCTGGGACCATCGTCCCGTGTAAGGAAACCAGAAGCAGGCATTTCAAGCATATTATTGCACATCAAGCCCCGGTTGAAACTCCTGCTGAGCCTGTTTATGGCAGCATAATCCTCTCCAAAAACGGCTAATATAAAATGCTTTTTTTTTTTATTTGGCCATGATGTGGTTATCTGATAGCAAAATTAGATTGACTGCACTGATAGAAATACCTAGTTAACTGGGGACACACACACACATAAAAAAAAGGCAATAAAATCTTGAAAATGCCCTGTGATTCCTTTTCTCTCCATATTCAACCGTAATAGCTTTACTGAGCTGTGAAAAAAACATCTCTGGAATAAAGACATATTGTTACAGCCTCTGACCTGGCAAACAAATGCTTGAGCAGTGTGCTTAACGTGATGTAAAGCATTGGCAGGGCTGGAGCTGCAATCCTGAGCTGGATCCGTGCTGTTACAAGGCTTGCTGAGCATCATAGCCCGTGGACCAGGCTGCACCAAGCACGAGCCTGCTGTCCTGCCATGGCCACCAAAACTCTCTGTGGATATGCCACGGGGTACATGTAACACTGAGAAAGCAGAGAGAAGAGCAGAAGCAGCTCTGATTCCTTCCTCCCACTGGTAAGGAAAGGTGCACAGGGGACATTTTCCCCCCTGCCCCATCGCCTACATGAAGACAGCGACAGGAGTGGAGGTTTCTGGTCTCTGGGAGAGCACAGATCTAAACTCAGAGCAGCACCAGTCATGACACCGGCTTTGTGCCTCCTCTAAGGAGAGAGGATATTTTATTTCTGATTAAACGCGCCCCCCCCCAAAAAAAAAACCACAACCCACCCAAACAAACAACAACCCAACACTACCTCTGACATTTTCTGATTATTTCTGGTTGCTTATTTTCTGATTCTACTGATAATAGTCTATTCTTAAAATACCCCTGGATAACACAGGCTCACCATCGAAGGTATGAGCGACCCGGGTAAAGCAAGTCAGGAAGCCAAGTGAGGGACGTTCCATCGGCCTCAAGTGGCTGCAGAGGTACAAAGGGCCTGAATTTGGCTGACCTCGTGTCCCAAGGGATGCTGTCTGCAGTTTTGGTTTAGACCCCGCAGCCCCACATATTTAGGGGACTAAGCTAGGAAAGGCCTGAAGGAAGACAATTATTTTTAATTGCATAATATTCTACAGGCTTTTGAAACATCTTGGGTTTTTTGGATTGGTTTTGGTGGAAATCATGTGCAGCTAGCATGGAGCATTCCTGAGCAGCACAGAAGATGTGGGAGGCACAGGGACCCAGCTGTGATGACCACAAAAGAGGGCAAGACAATCACAGTACCTACTAACTACATCTGGTCATCTATTTCCTTTAGTTTTGGGGCACTTGCCCTTCTGATTACTTGCCTGGCTTTGAAAAAGCCAGCCTGGAGCTGCAGCCATCAGGAATAGCCACAGGAGTGATGGAGAGGGACAGGAACTTCAGCAGTCCCCTACACAGCAGCTTGATAGCTCCAACTAACTTGCACCTTCCTGACTCAAGCCCCCCATCCCTTCCTGCAGTATTTCTTTCCTCCCCTCCTAGCTCCCACTGCCCCAGAGGAAGAGCCTAAAGAGCATCACCAAACCATGAAAAGATCCTCAACTGGTACAACTAACTTCATGCTTGCAGCCACAGCCTTGACGTATTGAACCCTTCCTCCTGTTAGTCTTACCAGTGTTGATGGAGAACCAAAAGTGGTCTGCAAGTCTGCACTTGCACAGAGCTTCAGATCACACAGATTTGTCTACGGCTGCCTGCTGAGCAGCAATACAATACAAGATAAATGTAGTCTATATCCCCATAAAGCTATCTCTTGTTGCAGTTTGTTCTGTTTTCCTTAGCTGCAAAATAGTCTCTCTTCTGCTCAAAATTCTTCAAGGAGGAGGCTGAGCTTTTTCTCATAACTCAAAAATGTGTTTTAATAAGACTAAAAAAAAAAAAAGTAAATTGGCCAGCGTTTTCTGCAGCAGCTAATGATTTAGGGTGCCCAAGACGATACGTATGTTTATTTTAAAGAGAACTGATGCCCTGGCATTTTAGGAAAACATCTGCCTGAAGCTGAGTACCTAAAATCATTAGCCAACATGCAACGGTGAGAACGGGGTTTCGTTTCGCAAAGACAGACCCATACAAGCACCCTGTCAAGCTGTGACTGGGGCGGAGGAGACGTCGGCGAGAACCCTTGGTAAGTAACGGCAAGATTCCTGCTCGTTCAGTTTGGAACCGGGATAACACAAGCTCCCAACCTGCCTTGTCGCCAGGTCTGATACGCATCCAGCCCCACGGCTCTCACTCGTCCAGACCCTCTGGAACCCCTCGCCTTGGCTGGGCTCGTTCATGCCCTCCTGATGTGGTGCCGGCATCCCATCCCGCGCTCCTTTCTCATCCCATCCCACACTCCTTCCCCATCCCATCCCGTGCTCCTTCCCCATCTCGTCCCACGCTCCTTCCCGATCCCATCCCGTGCTCCTTCCCCATTCCGCGCTCCTTCCCCATCCCATCCCGCACTCCTCCCTCATCCCATCCCGCGCTCCTTCCCCATCTCGTCCCGCGCTCCTTCCCCATCCCGCGCTCCTTCCCCATCCCATCCCGCGCTCCTTCCCCATCCCATCCTGCGCTCCTTCCCCATCCCATCCTGCGCTCCTTCCCCATCCCATCCCGCGCTCTTTCCCCGGCAGTGACCCGCTCTGACAGCCGGTGAGCTCACCCCCAGTCTCGCCAAAGCCTGTATGCCATTACAATGAAGTAATAATGTATTTATAACACACCTAACCACTGGTGGCTTCTACTCCTGCTGGGGCTTTTTCTCCACCGCCCCCCCCCCGCATTTGCACAGATGTTTTTTGAGAACTGGTCTCCAGAAAAAGCCTTGCAGAAAACAAGCTCTGTCTGTTGATTCTGGCTGGCTTTTATAACGATAGTTGTTAGCACGCAGGATTTATGTTTCAAATATCATTTTAATTTCTCGGGCTGCATTTTTAACCACAAAATGTTAATTCAATGGTGTACTATAAATGCTGCAGCTCCTTTATAAAAATGTAGGACAAGCTGTTTCTAAGGATATATTCCAAGAGTCTGATTCATAGAAATACTACTCACATACATTTTCCATGGAATTTGCTCTGAAATATGTGTGGAATACATTCTACAATAAATTATGTACTTTTGTGATTCATTAAATCCTCCCCCTGCTCACAAGTAGTGAGCTCTTCATTATACACAAAAAAAGTGCAATCAGCCAAAACCAGCGACATTCTCTTTCTTATCATGTTTGGTGGATGCTTTCGTTTCTGATCTTAAAAAAAATAATAATTCAAAAAAAATCCACAAAAGCTTTTAGGGAAAGCACATAAGTTAAGCTGGCATCCAGCTTTAATTTACACGAAGGCGAATTAAGGATATCTACACACGTAATTACTTCCGTGTTCAACTGAAGGAGTCAGGGCTCAGAATGACTCTCATAAAAATCACAGTGATTATTAGGAACGGATGGCTACTGAAAAAGACGTTTCCAGGAATATTCACTCTCGTGTTATTTTTCTTTTTATCACTTTGTCCCAGCCACAGCGACTCTGCTTTCGTGCTCCCCGCTGGCGCACGTCCGCCTGGGACATGGTTTCACCGGCATGCATCTTCCCGAAAAGAGACTTTTAAGGTGTCACCTACGACATTATTCATATTCAGCTCCCACGTGTTCGCATTAGAAGCACTTAACTGACAGCCAACTAGGGAGCAGGAAAAAAAATATAATATTGTGTGGCTTATTTGGCTGATGACATTTAAACAACTTCAACCAAGCAGTTTGGCTAGCAGAAACCCACACACCACCCTGCCTGCAATCTCTTCAGCAGGATAGATGATCCCCTTCGCCCCCGCTAGGGTTATAGATTTGTTGAAACCAGCTATTTCTGCACTTACACAGACTTCAACTTTCACCTGTCCTGCACCACCTTCCCCATAAAACGGCTTCTCCGGAACACCAGTATCACGGCAGCTTAGTTTACTCAGTTTTTCCTCTCGCTGGAAGTGGCACCTCTGAACCATGCCTTGCCTGCCCTCCTGCCCCTGCCACCCTCCGTTTCTGCCAAGCCCGAGGCAGCCCCCTGCAGCAGCTCACGGAGGGGCAGGCACCTGGCGGTGCCACCCATGGGTGCTGGCCGGGGGGCTCAGGATCCGGCCCTCAGGCTCTATCGTGTGTTTTGTGCACACTCTGTAGCTGGAAAACAAAAGGGAAAGAGGGAGGAGCAGGCAGCGTGGCTTCTGTTTGGAAGGCAAGACACAGACTGGAAGTACCCTACAATCACACACTTTGTACTGAGAGCCAAGATGCATTCTCTCGGCACAAAGGAAAATAAGAAATATAATTTCACCATTCTTTCTAAATGTCATGTCCCAGCATATCAGACTCATTTCATCTTCAGATCATCCCACCATGCTCCATTAGCTACCAGAAGATGTGAGCCAGTGTTACCACCACAACAAACTCCCAGTACAACCATATAATTTCAATTCTTCACACATTTTCTTCCTGTGCACACAATGCCTCTGGTAGCTCAGGAAAGTCTCCTCTCTCCAGCCCACTGCCACGGGCTACCAGGCTGAAACAAAGCTCAGTTTCAAAGCCGAAGCATAATGACAAAGCAGGAGGGAAAGCATAAAAGAAAGACCCGGCGGTAGCTGTGCCTGTGTCTCCAGAGGTTCTCCTGGCTGCGGGCTGGAGCCAGGGTGGGTGCTCAGCTCTGCTGCCCACCTTCCCCAGCCCTCTGGGATGCACGGGATGGAAACGCTGCCTCTTGAGCTGCGTGGTGAAGTGGGGCAGCTGCCAGCCCGGAATACATCAACACGGGGAAAAAACTCAAGGTCCCCACAGAAGAGTTTTCTTTTGCCCCGTTTTTGCCTCTGCTGATGCGGGTTGGCAAAGGGGCGCGCTGGCTGGAAGGTATTCCGGGTAGGAATCACCTTGCACCATTGTTTCAGACCGGACCCAGCGCACTGGGGTCATGATGGCCAAGGTACGAGCCTTGGCAGCGAAATGAACGGGAGTCACAAAAATAGCCAGCAGCACACACCACGAGGCTCCTGGCAGGTGGAGAGGGAAGGCGCCAGCGGGATCCCTGCCAAACCATCTCCATCAGGCAAAGAAGAAGCAAGTTCCCTGGATGGATGGAGAAATAACAGCTGGATGAAGAAATGGTTCAGAAGACACATTGTAAAGGTGCCTGTAAAGAGCTCTCTAGCAGCAAGAGAAGTGCAGAAGGAGAAAGAGGGCAGCAAGAGGAAGAGAGGGGGAACGTTTTTCCCCTTCAAAGCGAATTTCAATCCAAGTGACGTCTCAGCTAGTTCCACCTTCCCAGGAGAGGCTGGGCTGACTCACTCTGCACCTTGCCTAGCCACTTGCAATCCTACAAAGCCAAGCCAGAGACAAACCAAACTGCTCCCAAATTTGGCAGTGTTTTACACCTCTGTGGTTAATGCAAAATGGAGTTGCAAGGTTGGCCAAGTTTCTTCTTTCTCTTGGAAGAAAAACACACATACCTTACTGGTGTAACCACCTTTGTGTATCTCACCTGGAAAAAAAATGATGGCTGCTGAGGAACCTCACCTTTCTGAAATAACACTTAAAGGGGGGAAAACGACCTCAAAGAATAGCAGGTTGAAGACAAGTGGGTGCCACCAGTGTGTGGGAGGCATCTGCGGGTTTCCTCCACTTCTCCCACCACCCTGTCCCAAGACGCTCCTCTGGGAGGTCTGACCTCAAAGAGCATCGCCAACAGCTGAACCTAAGTGCTAATTGCCTCTAAACAGGTTTCAAGACCTGAAGGTGTGCACTGTGCTCTGCTAGGATGGCTTAGGGTGTTGTTTGGCTTGGGGGTTGTTTTTTCCACCCCTCTCTTCCCCCCGATCAGGCAGGCATCGGTACTGCTTGTCAGCTACGTGCTGACCTGCCTGGACAAAGCCTGAGACACGTCCCAGACATCTGCAGTGCCGATGCTAACCAGTAGCCCTGGGCAGCCACAGCAAGGGGGTCACAGCTGTGTGGGCTTCCCAAAGGAGCTGCTTTCACTGTCCTAAAGCCGCCCTGCAAATTTCGGTTGACCAACCTTGGAAAGAAAGCAGGTTCTGGACATCCGTGTGGTGCCTGCTGACATCTTGCAGGGTCAGTAAGAAGGCATAACCTCCTACGCCCTCAGGACCACGGCGTCTCTTAAATGGAACTGATACTGTAAAAACTGAAAAAGTAGGACAACCTCTTTTTTAAAAGCACCTGAAAATATTTTGGGCCGTGAATCCTTCGTTTCTGCGTTCATCTCAGAGCAGTGTGTCCAAACAAGGCCACCCTCCCTCTCTTTCTCCCCCATCTCCTTTATCCACCCATCACTTTATTCCAGTCAGAATTCTGCACAATAAAATAAATTATAAAACTGAAATGTAACAAGGCTAAAACATTTTTTTTTTTTACAATGCTAAATTGAACAGACTGGTTTGAGTTTTTACATTTCCTGAGTACTTAAAGGCACCTGCAGAAGAGCATAAGGACTGGCAGAACATGCAACACACTATCCCAAAGTAAATGCATCACAATAAAACATATCTTGATATTGCAGCTTTCAAAAGCAATATCACAAAGTGCTTTACAAGGAGCAGTAAGTAGAAGTTTAAGGGCAAAGAAGGTTTTGGCAAAGTTTTAAGAGAACGAGAGACTCACCAGTATACTCCTGAAAAATGAAAATCTGGAGGAGAAAGGAAGGGAAAAATCCTCTGGCAACCTGACCTAGATTTAAGTGTTTATTTCTTGCAAAACCAAACCAATCGCACACAAATTTATTTAGCTTGAAAATGAAATGTTCCATTAGACCTGAAACAAAACATTTGGTTATAGACACTTGTAAGAAAAAGCAAAAGACCTAGAGCACTGGATTTTTCACACCACTGCTGCTGTTTACTTGTTGGACGGCAGAATAAGAGTGACGATGCTTAACCTTTCTGTCATCCAGGGTCCAAGTAACCTTTCATATAAAACCGAGTAAAAGCAAAGACGAATTTCTCCCCCCCTCTCAGTTTTTACTTCCATTTGCCGTTTCTTTGCAGATTTGGATGTGCATGAATGCACATGCATGGCTTTTAAAAATACATTTAAAACAGTTTCATGGAGCACAGCGGGTTTCCTGTGGTCTCCACACCCACAGCTGAAGAGGACTGGTTTGCAGAGCACACTGGGATCTCAGACACCTTCCTTGTATACCTCCTGCAAGGCATCTCTGAACAGCAACCCAGAGCATCCACATACAGGGGGGATTTTTCCTTTTTTTTTTTTTTATAAAGAAGTGGGACAACTCCACAGAAGGGATCAATGTCAGCTTCTCTCTTAAAATTAAACAGCCTGGGGATTTAAGCCACTCACCCAGGAGTGAACCACACATTCAAACCACGCTGATGCTGCTAGAGTAGGATTTTGATCCCGATGTGTCCTGCATCCTTGCAAAAATATCTTAACCCACCAACCTTTAGGAAGAGTTGCCATAAATTTCTTTTGCCGGGGTTGTCTCTTTGTCACCTATAATTAAACATTCATGAAGAAAGGAAGAGACATGTTTATGGGCGAGGGTATTCATGTGTATTCAGTTCCCTTCAACAAGTCTGAGGCAAGTGCTGTAAGCAGCAGCCAACCCTCCGTTTTCTGGAAATTTTATAAAAAAATATCGAGCCCCAATTCCATTTGTTTCCCAGCCAGTTTGGAATGAAATTTGTAAGTATTTTCAGAGCAACAGAAATGCCGCTAATTAGCCTGCAATGTTTAACAGCAATTCAGTTCAGTCTGTTTGGTAACACAGAGCAAGTCAGCTGGACCATTAGCAGAAGGAAGCAGCTCAAGGCATCCTCACCAGCCCCGGACAAATGGGAGGAGTGCTCAAAAAAAAAAGGTGAAAGGGGTAAAGTTTTGGCTGAACACGAGGTAGGCAAGAAGATGGAGAGCTCTGCAGAAAGCTGGCTTGAATGGGATGGGGAAGCCAGGGAGAGCGGGACAAGAATCCGCATGGGGCATTGCAGGGGCTGGGAACGTGCCGCAGACCCAGGCTGTGAGCACGAGAAGGATCGACGGACCTGGCGGCGCCTCCGATAGGCTGCCTCCGCTCTCACGCACAAGAGCAGGAGCAAAACGGAGATTCTTCTCCTATCAGGCACCTTGCTCCGTAAAGCGGCAAAAGCTCCCAAATGTCTACGAGAAGGGACAAGGCTTCCCCAAGACGCGGGCTAGGAGACGCAGCAGGGGCCAGGCACGGCGGCGGTCGCACCATCCCTGAAGAGGGTGCGCTTAATGAGCCCCCCCGTACCCACAGGGCTCCCCCCAAGTAATGCATCTTTGCGACGCCCTTTGGCTGTGAGCCATGATGCAGGTTTCTGCGATGACAGGGGAAGCCAGGGTCCCACAGTGTTTGGGGGGACGGGGCCACGGCCCCAGCAGCTCTGCCATTAATCCATCCCTGGGCAGAAAGTGACAAGGGCTGAGTGTGACATAAAAATTCCATTTGCTGGATGTGCTGGTAAGTGTACTTCATCATGTCCACGGGAGGCTTAGGCAGAGCTGCTTTTTCCTCTCCTGATGAAAGGTTCAGCCTAAAGTCTGGAAATTCCCTTAAAAACACACGCAGAGAGAAAAATATCCATGGGAAAGCTGTGATTGGTGGCAGATTAAGTTTTAGGCAAGCCAACTGATGAAACGGCAAGCACAGAGCAATTCCGCAGCTTAGAAAGGGCCAGAGGTCTTTTCCATGGGCAAAATTCACAAAACTTACCAGCTAACTAAAAAACAGGTTGAAATTGTGTTTCCAGAAAACACAGATAAGAAAGACGCAGACTCCTTTGCCTCATGACAGCAAGCATGAGTTAGGAATGTTCAAGGCACTCGGATTTTTAACCGGCAGGTAACTTGATGAAGGCAGTGAAATCACAGATTACCACAAAATACCACCACCACCTGAAACCTATTGCTAGCCAAACAAATTAAAAAGAAAAAAAAATTAAAAAAAAAAAAGTAGCACATAAGGAGAAAAAGAAAAGGAAACAGCTATTCTGCAAGATGTAATGAGAAATCATTTTGGCTTCATCAAGCGTTTTAATCTCCTGACACAAACAGGGAATTGAGTAGTTCTGTGCTGATCTTGCGGATGTACAATATGTCCAGCATCCCTGGAAGGAGAATTTTCTCGTGTGATGTTGAGCTGGGCTTTGGCGAACATGAATTTAGTGGGAAAAGGATGTCATACTGTCAAAGGATTTCAGAGTCTAGACCTTACTGTGTAATTACTGAGCAGCTCAGTTCCGTGTGCTTTCACTTGAATGTTATCCTTCCCAATTCTGTAATTCTTCCTTGCTTTAGCTGAAATTTCTTTTTCCCCCCAGTACGGAAGACATAAGAGCAACCAAATAAAAGTAGGTGAGTAAAAAGGTACTTTCCACTGAATCGCTGCATCAGGATGGCATATCACCTTGTGTTAACTAGAGGGGGAAAGGCTGATGCATGATAGCAAGTGAAACCAGTTTCTTGTGCAACACTAAACACTGCACAGCTGTAAGACCAAAATGCACACCAGAGAGGATCCTCCAGGCTGTATAGCTCTACCGCTCCTTTCCTAAGCCTGCACTCAATAGCCACCATTGCAAAAAACACCATGCTTCACTTCAGAAAGTTCTTCAGCAGCACCACAGATTGGACATACTATGA
The DNA here is from genome assembly GCF_963210335.1 of Falco punctatus. Taxonomy (NCBI): domain Eukaryota; kingdom Metazoa; phylum Chordata; class Aves; order Falconiformes; family Falconidae; genus Falco; species Falco punctatus. The sequence continues at coordinate 89,197,794 of NC_137584.1, forward strand.
ATTGTATGGAATTAAATTTTAAGTATTTGGCTTAATTTATGCAACTGCCCCCAATGCATATATGTGCAGCAGTGACTGCAAGCAGTTGAGACATACCCTGAGCCTAACAGTGACACAAAATATCCTTACTACCGGGACAGCAGCTTTTGAATAAACCCAAAATGTTAAAAACAGTCTGCTCTTACCAGAAAACAACTCCCCCCTTTAAAGAAGTAGCAATAAGGAATCCAGAGCAAACTTCTTTTCAAAGATGTTTCCAAAGAAGAACAGACCCCGTTATTATGGGTTCCCAGGCACCTTTGCCTGCTGCTACCTGTGCCGTGCCAGCAAGTTGCAGTAAGAACGCAGAGGACTTGCAGTGTTTTGACCGGAGGACCACCTCAGCACATCAGAACTGATGAAATTAATGAACTTTTTTTTTTTTTTTTTTAAACCCATGTCACAAAATGCCATTTCAATAATCCAGAAAAAAGTTCATCAAACTTTTCTTTATTCTTGCCTGTCGCTTTGCTTGGAGATTTTTGTGAAGGGCTTTGACTAAGCATGGAAGTTGGCCACTCCTCTGTTATTTCTTTGTCAAGCTCATAAATATAAAATCTCAGCAAAATAACTTTTTCTTTGGTGCTTTTTTTTTGTTTGTTTGCTGTTGGGTTTTTTTTGTTTGTTTTTTTTTTTTTTCCAAATCCAACCTGGTTTCCAGGTCTGGAAGGACACCCTTGGCACACGCTTAGACGGGGGGAAAGCTCCTGAGCTGGACCACCCAGTATTTCTGCAGTCTGAGTAAATAAGCGCTGTGGATCCAGGAGGTGCCATGCTGCGGAACAACAGAGCTGGCTGATGGCTACACCAGGCACTGAGAAACGTCAGACATATATCACTTCTCTGGATTAATCCAAAGCCTGCCGACAAACTACAGGCATCAGTTAGTGTATACAGGGGGGTGAAATCAGGTAAAGCTATACTTATCTCTGCCTCATGTCATGCTTCTCAAAATGAGAGCCTGGTCTGAATCCCGTGGAGAGATTCCTTACTACTGGCTGGTCTGCAACGGGATTGCAGATTTGAATCCCATCTTGAACCATAACAGGTGCCTAGACACGGCTCCTTTCCCATCACACAGAGAAATTCATCATTATGCTACTTCTCGCAGACACTCAGTGGAAGCACAACATTCCTGAGCTAAAGGAACTGCAGAGGTCTGCTTGCAGGTATTACTAAGACGCCTTAATTTCCACAGGATATTTTTTCATGATGGCATACACTTCATTGATCTATCCAGATCCAAATACAGTTCTTATTGCATTAGTAATAGTGTCAGCAATAACCTATAAAGTGAGTTGGAGGCACGTGGCTGCAGAGAGCTCACCACGACAGTAAACGTTTAAGGGCTGATTCTTCACCTGTAAGAAATCTGCAGGGTCTCCTGACGCTGTACCAGTTTCCTAGCGTGGGATCAGGCCCCTTGGTTTCCAAGCAAGATTTTTTTTGACAACTAACATTAAATCAGAAAAAACAGTATCTGAACAAATCGTAGCCTTTGCGTTAGTTTTTAGAGCTTATCTTCACTGTACAGGGTCCCCCATCAGTATCTCTGAGCTCAAAGCAACTCTCGAGTGTTTAAAGATGCTGTGCCCTGTTTGGGGTGAAAGTGAACACAGCCCGTGGTCCAGCACTTGCTGAATGTGCTTCCTATGTCTATAGGTTTTGCTTAACTACCATTACTTCTATCTCAAGTAGTTATAAGTAACATTTATTAATTAATGGGATATTTGCTGAAGTTCATTTCCTTTCTTCTTTTCTTTTACTGAAAAAAGGCACAGGGGGACAAGCAGAGAAGAGCTGAAGACATGCGTATTCCATTTGAAATCCATGATTAAAAAGCTTAAAAATTCAAATCAACGTAAAAAACTGTTTTATTTTAATACTGTGGAAGGTTTCAGTGAACTCCATTATTTTCACTCACTATTTGCTTGAATAATTTAGGCAAGAAAGCTAAATTATACATAAAGTGTACAGTTAGAAGAAAAAGTTCATGCACAGCCTCAGGCTATAGCCATCCCCTAATGATGTCTGTAGTCAGTGGAAAAGAACTCGTTAGACTGAGAGTAATTTCTCAGGGTTTAAATTTTTTTCTTAAAGCAATAATGTTCTTATAAAAATCTGACAAATAATACCCTGAACCAAAAGCCACAAAAGAAAGGCCATTCCTAAAACCACAGCCTTATAACTTTTCATTTCATCGCACTGGAAATCCGGCTGTTTGCGTACTGTATGTTCTTGCTGGCTGTCTTCAGTGATCGGATTAAACGGCGGAAATGCAAGTCTTGGTACCACCCAGCTCCCACTTTGTTTAATCAGAGACCTAAAGTTTGCAGGGAGTTAAAATAAATGCTGTACAGCTCTCTGAGCGAAACAGAAATCTGCTGTGAAAGAAGGTTACTTTTACACTCAGTACACAGTCATTTTTGCTAGTGGTTGCAACTTACTCCATCATTGTATTTAAGGAGCAACTCATACCATTAAACATTTACAGCCTGATTTGCTGAAGTTTTACATGCTCTTTAAAGCCGACTAGAGGAAACACGCGTACCAAAATGGACCAGGTTACCGATACTCAATAAATGGTGTCACCTCTGATCTCACACCTCTCCCCCCTGCACCTCGAGATCAGACGCAGCAGAGAGCGGAGCTGCTAGCGGCAGCGAACGCAGTTTGAGCTATGCCATGAGTAGGAGTAAGAACAAGAAGTCATTGTATGGAAATTAGGTAATATTAAGTTTGTTGATCAGACTTATCATCTTTTGATCAAAGTAGCTCAACTAGATCAGAGAAAGAGACAAGGAATTTTATTCAAATTACCCCTTAGAATCCTTTGCATAAAATGAATAACTTTCTATAATATTAATGGTTTTACATCACTTTATACTTCTATTATTCTGTCACATTAGTTTAACATTACTACCATGTACAGTGGTTTAGCATTAATGTGATCAGAAGAGAAATTACACGTGCACTTTCATATTGTTATATTGAAATCAAGGTCTTCTATGACACTAATACGAAGCAAACCTCAATAAAATATAGACTTTCTAATATAAAGACATCTTTATATCATGTTGGAGCAAGAACACGTATTATTCCTTCTCAAAATCACTTGCAACGTGGCACACAGGCGAGGCGGGGGCAACCGGTGCTCTGTTGAGCCTGGGTAGGAATCATTGCAGCCCTTCCCCATCCAGCAACCTTCGGAGTAACATGGCAGGGAAGGGCTCCTGGTCCTCTTGGGACATCTCCCCAGCAGGTTTGGGACAGAAAAGCCAGGGCACCCACAGTGCAACTATGAAGTGGTAGAACCAATGCAGTTGCCTCCCCTTCTGCTTTACATGCTATAGGAGGCATGGCTGGAGTACAAGGACGTACAGACGCCTTAGGGAGAGATCAGGGTACAGAGAATTTGGCTGATGGGTGGGTGGAAAATGGGAGCCAGTGCCGGCAGATGTAGCTGGCTCAGTCAGAAAGAACAGGCTTTGTAGCCAGCCCTGTGACGACCCTGACCTCTCCTGCACCCAGCCAGATGCAAGCACAGAGCAGCACCCAGCAGTTCCCCATTTGACTTAATTTCTTCGGGATGTCTCCCATTACAAACAGAAACCTTCATTGCTCAAATCAGTTCTCTTGGTTTATTTCATTTACCTTTCTGGAGGATAAGGATATTACAGATAAATACACGGCAGAGCAGATGAGCTCATGAAAAACAAAACAAGAAAAGCAGAACAGACAACGTCCAAGTTGCAAGTCGATGACTTCCACTGAGCACAGAGGTATGTCCTCACTGGCCCTGCCCCTGGCCCACGCAAGGGTAAAGAGCTCTCCCCAAAGACACGCTGCCAGGGAATCATGTAAGTCCACGCTATGAAAGCGGTAACACACCCGGGAAGCACCCAGTGACTCGGGCAGCCAGCGCACCTACAGAGCGCCTCAGTGTGAGGACGGGCTGTGCTGGAGCTCTGGATCCACCACTCAAGACGCCAACAACCTCCTCCTCCTCCCCAGAAGCTGCTGCCCAAGGTAGGTGCTGATTTCAGCTTCACCACACAGCACTTATCCCTCCTTCAACCTTAATCCCATAATGCTATCCCAAAACCAGAACTCATTGCTATACATTTTCCTCTTTGGTATAATAGAGAAACCCTCATTACGGTTATCGCTACATGCATTTCTCCTATTTGCTGTATTTTATCACACCTCAAATCCAGTACCACCTCCCTGCAGTTTCTCTGGCAGGAATCCTTGCAGAACTAAAAGCAACGGAACTGGAATCTCCCAGTCTTAAGTGAGAGAATAAACCTGGAAGCCAGCAACTGACTGGTAACGTCTCTGCAGAAAGCAACAGAAAAAACACACTCACAGAATTTTTTTTAAAAAAATTGGTTTGCTTTTAAACGATAGCAGCTCCCTCCTCCCAAAGCCCCACTAATCCATGTCAGACCAGCTCACCGTTGCCATTAAAGAAGTCCATCTGCTCGCCCTCGGAGGCGCAGCCATCAGCTCTACATACTAATGCCTTTCCTCCTTCGCATCGCCTTCCCTTCCCAGTTTCCCTCCTGGCCCCTCGCCACGCCGCCATCGTCCGCAGATCCCAGCGGAGCAACGCCGGTCAGGAGCTCTGAGCTTTGCATGCGTTTTGGTCACTGGAGCTTTCCAGGCATAGCCAGGCTAGGGAAGCATTTATTTTATTGAGCGCAAGGCCACGTTTACAGTTGCTGATTTTTTCGCTCACGTAACCCTGGGCCACTGCAAAATCCCAGGGGCTGTCCCAGCCGGCAGCAGCAGACCTGCCTGGCCGAGGGAGCTCATCCTTGCTGGGGCAGACTACGCGCACGCTGCGGTGGAAGGCAACCAGCGCGGTCCCCAGCAGCGTCCCTGCTCTCCTATGTGCCTCTGGCTAAAGCAGCCTCTCTGGGCTGACCTGGTGCTCTGCTTTCGCTGGCTCGTGCCGCTTTCTCTGAAGGGATTTTCATCGGCACTTGGGCAGGATGGCCACGAAGCCTGAACCACACCTCTGGTCCTGCAGGGACACTGCTGCTACCCATGGAGCAGCAAAAGGTGTACACGGGGGCTTCACTGCCTAATCCCACCTGCCACGTCCAAGAGGGAAACGAGCTACAAGGAGGAGTCCCACTTTAGACCCACCTAAGTGTGCAGGTGTAGAGACTGGTCAGACTCGATTCCCTAACCATGTCCATTGCGACCATCTGCTGTCATCCAGGGAAGCTCCCCCTTCCTTGTGCTCCTAACTGTCCCCAGAGTAAAACTTCATCCAGAAGCACAAATACCTGCTCACCAAGCTCACCACTCCCTGACGCCAAGATTTGTGCAAAATCAAATACACCGATTTACGGAAAAGGGTGAAGCTGAGCTCTGCAGTGACGGTGACAAGAGAACAGCCTTAACCAGGTGGCTTCAAAGTTTCAAAAAAATGTCTCCTCAGGATCCTGAGCACTTACTAAACAGCTGAGAGTGCTGCTGCCCAGCACAAGGTGTTTGTGGACAACAGGTTGTCGTTGGTGGGTGCTTTGCTGGACCCAAAGGTGACACACCAGCAGCTGAGCAGCTACACGTCGACCAGTCTGGGCACATCCAAGACAAACCGCTGAAAGTTGGAAGATGCTTCTGACGTACATGGAAATATTCCTGCACTCACCAAGCAGCACCACAGCTGCCTCTGCCCTGGCACCCTCACCCACCCCCAGCACTGCAGAAAAGAGGTTTTGTGAGTGTGGTGGGCTCAAGCCCTTCGCCCAGGTAGGACAAGCAGGGGAAGGGGCAGAACCATCGGTATTCCGGCTGTGGAGCTGCAGGGGACACGCCACACCACCCCACCCCCCTGGCCGATGACAGCCTCCGTGCTCTCACAGAGGCTGTGGTGGTACAAGGAGCCAGGAACTCACTGACCACAGCTTGTTGGGGCTAAAGCTGACATCAGCCTCCAGAGCTGGGTTTTCTTCTGGAAAGCGTTTATTCCAAGGAGCGCTGAGTACAGGCACAGGAAGGGAATTTAATTCCAAGTGAAACGTGAATTTACTATGTTTTTAAACACCCGAGGTTCCCCTTTGGTATGTAAAACTGTGACCAGATTGAGTGACGGGAACTCTCGTTGCTGACGATGCTTTGGAAATCTGACTGCTGCCATTTAAGAGCCTTTACAATTATTGTCCCCAATTATGGCTGTGGAACATTGTCGGGGGGGGAAGTCTTCTGAAATTTTAAAAAATGTGCTCTTAATTATGTAAGTCTTTAGATTGCTCGGCTGTGTTATAAAATTAACAGCTCATCTTGAAAAGGGGGCGAAATGGTATTTCTCTTTATTTAGATGCTGACGCAAATGAGAGGCAAACTAAGCCCAGCCAGGCCGAGCCTGGGGAGCAGGCACCAGCCCCCAGGGCCAGGCACTGCGCGGCCATGAGGGACCAACACGTTCAGCTGGCGTGGGCCACCGCGCTCCCAGCGCCGATTCCTGGGAAAGATCTCCCTCAGGAAAACCTGGCGTCTCCTTGTGAACATTTTTCATGATGAAGAACATGTTGCCTTTCCTTCTCCGCCCTTGGGAAGTTCATGATCTTCATCCCACCGGGTTCTGAGCTGGAACTGATCTTCTGCTGAACTCAGGGTGGCACAAGGAGATGGTGGGGGGACGCGGCCTCCCTGTGGCAGGGCATGAAGACGGGCTGGGAAGTCTCTTGGAACCCTGTTGCACCAGCATCTGGGAAACTTAACATGCCCCTTGCGCTCCCCACACACCTTGTCCCAGAAGCTGACCAAGCCTCCCCCGTAGCCTGCTGGCTCACCAGAGCGGGGTCCCTATGCTTGGCATATAAATTGGGTTTCCCAGCCCTTTAGTCGTTATTGTAGGGTCCCTCCTGCTCACTCTGTGCTCTTGAAGCCCACACACCACAACCACTGACTCCTGACAGCTGCTCATCCCAGCTCCAGGAGCTCTGGTATTTATCTGCCTGCTCAGACACCATCGCCGTCGCACACCAAAACCTCCCCGCCTCGCACACGCTCGGCAGGCAGCATCGGCAGAGATCTGCAAGGCTGACCACCTCACGTGCAGCTATCACACGGCGCCATGGAGGTTTTTACTCAGGACTCTGTTGCTCAGTGACGCTGCACAGCACCACTTGTTACAGGGATGGGAAGCGCCCACGTTCCAGCAAGCCACCGACTGATGCCGACTGATGCTGCAGCACTGACACCTCCAGTAACCTTACAGCTGCAGGCAGCCACCTCAGCATCCCCACCTCTAATTTAAAAACAACTGACTTTTCTAAATTTTTTTCTTTTTTTTTTTTTTAATTCCCAGTTATCCCTGCAGGTAGGCTGCTCCTACTCTTACCCTTCAGATGGTTAGGCACCTTTTTCTCATCCACAGCCTAAATGTATTCATGGCCCATGTACAGCCATTTGTTCTCATTTATAGCCATTTGTCCCCGTTCCGATGCAGTGTTACCGGGTAGCATTTGCCTGCCACAAAGGATGCAAAGGCAGCAGGATTCTCGCCATTGACTCAAAAGGCTCTGGAATAGGTGGCGGAGGTAGGGGTCGGGGGGAGAGAAGAGATAATCTTCATCTAGAATACAGGACTATGAAAATAATCATATTCGAGAAGCTACTTTAGTCTGATTTGTTTATACATTATTCGAGCATTTTATTTTATTATGCATTTTAATAATGCAAGGGCTTAAAAGCTGGAAATGAGCATATTCCATGAGCTCAATATATTCCAGTTTGTACATCATCAATTGTTTTTCCTTGCGATTATGCAGTTTTACTTTATCATCCCTTTGATAACAATTTCTGCATAAAATCTGACTTTATATTTCATTTTTCCCGTTTGTTATCTTAGCAGAATACATCCAAAACACCCTTTGTACTGCTGTACTAATAAAACAGATCAGGAGAAGCTGTGGCATAAGAAATCAAAACCATAATAATGTCTTTGGGTTTTGCATTTTAAATACTGCATTCATTGTTGCACTGAGGTTTGAGATCCCTTTTCAGACATTACTGAGATTACCTTTGGTAATGCCTATTTCATTGTACTTTGATATAAAATAATGTATGTCATAAATCATCTAAGTGACTGTCATTAGAGTGAAAAGCACCTACTTATGATATGTAACAATTTGCTTTTCTAATTTGAAGAGGATTGAGGTATTTTAATTATATAAGGTCTAAAGCCCTTGTGGATGAAATTACAATTCAATGTAAAATCACTTTCTGCACAGAGCTGTAAGTTGGGAAACGCTAACAGCTATACTCATCAATTTGTACTTTTTGGCTAGACTAAATACAGGAACAAGTGGAAACATTTTTAATGGGAAAAGATTCATCATGTCGGTAACCAAGAACCTGAGAAAACTCGTCTTGGTTTTAACTTTAAAACAAAAATAAAAAAATCTTTTAACATAGTAGACAAAAATCACCTTTACAGATTATAAGAAGAAATTCTTTCAACGTAAAGAAACACTGAAATTTTGAGTTGTAGGAACTTCATGGAAGTACAGGCAGGGATGGACAGGGAGCGCTACTTAAAATCATTGGTGTGCTTCACGTTTTCAAGATTGCTTCCGTTTGGAAGTGAAATGGGGGTTCAGAGCCTTTCCTGTGCAGGACAATTTAAAATTATTGGAGCACTTCACTTTGAAGGTGATCAGGGCTCTGAACATGTACATTGTAGAGAGATTTAAAATTATGAGAGCTCTGCAAATTGTTTAAAACATTGATTATTATTTTTTTTTTTAATAATATTGATTTTTCAACATTTTATTTCTTCAGTGGCTGGGTAATTACAATAGAGCAGAAGCTGAGGTGCTTCTGCCTGAAACCAGGACTCACTCTTCAGCCCCCCTCCCTGCTCATTCTCTTCTCTCTCCCCCCACCCCCACCCCTCCTCCCTCAGTACATTTCCCGGTTTCCCTCGCTGCTGGGACAGACACATCGCGCTTTGTTCTTGCTCATAAATCTCTCTGACCAAGGAACCAGGAAGTTATTAGGGGTGAGGAGAAGGTCAGGTTGAAAATTCAGTTTGACCAGACCTGTTCTGGCAAAGCAGCCCTAGACCCACCTCGGAATGTAACGCCAAACACAACTGGGATCAGAGTTTTAATCAGGGTTTCATCCAGAAGCCCCCCCGACACGTCTCGCAATGGAGGTGAAGGGGACACCAAGGGATTGAGGAGTAACCGTTAGTTGGGATTTCGTTACAGGCGCTTACCAAGGCACATGCATGGCTTTCCCCCACATCCCTTTTACTCTTGCTAAACACGACCAGTGACACAGGGAACCCCCCCAGTTCATGAAGCAGCCTTAGGTGTGCCGTGTCGAAGGGAGAAACATAGCCTTCCCCTGAAGATTAGGGCTCCACGGGACACAGGGAGAACGAACACATTGGCGTTCTCCTTCATATTTATGGATTGATTATTTGTTATTTATTTGGAAGAATTACACGTACTAAGCCTTCAGACTAAAGAGGGCTCCCAACACCGGCTGTGTTGATGATGCCACGGATGCGCCGGGGCAGAACAGCCTTACACCAACTACCTTAGCTCACGCAAAGCAGCACAGCTCAGCGAGGACCAGTGGAACCAGGAGGTTTCATTCTGCTAAAGGTTCTTCTACACAGATCAGTTTAAGTCCAAGTATGGCCATTTGACTGGAAATAACGAGTAATCACCCAAGTAATCCTAATGAACCTGTATAAAAGCCTTCAATTCGCCTTAGTGCTACCATTCTCTGGGGGCAAAACCCACCTCACTGACCCTCCAGAAAAATACATCAGTGCATCTCGACGGAGAAGAAATGAAGCCCTGATTTAAGGAATAGTAAATAATTAATTTTTAGGGAACAATTTCACAGTTATATTTTTATATAAATACACATACACACATATATAAGTTGATTGGTAATTTCTCCTAGTCCAGAAGATCCTCCTTTTGCCTGCTTTTAAAACAAAACTATTTTGCCAAGGTTTGAAGTAGAGCTTTATGCATTTTGTAAAAGGCCATATCAAAGTAAAATGAACATATTACTGAATTTTTGTCAGCTTGAAATAACACCTGCCACACACAAGGTCTTTAGCCTTTCATGCACATCATAACTTCAGTCTAAATTTAAAGGAACAGGGAAAGCAATAGAGCAAAGCTACCCAGATGTTGTACGGTCTGTGCAATTGTAAATTTAAAAGTACCAGCTTTCCATCCAGATTTTAATGCACCAGAAACAATATGAAAATTCCAAGCCACACCAGATTATTGAAATGTCTGGCCATTTTGAAATGAATTTTGGAACAGATGTACAGAGGTAGGCAATAAAGCTGTGATAATAAGGAACATTTCTACATCATCTCACAAAACTACTAATCTATAATGAGGACCAAAACTATTCATGAGGAAGGGTGGTTTTCATTATTCTTTTTTCAGCTCCAGTTCGGGTATTCCGGTTCCTTTACTCGGTTGTTAGATTTTGTTATTGTTGTAAAGCATTTGGTAGCTATTTGACATTATCACTTTGAACCCACAACACAGACAAGTCACTAAGTAACTTCATTTCTTCTTTTTGTTGAAGGCAAATAGCACAGGAGAGCTGCTTAACTAATTTATTGTGCTTTATCTTTTCACAATTAACGGCAAAATCTGTGCTTTTTCGACAGTGGTTACTGACTTGAGACATCTCCTGTGGGGTTCTCAAATTCAGACATCACCAGAGGCTCTGATTTTAAGAGGATGCAGAACATCTGCACCACAGAAGAAGCAGCCAGCAAAGCAAAGCTGGGTACCCCGAAACCCAGCACCCCCAAACCCCAGCTGTTCTGAAATGTTTGCTGCTCACACAGAATACCGCCCCAGAAGAAATATATTATTATACCCTTGGGGTGGATAGGATGGCCTCTAGACATCAGGTAGACAAGGTAGAGTAAATCCTTCATTAGACCAAAGCAGAAAGGATGGAGAGAGCAGGCAAGCCTGAAGGTCCCAACTGCTTCCACGCGCCAGCAAAGCAAAAGAAATCCCGAAAGCAAAGTGGATGCCTTCTGGTGAGCTTTCAGGTGGCCTGCAGAAGGCCTTATGTGCCTGAAAGCTTGTCTAACGTTACTAATAGATAGCCAACTAAATTACCTCGTCTACTAAAAGATATCATCACTTCCAACAAACCTCGTCATGCTGACATAAAGCAGATTAGTCAGGCAAGTTGGGTGCTGTGCCAGATTAGGCTGCATACCAAAGGCTTGAGTGTACACACATTACTCACTACATTTTCAGCCTATCTGTTTGGTTCATCCTGTTCTGAAAAAAAGGCACAGACACACATTAATCTGGGTTACTCTTAATTTCAAGGCGTTTAGATTTAAGCTGTGTTTTTGTTGGGGTTTTTTTTTGTGGGTTTTTTTTTTTTTTTTTTTTTTTCCTCATCAGGGACATGAAATTTTGGTCTGGATCTGGATGTTCCCGAGCTGTGCAGAGCCATCTCACTTTTCCATGGCACAAAGAAGGAACAAGAGGCTGAGGGAGGGAGGGGAAGAACATCTCGTTCCAATGAAAGAGCAATGATATCTTTATTTAGGCGAGTTATCCCCTGGAGTGTGGCCAGCTCCCTGAAGCATTAGCCTGAACGCAGGTGACTGACACTCCGCAGATACTCAGCTTTTAAATCCCTGCCAAAGCCTGGCAGCCGGGCAGCTAGAGGGCAACTACTGGGCTGCTTCGGGGAAAGCCGCTGACTTCTGAACTGCCATTTCCCACCCTTCTTCCCTTCTGCTTCAAGTTTCCGATCCAAAAACCTGCTGAATACTTATGAAACAGAACCACAACCCAAGATAATTCTGCGTTGGTACACACCTGCTCATTCGCCCCAACCCCACCCAACAACTGCAGGATTTCAGATGTTTTTCAGCTTTGCTTCTGCTTCAGGTATATATCAAACACTCCCTGCGCCTCGCGCGGGTCACCAGAGGATGAGAGAATGTCACAGAACGGGTTTGCTGTTTTCTTAACCCAAAGAAAGGCCTTACTCAGCGCGCCCTTTCACACCCACGTATGTGTCTGAGATAGCACATATTTCTCCTCGAACAAGTTCGTATGATTGAAAGTACCGAGGGGAGGCGGGGTGGGGAATTGCCGAGCAGAAATTTTCATCTGACCTGTGCAGTTTCATGGGCTGGGGGAAGCGAGAGAGGGAACAAGGAAAGCCAAGAGAAGGTGTCCAAGAATGTCAGAAGCGGTGCCGGTATCACAGCCACGCTGGCTGCAGCTCCAGCTTCCCACGATGGCACTTCTCTAATAGCACAGCTGGCCTCTGCGCCTCGAGCCGAGGAGCCCCGGCGATAACCGCGGCCGCAGTCACACCAAGCGCTGCAGCGACAAGTGTGAGATAGATCACAAAGGTGCAGGAAGGCAGCAATGTGGCGCTTCTTGACTCGACACCTAACGGGTCAGCCCGCTGCAGGACTGCTCCCTATCCATTTGGCCACATCTCCCTACCTTTGGCGTGAAATCGTCATTTTCTAGTTAGTCACGCTAGTGTTTCAACTCCGTGTTCCAGCAGAGTGAAGAAAGGTTTAATTTAATAGCAAAATAGTTAAAGGTCTGAGTGCTATGATTATGTATAAGACAACAACTTGGAAAGTTAACAGCCTTGTAATTACGGATCCGAGCGAGACATCACAAAGTTCAGGCTCGAATCCATGTTCTGCCACAGTTTTTCTGTATTATTTTTGGACAGTCTCTTAGTTCTGTATGATTCAGTTCCCCATCTGTAAAATAAATGCTTCTTTTCTTTCTTTGCATCTTGAATTACATGCATTTACTGTGCTGAAATCCACCGAGCCCAGATCTCATCCGGGACTTTGAAGAATTGTATAAAAGAAATCACAATGATTACTTAGACACACAGAGGCGCGTGCATGCACAATGCACCATTCAAACGGCTGCTCCAAACTCACACACTGCTTCCAAAACGCAGAAGAAAGAATGCTCTCCTCTTCCTAAAGGCTGCTCCAAGCAGTAGACTACTTGTCCACACTTTAGACATAAAAACCAAGACAAAACTCAGAGGATGTAAAAATACCAGAGTATTTCCAAGGATGGTGAAAATTTGGGTGATCTACAAGTTTTTTAGATGCTTTAATGTGTTAACCTAAGGAACATAAATTAGTATTTACCTTACAACAAATGTGAACTGTCCCCCGGCTTTCTCTTTCAAAACATTATGTCGCCTTTCCCCAGTGTGCACTGATGGAGTGGATTCTGACTGCAGCGGCGCCTCTCGTCAGGGTGGAAAATGCTAATTGCGGGCTCCTCCATCCCACCTGCCCATGCCTACACAGCCTTTTAGCTTTACGTGGAGGCAACGGCTGTAGAAGGGCAGCGGTGAGGGAACAAGAGGGTCTGATGCAGCGCTACAGGTGTGTTTAACAGAGGACAAAAAGTATGTTCTTAAGTTGTCACGTAATTATTTCATATATGGGAAAAATGAAAGATTACTGCAGACGCCCGACCAACACTGACCCCTCGAGCTCACGGGGCACCAGCCAGAATACCGAGCTTGTGGCACACAGATTCCCACCTCCAGCTTCCCGACTCAAAGCACAGTTTTATCCGGGGCTGGGAGAATGCCAAAACCACCAGCGCAGGCTGCGCTCACTTCTGAAACGGGATGGATTCTTCATCAATACACCAAAGAATCAGAATACTTTGCTCAACAAATACCAAAACAAGGCTTTTTGACCAGAACAGCCTACCAAATTCAACATAAATTTGACAGGAAAAAATATTGTCAAGTTCTAGTCTGACATCCTCTTTGGAAATTAATAATATGGTTGGAAATAAAGCTTCATAGAAAACAGTGCTGCATTTGGAGAGCAGGTACCCATGTGCACATGCCTGAGCTGCTCTCAGGGTCCCAATCCAAGCTCATCTACTCATAGAGTGTCTAGAAATAATAAAACTACCTGCATAAATATCTAATTGGGTAACTGCTGCCTCTGGATGTTATTCTGAGTACTGTACTGATTGCTCTGCCATTCCAAGGCTGAGAAAGAGGTCCTCTAACGCATCCTTCCCCAGCCATCCCACCAGACAGGGCTACCTGTGGTCATTTCATTGCTGATAAATGCTTTCCTAACCTGTTTCTAATGACCAACAACAACAGAAACTTCACGGTTTCACCAGGCAGTCTGCTCTAGCCGTTGCTATTATTATTTCTGGAGAAGTTTTCCTAGCATCTAATCTGGAACTCTCCTGCTGGGATTTTGGCCCCAGCGCAAACTTGTAAAACAGGTAATTAATTAAATTTTTTCGAAAGCCTTTAATGTACTGAAAAATACCCATGTCTAACAGCAGAGAGTGTCTCATAGACAAGAGAACTTTAGTTTTTCCAGATCCCCTCTCATAAGCCATCTTTCCCAGACCTTTGATTATTCTCAATGTTATCCTCTGGACTCTCTCCAACCAAGCCACATTCTTTGAAGAACAGTAGCAAACCTAGCTGATACCTTATCAGTGCCAAGTAGTACATACGGTGTCTTGAGAGGTACATGCTTAATAAGTTCTTAATGCTAATACAAGGACTGCCTTTCTTTGCAGTACAGTGAGGTGTTGGTTGCTGTTGGTCTTTTGGCTTTGTTTTTTATTTTTTTTTTTTAATTTGCATTCAGCTTGCAAACTGGCCATAATTCACCAAGACTTTTCTAAAGTGTTGTCACCTGCCCAGTACACATCCCAAACTCATGCAGCTGATTACTTCTGAGGTTAGTCCCCAGTGCAATTTTATCCCCCTTTTTTAAATTTTTTTGGGATGAGTTCCTCAATTTGTATATGCCTTCCTAAATTCCTAATCCTGTCCTCCAGTATATTTGCAGACCCTTATAGCTTCATGTTGTCTGCAAAATTAATAAGCATAGTCTCTACTGCACTGTGCAAGTCATTAATGAGAACATTGACCAGAGCTGGAAGCAGGACAGATAGCTGTGGAATATTACACATCACATTCTTCCAATTGGATAGGGGAATGCTGATAACAATACTCTGGATACAATTAACCAACTAATTTTGCACTCTGAGGAGTCTCATCTGGTTTAATCTCTTTTCCTTTCTCCATTAAAGTACATGCATTCCATCTACCCTTCAGTCCATTCTCAGTGGATTCTCAAAAAAAAAAAAAAAATACACAAAAAAACACCCCAAAAACTGCAGCAAATGGTTCAGGGATGGCTTCAAAAGCTACAGCTCATCAGATCCCACACAAGCAGGGAACGTCCATTCCGTCTAGATACTTCTTCCTCCCCTGCTCTAGGCTAAGACCTAACATCTTCACTGATGCTGTATCTAATTCATTTATTAATTAAAAGCTTTTGACTTTGACTGCACGCAAATTTTCAAAGATGTCAGAGGATGTAGCTGTGCATCCAGCACTTAAGCCTGGCAATTGAAAAAGAAACTCGAGGCCTCACCTGTACCTCATGGCTTGACTTGAAATTAGAGCCCCGATTGCTCAAGCAAAAGGTCAGACGTACCCAAAATATAAGTCCTGGCTCTAGTGATGGCTTTGGGAGGGAACGGTACAGGCTGAACAGGTGGCAAGTCTGGATTAGATAATAGGAGTTTTTTGTTCCCCACCCCAATACCTAGGCTCAAAGGACGGGATGCTACAGCAGTACCGCTTCACATGCCGTGTCCTCCCAGAATTCGGTAGCATTAGTTACCACATGAGCTAAGCACTCCTGTCTCTCTGGGGACAGCCAAGGAAAGCGATCCAAATTAATTTTAAAACAGGATTAGTTAAATCATCTAATTAGCTAATTATATCTCAGCAAGAAAATACTTACTGAGACCTAGGGTGGACTAAATCCATTTTCAAAGCCAAGCCAACTTCAGGCAGTTTTCATTTTGCACAAGGGTGTCTGCACAGCTCATACGCTGCAAATTCGCACCTAATTCAAATGAACTTCCTGATTGTCCCTTTGGGGGCAAACTAACACAGAAAGGAGATGGCATCAGGGATTAAAAAAAAAAAAAAAAAGAAAAAAGAAAAAAAGAAAACCACCCACCCCCCCCAACACACACTTTTTTTTTTTTTTTTTTTTAAACAAATAGCTCGATGATTCAGACTTGGACCAAAATCTATTTCCTATGTGTTACTTAATCAGACAGTTTCGTTTGAGCAAGCAAGGAGCCAAAAATAGAGCCATGTTAGAAGCAGTGAGAGCAGCAGGGGGGGTGCAGCCCCAGCCCCCAGCCCCCCCCGGCACCTCGCCGCCAGGGCCACTTGCCCGGTGGCTCCCAAGCTCCGGGAGGCATCAGGGCAGCACGGGGCTGGCACCAGGGCTTGCAGTGCCACCAGGTATCGGCAAAGGAGAGACTGGAAACAAACCGGCTTCACGGCATTTTCACGGCAGAGCGCAGAGGGAGAGCGGCTGCTTTTAGATGTGTTTGTGATGAGAAACGCAAAGGACAACTCATTTCGGATTCTTCCCCAACCCCCTGAGTGTTTGGGGTAAAGCGGCGAAGCGGCGCTTGCTGCTGACCTTTGGGAAGTAGTTAAGAGGAAGATATTTTTGAACCTATACCTAAAAACAGATCCAACAAAACCTGGCAAAGATGGGACAGCCTTACCCACCAGCTAGCTCTCTTGCAACCAAAAAAGGAATTTTTGATGGTTTTACGGCCTTCAGCGTGATGCAAAAGCTTGAACCAAATTCCCTGGCATCTAGTTGCACGTCAAGGAAAGGATCATTTGCAAGTGACACTGGGAAACTGCCATTTTACATAGGACACAGAGGGAGCGCAAGGTCTGCACTTCCCTATAGATCTTTCACACCATTTTCTCAGACAAACCCCAGTTTTATAGGGGAGCAATTGGGCAGCCTCTGAGCAGAACCAGAAGACTTTCTGTCAGACTTTCGGGATGACCACAGCCCCTAGAACCTTCGCCGGGCAGCGGGAGCCCAGCCTCCTGGCAGAGGTGTTCCGATGAGCCCGGCCCCGCGGCACAGACACGCTGCTGTTCCCGGAACCGGCCCCAGCGCGGCGGCACAGCTCGCTCTCAGAGGCGGCAATGCAATGCTGCGCTCCGGAGAAACCGTAAGGGCTTCACGTCCCTTTGACCCTTCTTTTAATAAAATAAATATTTATTATAAATATATCAATCCACCTCCACACGGACTTTAAGCCCAATGCAGGATGGTCCAAGGCTCCCTAACAGATTCCTTTAGCATCTCCTCAAGCTTACACTGCTGAACCACACCGGCGCTTGCTCTGGTTCGGTCTCTGCTCAGTGAATTTCAAGCAGAGCAGACAGCAATGGAAAGATTTAACACCCTCCTTGTTCTAACACCGCGTGACTTCAAGCACTTCTGAAGGAGCCCCGAGTCAGCCAGAACTGAACCTGCTCCTCAAACAGCCACTAACACATCGGCAGCTCCAAAGGTACTCATTAGCTCCACCGCTAGATGCTATCAGAACAGAAACTGGAGTAATTGGCTTTTCAAAATAGCTAAAAATCAGTGAGACAAGCAGAGGATAAGGAAGGGCTTTGTGAACGAGTTGTTCCATCCTAACTGAACAGGTCCTTTCCCACAAGGCTGCTCTCAACCCAGCCATCCTTCAGGAGGTTCCCGAGCTGCAGCAAACTCTGGGGCACCAGAAGTCTCCTCTTCTGCCAGCCCCGAGGCCAACCTGCACTGACATTGCTGAATTCCTGCTCTCTGAACCTCGCATCCCTTCCTCTGCCCACGGGGAGACTTGCTCTGGGAAGCCCCCTCAGATAAGCATGTTCAGTGCTCCCTGGCCGGAGAGGAGTAGCCATCGCTCCCAACGCGCCCGCCCTGACGCAGGAAGGCAAGCTGGCAGCCCGGCTCTCCACGGTGCACCCAGCAGCAGGCATCAGCGTGCAGTAAATGCATAAACAGGGGCTGTCACAAAGCAGCTTCAGCCTTGCCGTGCTCCTGCTTGACAAACAGACCCAGAAGTCGCTTCCTGACCCTGCAGAGATTAAAGTTCATCCGACAATATTACCAAATGAAAAACATTTTGCAAGGTCCCGAGTACTTCTATTGCTCGTGGACCTTACTGGAGTTTGAGGACATGCAGACAATTTCTGGTGTTTTGCAGAATACAGCACTGCTTGAACCTAAATTAAAGAGCATCCCGACCGAATGCCAGATCAGAAAGCTGCTGAGTGGATGGGCTGCTGGCAAAGCAGGTTTCAAAAAAAGCAGCGGCTTCAGTGTCTTGAAATGCCTGAACCTTTAGAATGGAGAATTTGGGGATCTGACTTCATTGTTCTGTATTAGCCCCAAAAGTGAAAGTGATCTGCCAAGCACGCAAAACCTCATTTTTTAATTTCTGTAATTCCTGAAATGAATGCAGGTGTCTTTTGAGAGAGTTATTTTTCCCAGACACTTCGAGCTCCACCCTTACCTCTGCTTGGGGAGACAGCAGAGCGAAACGGGAAGCGTTACACACGTGCATACAAGAAGAAGGTTACGGAGCTCAGAGAAATACTGGCTCTTCACTCCATCGTCCGGGTATTTACCTTTTGATCAAACTACTGAGACATCGGTAATTGCACCTCCGTGATAAGGACGCGTTCAGATGTAGCATTTGTGCAGCACAGAAGCGATTATCTTGTGGCACAGCTCTGTTACACAGTCCTCCCACTGAATCAGTTTTCTTAGCGTTCCTGAAGCACTCGAATGGTTTTGCTTTCTCCTGTCTCAGTACAGCAGAATGACTGCGTGAATACTTGAGAATGAAGAGTGCTGTTTATCCAAATGAGTTCTTTGTGCCTTCTTGCACCTAGGTTGTATCATTTCATTTAGTTTGATTCATAAAAATACAAGTAAGTGAGGATTTATTCCTTTGCCAGCAATTAAAGGAACTAGTTACAAATAAAACACACTTTTGTTTGAAAGACCTTTTCATGGATAAACTCCTTAAAGTGACTGTATTTGCAGAGCTCACGGGCAAATTCCTTCCTTTTCCGTGATCACTTCGGCACTCACAGCCAAAACGACCAGGCATGGACACAGGCGAGGTGCTGGCTTCAGCTGAGGGTGAATCCCAAACCACGCTCTACAGGAAGCTGACGGATGCCCACGGCTGGGCTTTCCTGGGATATGAGACCTCTCCCACAGGGATGACGGCTCCATCCCCACCTGCTACAGCCGAGCCCTTGGTGACGTGTATCACACAAGCAGCACGTTACGTTCCCTATCAGCTTCAACGGCCAGGCTGATCAAGGTCTGATATTGCCATTATCTAATTGGAGGTGTCAGAGACAGACACGATGGCAGCAAGTCCCAAAAGAAACGCTTCCAGAAGGTCAGCCGGTCAGAAACCGGGGAGAAGCCACCCAGAACGATGACGGTTTGTTGCTCAGCTGGGGAGGGACTCACTGACCCAGACAACAGGCTCATCTCCACAGTAGACCACCACCATCCTTGTCATCACCACAATCCTGAGCTGATCTCAGGGCTCTTCTGACATACATATTTAAGTCACCGAGACCTATCAGGTGCGGAGCCCTCAGTGCCAGCGAAGTGATGAAATCCAGCAGCTCACAGAGGAATGTCACGGTGCTGAAGTGCCCAGCGAGCAGCATCGTACCCTCCCTGCCTCAGTGCTGCTCCAGCACGCCGACACTGCCCAGCGTTCCCCAATGGGAGGAAAATCCTGCAGATTGCACAGGACAGCGGGGCTGAATACCTGGGCAGTGACGCACATGTGCGCCAAACCTCGCAGGGGAACCCTCTGTCCAGGTTGCAATAGTGGGTGTAAGGTCCTGCTCCCGATTAAGGCATGGGAAGGTGCTTTATTCATCAGCGACACAGATTGCCGTTAAAAGCATTAGAGACTTTTGCCAGCTGTCACCACCGCCTTTCAAGTGTTAAATGTAGGTAAAAGCTCTAGTTCTGGAATTAGATGCAGCTGCTTGGTGCACTTCAGATCACCAACGTGGGCTTCGGTTCCCTCTCACCCCAACTCTGCTCTCCCCCCAGCCCTTGCAGGCATTAACCTCTGTGAGTGTCTTGGGACAAAGTTGGTAGCTCTGAAGTTTCACACATTCCCAGGAAAAACAGGAGACTCCCAAATTCCTTTTGTAGCATAAGCCCTACTCATTTCACAAACCAAAGGAAAATACTAACCCCCTTAAAAAAAAAAAATAATATCAAAACCCACAGCAGGAGAAGTTTAAAAGATTCACCAAACCCGAAGCCTGCCCATCAGTGTGAACCCTACATACAGTTTTGCCCTCCATCCAGCTCACCAGATACATCGTGAAACAACAACGGGGCACCTGGTGATGGCAAACCCAGCTGAAACCAGTAAAAGGCTGATGGGGGGACTGGTGGCTCCGCAGGGCTGGCAGGCACTGCCTCCCACCGCTCCCTGAAGCGTCAGGATGCTGCTGTCACTCTGTCCCCAACAACATTCATTTACCCAGGACTAAATATGAGATTTCTAAGCTGGATTTGCGAATTCCTGCAGAGGCTTTGATTTAGCTCCCGATGTGCTGCAGGGAGGCATAACCGGAGTCAGGAGTTACACGCCACGCTCGCTTAATCGCCTCTGTAACAGGCTATCCAAAGGAGATCCCCTTAAAAATACGTGCGAAAGGGAAAGAGCAACAGCAAAACCACCTTTTCGCGTGTTTTCGCGAGAGACTGGTCTGGTGGAAGAGGCTGTTCCTGCCACGCAGTTAATTACCTTGGGCCACCTTATCAAACAAACGGGCTGGGATGATACGCCAATAACAGGAGGAAGGATCTAATTGAGGGATACCAGGGGGTAACACAGATGATCTTGTTAAACGAAATTTGTTAATCTAGTGTATATGAGAAAAGGGCAAATGGGAGGGAGAATTCCTCCTTGTTAAACATTTACCAAATGTTGGGTTATTTGAGCCCTGGGGAGAAGTAAATGTATTCACTACTTAAAGGCTGGAGCATTTGGTCTTCTCAGTTGGAATTTATCCCCGATTTGAAAGGAACATTTTTTCCCACTTGGAAAGGTTAGCAGCCTTTGTCTGTGCGAGTGATTTAATATAATGGACCATGATTATTGTTGGATTATTATAATGGCACATTGGCACAGTTATAGTTAAAGTTTTGGCAGAGTTTGTCTCATAAACTGCTATTTTACAACTCGGCTGTAAAAGTTTACTTCAGTCTGAAACTTGAGATACAAGATCTCAGTCCAGGAGGAGTCTTTTTTACTTTTTTAAGCCAAATTAAAAGAAAAAAAAGCTTAAAAATTCTCCTGGCTAACGTTTAAGTTATGCAAGTATTAAATACAAATTGAAATCTACTGGTTGAAGACACTTGACAGCATTTGCTTGCTCCTGAATGCTTTTGAGTTAAATGAAAATACTTTCAAACCCTTTTATGTAGAAACATGGCTTTCCCACTTCCAGTATTTTGAAGAAAAATGTGAAATAGTAAACCAGCTGGGGTATTAAACAGAAAATGAAGAAAGAGTGTGCCACAAGCACTTTCTTCAGTAGGATTACTAGGATATATTTGTTGCTAAGCATGCAACCGATTTTTTATTTTGCATATGTAAATCCACAATCATTTTCTTTAAAACCAATGTTTGCAAAGGTTTTTCGCAACGCACTAGTATGTTGAAGAAAAATTAATCTTCTTTTAAAAGCCCCTCTGGCCATTATAGAGTAAGACTATAGGATGAACCAAGTCCAACACTTTATCATCTGCACAAAGCCACTGAGTTTTCTCCAGATTTCTTGACTCTTAAAGGCACAGTAGCCAAGTGACCACATCAGTTCTCATTTCTGCTCCTTCAAAGAACTCTAAAGGAACTCAAATACCAGACTATGAAAATACCACTTACTGGTACTGTAACTTTACCATTTATATCCACCTGGTGCCAGAGACATTGCAGATGGCAATTACAGCATCAATCCTAGAAAAAAAGGTTTGCAGGCAATATAGGGCACTAAGTAATTTGTAGACTAAAGCTACAGAAACTATAATAGAGATCAGAATTATTCAAGATAAGGCTAAACACGATAAGCTGGGGAACAGTAACTTTTGCAGCAGAATGTCATGCCTTGCAATTCTGTCAGAGCCCTCCTAAGGAGCCAGCCGGCACGGGTAAGAGTGATGCAAGCAGTATACTGCGCTTGGATCTTCTAGAAGCTGTCAACAAAGTCCGTTTACATGAGTACAACAAGAGGGTGTAATAATTGCATAAAAGACTTGAAATGAAACAGTAACAAGCGGTCATTTCTCACAGTGGAAGGAACATTTCAAAAGAAATCTCCAATAGTTATTGGTGTTTAATATATTAATGAATGGTCGGGGAAAGGGGGTAAATAGTTTCACTGCTTCAATAGTTTAACATCAGCTGGCAAACTAAAGGTAACTACAAAACTGCTGCAAAAGGACTCGCACTCAGTAATAAAATGACAAGTGAAATTCCATGTCAGTAAACACAAAGTAACACACTTGGGAAAAATAACTGGAGCCATAAATACACAGGGATAGGTTTTAAGTTAGCTATAGCTACGTAGGAAAAGAGGTCTGGGGGTCTAAGCAGACAGTCTGTGGAAAGGAGAGTTCAGGGGAGGTTAAAAGGGAAAACACAGATCAGGTGTTTTTTAGGAAAGGAACAGGGACCAAAAAGAAAATCTGATCATCACCTAGACCTGCAGCCTGTCACTTCAGTAGGATATAGGTCTGCTCCCTCATCTCGACAAAGCACGTACCAGAACACAAAGACCTGTAAGGACGGCCGAGGAGGACATGGGGAACAGCTTTCAAGACGAGCCTGTACGGGCCAGGAGCCTTCAGCCTGGGGCAGACACACTGGGGGGACGTTATCGGTAGAGGTCTGCAAAACCATAACTGGCACAGAGGAAGGACGTACAGGAACATCGTTCATCATTGCTTACTACATAGGAGTTAGGAGATATTGAAAACAGCGAGGAAGCCCCCATGCCATCCTTTGGAATTAAGCAGCAGAGTGCAATACCCCAGGAGCCAAAAGCATAAGTGGTTTCTTAAAGAGATTAGGAAGTTCACAAAGGAAAGTTCATGGGCAGAACAGATCTTCTCCCGTTTCGCCTCCGCCTCCCAGTAACACCCAAGGGCATTAGGCTCACCCTTTCTGACCACCCTGCCTTGCTCTCCTGCTCCGAGCAGACAGAACCTGCTCTCTCCCAGGGATCCTCACCTGCACCCTTCCTCCCGCCAGCACCCTTCACCGCTCAGCACCTCTAATGCTATTTAGGGAAGCGGCCATGCTGGAGATATATTTACTAAAATACTTCCCAGAACACCCCAGGGAGCTGGGGACATGAAGGAAGCCCAAAGACACCTCCGACACAAGCCCTGGTGCCTTTAGCCTGCAGACTTATGGCCTGAAGCTGTACCAGCAGAAAGCATTACTGTTCTGGCACAAACACAAGTTTCCAAACTCATAAGACGCAAGGTGTTTCTGCCCAATACTTTGAGGTTAATCCCCCCGTTGTCTTTGAAGCCACTTTTTAAGTAGAGACATTTATATGGCAGGGGGTTGCCGCAAACGGCTCTGGCTCAGGACAGCCAGAATCAGGAATCTTGGGGCACTTTTGGCGAGCTGTGGGATCATTTACCCTCCCGCTCTATGGCGGGTCTTGGAAAATGCTGTCTGCTCACTGGTGAAGACTTACCCATCCAGGTTTCTGGATAACAAACAAAACGTTTTCCCTAAAAAAAAATTCTGTACGGAGAAGTTTTAAGCATCTGATCCCTGTGGCTTGTGCTCCTGCTGCACAGGAGAGCACCCGAGGTTATCCTTGCCTTGCTTAACCCCCCTCTCCCCTGGGCTACGCTTTGTAAATGCACGCACAGGAGGAGCAGTAAACAACGAGGGACTGTTGTGCCATTTCAAACATGCCCACTGGTGCGTTCCTCATACTCCACAAAGCGATGACCAATCTTCATGATGGCTCAGCCCACCTGAATGGGGTCCCTCCACCCCCCCACCCCTCACCGGGACTAGCCCTAAGAGTACTGAAGGTCAAGACAAACTCAAAGGCAAAGTTAATCTGCTATCTGCCTAACGACAGGTCACATTTCTCAGTATAAAAAGCATTAAAGGCAGCTTGTAGCTTATTATATTGAGTTAAATTAATTTTTTACTTTTTAATCCTGCTTGTAGCACAGTTTGTAACATTCCGAGTCATATTTATCTTTTGTGTAAACTATGATGCTGTTCTATAAATAGCTACAGGTTTCTTGGTAATGTTGGTGTGACAGTGGATTAATTAACCTGGAAAGCAGAGAGTGTGGGGAATAGGTTTATATAATGAAAACAATATATCTACTAACACCGGAGAAGTGCTGACACTGTAATAATGCTGATATTAATATTTGGTACAGAACATCTTAGAGCACATTAGTAAGATGGTTAAATCTGGCGGGCTGAGAAATGATCAGAACACAGAAATTACCAGAAGAAAATAAAACTATTACTTTACTATTAATACTATGATTCTCACTCCCATTCAGAAAGATTCACTGGTACATTAGATTTTAATACCCAGTGCCTGCAAAGAGTAGTCCAGTGACCTCCCATGCCAGCTCCACAGCAGCTGTGAGAATATTTGGGCCTTTGCTAGATTGAATCCCTAGACAACATCACACCAATCTGGAGTCAAGTATGGACTAAAGAAATCAATGAGAAAAAGAAATAATAATAATTTAAAATCTATCCTCTCTTTCAGTATACCAGCCAGCTAACACAGCCAACCTGTTACATGGTTTTCAGGTTAACGTAGCCCTATTGGCTTCAACAACAACTCTGCTCCAGCATGGAGAACGAACACCCAAGCATCACATCAAAACAGCCAGTTTGACCTCAGGAACATTTTCATTGAAAGGCACAAGAAGAAAATAATTATCTTTGAAGTTTAAACAAAACCAAACCAGGGAAAGAGAAGAATATGCACAAAGAAGCTAATAAATGCTGCCCCCCCCCCCCAAAAAAAAAAATTACAAGATGTCACAGGGCATTTAAAAATTCAGGAACATTAAAACACATTCAAACTTCACTATACTTAGAAAACAAAAGGCACCTACTAATTTCCACTTGATACCTTCCGCATTCCAACTTCCATCCTGTCCCAGGGCGTTACGCATGATGGAAGCAAGTAGTAAAACTAAGTTATTTATTAAAATTATAGAATAAAGAGTCAGAGCAAAGATATATACGCATGTCAGTGGTCCAAATAAATTAGGGTCATTTTCATCAGTAGATGATGACAATTTTTACATTTATTATAATATTTTCCACATAACTATTCTGTCTGGTGACATTTTTGCACATATATTAAATACATGTGACAGTATATAATGTATAGCTAGATATTTGACCATTGCTAAATGCTGCAGTAGTTTGAATACATTTACAGAATGTCAAATATTTTAGACTTTCAAGTGATGCATTTTCAAACGCAGGAAAACGAAGATAATTTACAGAGGAAGAGCAAGATTCTGCTATTGGCTACTAATAAGTAACAACAGCCTCCTGACAGGTCTGAGAGTACCAGACCACATCTTCATTACCTTTAAAGGCACGAGCCCTGTTAGTAAATAACAGAGGTGGGAAGATGCTGATAGAATCGTAGAACTGTTTCGGCTGGAAAAGACCTTTAAGACCATTGAGTCCAGCCGTTAACCTGGCACTGCCAGCAGCACCAGGCTACCTGTACAGAATGGCACAGAGCTATTGATAAAGTTATACTAATTCACACCAGCTGACAGCCTGGCCAAATACCTTAAATCCCAGCTCCTGTAGACGACACGCTGACATGGGATGGGGAACATTCCCAAACGCAGCGATGCTTGAATTTTTAGGGCAACCTTCATTTTGGCACTTGGCATTTTTATTTAACTGAACACATTTAACCTGGAATTAGTGCAGAGTTTATCGTGAAAGAATAACAGAAGGACAGCAGAAGGTAGACCCTGTCCAGCTTCACGTACTTCAACCCAACTCTTGTCAATATTCTCCCCCCTTGCTAACCCTCACCTCTTCAGATCCATGTCCCTTAACTCACAGCCTGCCCCTCCAGGCTCCAGCCTCATCTCCTGACCTCATTTCCCATCTTCCTGGCCAGAGCCCAATGCCCCAGCCCCTTGCTGAGCCCTCCCCAGGGCTCCCTGTCTCCCTGCTCCTTCTTTCCCATCTTTCCAGTCCTTCAGCTTTCCAACCAAACCCCAGGCTTCTGCTCTCACATCGCCTGCCCTGCCATTCTTCTCATCTATATCCAAAAACTGGATAGCCCTCAAGACTGCTTAGGGGAAAAAAAAAAGAAAAGAAAAAAAAAAAAAAAGACATAAATGCAGTGGTGTAGGCTTCCCAGCACACCTGCCTGCTGCCCTGCAGAAGACCCCGGGAAGGGGCCGTGCACATCCTCACCTCCCACCCTGGGGCAGGGCAGACTCGGGGAGGTTCTGTGGCTCTTTGGGCAGAAAGGCTTATGCACAGCTAAAAGCCATCTCCTTGCCACTGAATATGCATGAACTAAGTTTGTTAAAAGCCTGACAGCTTTGCCAAATTTGGGTGGATTTTGACAGAAACTGCACAAGGCATATTCTTGAAACAAAAGCCAGTTTGTTGCCAGCTTTCATGCCTCTGCTCCAAAGCATGGGTGTGCCATGCAGTTTTAAAGAAAAGATCACCAGAATTGTTTTTCTGCTTTTATTTTTTTCCCCTACTATTGCAAAACACTGCCGTTCCAGCCTCCCCCCTGCCCCGCTCCGTCCTCACAGCCCGATTTTTTGGCATCGCTTTGGCTGAAATCTGGCAGTCTAGAGTAAGATACCTGGAGCGGAAAGCACGTCACCAAGGTGATTAAACTCAACAAAGGCACATGCACCTGAAAACACAATTAAGGGACCTTTAGGAGATCCTGAAGTGCTCTTCCAAGTCCTAACTCCTCCAGGCTCAGACCACAGCATACTCCACCTTTCCTCACGGTTAGACCCGCGCCCCGCCGCAAGGTCACTGCCGGCAGCCTCGGGACGCAGCACTTTCAGGGAGGTGCATGTTGCCGCTGGTGGGACAAGGTGCTTGCCTTCTTGTGGGAAAAAGAATTCTAATTAAAAATCAGTTCCAGGAAAAGGGATGAACCGAAATATGAAACTGGTGCATCTAGTATTTGTTAATGGCTTGTTTTAAAAATTTGTGAGGTGCTTTAAGTCCAGGATAGGTTCCAGACGCACTGAATAAATATAAATATAGTATTCCCCCCCCTGCCCCGAATAGGATATGAGCAACGACCGACAAGCTGCCTACAGAGCCTAAGGAAGGAAACAGATGTAGAAACTTTTATAGGCAATTCCTCGGATTGACTAGGAACACTGGTTAAGTGTTAAAAAAAGAAAGCGCCAAACACGAACAGTCATTTATGCGCGTCTAAAACTTCTGTTTTGAGCCAAGAGCCAAGCCAGCCTCCAAGCTACTGGAGATATCATCCTAGTCCTCACCTTCTCCAGGGGAAGGCTGGCCAGGCGGCACCTGTCCGAGGGACGGGCTGTGTCCCAGAAGGCAGCACAGCACGCCACAGTCTGTGCTTCTCATTTATTTATTATAAGCATTGGAAACTCCAGCTTCTGTCAGCCCTAGCCACTAGTGGATTCAAAACTTTGTTCTTCTGCTTCTTGCAGCTGACAGGGAAGCCAGGAGCTGAGGAGCCACAGCCACCCTTTCCTTCCCCCTTCCTCCATGCACTAAGGCACAGCGTGCAGCAGAACATCACTAAAATCCAACCGGCTCTCATTCGCACTCTTAAACTGTGACTTCAGACTACTCCAGGCAGCCAGTGTTTCTTCTTGGACAATGCCATGATGCGCTGCACCGTTCAGGAAGAAACACGGCATTACGAAGTAGCACAGACGGTGGAAAATCATCCAAATGGGTCCCTTTATGGTGCACTGCAGAAACCTCTGCATACAGACACTGCGTATGGCCAGGCTGGAAGCTTTATGTCATTTGCATTGTTGACTGCTTGAGGGACACCAGACACAAGAGATGTGCAGTTCACCAAAACACTCAGCTCCAGTTTTGGAGGTTCCGGGTTCTACTCCAAATTCCCCGGCACGTGCCTGCCTGCACCACTCCGAAACAGAACACGCACGCTCCTAAAAAGCTGGAGGAATGCTGGAGCCCCCAGCATCTGCAGCAAGACAGGGGCTGGTTTAAGTGAGACTCAGGGGGTGCTGGGACGCACATCTGCTCCAGCATCCTACCAAAATCCTTCCCTGGAGAGGCAGTGCAGTCTCAGGTAGGTACTTACTCTGCCAGAACTTCCCCGCCACTCACTCCTCTCTGCCACAGGCTACATGCATTAATTAAATGCCTTCCCTTGGGAAATAAAGATAGGACACCCAGTAGGACTACAGGCACAGCCCTGCCAGATGCTAAACACCTCTTCCTCGCCTGGTGACTGCCAGGTGAGAGCCCCGAAAGCCAAAGCCTGTTGCTACCTGGTGGCAAGATGAGGATTATTGGGAAGCCCAGACTGCCCAGCCCTGGCTCACCTGCAAACCCCTATCGTCACCATCACCGGAGCATCGCTTGCTTGAGAACGGCATCAGAGCAGAGCTCCCCCATCAACATCAACCCTGTTATTCGAGAATCAATAGATCAGCACCCCGCTCTTTTTGGGATGCCGACTTGGTGTTCCTGAACAAAAGGCGTCCTTTGAACTCATCCACTTGAGTTCTGCTGACAAACATGTGCACACCCTGCCCCCCCACTAGTAAGAGGAATGGTAATTATTTCCCCAGAGAAAAATAATTTTGCAATAAATTTTAGAAGCAGCATGATTTAGCAAATTCAGCCCAGAGCCAAGGATACTAAATGCAGTTAACTTCATTGGAGCTAGTGGTATTGAAAATTATTTCCAATATCCCTTTAAACGCTTTCGCTTTGAGCGGGTGAATGCAGAGTTCTTGACAAAACTCCCAGCTTGTGTTTTTAAAGGAGAAAGAATCTAAAACTGACTCTAGCGAAACATCTTTCCAACTGGTAAATCACACATGTGTTTCTCTTCTTGGCACTTTTTAGAATTCTGTACAGTTATTAATTGTTAGGACTATAACAGAAACAAAATCACCAGCAGTGTCCCGTCCAAAGCAGCAGCGGGTTTACTTCCATTATTCAGACTTTGGGGTTTTTTCCCCCTACATATTAAATAATATTTTTCACACCTTCCTGTTACTTGGCACTGTAAGATTCTTGTTATTTTATAATTACCTTAGGAAAGACACCAAATTGATGAAAATGAGGTAAAAGCACAGTTTTCCTTAGGAAAACCAACAGCAGTATCCTGAGAACACCCAGCCTGGATGTTACAACTGTTGAAGGATTCCTCTGTAGCTGGGGGCTTCTGCTCAGATGCCTTTTTTTTTTTTTTTTTTTTTTTTTTTTTTTAATATATGACATGGGGAGGAACATATTGAACTCCTACAAAGATCCTTCCCTCTGTAAATTGTTCCTTCTGCCTTTGCCATCTCAGAGACGGTGATACACATAAACTTTGAGGATTTATAGCGCATCTCCAACACTAATATTAAACATATCCTTTAAACTTTTTTTTCTGAAAGCTTTCGAATTCCCCTCCCACCCGCCCTTCAGAATCATTTAATAGCTGTTAAGTCACCTTCAAAGAATTTGCAAATCCTTTGAAGTACAGCACAGAAAATAGACTTCAACATCTTCCCAACAGTTGCAGGTAACGTGTAACAATTTCTGAAAGCATGCAGAGATAGAGCTGTCTAACGCCGAGTTACCACCTCCTACCCTGGAAAATGCTCTTGCCGAAGTCAATTTTACAAGCACGCTTTTGTTAGGCTCCCTTACGCTACAGTGGCACTGGGTATGAAAGGATAAGTTGGTTTCCTCCCCCCCCCCCCCCCTTTTTTTTTTGATAACGTGTGCTTCATTTTCAGAGAGGAGATTCTTCTAGGATTCCTTTACAGCAGGGCTTACGTTTGCAGCAGCATCTCACTTTCCCTCCGCCAAGACACGGGTGTCTTCACTGCCTAATTTCTTTCTTATAGGTCTGATTTTGTGGAGCTGGTGAATAACAAGGCTCCTGCCTACCCATCATAGATTTTTCCATTTTGTGACAACGTGGCCACAGATTGTCAATAATAAGCCTCTAGGAACAAAGTGTTCCTGGACAGAGCGTATCACTCCCTTTTAGTCAATTACTAAAAATCTTTAAAAACAACTCCCGAAAGATTTCAAATTTTAACTTGCTCCAAACTCCCTTAACACACATGTGGCAGAGCAATGCTATTGCCCAACCACCTAAACCCAAAGATTTCTAGCACATGAAAAAAATAATCATCTGTCCTTTAAAAGTTCAGAGTGCAGAAGTTTTGCACAATTAAAACATTTTCTGAATCTTGCTAGTGGCCCAAAGGTTAAATAGTTTTCTTTGCTAGTCCAGACCACATAATTGAGAGGAAGCAAGTGAGTTTATTCTTTGAAAGGCCATGAAAAAAAAACCAACAAAAACCCCAGAAGTTTATTTGTGCTTGCAAATCCTTTCAGGTCTAAAGAACCAGCAAGATAATAAATTGTTTTTGCTGAAAACAGGAAGTTTGGCAGAGATGCAAAAGGACAGCTAAACTTTGGCTAGACAGCCCAAAACACTGCGTTCCACTTTGAAACTATTTCAAAAAAAAAAAAAAAAAAAAAAAAAAAAAAAGGAAAAAAAAAGGAAAAAGTGAAGTGCCTCGAATCCATAGAAAACTAAAGGAACAGCAAAGGCATCTGGCAGTGGTAACTTGTTGCCAAACTTGTGGTTGTGTTGTGCTGGCTTACAGGCTGCTTTGCCAGTTTGCAGTAACTTGCATCAAGCACAGCTGAAACCCACATTTATAAAGCTTCAAATGCTGTCAAAGCTAGCAGAGTATCAAGGAGTCTTTTCTTTCTTCTTTTCATCCGACCAAGACCAAATGAATAAATAAATAAGCGTCATTCATAACGCTCTGGTGTATAAAGGGAGACAACGAAATTGTGAGTCTCCAGACCAAGTCCCCACACCAAGTCTGATGGAGCAAAGGGCAAACCAAGCCCATGTGGTACCCGACCCTGGCGCATGCTGTCTCCTTGCCACTCCTACCTCCTCCTCGGGCCACTAGTGGGACCTACTGGCAGGAGAAGACATCATTCAGCACGCGATGCAACTTGAATGCAACAGCTTATAGGACATCTGTGTGAAATCATGTTACTTTAAAAAGAACATATGCTCACAATACATCCATCCTGGACACCACAGGAAGCTAAGGCTCACTGCAGCCTTTCAGAGGGATTTCAGATGGGTTATAGGACATGACCACCTGCTATAGCCCGGGAGTGAAGCCAGGGATCAGGGTTATGGTAGGCTCCAGCACCATCCTCTTTTTGTTGATACAGAGGCACCTTCTGGCACGGTCCTGGCCCGGGTGGATTAGCCCCCTTACTGATGGCCACACTGGGCTCAGGGGTTGCCCAGGCCAGAGATTGCTCCTAGGAAGCTGTTCCAGCATTGCTGGCTTCTTTTAGGGACGTAAGATTTTAGACCACAAGGACACAAGCTGCACCATGACATCTGCCCAGAGGAACAGCGAACAAATCCCAGCTACTTCACTAACACAAATCTAGCAAACGATGCAAAGGGTCTCTTCCAGTACTATACGCATACGAACGCGGTTTTTAAAGTAAGGAGATCTTAAACACACGAACTTTACTTTTTGGATAGAACTGGCCATGATGAATCTGAGACCTTCCCCTCTCAAAATGCTGGTTGGTTATTTTCCACTCACATCCTCCCCTACCCCTTAGATTTTTTTCTCTCCCCTCTCCCTTCTCATATTTGTTATGAAAATGCAGATCTTCAAAATGTTTATCACAAAGGACCACTGGACTCCTTGAGCCAACCAAAACATAAGTGTTTTCAACACCATAAATGTTCTGAAACATGCAACTCCGAAATGCAATGATCACAGGCTGTTCTTTTTTCTAAGATCTGTTACTGCTGTTCTGCAGAGTCTGTAACACCCAGCTTCACCAACAGCAAGGATTCTGACTGCATCGCCTTTAATCCTGAAACAAGGCTTCATCACAAAGTCCTAAACAGAGTGTGGGAGAAAGCAAGCTCAAACCTTTCTCTCACTTCACTTCCTTACTAGTGAGTAAGTAACTTACTTATTTACTTAAGGTTAGTAAGTAGCCTTACTACCACTTACAGAATTCAACTGCAGGACCACTCATTTATACCTGCAGCAGCGCAGGCGAGCAGAGGAAACATACCAGTACGCTGGGAAGATGTAATATGCTGGAACGCAAAAGCCCTGAGAAGTTTTAACGATTAGCAAGGATAGGGAGGAAAAACTCAACCTTGATTTTACAGTGTTCACCTTGGGATGCTTCAAACTCAAGGTTTTAGAAGGCCTCCAGCCAGAACCCTGCCTCGAAGCCTGTTCTCAGCACCTCTGAAAACCTCAGGCAGGTATTTCATACTGAGCACCCTCAGCATCTGCTCTTTAAGGGTAACAACGAAGACACCACCCGCACCTTACAACACAGTGCTTTTCATCTGTCTGAAACGAAACACTTCCCAAAGGAGGCAAAACATCACCGGTCCTTGTTTAGAAACCAAGGAATATCAAGTATGGAGAAACGAAATCACTTACTCGAGAGCGTTCAGCTGAAGCGGCAGCAGAGCCGGGAGAGGAAGCCGGAGCTCCCGCGCGGATCTCCCACGTAAGCCTTCCGCGCCCCGCACCTCCAACTGCAGCAGAGCAAGCAATATTCTGCCTGCCTCTCTCACAGATCCGGGCTGAGCTTTAGTTGTAGTCTGGAAGCACTTCAAAAGCTGTGGATTAAAAAGCACCGTATAAATGCAAAGCGTGATTATTATTCAGCAGATATTGGAAAAATTACTGCGGTTTGTATTTGTTTTTCTGTATTTGTGGGATTTATGTTGTTTCAACACTTGAACAGCTTTTGATAATGACACCATCTGTTAATTCTCACCCCTCACTAAATCAGAACAAGTGGTGGAATTGTTAGACTGCGGTTTTACAGATCCCAGCTTAGCAAACAACCCCCAGCCCAGGGTCAGCACGAGGCACTACCGGCAAGGGGAGGCAGCAAGCGGGCAGGCACTACTCACCACCCAGGCAGCAGCAGAAGGCTCAGACCATCCAGAACAACACAGCTCTCAGCAAGTCTTCTGGAACAGTCCTTTGGTAGGCTGTGCTCCCTCTCCTGCCCCCACCAAGTGAGCATCATTATCTCAGGGGCTGCTCAGATTGGTGGGACAGCAGCGCGTGGGGCAGTTGGGTTCCGGTTGGAGGGATCTGCCAGGTGGTACGGGCACCTGGGTACAAACTAACAGCTTGCAACAAGCTTCTTATTGCTCTTATTGCAATGAGCTTCAGGTATGCAGAGCTCTGAGTGGGTCCGCGGGGCAGCACCCACTCCCCTAGCCTTAAATTAACATCGCTAGCTTAGGGTCCAAGCTGGTGTAACTTTCTATCATTTCATATGCAGAACACATGCGTTACCTGCAAAAATACCAACTGTGGAGCAGGAGGAGGACCACGGGCATGTATTGGTCATATGTTTGAAAGTAAAACAGCAGTTTATAATCAACCTGTTGGTCCCCCAACAGTCTAGACAACAGGCTGTTGTATATGGTGCCTGGAGTCACCCAGGAAGAATTAGTTGTGATCTATGAACGAGGGAGCAGCTTCCTCCACTGCTGGAATGCTCTCTCCTCGTTATCCAGCAATGTGTGAGACTGCACTGGAAAACCAACCCTTCTGGCAGCCCCAGGACAGGCAGGTAAAGGACTTCAGCCCCGAAGGCGCGTGTGTGCTGCTGCGACGGGGTCAGAGGTGCCCAGCGCGCAGAACCCCCTGCGAAAGGCTCCCGGTCCTTCTTGCTCCTCAGCCCCACTGACTGTGACTACTGGAGGCACGTTATAGTCAGCTCACGGCGCACCCCAAGTGACCTAAATTCACTCGTTGCTGTTATTAAGGCGCAATTATTCCTAAAAAGGAAGAAGAATGAGACATTTACTGGGCATTATAGGCACATGGTTGACATCACCAGGAGCCAATCAGCCCCCCTGAATCCAGGCCAGCTTTCTAAAGCCCTTTATGTCATTGCTTTACAAAAGGTATGTGATACCATTGCTGCCTTCTCAGATGTGATCTCATCCTTGACCCTGCGTGGCACCTTTTAGGAATAGCTCCCTCAGGTTTACGTTTATCAGGTCATAAAGTACTTCGTATTCCCCTGCCTAGGAGATGTGCTAAAACTTGTACCGTTTGTAACTGGAAATCCTATAAAGCTGCCTGATATTTTTTGTCCACGAAAAATTGAAGTCAAAGTTGGAATGGATGAGAAAGAAGCTCTTCCAAGACCAAAAAAGTGTGTGTTTGGTGGAGGAAACTATGACCCGGAGCACTCTTCCCTAAACGCAGTAAGGGCTAAATTTTTTTTATAGTAACAGCAGGGCTGTATCCTTTCTTGGAGTAGTAAACACATGGTCCCCAACTGACTTGTCTCACTGACGTTACAAATATATGTTATATGGTATATTAAATATGCTCAGTTGTTCCCAGCTCTGCCCTAGGTGAACTCATCTTAAAACTTGTGGTTAAACTGTTAAAAGAAAAAAAGAAGAATTTTAAA
The DNA here is from genome assembly GCF_963210335.1 of Falco punctatus. Taxonomy (NCBI): domain Eukaryota; kingdom Metazoa; phylum Chordata; class Aves; order Falconiformes; family Falconidae; genus Falco; species Falco punctatus. The sequence goes on from NC_137584.1 coordinate 89,232,563, forward strand.
ATGCAGGTGAAGTGAGATTATCATACAAGTGCAAGGAAAACACCCCTCAGCACTACGCAAAACAAGTAAAACTTCCCAATTTAAGCACTTTAACACCCAGTGTAAAGATTTTCAAGTAGGACTATGCTAATTTTAACACTTCCATTTTCTACAGAGAAACCAGGGTGGTGCGCAAACACTCCAGCATCACTCCTTGTAGCATCCTAGGGAGATTCTTGGAGTTATCCTTTATTTTGCAGATCTGCAAACTAAGTGGAATGAGAAATTAAATGACTTGCCCGAGGTCTCCTAGTGAGCCTGCTGCACAGTCAAATCTTCACGGCTGAAGAAAAGTATCATGCTAGCAAGCAGTGTGAATCTAAACAAGGAGGCAGGTTGGAGGATGTCAAAAAAGGGGCCAGGAACCATCACATCATAGAATGGTTTGGCTGGGAAGGGACCTTAAAATCATCTAGTTCCAGCCCCTCCGCCATCATCACCAGGGTCACTTTCCACTCGACAGGTTGCTCAAAGCCACATTCAGCCTACCCTTCAACACTTCCAGGGGCATCCGCAACTTCTCCAGACAACCTGTTCCAGTGCCTCACCCCCCTCACAGTGAAGAATTTCTTCCTTACACCTAATATAAATCTCCCCTCTTTTCAGCTTAAAGCCATTCCCTCTTGTCTTATCACCACATGCCCTTGTACAAAGTCCCTCTCCAGCCTTCTTGTTGGCCCCTTTAGGTACTGGAAGGCTGCTGGAAGATCATCCTAGAGTATTTGCCAGGCCGACCACCCCCAGCTCTCCCAGCCTGCCTTCACAGGAGAGGTGCTCCAGCCCTCTGAGCATCTTTGTGGCCTCCTCTGGACTCGCTCCAACAGGTCTGTGTCCTTCTTCATTTGGGGTCCCCAGAGCTGAATGCAGTACTGCAGGTGGGGTCTCATGGGAGCGGAGCAGAGGGGGAGAGCCACCTTCCTCGCCCTGCTGGCCATGCTGCTGGTGATGCTGCCCAGGATGTGGCTGGCTTTCTGGGCTGCGAGCGCACACTGCCGGCTCATACCTCATTTTTCATCCACCAGCACCCCCAGCTCCTTCTCCACAGGGCTGCCCTCGGTGCACTCATTGCCCAGCCTGTACCCGTGCTTGGGATTGCGCCCACCCACGTGCAGGACCTTGCACCAGGCCTTGTTGAACCTCGTGAGGTTCACATGGGCCACCCCTCCAGCCTGTCGGGGTCCCTCTGGACACCATGCCCTCCCTCCAGCTTCGGCCCCACAGCCAGCTCGGTGCTGTTGGCGACTGGCTGAGGGTGCGCTCGGCCCTGCTGCCCACAAGGCAGCTGAAGGGATGATCCCTGAGGAACGCCACCCACCGCCGCTCCGCAGCTGGCACGGAGCAGAGTGAAGGAGCCCTGAGCCACAGCTGGCATGGCTCAGCACGTAAGCCGAGGGGGCAGAGAAAAAGCTGAAGCTAAATGTCCTCCACCTCCTCGCAGACGCTGCGCTGGCAGCAGGCCAGGCGGCAGCAGCCATGGCTGGGGGAGGCTGAACACGCTCTCCCCTGCCAGCGAGGCAGCCCTGCCTTAAATTAACCCAGCTGACTTTAGACTGAAACAGATGATGGGTCCTCATAAACTCAATTAAACCAGTTCAGCCATGAGCAGGGAAGGCTCTCGATGAAGTGTGGTGCTTTACAAGTATCTTGAACCTCCGCTGTCTTCCCCGCAGTGACTGCTGACAGTGACCTAAATTCTTCAATCCATCTGAAAGACAAAGCTTCTGGTTAACCTAAGCGACATCACTTTCAGGGGCCTTTGCCTAAGCTTGCTGTGGAGACGATGAAAGGAGGCTTTCTGAGACCAGTTCTCCACTGGATGTCAACATGTAGCAATGAATTCGCTCAAGATGTTCCTGTGGATCTCCTTCCTGCTAGGGTCATCTGTTTCCCTGGGCTCCTCTTATTACACTCTCTGATCTTTCCAACTGCAAGAAACCACAATACTCCTTTACCGGAGACTTAAGTCCCGATATATTAAATTAGTTTAGATAAAATAAAAACCCTGGGTCTGTAAAAATACGGGTACAGATAAAAATAAAGCTCAGCTTCTAAATTTACACGCTGAGCCTACATTTTCTGCAATAAAATATTAAAGTCATTTCAACTCTACAGTGAGACTTAAAAAAAATAATCTAAGATAGAAAAAGCCATCAGCACAGGACAGCATTGACTGGACACGATCCATGACCTGGATGAGTACTAAGGTAAGTGTCTTCATTGCGGACTGACAACGGCTGATACAGATTTTCCCAGAGAGAAATAACCTCGATAACACCACCTCACGCAACTGTAAACAAAGACAAAGCTTTTATTTTATGCTGCACTTCTAATGCCTAGCACTTAAATATCAGAAAATTATTGATAAAGAACTGCCTGAGGCTGAGTCAAAGCAGCGTCAAACGCAGGGCTGTAGCCTGCCCTTAACACAGCCAAAGCTGGTGGAGGCTCCAGAGAGCGGTTAATCAGTTCTGTAGAATCTAATTAGAGTTAAAGACTTTGACTGTCTTTCCACCGCAGCTTTTTCTATGCTTCTTCATAGATTGGGCTTTCCTGAAACGTCACCTCTGAGGCTGGTCTGTCATAGCCGGGGCTGGAGTGGTGGCAGGACTTGCTTGAGCTGAGTCCTGCTGGTTTAAGTAGAAGCTCTCCCACTTGTCATCACAGAATATATGACCTTATTACTCCTCCCTTGGTTCTGGCACTGATTGTTGACGCTGTTTGCAGCCAGTGAAGTTTCCTCAGTGCTCTCTGCTGCTGTCTCTCCCAGCTCCTTCTGCTTTTGTTTTCCAATTGCAGCAAAAAATATGTGAATTTCATTTTCCGCCAACACCAAGATGAACAAACTCCAGAAAACAACGTGAAAGACAGCAAAGTGGGAGGATCTGTGTTAGGGCTATACTTCTAGCTAAGGATACATCGAAAGTTGCACGAATTTATCTGTATATTGATGAGACGATGCCACTTGCTACCGTAGGATCTGGACAAATTAGCTAACAAACTATGGCCCTCAACAGCTCAGATTTATCTCAGATTTTACTGGCGGGGAGAACGGAGAGTCAGAGAAGCCACAGGACAAGCCCAGGATGGTTAAGAAAGCCAGCAGCAGACCTAGATGTGCTGGCTAGCCGCCCTGGGCGTTCAGCTTTCCCCAGGCTTCCCACGAGCGAGGGTTACGGCAGAGCTGGAGCAGCTCTTCTGGGCAAAGCCACCCTTTTTCCACCGGCAGCGAGAAGGTGGCCAGGCAGGACGGGGAGGTGGCAGGGCTGCGGCAGCTCCTCTGGCTCGGAGCAGCCCCTCTGTCAGAGCGTGAGCTCCCCTTGCTCTCGCTCAGCCCTATCCAAAAGGGATTGTCTGGAAGCAATTAGAGATCTAAATTTTTTTTTTTTCCATCGTTGCCTGACAACTTCAGCAGACGCACATGTAGTCATCCCCCTCTGCTTCTAAAGAACGTTGCTTACCGTTAACTATTTAAATGTTGAAAGTATTAAAGCTAATTGAACTCACTGCTCAGAGAACTAAATCTGAGGTCAACTGTCGTATACGGTAACACTGTTTGGGTAAAAGGACTTTGAGGTAGTTTAGAAATCTTTAGAAAAGCGTGCATGCCTGTTCACATACTTGTCAGTCCTCCTCGTCATTACTAACTTTTTTGGGGGTTGGACAAACAGATGGAGCCACTCTGAGGAACTTTTCAAGGCAGGGCTCGATGATCTAGCTCTGCAGTTAGTGCTGAACGGGGGGCACGAGGCGCTACTCAGCTGGCCACATTTTCAGCCCCTTGTTTCAGGTGCTCAACCTGGGATGGTCTTTATGGTCCAGGGAGGGGTAAGGGTGAAAAGAGATGAGGGTGGAGGGGGAGAGCAAAAAACGAGCCTCTTCCACAGAGCAATTCAGATTCATATTTAAATGCTGTAATTGCCTTCCAGATGGACTGACTGTCCTCTTGTCAACTTTACGGGAAACCTAAAGAAATTATCCTCTAAACGCAGATACTGTAAATATCCTCTCAGTGTCACGATGAGGAAGAGTCTCAGACGGTACATAAGAAAAGCTCTCTCGACTCCAAAGGTGTTATTGTTTATTTACATCCCGCTGAGGAGTCAATCCAGTATTCTTAAAATGCTAATGCTTCTTGGCCTACGGGTGAACACATTTATTCTGATTGCCATACCTTTTTCTCTGGAAAAAAAAAAAAAAAAGGGGGGGGGGGAAAGCCAAAAGTAGTTGGTGGCTATTAATGTTGCAGCAGCAGCAGAGGACTTGTCCCTGAAGTGATCCTTGGCTGCCGCAAATCCAAAGCAAGTGGCACCACATCAGGACCAGACCTGTAGACCAAAGATGTTCGCAATGCTGTGAGCGCATCTCCTACACGCACAGACGGACCATCTTCCCTAGCACCGAACTGGTGACTTTGGGGATATGAGGTCTTTCGGTGCTACCTGGAAAAAGCAACCTGCTACAAATAAAGAGCAGGGACTGTTGGTTTTATAGAAGGGTGAGATGTCTTTAAGGTGTGCTTAGGAACGCAAGCATCCCATGCATCTAGACACTCTTTGCAGTCAATGACTGAAAAGAAGAGGAAAGAGGCCGTGGCCAGGAAGGCTCCTTCCTTCTCATCTGCCAGGCTGAAGGCTGGTAGATAGGCACTTGTTTTGTCACAAGAAAGGAAGTCTGCGATAAGCACGGTTCTGGGAGGTTGTAAGGAGGCACACTGCTGTCAGAGAGATTATCCCAGGCCTGGACGCAGCCAAGCTCTAACGAAGGCTGCAGTTATATGGTATGTCCAAACTGTCTTGTCCTTAATCATCTAGCCAATCTTCTGGCAGATGACAGGAAACCTCCAGGTAGCAAAGTCCATGCCCTAGACACACTCGTACCCTTTCACATCTGCGACTGTGGCCTTGCACAGGCTTTGCAAAGAACATTTCAGTTTCCACCACGTTTTGAACTACAGGCAAGAGGCTGAGATCCCAGCAGCACAGCAAACAGTCATGAATGACTCGGTCCTACTGGGTCATCAGCCAGACTTTGCAATCTGTATGAAACAACAATTTGCTATCAAAGGGATAGGAACAGTCCGAAGCAGCTGCAGGGCTCTTCTGGGGGAGAGCAAGAGGCTTGCATTTGTCCTCCGCTTCTATCAGAATGGGAATAACCTGATGACCTAAGAAGCAGAGTCATTTTTAATACCTGCTCCTTTCTCCCTGTACCTGGAGGGGTAGAGTCCTGCATGCCTCGTCTCACTGGTTATCATTATTATGTCATCCAGATCAATCATTTCAAGCTCATTGGGTTGTAAATGCAGCTTTGATCATTCGTTACACTTTGTTAGTATTTATCAGAGCCAGGACTCTGTTAATCTGAAACAGCAGCACTCAAACAGCAAGGAGACCTGGGCTCCGAGAGCGCTCACTGCAAGTTGGAGGGGTGGTGTTTGGGTTTGTTTGTTTTCTAAATTATTCACTTCTAAAAATTTCCAAACTGCTGCAGGATACAGCTCTGAAAGGCAAGAGGAAAGCTCGCTCTCCTCTCTCCGGGCAGGCACTGCGGCAGCGAGGGCTGCGGGGAGCCCGTCGCTGCTCCGGATGGGAGATCGGCACAGGAGAGGGGGTCCTCGCTGGCACAACCTCCGTGATGTCCAGGCATGTGTCAGGCTCCTGGGGCTGAGCCACGGCCACTGAAGTCATTGAAGCCAGTAGGCCTAACTCATAAACCGCTCCCGAGCAAGTCTTTCACTGGTTTTAACTCCTTGTATGCACCAAACACAGCATATATTGTGTCTAGGACAAAGCAAAGGGCTGCTTCTTAATTCCAAACCCAGAAACCGAAAGGAGGACTGTGCTCCAAATGCTCTCCTTAGCGATGACAAGGAAAAATTCTTTAGCACCATCTAGCTAACATCGAAGGTAACCCACGCTGACACTTCTTCCTACAAATCTGCTTTGCCACTGACACTCCAGCGTGGCCGGTGGTGCACGGGGGTGGGAAGGAGAGGATGGGTTCAGCAGAGCGCCCACGAGCATCTCCCACAGAGCCAGACGGGGCACGGATCGTTGGCCACGGGGAGGGCAGGCTTCATACACCGATTTACATACACCTCATCCAGCAACCTGAGAAAACAACAGCAGGGCGTGGAAGGGACAGGAATGCTTTTTTTGCTGGGATGTCAGAGAGAAGATGGATGAGAAAAACGCAAAACTTAATGCAGGAAGCTTTAGTAAAGCTGAATAAAGGGCTAGAAAATTAATGGGAGGTGCCTAGAAAAACTCTGAGAGAACAGTCAGAGGCAGTCGATCAAAATCCTGCACAAGTTCATGCAATATTTGCTGAAATGTTCCTGTAAGAAAAAAATCAAAACACAATAGAGTGAACAGTTCAAAACAGTCCAGTATTTTCAAATGAAAGAGCTGGAAATTTCCTTGTTGAAATGAATTTCTTTAAGATCTTATACTGTTGCATTTTTATATGAAATGCAAAAACAAAACCTCAGAAATCTGAGTTAGCAATCTACACTGACATTTTTCTAGAAGGAACACTTCAGAGTCCTCTACAAACCCATTTGTTAGAAAAATTTGAAACTGATGGGTAATGCATTTCAGAATGAAGCCAAACTGTAAAAACTCAAAAAAAGGATTTTCCCCCTAAACTTTCATGAAAAATTTTCAAGGCTTTTTTTTTTTTTTTTCCCTTAAAGTTCTGATAAGAATTAAGTTAAGCTGATCTTGCAACTGCCTGCAGGATAAGGCACAACCCTCTGAAAAACTATTTGACTTGGGAACCTCCCTTTTTCTAAAGGATTACTGGGAAAGTAAGAATTTACCTAATTTATTGTTTCACGTCGGACTGAACCTTTGTCAGACAAGAGTACGTCTTCACCTTTCATACTTTGTCAAGGAAAAAGGATTAAAATATATGAGAATAGGAAGCATTTTGATTTAGCACTGGCCCAACTTTCTGTTTACATTTGGACCTCCAGAAAAATCCAACCGAGTTCTATTTTCACAACCAACTGAAACAAGAATGTAAATTTTGATCTCTATCTTTTAACCTACGTTGTTTAAAAACACTTACCAGGCATTCTTTACTTAATTCTCAAGCCTCCTCCCACAGTGTTTGTATTTATTTTTTATTTTTTTTTTAAGAAATTACCCGAAAGAATCACATGCCACGTTTCCCCAAGTAAGGACTGTGGGCAAATGAATGAATTTTTCTTTAAGTACTTGTACCCTAATTTTTAGACTAGGAAGACCTAATTTCAAGCCCTAGGCTAATCTGTGGGCCCATATTAAAGCACTTTGTGTGTACAGCCTTCCACACGTGCCCGTGCTCCCCCCTGGGTGTAGTGATACTTCCAGGCTCAGCGACCAGCTGCGAGCTTTGCACGCCCCAAGCAGCAGGCTGAGCGGCTCCTCGGCCGGGATGAAATAGATGTTGCCCTACAAAGCTGCCTGTATGGACCATACTCTGCAGACAGGAGAGGCTCAAAGAAGATCCAGATGTTGAGGATGGGGCTTGGGCAGGGATAGGAGGAGAAGATGACTGCAGGGGAGCACAGCACCTTCCAGATCCACAGAGCAAACCTCTGCCGAGCCAAGTCACGCTCAATGTCACACCATGTCACGTGGTCGAAAACTAGAGGAGAAAGAAATTGCGCTGAGTCTGACAAAATCAATACCTACAGAGGGCTGCGGTGGAGGTACCGAGCTGCGTGGTGCCAAAGAAACGGGAGCCAACACTCCCCTGGGCCACTGGCCACCCTGCAAGTGGCCACCTCCCACCACACGGCCCGCCGGCTAGCCCGGCAGTGCTCCCGTGGCTTTGGGCATGGTGTAGCCTCCATCGGGTTTGCTCACTACCACAGAGAATCAAGGGATGAGGTTTTGTTTGCTTTTCTTTTTCACTTGCCTGTTCGGGGTACTTCGTTCTTCTAGAATTCGCCCTGTGCAAAATACGCTGTCAAAACGCACGTGATGGAATCACCTCCGAGACTCTGAGCATACGCTATTCCCACGCCCTCTCACACCCTGTAATAAGCTTTTCATTCTACTATAATTAACATTCAAGAATCAGTCCCTGTTTCCTTAAAATCACAAACATCCCTACACTTAGTATTTTGCTGCTGCTTTTGCTTTACTCGCTAATAACTCTTCCCCCTCCCTGAGTTGCTTTCATGTACCTGCTGACTTTCCAGCCACTACATGCTGGATTTGGACTTCCTGATTGCTTAATTAAGTCATATTTACCTAAATACTTCATATTTCATACCGAAAGTGTCTAAGCCCATGAAATCTTTCTTCAAACCAGGATTTCGTCAAACCAGACACACACACGTGGGGGAGATGGACCGCTGGGGCAAATATGACCTTCAGTCATATTCATGAGACGTTTACTGACTGTATTGCTGGCCCTCTTATTAACTTATTTCCAAAATGCAGAGTAACAAACAATTTGACACCAAACGCCAGCACATACAGTTTTATCCCTGTAGAACACGGGTGATATCCAGCGGCCCCAAATAAGCAAGGCTTACTTACATCTCCACTTACAGAACCCATACAGGCAACTAGGATTCTCAGTGTCATCGAAAAACTAATGAAAATAAGCTAAAATTGGGAATTTTAACCTAAGTCACATCGAGCATTTACATTATTTTATGGTTTTTATCTTCAAATAAAGGCTGTGCACAGGACACCTCAGCTGGATTTACGGCAACTTACCACCCCCGCCCCCGACCCCTGAAAAAAAGGAGCGTTTCAACAGCAGCGGTCCAGGGGAACCCACTATTAGTAATTTTAAACGATAAAAAATGTAGCATTCTCGCAGGAATAGAATCCAAACCTCTCTGCAGCTGGTGGGCTTCCCGTTTGACATGACAGGCATTAGATCGGGCTGATTATATTGACTGATGGGGGGACAGAAACCGACTCTTTTGGCTTCATAAAAGCAAATGTCTTTTTATCTGAATAATTATTATTATCGTTAAAACAAAATGTATATTTTCTCAGCTTTTTATTTACAATATAAAGTGCTTTCCACAGTAAATCAACAAATATGAGTATTCATGTCACCAAGTGCTGATGATTAAAAATAATTACTTTAATGGTAGCTGGCCTGATGCCAAACATGATTAGCTTTCGCATTTCAAGCATGATAGTAGATAATTTACATCTCCTTTCACACCAATACCAAACTACTCCTAATGGATTCTATTTTAGTTTTTATGAATTAATAGAAATTTAGTGTCCAATTCACTATATTATAGCCACCATTTGCTTTCAAAACCAAAGAATTGTTTCAAAAAAGGGCAGAAAGTATCCAAATCACAGGATCCATAGCCAATAAACTCAGCTTCCCTGCTGACAGCGTCCTTGCCTGTGCCCTCTGGGCTGTCAGAGGCAGAGTGGGGAGAAAACTTTCTCAAACAGGCTGGGAAATCCTGCTAAGGGGAAAAGCCCGCGGAGGTACCACGGCTTGTCCAGCAGGACACATGCAGGTTGAAGACCCTCTCTCCTGAAGGGCAAGGCAAACCTCCCACCCACTCTGGCAGACAGGGTTTTATTCCGGGGATAGTGAAGGAAATTGGACATTTGTCTTTTAAAAACATCACGAGCTGTTCAAGGACCTGGTGGGTAAAAACAGGAAACGTATTTACATTCTTTTAAAGTAGTTTTTAACGGAGTTGCCTTTTACCTACCCGTTGGGTCTGACGGCAGAGCCCCAAGTTCATCCTGCGGGGACAAACAGTGCTGTGCACCCGCAGGATTGCCCTTGCCTGCCTCAGTTCAGTCCCAGCGTGTCCAAAGCATCTCAACAATCTTTGTGGAAGGAAAGGGAAGAGCAAATGAACCTGGTTTGGAAGGGTCTGCCCATAGGAAATGTGAAAATTCAAAATACAGCAGGAAGACACAGTTAGCGAGTTCATGGGCAAGTGGGGAGGTCAGGAGGACAACCTTAGCTTTTAAATACGTGACGAATACAGGCGGGACCACTGCTTCTTAGCTGGAACGGAGCGTACAGGGACACCGAGCTGCAAAACAGCCGGGAGGCTGACGCAGGGAAGGACCCACCAGGCGTGTGAAGCGAGAATGAAAAGCAAGGTAATGCCTTGCAGCCAGCAGGCGGGGGAAGGGGAGGGAGGTCAAAGCTCCCACGGGAACAAACCCTGGTGATTTGGTTTCCCCTTCAGCCCCAGATCTCCATCTCCAACATGCCCAGCAAATCTCCAAGCTGTGCCCGGCTGCTGTCAGGACCAGGGCCCTGCTCTGGGAGGTTTAACTGCTTTTGGTGGCCACAGCTTTCAAAGAACAAATTTGGGAACAGTATCCAAGAAAAGCATAGCTAAAAAGAAGGACCCTCCCTCCCCAGCCTATCTGGCGTTCCTCAGTGCCGTGGGAGATAATCTCTGCTGCCCGCAATGCCCTAAAGCTGCTTCAGGGCTGCAGTGATGAACCAGCCCAGGAGGATGGGTTCCACAGGACCGGTGAACATCCATTTTCTTTTGCTGGTCACTGATTAAAAGAAAATATAACTGTCAAGTTTAAGCCTTCACCTTTCAGCCTGCTGCTGACGTAGAATATAAACACTTCTTGTGAAACCCTTCCGATTTACATTTCAATGGACCACAACCATCACCTATACTGACATTACAGCTTCCAGCACTGGCAGCCTCAGAAGTACAGAGCAAACGTCCGTGGTGCCAGCTACCCCACGCTGCCTCCCAGGGTTCACTCCTGACCTATAGGCTTCTACAGGGGCTGAGGGGAAACCAGACCTTCACATCATGCCAATGCTTGGCTTGCGTGGAGAGCCTCAACCACAGCAGCGACTGATGCTGCTCGTGATGCTGGTTTTTAACGGGTGGAGAGTTGGTCCAGTTTTTCTACAAAGGCCACTCACATCGCTTCCCAGAGGCTGTAGAGCAAATATTGGGAGGAGGGAAGGTGGGGGGAAAAGCGGACGAGAGTGGTGGGCTCTACCCCAGTTTGGAATTGCTTACTTAAAGATAAAATTCAGTATCACAACAGGAAATCCCACGGCTCGTCCCTGTCCCCCAGACTAATTGCTGTCGGTCTGGCAGTACACCCCTGTTGCTGAGCCATCCCTTCTCGCTAGAAAGAGTTCCCAACAGCCCCCCCCCCCCCCCCTTTCACTTTGGCAGAAATCCGAGCGTATCCTCTGCGCGCTGATTTAAAGTAAACCGCCATGTCATCGCCCTAGCACAAAAACACACAAATACCCTCCCACCTTTGTAAAGAAGCAAAACATTAAGCTTTATGGGTACAACAACTAATATAAAAAAAGCCCGACTATTTAATGCAATGTTGTGGTTGAGAATTTAACCACACAAAAGGCAGAAAATTCAAACGTACAATTCCCACAGAAACCATAACTTGGCCACGTTTCACATACACACGTCAAGGCAGAAACTTTAACAGCGCGTTCCCCCATCTGAATTATTGCATTTGCAGAAGAGGTACAGCTCTCCTCCTCCTCCCTTTGCTTTTTTTTTTTTTAATTTTTTTTTTGGTATAATTTTCTTCTCATATATGAATCCCCAGTGGCAACATTTATGAAAAATTAGGGGAGGGGATGTCAGGAGGAAGGGAGAGGGGGACAGCTTTGGGTAAGCACACACACACCGAGAGGGTTCAAAAGCAGAGCTTAGCAGGCAAAGTGCTTCCAACTTCAGCTTTTTGTGTCTGGACTCCCAGGTCCAGGTCCTTCTCGGGGGAAAATGCCAAAATCTGCACGACAGCCTGACCACACAGCACCCAGCCCTTGGCAGAGCCAACCGAGAGCTAACCCCGGAGGGCACTGCTCAAGGGACAACCCGTGAGCCTCAGCTCCTTTAACGTGGATTTGAATTTTGCCAAAGGTCTACCCACGTCTACTTGGGCTGACGTGCGCCTTTTCCCTGAATCAATGCTACGCAAGGAAACGAGGTGGTTTGCAACCTGTTTAACTCATCCCTTAGCCTGAAGGAACCATGACCCTTTACAGGCCAGGCTGAATGGGGTCAGCCTTTGTACCAAGCTGGCGTGAGGATGTACGTCCTGCGTCTGGATCTACAGTAGGTTACCTTCACCCTCCACCGCTGCGGGTGAAACGAGGCCAATACTGCAGAAAACCACCAACTCTAAGCTTCTGTGCTCAGCTTTGAGAGCAGAAACCAGTGGTACTGTATATGCAGGCAGCTAAACCTTCCTCCATCCACCGACCTTGCTGCTTAATCCCTTCTTACATGTGCCAGGGAAGGAGGTTCAGCAAGCAATAAGCTTTTTTCTTCCTGAAGTTCCATTCCCATGGTTGGAATCAAGTTTGCTCGAGTATCTTTACGTACATAAGCAAATGGCACCCAGAGGGAAGCAGTGGTCCCCGCCATTAGTCCGGGCTGCAGGCTCACGGGCCCTGGGCAGGCGCAGAGGCTGGTAGAACTGGGGTGGTTCAGCCTGGAGAAAAGGAGGTTCAGGGGAGACCTTCTCACTCTCTCCAGCTCCCTGAAAGGAGGCTGGAGTGAGTTGGGGATGGACTCTTCTCTCACGTAACAAGCCATAGGACAAGAGGAAACGGCCTCGAATTGCACCAGCGGTGGTTTGGATTGGGTGTTGGGAAAGAGTTCTTCACCAAAGGGGTTGTCAGGCGTTGGCACAGGCTTCCCAGGAAGGCGGTGGAGTCACCATCCTAGGAGGTGTTTCACATGGTGTTTGGGGACACTGTTTGGTGGTGGACTTGGCAGTGCTGGGTTGACGGTTGGACTCAATGATCTTAAAGGTCTTTTCCAACCTAAACGATTCTATGTTCTACTTAATGTGCTGTGTGATGTCTGTGCTGTCTCTGCATAGCCTGACCCAAGTGGCCTCAGCAGTTGAAGTCTGAATTTCTTGGCACTAATGAATTTCAGCTTGTAGAGGGGAGAAAAACAAGGTAACTCCTCCATTCATTTTACAAAAATTAAGAACATAAAAATAGATGAGCCATTCTGAGTCACCGATGGCCCATCCAACACAGTACCTCATCTCCCCCAGTGGTCAGCAGTGGGTGCTTCAGAAGTGAATATAAGCAGCGTGGCAATTACAGTGATCCCTCCTCTGGTATAACCTCTCAGATTCCAGCAATCAGCAGTTTTGGGACTTCCTGAGCCAGAGGTTGCATCTGGACCATCGTGTTTAATAGCTCCCAGTAGACTTCTCCTCCATGAATTTGTCTAATCCCTTCTTGAACCCATTTATACTGTTGGCTTCTACAACATCCTGTGACAAGGAGTTTCACACTGCAATCATGCACTGCGGGTGCTGGGGAAGCAGGGGGGGGAGGAAAACTTCCTTTTTGCTGATTTAAACTTGCTGCCTAATTATTTCAGGGAGCGCCCTCCAGCTCTAGTGGTATCAACAGCAGTAAAAAGTCATTGCTTGGGGACTTGCTCCCCACCATTCAGACCATCATCAGGTTCATCTAAGCTTCACTTTTATAGGCTAATCAGTATCTCATGCAGGCTATTTGCTATCTCTCATAACAAAGCCATTCCATGTATTTGCCACCTTTCCCTACATTTTTCTGTTTTCACTGTAACCCTTCCAACACAGGCAATTTTGCCTCGGCAAAGGATGGTCCTGATAACTAGCCAGAGTATATTTACCAGAAAAGTTTTGAAACCAAATTGTTTACCCTGTAAGTCCAGGTGTAGATAGAGAAAAAGAAAGGCGAAATTTCATTTTGCACTTTGATTGCTTCATTGACTTCAATTGAGCAACCGAGCTTTAATCAGATCTACGTCTAATCTTCACTCAGCCATCCAAGCCACCTCCTGAGCACCTACATTATACCTACATATAATAATACAATATTTTAGTATAATGATATATTATTAATTTTTCAGTAATTACTAGAATTGAGTTATACAGTAATTCATAATTATATACTAAAATACTATGATGACAGAAGTGTAACATACATACACATATAACCTTGCTATGCGTATACCTACATGCACATTATACGTAACACATAAGCAATTAAAGTTATAACTATACACAACTTCCTTTAACTAATTATCCCATTTCACCCAAAACAGTGCTCACTTGCTCACTAGAAAAACTGAGGGCAGGCAGCACATTGCACAGTAAGGTGAATGTGGGATGCTGGTTTTTGGAGACAGCGAATACTGCAGTTCTCGATCAGCACGGGTGCAGAGAACAAGTCCAGAGACACCTGCAGAGTGCGGAAGATGTTGGACATAAATTTGGTCCGATTCAGGCACAGAAAAGGGTGCAGGAACACGCACGCTTGCACGACGAAGCTCCCGGACCATGCATATTTTTAAGATCTGCAACAGGACTACTAAGCTTTCCCCTAAGCTCATCAGTCAGTTGTGTTCTTCATCCCACCTCCTCCGCAGTCAGTGCAGGAGGGTCCAAGCCCTCGCCTCCCATGGGGTGCAGCAGGAGTGAGGTCCTGTTCAATGCCAGCTGATGTGAGCCCCCTGCAACTCCCCAGTGCCTGCTCCTGTGCAGGCTGTCACCCAGCAGCGGTCCAGCTGCTCCGAGGGAACCAAAGCCTAACTCTGCCAGTCACATTTCATTTTAGTCGTAACACCTAGGAAAGGTTCTAAGGCAGTATGTCCCAGTTCGGTGAGGTTTACTGGTGTATGTCCCTTCCAGGGACAGCGGGCAGGTTAGAGGGGAAAGTGGGCAATCTGTGGGAAAGAGGGGAGGAAGGTCAGGAATTCGGAGTCAGGCTTTAATAAAAGAGTGAGTTGATGTGCCTCCCCCTTGTTCATCACGGTCAGAACCTCCTCTTGCCCAGCACCACCATCTTCACTGGCCTGACAGTGATCGTTCGGATCCTGGCCCAAGCGCCCAAGGCAGCAGGACCCTGGCAATGGTCCCCTCGTCACCAGTTTTGCTGATGCCCTGCGACACCAGTGACACCGGCCCTGCACTGCTGCTTCTCATGTTGTTCCCTCTTGCCTTCCCCCTCCTCAACCTCCTTCTTGCTCTTCTTCGATCTGACTTTTGCTCTTTTTGATAAAGATTTCACCACACCAGGCAAGACTCCACCTTTTGCAAGGCTTCTGTGACCAGAAACAAAACATAGAGGAAGAAACAAAATCCTGAACTACCCAGCAGAGCTGAGTTTGTCAGGTCTCAGGGCAGCTGGCAGGACTGCAGCGGCCAGCGAGTAAAAGAAAACAGCTTCTGTCTCCGGTGCTGACTATTCCCTGCTCTTTCCTTTCCCCTTCCCTGTGCATTTGTTTTGTCATCAAAGAAAAAGGCCTGAACTTTAGCTGCAAGAACAGAAAGAGCAACTCCAGCATGTCTTAACTGTGTTTTCTCCACGAAAGAACATCCATCCCATTTATTTAAAGTAATTTTAAGAGACTTTTGAACTAAAAGAGAGTTTATAAAAATTTCCTGCAGTGAAAGAAAAAGAAAATCATATTAAAGTGAAAGCAGTACTTAATATTGACCACATATATTGCTTTCACTAATTTTCCTTCTTTCCCATCCCTATTTCTAACAAAAGTTTAACAAAACCAGGTTGCAGCAATGGCTGCTGCCATGGGATGAGCCAGGCTGAAACCTGCATCCAGCCCCCTGACACATTTCCAGTGTTGGGTACCCATATTCTGAGAGGGCCAAGTTAATTCCTTGGGTTCGGGGTCCATGTGTTCTAGCAGAAATGATAACAACAGACAAGAAGGGGGGGTTCTGGCTCGCTGGGTGTGCTGGACCCTGTTCTCCATGCTCCTGGCAGTGCTGGGGGGCTGCTGGAGGAAGGAGTTGGTGTTCAGTGTGAAAACATGCAGCGGTCTGGACCCAGCTTTTACAAAAGGAGATGAACAAAAGGATGCCACGAAGCCAAAATCGCATGCCTCTTCATTTGGTAAAGGAGACAAGGAGTAATAGTTCAATATTGGCCAACAGAAGTTTTGAGAACCAGTTACTACCTGCCAGCAATTAAAAAGTTTGAAGATAATAAGATATACTTAACCAAATACCACATCAAATGACAACACCATACACCCATGTTACCATGGATGTACCTACGTGCAAGTGTGGAAATAAACATTTAAGAGCAATTAAATCTTAGTCAGATGCCTACAAAATAAATGTGATTTGCTTTGTTGTTCTCACGGACAGCATCTGACCAAAGGTTACGGAGCCTGATGCCAAGCTTCTGGGCTCCTCTTTAACCTTTCATTGCCTAGGTTTGCTCCTTCTCTCCCTGGGACAGATACATACACGTGGACCTCTCTAAGTGTATTTATGTCTGTGCATGTATTAAATACAAACATCCATTTTTCCCAGAAAGATTTTATGAGGGCTAGTTAATGTCTGCAAAGCATAAGGAAGACCGAAAGGCACTCTGTGTGTGCACCGTATCACTCTTATTGCACTGTGTAACGGTGACTTATGCAGCATCGAGCAAGAGAGATGTGAAAACAGGAGAACTTTCTCTTGGTGTAAAACGAGGCACTGAGGCACCACCCGGGCCAGGCAGCTGAGGACCTTTTTGCCGGCACGCGGCCCCTGGCTTGCCCACAGCTTGCATTTGGCCCCAAGGAGGTGAAGCAAAGCAGCAGTAAGCACGCCAGCCCAGCTCACAGCCCAGCTGTTGATGTGAGGTCAACCAGTGCTCCTGCACGAGGCTGCAAGATCTGGTGGCGCACAAGCAGAAACCAGAAAAGCAGAAAGTGCCCGCTTGGCTACGGGAGTGGTAAAACCTGGCGGGGGGTGTGATGGGCAGCCGGGCAGCCACCTCAGGTGGGCTTCTAAAAGGGCTGCACAAAAAGCCTCAACACCTCTGTGACGAGTTTTCCAGCTGGGCTAGAAACATCTGCAAGTGTTCTGCTGTCCTGCCTTGTCTATTTGGCTCGCGGGCATTTCGACTTGGGTAGACCCAGAAAAGCACACAACAGCCAGCCACCATGTCCTGTGCGCGGGGGGGACTTCCAGAAACTGCCCGGCACACCCTGGTCCTTTGAGGCAGGACCAGCCATGCTCAGGTGTTCCCTGACACAGGTCTGTCTATCCCGTTCTTAAGGATGTCCAGTGACAGACACTTACTGGGCTTCCAGGCAAGCTGGCTCAGGGCTTCACCAGCCTGCACCATTAAGGCAGTCCTGCCCCCGCCCTAACACCATCTTTTTTTGGGGTGAGGAAGAGCAAGCAGCCTGCCCGTCCTTCATCAGCAGTTACCTTCTTCAGTGTCTTCTCGGTTGACCTTGTCTACTAAGGCATACTGAGATCTAATAATAATAATAATAATTAGCACTTATATAGCACTTAATCCTCAAAGCACTTTGCAAACATGAGCTAATTAACTAAAAGGCAGATTATATATGTGTCTGTACATATAAATAAATAAATATAAAAGATCTGGGAAGTGTGCCACGTTCATTCTTGCAGAAGTAAGGTCTTGCAAACTGCCTGCACTACACAGATCTCACTGCTTTCAGTAGCATACGGTGCCAACTTGGTTCCGAGCTGAACCCCTCATGAGCACGTACTTTGCCATCCATGTGGACCTGCAGAGCGGGACAGTTTCTTCAGGACAGCCCTGAGATGGTATTAAGCAGTCTGACTTAATTTAATATTCAATAGGCTTATTTTCCAACATGAGCAGTTGCTAATGACTGTAAATACTTGCATTATTGTTGCTAGCCACTTTAAATAACCGTTAGATACCAATTAAACTAGCAGAAATAGAAACAAGGTCAGGGAAATGGCTGCATTTTCAATCTCACACCATCTTATGCAAACCCTATGTATTTTGTTTTCTCTTCCTTTCAACCCAAATCCCACACAACCTGATGGACAAGCTCATTTTGGGAATGGTTTCTCCTTAAACTGAGCTACCTGTTTAAGGTAGCTAGGGGCTGCCTCTGTCACATCCTTGAAAACCGTGGTGGTGGGCCCAGAGGTTTTGACAAAAGGGAGGTCAAGCCCTGCGCGAAGCTCTTGAGCCGCGCGGGCTGACAGCGGGACAGGGAGGCTGGGGTGAGCCTGGATGAAATGCCGCGTTCAGCATCTCCTCGCGTTCCCTGCTCACCCTACAGTTTGCCGCAGCGAGCAATGCTCTCCTTGCTGACAGTTCTGGCTGCTCCCCCCATCTCACGGATGGCCTCAGCAGCTAGATGGAGCTGGCCACGGCCTTTTGTACTGGCCTTCACCCCTCCCTTCACCTCCCCCTCTTCCGTGTTTTCTAACGTTATGACTGAGTTTGAGACCCAGATCCAGGTCCATGCCAGGTATCCCGTGGCAGTGGACACAAGCGACGAGGTTCCACCAAGATAAAAAAGAACTTCAGCAAAATAAAGAATAAAAATGCATGAAATGTAAATGAAAGGCAACCTTGCTGACTTGTGGGCAAGGTGGCTGCGATGCAGTAAGATACAGTTCAGGATTCACGTGCCTCCCTTAGGAGAAAAAAATGAAAGAAAATCCCTCTATCAAAATAAAATTTAAAATGCTGTTCTCTTTGTACTTTGTGTACATGAAATGTGACTTGGCTGCAAAAGTCGGCTGTGAAATCCCTCCCTGGTCCCAGCTTTTCCCTTCCACTGGCACATGTACACACACGTGTACCTGCAGCTGACACAAGGTGCCACACATACCAACATCCATGACAAAGCAAGAAGATTTAAACCTCTGTGAGGGCAAAAGCGAAGACTTCTACATCTTCTGACGGCCTCTCCAGATCCTCCTGTGGAGTGGCATGGGCCAAGTCCAGTTTTCCTACAGAAAGACCTTAGAGTCAATGCAACATCTATTTCAGCGCTCTGGATCCCTCCTTTAGACAGATCTCTGCCTTGCAAACCAGTTCGTACTGTGAATTCTCTTTAAAGCTGTAAAAACCCCAACCATCACATGTAAAAAAAAAAAAAGTGGTGGGCAAAAGCTGAACACATACCTATTTTCAAGAGAACTACGGTCATCCCGCAAGAGGGGAAGGATCATACCTGGTTACACCACTGCAAATCCATCCTGTCACCCCCAGATTTGTGTCATGACACCTGGCAGCAGTAACAGGACTTGTTAAATTGCAAGGGCGAACAAGAACCCGCTTCCAATTGCCCAGGTATAACACCCAGAGAAGGCAATGGGAATTGTACCAGGCAGCTGAGAAGAGAATGTAAAGTTTTATATTTTAATCTATTCTCTTTTAGGAAAGGAAATCAGACTTGAATATGAACCTGAGATGTGCTTGCTGAACACCTTAAATATTCCTACCACCAAAACAAAAGCAGCACTTGTGTCGTTTTTTATTTTATTGTATTTATTTTTCCTAGTTGCAGTGGAGTCCCTCCCTCTCTGGATACAGCTGGACCATCTCTGCCAGAGGACATCCCTGGGGCTCAGAAAAACACTTCTAAAGAGCGGTTGTTTTTTTGTTTTTTTTTTTTTTTGCATTTGGAATGCAGTAGATTATATCGAGTGTCAGATATTTTGAAAACATTTCCCAAGGGACAGCACTCCTATAAATTCTTCACACATACACTGCTTCCCTTTCCACATGCTGAGTGCTGTGCTGTCCACAGACCTGCTGGTGTTATCGCAGGAATTGGTATAAAGATTTGCACCAAATTGCACTTGCTGGAAATTGGACCAGTGGCTCCCAGTGTCTTTCAGGACTGTGCATACGCGAAAGTAAGCTGTATGTAATTACATGAATCCATAGGATACCAACTCTTCCATTTTTGTGAATGCATAAGTTAAAGGACTTTTAGAGTTGTTGAAATTAATAATTTAGAGGCTGACAGATCTTTCCAAAACCGAGAAAAAAGTATTACTTTCCTTTTGGCTTGTGTTCACATAATATAGTTTTGATATCTGCGCATTTCCTCAGAATTAACACACTCAACAGATGCCCAGACAGAAAAGAAATAATTTTGTTCACAAACAAGCACGCTTCACATATAGTGCACAAAGATTAGAAGACTAAATCCACCTACATGTACTCAAACTGATGTATGCACAGATTTGCAAACATCTGTGTCTAAGTTTAAGCGTATTACACAAAACCCTGGAGAAGTTGTCTGGTGTGTCCCCAAGGTCTTCAGACGCATTGTTTGCTATCCAGAGAGCCCGCGAAATGAAACTTGCAGCTCCACAGGCCTCGCTAAGCAGCATTCCCAGCCTCCAAGCAGTGCCTCTGTGACGCCACGGCAGATGTGGGACTTCGGCAGGCTGGGCAGAACTGGAAATGGCAGCGCTCGGAGCGCGCCTCTGGAGTTCTGTCGTGTTTTTCCCTCACCAGGAGCGCACTGCTCTCCTTTTGTGGGGTGCGCACAGCCACTGCAGCCTCCGCGCATCTGGAAATGAGTCAGCGAGGTAGTCGATAAGGAGAGCAAAGAAGCAGCCAAGGTACGTGAGGACACTGTACTGGTATGCCAGCATCACATTCCTCACTTGTGTCACCCACCGTGCCCTCGCCCTGGGGCAGCGTGACAGCAGCAGGGCAGACGTGGTCCTCGCGTTCAGACCGGGGAGGGCACACAATAGAGGGAGTTGCTTTTGCAGCCATGCGAGGCCTTCGCCTCGGTAGGAAAAGGCGTCACCATCACCTTCAGCTCCTGCGTGGCGTGTTCCCACAAGCCAGAGAACCACCCGACCTGCCCCTGGCGGGGAGATGATGTGTTCGGAGAGAAATACTCACCCTGCCCACAGGCCTTCAAACACCCACAGGCTCCTGGGCTCTGCCCACACTAATCCTCGCTTTCTGTAATTCCCTTGAAATCAGGCATTAACTAACTTTCTTTCCACCTGTCACAATCCCTGGGAAATCCCAGGCTGAGCTCACCCCACCCAGGCAGCCCTCGCACGAGGAGGCTGCCAGCACAGGGCAACCTTCACAGCGCAGCTGCAACCAGCATTTAGCAACGCCTGCACAGAAGAGCTTCTCCCCAAAGATGAGACGAGTCCTCTCTTTACCATGTGAACTACTCTATGAAACCAACGTGCTATTTATGTATAAAAATGAAAGGCAATAAAAAAGAAAAAAAAAAAAAAAAGGCTGTTTTATGTTGCTCATCAAGCAATAGCACGCCTACGTAACCCGGCTCTTTGGAGTAAGGGTCTTTGCACACCAGTCTAACATTCCTTTGACTCCGACAAAGTGGAATAAAATCTATTTCAAATATATTATTTGATGAAAGCAGATGTCAGCAGATACTGCCTATGTAATTGATATTTGATTTATTCAAGATTTATGCATGCTGTGCCTTAGATTTATTAATGATAATCCCCTGCTCTTGTGTTTAATATAGTGGAACCAAAACATAATTTGCTGGGATCAGTCAGAAATGCATCAAAGTGATTAACTCTACATGCAAACCATTATCCAGTGACATCCCTACTGTGCATAGTGCAAAAGGAGGCAATAATACAGTAATTGGCTTCACTTAAGCAAGTCAGATATTTGCTGTGATTGCTGGTAAAATTTGGTCCCTTTAATCTCAATGGCGCTACTTCCTCACATCCTTCATCTTCCCTTAATGCTTTCCTGTTCTTAAAAGAGTCAGAAACTTAAAAATAATAATAATTAAAAAAAAATATAAAATCGACACAACCAAACTCCCTCCAACAACCTGGCAATTTAACATGAGGAACTCATCAGAATCACAGTCAGCAAAGCAAGGAAATACAGCTTCGCTCCTGAAAGCAGCTACGAGGGTTTCTACCCCCTCCAGGAACACAGTATCTGCAGGTTGTTCATGGCATCCATGTCACTGCAGTGCCGTGACGATGCAGAGGGACTCTGTAACCAGCAGGATGCACCCTGTGTGCCCAAAGAGGAGGTCTCAGCCTCCCTGTGGCCCCTGGCCCCCCGGATGGGGAGGGGAAACGCGCCCTGATGAAAGGCTGGCAGGGAGCTGGGGAGAGAACGGCTTGGGAAGAGCTCAAAGGAGGGATTTAGCTCAACAGGGAGGAGAGACTATGGCTCTACGAGTAGTCACCGAGGCTGGAAAGGTATCTCCTTTTCACCGCTGGGTGCTAGTCCTTCATCCAGGGAAGGAGGAAGAGTCTCTTCATTCTCGGGGCTGGGGACAGAGGAGCAAAAAAAGGCACAAACCCACCGGTCCACACGGGCAGGAGGAGGAAATCCTTCAGAAAAGGCAGCCTGTCTCCCGTGAATTTTCTCACTGGAGTCACAACAGCCAAAGACTCCATTTAGTCTAATTAATTTGTTCCACTCTTGAACAATACCATTTCAGTTCCATGTCTTACGAGCTGTAACATCTCCAGGCAGATTCATTGCCGCTGCAAGAGCAGCCATGTGTCTCCACGTTGTGGAACTAAATCTTTTAGCTCCTGGAGCAGCACAGTGACTCTGCTCCTGATAACCTGCTGATCTACAGCGCAGGGTACGTTCCCTCCTGCGGACCCCAGAGACCACCCTTCTCCCCGAGTCATCTAGGCACTGTAGCCACAAACGTTATGTGAGAGCAGCTCACAGAAGTTAATTTTTATTATCTCAAGCCCTAATCCTGGGAGCAGGTCAAATAAAGAGATATTGAGTGAAGTTCAAGTCTTCATGCATGTTCTTCCACCCCCACCAGCACAAAGCAACTCCACGAGAATCCCACCAAGTTTACAGCTTGCAGCTTCTCCTCCTCCACGCTCGGCGTCACAGTGGCCGCATTCTTCAGAGGCTGGGCTCAAATTAAAACTTGTGCTCAACAGGATGGCCAGAGCAAGAAATGCAGTCCTCTTGGTTCAGAGAGATCCAGCCTTTGGAAAAGAGCTCTGACACCATAAACCCAACCAAACAAAAAAACCCAACCCTTCTTATTTCTGTAAGCACTGCTCCTGAAGCTTCCTGGGGCAGCGCTGCCCTAGCAAACAGTACATGGGCTGCTCTGGCATTCAGGCTGATCAGAAAGCAGTTGTCTCAAGAGAAAACCATAACCAAGGAGAAGTTCTTAGATGGGATGTTTAAATGCTTTTCCATTATCACTTACAGAAAGAACATATTAATGTGATTTTCTCTTACCTTCCACTTCAAATGACAAAGTGTAACAAAAAAAAAAAAATATAGTCTGTCCTCATTTCTCCTAGATACAATGGTGGTGTGTTGTGATACAGACTTTCCCCACTACGAAAGGTTTTATTTGGGCCAAAGTCCTGCATTGAGGGTACTGGCTGAAGAATGCGGTGCATGCAAGCCACAACAAATTCAACAGAGAATAAAGAGCTGCAGCAGTGGGAACCGGGCACTGGGCCTGCCTTGCCTCAAAGCAGCTCTGCGACCTGCCAGCTGGGAAGGAGGGATCACCTGGACGGCTTGTTAGAGCAGATACTGAGAGGAGGGACAAGTGAGAGCTGTGCAAGAACAAAGAAACGCTCTTCTCTTACACTCTCACCTCCTTGCCTTCCAAGAAGAGGACAGAGCCAGGAGGCACCAAAATGAAGCAAGTCCCAGCCAGAAGAAAACAAAAAAGAAGTAAGAGATGGGCTACTTTATTCACAAAGGAAAGAAATTCCAGATTTAGAATAATTACTCTTGTTCTTCCCCCCCCCCCCCCCCCCGCCTTCCTCCTGAAACAAGCCAGCTTCCTTCCTACAACTTCTTCTCCCTTGATACCAGGCTAGAGGAGAACCTCTCACTTGCCCAGCATATGCCTCAATACACCAGTATTCATGGTTTTCCCTTTGCTGCAACCATTTCTCCACGGTACAAGACAGTCCTCATGGGCTGTACAATTCCCCCAGTATAGAGTTTATGCTCTAACTTCAGTAAATCTTTCTCTTATCTGCCTGGTTATTTAAAGAAAAAAGTTACCCCGCATTTCAAAATGATGCAGCTGACAAGCTGAGAAGATGACATCAATCCTGTCTGGTAGGAAGGGTCTACAATTCCCTAGTGAATTTATCTTTGAACAAAATGAAGAAAATTTGATAGCTTCAGTTATGAAGGGAATTCATATCACATGCAATTTTTTTTTTTAAAAAAACAACTTCATTAATATACTTTTCCCAGATTGAGAATAATCACAGCCATCTGGAGATCAAATTATAAAATGGAGACTTGTGCAGTAAGAAGGAATCTTGTCACTCAAACCTTGTACAACTTTGTCCTTTAAAAAGACTGCTAACATTGATTTTATAATGCTCTGTTCCATCCTTCTTCTGGAGTGCTTTAGCCTTAATTAAAGTTGTTCCAGAACACTCCTGGTGGAACAACCGAGACACCAGTAGCTCCCGATCGTGTCATTTCAGCCCCGTCACATGTTGCCCAATACTAACGGCAGCAAGTGAGAGAATTACCAGGAGTGGCACCAGGCAGAACAGAGGAAAGGAGTGCACTGGGAGGGAAGGAAACACCGAGACCCAGACAAGCCGGTTACTCTTTCTTCCCCCTGGATTCAGAAAAGTGCCAGAGACAGCTGCTGCCCTCCAAACCCCGCAATCTCCAGATGGGGTCCCTCTTCCCCCAGAAGGCTAAATCCAGAGAATAAACCTCGTAGAGCAGCTGTGGACCCTGCCAAGAGATTTCTGGAGACATCCCCCATCTGTGACTAGCTTTCCCTTCCCCAAAGCCCTTTGATTGCAGCCTCTTCTCCTCCACTTTATGCCGCCTTCTGCCCTCGCCTCTATTTCTTCTTCCCTTGGAGATGAACTGACCTCTTTCTCACAAAATCTAGCTCGTTTTGCGCCCAGTGGGGAATTAAGGCAGCCTCACGCTGGTCCATGAGGGCATCTTCTACCTGCCCTGACTGTTCTCCCTTTTCTGTTTCCACTGGAAACAGGGTTGTCTCCACAAGAGCCACCTACGGCTCCGTGTTCATGCAGCAACAGACACGGCGCTGACCTCAAATGCCCCATGGTAATAAACAATCCACGACAACTTCCACTTCCAAAACTCAACGAAATAACCCTTTGCGTTTTCATGACACTGATTAAGTGTCTTTGGAAAACAAAACCAGAAAACATCAAACTGTTTTGCGCTTAACCTCGTTCAAAATTCTCAGTGCTTTAAGCTTTGCTGTCCTTTGCTGGACCGCGAGGAAGCACGGTAACACCAAGCCCTGCCATGCACTCCGCCGGGGGCTGCCCCCACCCGAGTTGTAATGAAGGCCTGGCTCAAGGGAAGGGGAAGAGCAGCCCCCAGGGCCCCCCGGACGCAGCTGGTGGGGAGCGAAGAGGAAGGCTCGTCAGGAGGTGGCTGGGATGCTGCGGTGCCACCAGCAGAGCCCCGAGGGCACTCGCCCACAGCAGAGGCAGCGCACAGCTTCCCACGGGAGCTGCACCCTCACCAGGGTGGCAACCATGCCTCCGCCACTTAACGGACCCTCTCAGGATCATGCACCCGGCACAGCCCCCGCCCTGCTTTAAACTCATGATCTGAGCCAGCGCAAACAGGGAAGGAGCCAAGGGAATTGCCCGGCTCAAACAGCCCCTCTTGGCACTGAGGGCTTAACGCTCTCCCATGGCGATAAAACCGGGCTGCAAGAACGGCAATTCTGGACCACACTGCCGCTCCCGTCTCCACCAACAGCCGCAAACAGACATCTTCACAAGACTGGCAGGACAGGGAGGCGGCGTATGTGGCCACAGCCGGTAACGCTGCCCTAACCCCCTTCCCTAACCCAGGCTCAGGACATAGCCGGGAGGTGACTTTCCCACAGGTAGTGGAGTTCCCCCGGGACACTGCGTCCTCACAGCTGCAGGAGAAGGGGACGGTGGCTCTACCAAAGTGTTAGTACCTTGCCCAGAGTCATGGTGACAAGCAGGGTAAGCTGCAGGGGCTGGCTTTTACCCTTACGTCCAGGCAACGAAGTGAAAGCCTTCAGGTTCTGCTCATAAAACAAAGCAGACAGGCCCTCAGGGTGGGCTGTCTTTGCCCTGAAGAAAGTGGGTACTGCGAGCCAACCCCTGCGAAGGGTCCTGAACTGTCAAATAAAATAAACAAATTAAGGTTAAACTCAAGGAAAAAGAATAGGGTGCTGACTGCCTCCAAAAGAAAGTACCACATCCGAACCAAGGGATGAAACCCCCTCAAGCTGCAGAAAGAAGAACCCGTCCCCCAAGACACACACGAAACCACGGCTGACAGCCTCTTGCATCTCAGAGTCACGGGACGGTCATTCAGAAATCATGAGGTAAGCTGAGAAAGAGTGATATGCTAAAAATAACCTTCTTTAAAACCATTTTATATGCCTTCATGGATGTGACACTCTCTAACGGCTACATTTTTATGGTCTTTCCCACAGCCACAAGGGCTAGCTCTTTAAGGGAAAACTGAGGATTTTCTCTGAATGCATGCCTCCAGGAACTGAGAGATCAAGGAAAACACAAAAGCAAATGCCAAACATCAAGTATCAGAAAATTCATGGTTAAAAAAGAAGGACGAGCTGACAACAAGGAAAGAAGGCCAGTTCATTAGGGAACTTCTGATATAAAACATTGGAAGTTTTTCTCAAGAAAGCCAGGAAAGTAACAGGTTTAAAGTAAATTACATATTAGTTTGACATTTAAAAAAGAGACGCCTAGTATATAAATGGTTAATCACACAGGTCTCCTCACCCACACAAGCAGCATTAATTCCCTACCACCACTTCTGCTCTATCACTAACACCGGTACCACTGGGGTAAACACCACCCCAGCAAAACCCCTTCACTACACGTCACGAGAGGCTCGGACACACAGAAATACCTGTCATCGCTGCAGCTATATGGAACACGAAATTTATAAAACCTCAGTGTGAACCCAAAGCGAGAAATGGGCTAGGAGAACTTGCACCCCATCACTGAGCCAGCTTTGCCTTCATCAGCCAAAACTTCCATGCCCTTCAAGGCTTTTAGACGAGCTGATGCAGGACACTTGGCCACTGGGAAGGAATTAAACATTGCAAAGTGCTGATCTGGTAAATTCACTGCTGAGCTCATTCCTAAGTTAGAATTATAACACCTGGAAAGTTGTCCCACATTCAAAACATACCAAGAGAAAAAATGAAATACCATACTCAGCACTGTTATAACCCAGCTTTGACAACCCTCTAAATGAGACTTGCCAGAGAAAGCCACCCCTCTGGGTCCGTTGGCTCTCTCTTCGCTGCTCAGCACCCCTCTGTCCTGCTGAGCCACATCTCTACATCATTGATAAGCAAAATCATACATCTATACGTAAATAAGAAACATGCAGTTTCTTAGTGGTTTCCAAGCATGTTACCTACAGTACCCACCTCTCCGCATCCAGCAGCAGCTGAGCAGCTCTTCGCTTACAAGAGATCCTATAAACACTCTACACAAAGCATTATTTCTTCCTCAAGGAAGGAATGATGGCTTTGATACCCTCCTCGCATCTTTCCCTGTGAACAGCATCCCAGAAAAAGGGCTTCTTGGCCTGACCCTACACCTTCTTCCATAAGCAGGCCACCAGCCAAGGGACAGGGGT
Organism: Falco punctatus; assembly: GCF_963210335.1. Taxonomy (NCBI): domain Eukaryota; kingdom Metazoa; phylum Chordata; class Aves; order Falconiformes; family Falconidae; genus Falco; species Falco punctatus. The sequence goes on from NC_137584.1 coordinate 89,260,001, forward strand.
ACACATTGTGAGCTACGTAGGGAAGGAAAAGGGGGGCTGGTGATAATGAGCAGGAGTAGTCCCTGCAATAAATCCGTATTGAAGGACTGCACCTCCGAGTAAGAGCATTTTAGGGATATGAGGTTGTTAACAGGATACAACGTTGGTGATTTAAGGCAGTGAGCGCCTCCTCTGAGCTAAGCGTCCCTACTTTGGCAGAGAGATGATGGTATGCTAGAAATATTAAACTAGCAAACTCCACGGAGATACATAGGTACGAGTAAGAACAAAATCTGAATCCCTGTCTTCAGGATAAGTCATCAAACAGATCCTCCTAAACAGCAGCCAAATATATATCCGCATCTACTGTTGTAGGTGTTAATGGAACAGCTCCCAAATATGAATGCTGAAATAACATCCTGATCTCCTGTAACCAGAGCTAAAAGGATTTGCCATTGATATACCAGCTCTGAGCTGGATTTACTTCAAAATTCTCAAAAGCCCCTGCAATGGCATAAAGCACGTTTTTGTGTCGAAGGAATCCAGATGAGCGCTCCACATGGGGCACTGGGCGATATGTAATGAATTCCACATTCTGGTTTTGTCCCCGGAGAAGGCTCCCACAGATTCCACAATGGAACAAGAGGTTTATTGAACAGGACAATGCAAGAGGAAATCTATTTTACAACTTTAAGCGAGCTTCTGTCCGCAGAGGATGAACATAATTTGTTGCTGAAAAGAAAACTAATATAAGCAAACCGGCCTAAATATAAAAGGAACAAAATTTCATCTTTCCTAGCTCTTAAAAAATCCCATGTATTTGTCATATGTGTGCCCTCGTCCCTACACATGTATGTGTGTAGCATGTACACACAGGTATTATATATCGGCACTCTCCAAACACAAAGGAGCTAAAACCACATAATCCTGTCTTCTGGAAGTTCTTGGTACAGAAACAGTAATTAGATCATTCTACATTTCAGTGTAGTACAGTTAATCAAGAGCTTTCCCAGGGGCATTTTAGAATTAGGAGGAACACTATTAAGGAATACAAATGTTTTATTTCCTAAACTGCCAATAAAAGGAGACGATCAACTTAAAAAAAATGCAATGGAAATAGGTTGCTTAAAAAAAAAAAAATTTCAGACCAATTCACTCCAGTGTCATGAACCTAAATAGGATGTCATTGTGCCAGGGAATTAATTGGATTGTAAATAAAATTGAAACCGATCAGTAAGTTTTTATTGCTTGTGATGAGTGAAATGCAAGGAGTGTACAAAGAGCATAAATGATGAAAGTTGAATTTGTTCTGAAAAATTCTTTCAGTTTGAATAATCTGCAGGGTATTAATGGCACTGGTAAGAATTTTTATTATAAACATATGAGGACAGTGTGAATCAGGAATAATTCTATTTAAATCAATGGGATTGCACTGAGGGAACATTTTTGAGGGCTGCAGAATGGAAACTAACTGAGATCTACATACCCTTTTGGTGAGAGCAGAATCAGGCCCATGGTTTTTCTTTTTGTTTTCCCTCCTTGCTCTCTAGTTGCTTATGTGTTTTTATAGAAAACGCTTTTCCCGAGCAGCAGGCCCTCTAGATTTACATCTGGGTGCTCATGTCTGACTGTGGTGACAACATCCCTTTTCAACTAAAACAAACACAGCTACCAATGAAGCCAGCAAACTTGCTGCAATGCAAGACTCGCTGAACTGAATGAAGAATGCCAAAGAAATGCAAAATAATGCAACCCCAAACCTTTCAAGGAGGTGACAGCGTGAGCCTGAGGCGTTCTGAGATGGGGGGGGACTGGAGGCAATGTCTCCTGAGGAAGGCACCCAAAGTCAAGCGTCACAAAACAGGAGAACCAGAGGAGCTATGCCCTTGTTTTGTGTTTTGACCAGGATCTTGTGCCTCCTTTTTCAAGAAGCAGAGAAGAGCAGACGCTCAGGAGGGCTGTTTGAATGGCCAGCACACTGGAGATCATACCTGATGAATGGAGAGGAAGGCCAAGGCCTCCCACTTTTCCTCAGCAGCCCATACTACTCATGAGAAGGAAAAGCCCTGCCAGCTTCAGATGCTAAAGAATGGAGTGGGAAGCCCTGAGGGGTTCGTCTCCTAGCTCAGCCACATTAGTTAGATGGTGTAAATACAGACCCTGCTCTCTTCTTGCATCTCCTCCTTACCCAGAGACTTGAAAGGACTCATGCAACCTGCCAGCAGCGTTATGAACACCCAAGGCAGATCAGTTTCAGTTGGCTTGAGTGCAGCTACAGATCAGCACCGCCCAATGCAAGTGTGGCTGCTGTCCCAAGCGTGCTGGGCTAGAAGAGCAGGGAAAGAGAATTCCTTCTTATATCAATGCGCAAAGAAGGTACAAAGCTGGGTGGTGGTGGTGGTGTTAGGCTTGGAACAAGCACCAAACTCATAACTACCAGAACACTTACACCTTGGGATGATCCTCCAAGAGGAGCCACGGCGGTGCCTTGCTGCCCAGCGCTCCCGAGAACTTCCTCAATGGGAAACAGCATTTACTTGTCTCTCTTTCTCGCTGCAGACCTGGGTTTCCACATACCACAGCACATCTGTACGCAGTCTGTTATAAGGCCTTCTTGCGCGGCCAAAAAGGGTTTTAGGAGATCTGTAATGGTGTGTTTCGGAACTAGAACCTAATTTGTTTAGCCGACCCCTCAGAGAGTGAAATAGCTCAAGGAAAAGCAAAGCAGAGACAGAGAAAGAGCACACGCGCAAAGGAGATGGACTCCCGTAGAATAACATGGCATACTAATTCATTCTGATATTGCTATTTAGTACCTGCAAAGTCTACCATTATGCATTATTAAATTCATGTATTATTGAATCACAATCCTTGTTGCCTGGTAAGAAATGTGGATGATTTCTTAGCTTAAATTAAAGCACTGCTTCCCTTATTTGAATAAAACTGCATTACTGGCTGCCTCGCATGGTAATCAGAAAACTGCATTAGGCAGGTAGTACTGTATGAATTAAAAAATAATGAAACAAGACTTTTCAGTCAGACATTGTTCCCTTGCCTGCTTTTCATGACAGCAGATTTCCTACTTTGAGTTGATAAGACAACAGCAAATGAAGATAACAACATGAGAGCAAAATCATTCACTCTAATAGGCTCCACCTGTGCAGACTTCAGCTCATTTACATGACTGCAGAAAAATTAGAAATCATGCAGCAATTAGTCTCTTCTAGATTATGCACTGTGTCAACTGATACCACTCTGGAGAGCACTAGTGCTAAAATGGTTTCAAAAGATAAATCTACTAGCCTGTGCAAACATTTTTAATTACCTGGAAAACTGGATTGCCTGTTTAGAAATCTCTGCTGTAAACCAGGCTGCCCACACAGTGCTGGAATCAAATGTCACCAGATTCAAATGTTTATATAACTGACTTTTATAATGTTTGATGGCTTGGTGGAACAGAACCACGTATCTGCTTTTGCTGCTTTGTGGTGGAAGGAACATCTCTTTAGAGGGAGGTAATACAATTGCGGTAAAAGGATATTTTCTTTCTCTTTTTTGTGTTAGCAGGTATCGACCTCTTTAGTCTCAGATCTCATCATCCACTCTGGTCATCCACTGTAAAACGATGATCACTCACAGCACTCAGCAGACCCGCCAGCAGCTATTCACAGGATAAAAATTAAGGGCTGCATGCGAATGCTGTACTCTCCCCAGTAAGGAGTTCTTCACCTAAGAGGCCCAGTGAAGTCAATTTAGCTGCTTACGAGTAGCTGTTCATCCTTGTGAGTAAGCAGTTCACAATCTGGGCTGGAATTCTTTGCCAGGGTTAGCATATGTTCTGGTGGAAAGGCAAGTCTGCACGCCCAGCTGGTGCAGATCTGCAGCGCTCCCGAAATCACACGGGTTCTGCAGATCCGCACCAAGCAGCGGTCTGGACCCCTCGCGTTAGGCATGTGCTCGCCACACCTTTGCCATTCTTAATCAGGCTTCAAAAGCATCTATTGAAATTTGAAAATGGTGCTTCTTTGGTATATTTAAATTTCTCTCACAGACAAAAAGCCTTAGAGTAATTGAAGAGGAAGAGGGTGACGAAAGCACTGTAGAGGCTTCAAGAGCTACAGAGTTTAATCCAGAGCCAGGTCCTCTCTGTTTATTTGACTAATTCTCTCAAGAACTCCAGAGCAAGGAAATACCTAACCGTGAAACGATCGTATTCTCTATGTGGTATTTCCACAGAGCATAATAAAACATCTTGATAATTTGAACTGCACTCATTCATGACGAGCCACCTGAACAGCACAGTCACAGCTTTCCTTCGGTGACCTGTTCCTGGTGCTGGGTTTAGACACAGGATCTAACCCCTGACGTTTTTTTTTTTCTTTCCCTCCTTCAAGCACTGCATCTGTCTTTCCATGTCACACAGAGTATGTTCTACAGTTTATACGAGCGGGTTCAGCGAGGGCCACCCCCACCTCCACAGAGTATTTACCCAGCTGGGTTCCAACGTGGCACCACGTTTGCATTAGTCTCAGCTCAGCCCCCTGCATCGTCCCTCTTCAGTTATCAAGACTTCTTGTTACAGCTTTGTAGTTTTGAAACTTTGCTGAATGTCTTCAGCAGTTCCAGTTACAAACTAAAGAGTACAACTCTCCTCTCCAAGCCAGGTTCCTCTGAGCTGGACCGCGTCCCCTGGCCACACCTGTGTAGTGTGGGTACCATGGAGCCACAGTCCCCCCCAAAGCCCCTGAGATCCTTCAGAGCTGGCAGGTGCATCTGAGAGCTGCTGCGCTGCGATCGGGCTGAGCCGAACCATGGAACCTTGCCACAGGATGATTTGAATATTAAAAATCTTTGTGTGGACCCAAAAAACAGATTGGAAAGGCTGGAGGGGCCAAGTACCGCCATTCTGACACATATCTTCAATAAATATCTCATCCTTCCCCTGAGCAGCCCACAAAATTTGAGGGCTGATACCTGTGACAGGGACACCACTCTCCTTACTCTTGCCCTTCTGCTTCCTTCTTGCTTCAAACGCTAAACCTCTTCTCTGTGCAGCTTACAAGCGGCTGAGGGCTGCAAGGCAGCTTTGCCTGCCTGTCCTTCCACCCAACACACAGCTCGTACGGAGAAGGCCCCAACACCCCGGCAGGCAGCGCACAGCCATGGGGCGGTTCTGCTCCGGTCACCCTCCCCCCGCAGGATTGCAACCTTCACCGAGGCCGGGGCCCAGACAGCTCTGGCACAAACCATGCAGAAGGAATTTTCATCTCCGCAGCCTTTGCCCTGGTCTCTGCGCTGGACGGGCTCCCACCGAGCGTGGCCACTAGTAAGCTCTAGTTTTGGGTGCCAGAACACGGCTCACCCACGAAGAGCCATCACGCACAGCTTCGCTGCTGCTTTTCTTATTTTAACGCAAATCCAATGCAGTTTAACCATTTTTGAGGCTAATGTATATATGCTTTGGATAGGAGTATGATGAGCCACGCAGCAGCACTGCACGGGGAAGCAACGGGAGAGGGCCCTTTGGATGCGCGGGGAAGGCTGGAGAGACAGCACGCAACAGCCCTCCTTGAAATGCGGCCAGAATGCAAGAAAGGGGCTCGGAGGTGCTGCATGGAGACGTGCACACAGGCACCTACCCTACTGCAAGCCAGTTCAACTGAGCTTTAATAGGCAGGACTGGCAAGGAAAGCCTCCTAACAGCCTTAATTTATTCCTTGATGATGCCACAGTTGGTGGTACTGACTAGGATTCAAATATAAAATGGAATTTATGGAGAAATTTATGAGTTTAATGGAGAAATCTGTTAAGAGTCTTGAAAGCCCTTATATAGCTAACGAGGTGTTTTAAGTCCCCTAGCAAATTCTGTGCTTGCCTGATGAGGTTCAAGTTTCATAGTATAACCAGACAGCAAGGGGAAAGAATGACAGTATATGTGGCAGAGCCGTAACGCTGACCATGAGCTGCTCATTTGGAAACATCTTGGAAGATACGTTATGAGGCATGTTCATCTGTCGTTATTAATGACTGAAGTCAAAGGATTAACTGGGTGAGCCTGATCTAAGACTTGTGGAGCCTGATCTAAGACTTGTGGACTTGGCAACGTGCGTGGAAACTGCAAAATAATACATCGGATTTGCAATCAAACAGTATCCTAAACCCATCAAGGATAAACAGTGAGAGAAAGGGGTATTCATGCTTGCCTCACTTTATTGGGATCACCTTAAGGATACACGGGCAAACTGAACACTGTAGAATGCAGGAGTTGCCACAAGATGGGACATTCAGCTCACAAATATGAAAGTTCCTGGCAGAATACTGAACTTTACATCTAATGAGTAAAGCTGGCTTGATAAACAGTCACTTAAAGGGGTTAATCCTTTGCTCCCTTTGCAAATCACCTGCCAGCAGGCTCCTGATAAAAACCCTCTCCTTTTCAAGCCAGACGGAATTTTGACGTTGGTGACAGTTACTGTTCAATTGTAGCTTGTTTGTAACTGACTGGTGAAAACTGAGACTCAGAGACGTCATCCTGCAGAAGGTGTCCAAAATGTCTGTTGTCTGTTTTCCTTCGATTACGTTAACCGAGACGTGTCTTTGACCGTAAAGTCAACTGGCCAAGTGGTGCCTCCACCGGGGAAACCACTGCAGCTTCCTCCTTCAAATGGATCTTCTCTTCTCCCACAAATTAATACGGATTTTCAAATGCCACTGTGGCTAAGCTTCCTGAGCTGTGATCCAGCCCACACAGCGAGCAAACAAGCAGGCAGGCAAGCAGAACAAAGCCATTCCCTGCTGCAGGCAGTGCACATCTAGACTCGGTCGGAGCAGGACAGCAAAAGTGAGTAATTCCCTGAGTAAGGAAAGTAAACTTGGTTTTAGAAGTCAACATCGTAACGTTCAAATAATTGTTTCCCTCTCTGCTCTTTGGCCAGCTTTTTTTAGTGGCAGTTAGAGTTCAAGTCCTAAAGGCAACGCAAACTTCTTCTGGATAAAAGGCAATGGATGGAAATGGAGCTTCTGTGATGTATCTCACAACGAGGGGAAGGAAATTAGTTGAATAACTTGCCTAATGCACCATATGGAGATAGAAGCAAGGAAAGTGTGGCTGCTAGAAGTTAATGTAAAAAACACTAACCACAAATCCAGCGTAGGGCCAGGCTCCAAAACGTAAGTGGAAGTGGCCTAGAAAACCCACACAAAGACAGTAATTTACAAGCAAAGGTTCTATGCTTCTGGAAAATAAGGGCAAGAATAATAACTGCCTGTGTTAGTAATCTAGGATCTGGAGCAGAGTAACTAAATCTATTGGGCTTAGACTGCCTGAAGGCATAACATTAAACTGGGGAGAGACATTCAGTTTAATCTCCAGCATGACAGATGTCCTTAGGGGGATTCTATGTAAATATGCAGTGTATTGGTTTTGCCTTCTTAAAAAAGCAGGGGGAGTTGAACCACCTCTCTCCTATCAGATGATATGGGTATTTTGCTCTGCCTTGAAGGAGACATGGTTAAGTTTAAGAGCTGCCTCATGATTCCATTTTAGCCTTTCCCCTGGGCCAATGTAAATCAGCTGCATTACAGGGATGTTGTAAGTAACCCTCAGCACGATGCACTTGCTATATCCTGTCTATAGATACATCTGCACCCCGGGAACACATGATGTGGTATTAACAGCAGCATCTCTGACTTTTCCGCTGCACGTAGGAAAAAAAAAAATAATGGTGGGGGGTGAGAGGCAAAGAGGGAGGAGAGAAGACAAAGCATTTCCTTGAGATCACAGAATACAGGGGTCCATATTGCATTCCCAGCACCAGCTACTAAATTGAGGTTTTTGGGGGTTGATCTGGGCAAGAAACGTTTTCTTTTGGCAGAATTTAAACTGCAGCTTATTTAGACAACAGCACCCAAGGTCTCACAGTATTCACATTCCTGCCTGATACTGCAGGATGGGACTGAATGAGTTAAACTCAAGGATAGGGTATGGGGCCAAATGGGTCCCGTACGAATTATTTTTAAAACCACTGCTTTCAAGATAAATAATGCAGAAAAACACTTAGGGAGAAGTCTGAGGATATTTCCAAATAGCCACTGAAGCAGATGATGATACAAATTCACCTGAAAGAGAGGAAGGAAGTGTGTGTGTGCCAGCCTGCAACTTCACAAACATGTGGTGCATGCAACCTCCAGAGTGACTGAAATGCTGAAAGCTTCCCTAATCCAAAACTAAGCTGATTTTACACTACAACCACAATTATTTTCTTTTTAAAACCAAGCATGCCACTGCCAGATCCATAGCAGGTGCAAATCAGCACAGGCTTCAAGGGAGTAGTCTGACAAACAGCAGCTGAGGATCTGGTGTAAAATGAGATCATCTGCTGAAAAATTAAGAGAAAGGCATTTCTATTTGTCATCTGCTATCTCTTATAATTGCTCAGTAATTTCTATCTTGCCCCTCTAGAAATCCAAGTGATTGACTGACTCACTGCTCTGGCTGCTCCCCAGCCCCAGCAAGCTCTGAGTATTAACACCTCCTGACCAGGGATACTCACCCACAAGACACTTATTCCCAAAGGATTTTTGCTGTTTTTTCCTTTCAGATACAAGCCATCAGGGCCATAGCCTAGTCTCACTTAGATTCAAAAACCACTTCATAGCCTGGACCACCAAATCCCAGGCTGAAACCATCAGAGATACTCTCCGTTTCTCTAGCAAGGATTACATCCTAGAAAATCAGCCAGAGGAGCAGAACTAACAGAAGCCCTTGTACTGCAATGGGATGTTTCCCACGGCAGAAACTGGATTTCAAATGTAAAACTGCCGCTGTGATCTCTGCTTCTGCTGTGCTGATCACCTGGTGCTGTGCCGTCTGCCCCTACTCCAATAAAAGCTCAGAGTTAGCGCGGGGAGGAAATGGAGCACCAAGGCAACACCAACAACCGCGTTTAAGACACCACGGAGGTTTAAACCGCTGTAACTGGGTGGATGCCCGGCGTAAGGGAGCTTTATGGATTCGTTAACGCTGGCATCTTTCTTCTGTAGCAAGAGGACTGGCAGGAACCATCTGTGTCATGCTGTATGGAAGGCTGCCATGTGCTACATGGCCCACAGGGGTTTACAGAGCATCTAGTCTGAGCTCCTTCGTAAACCCTAAGCAAGACGATCCTCAAAGCACAGAACAAACTAAATAGCATCAGTTTTTCCACATCTATTGCATCCAAGTGTGCCAAAGGAAGAGAGAAGAAAACAAGGGAATCACCAAAATTAGGGGGGAAAAAATGTCTAGATAGACCTTGACAGTCCCCACTCCATGGGCACAAGAGGGTACGGAGACAGTAAGAACACGGTTGCCACTTTTCTTAATGCCTTCATCTTGAGCTCATAAATAAGAGATATCAACCACCACTCACAGCTCAGTATGTGCATTACAACTACTCATTTCCACCTTTGGTGAATTTCTGCTCCTTTACAGGAGGAGAAACACTCCAGGAGTCAAATCATATTTGTAGGAGAGACAAAAGAATTTCCTGGTCACTTTATTGCTGACAGTGCAAAATCCCAATCCCAGCAGCAGTGATTACCCCTTTTAATCCCCATTCATCAAAACTGCCTTTCACAACCTGTCAGTTTTAACTCCTACCTTCTTTGCAAAAAACTATATGACAGTCAGAAGATAATTGGTTTCCACCACCAGTAGAAAGAAGTCCTTGCCAAACCACCTAAAGCCCCTGAGGGTCCCAGTTCCCCAGGACTCACTGGGGCTGGATTTGACCTACCACTTCCCAACACAGGCTTCAGCTGTTCGCAGTTGCAAGTGGCAGCTCAGTCACACTCAAAACCTGATTTTATAACCACCCTGTTAAACCTCATGCAACTACTCCAGATTCTTAAAAGTGAACGCAATGTTTGGGAAACGGGTCCAGTTGGCACAGCCACCCTCTCTTCATTTGCATAACTATAGGCTGTGCTAAAGCGCAGCTACTTATAGTTGAGGGTGCCTGACACTTTCCATTAAGAAACTCGACTTTCATTTACTAAAGACATTGCCAAACTCTCTATGCTTGGTTTTATATTTTCCTAGCCAATGTCTGTCTGTCTTGGGCTGAATTATTTGGGAAAGTTTCAGTTAAAACAATTCGGCTGTTTCCCAGAATGAAGTGAGGGGGGAAAAACAATTTGTCTGCAAAGAGAAAAAAAAAAAAAAAAAAAAGAAAAAAAAAAGAAATAACCATTTAATGCAGAAGTTCTTACAACCACATGCTCCGGAGGAGGAACTTAAAAGCACTGTGGGAGGATTGTCCATATCAAGCCTGTGGCTGTCCCCACCCCCCCACCCCCAATTTGGCCAGTTTCTGCTTTTGGTCAACATCTAACCCTGCAGAGGGCTCTCACCCCAGGCATGTCCATGGGGCACTTACTACAGCTGAGTTCTCTCAAGATAAGTCTGCTCTGAATAGGCTCCAGGCTTGCACTGCTCTTGCAGGCAGAGCAGAACTTTCCAGGAGCATCCCTGCCAGGTATCTGCCTACCCCAGGCACAACAGTCATTTTCCAGAAGTTCTATTTCTTTGCTTTCTTCATCTCCCCAGATTGTCCTCAGAGATCAGAAGGGAGGCAAAGACAGGAGGAGTCCTTCCCTTTCCCTCCACAGAGTTCTTCCCATCTTTCCCTCGCCACTTCAGAGCAGAGTGTGCCTGCTGATGAGCATGCTTGGGTTTGGGGTGGCAAGATGCTAATCTACTCCCATGGAGAGCAGAAACTGCTCTTCTCTTCTGCACAGGGAGGCCCTTAACCAGGCAGTTACACTCTGGTTCAGAAACCTCAAGGTCTTCTGTAATTCAGCAAAAGAAGCCATGCGAGGGAGCTCTCTTCCAAAGGGCATTAACCAAGAAATAGATGAACTGAGAAAATAAAACAGTGCTTCTCCAACAGCAATCAAAGAACCCCCAAAACAAGAACCCCAAATTCCACATATACCGATTCATCACTAAAAATCGTTTTCCTCCTGGAAGCATCATGTTTGCTCTCCATAGGAACAAGCACAGTATACAGTGTACCGAGAAGAAGAAATGCTGCCGACAAGTTAAACCACAAAGTCAAGAGATCCAAATTCTATTCCTGGCAAATACCCAAAACCAGCACTTGCAAACCCAGCTGCCTGAAGCAAGGCACCAACATCCATGGTCAGGCACTTAAACACGGAGCCTTGAATCCAGCGGCCTTGCGAGGCCGGTATAGGTTACCCATGCTTCAGAAATCTTTTCCTTAACTGTTTGGTGTCTCCAAGTCACCAAATTCGAGTCAACAGCGTTCAACCTCTAGAAATAGTTGGGGTGGAAAAAACTGGACAGAAAACAATGATCCTTCCTGGATCTTCTTCCTACCAGCCACAGGTTTCCTCCCCAGTTAATGCTCAGCCGTGGAAATAACCAATTTCCTATTCAGCATCTGTGGTGGGGTAGACACCTGCCAGTGTGCAGCGTGTACCTGGGTTAAGAGTCCTCTGACACATATCCAACTTCACGGTGTAGCCAGCGACAGCTGGAGGAGGATACAGAGGTTCCAGGTGTTGTAACAGACTCAGGTAGAGATTGCTCCACTCAGGTGGAAAAGTGCCTCACTGGAAAATTGGAAAAGCAGGGGCAAATGCTGTGTGCCATGAGCTGGGAATCACTGGCTTGTCTCTCCTATCTAGTCATCAGAATGAAACATCTTGTAGTTCCAGATTCCCAAAGGAAAGACTTCACCAAAAATAACCTGCAGTTATACTCTTTGTCCTAAACATTCAGAATTTTTTTTTCTTATGGAATCCGTGATTTCACTTGGCTTTAACAATTGATGTCAATTGTGAACCTCAGCCTTGGGATGAAAAACAAGAAACAGATTTCTCAGACAGAGCTTGCTCTGAGTGCTACATGCACAGAACTTGTCAATAGTATCAGATTTACTTATTTTTAAAGTGCTATTCCATAAAGCCATCTTACCTGTTGATAACAGAAGAATGAACTCTGCCTCAAATTCCTTTGAAACACATGGATGTTGGAGACGGCCTGTGCTATGCAATGAGCAGCCCGACACCCGTGAGGAGGAGCCTACCGGAGAGTACATCCTGCTGCTCCTCCAGCAGGTGCTGCTTCTCAGCGAGCATCTGAGCTGTTCACTTCATAGCCTGGGGAGCACAGGGAACACGGGAGGTGAGGAAGACGGGGTCAGCTTTGTGACAGCAAATCTGGAAAAGCTATCACTTACCAAAACAGGCTGCATCCTGACACCACGTATAACCATCGTAATGCACCACTGAGCAGCCCCAGCCACCCCTGGTACCAATGGCCAAGGCTATTTCTTCGTTAAAGCCATCCTATCACCCAGTCACAGCAGGAACCCAGCCCAGCACACCAGACAGTACCACACTCACACCACACGCAGCGATGACGGAAGGAGAATAGCCACCTTACTGAGGGTCATTTCAGAACAAAATTTTTTTTAGAATCGCTTTGAGGCAGCTGGTAAAAGACAAGCCCTGCTCCCGGTGAGTTATACCTGTATGTAAATACAGCTTTAAATTTTGATTCCTTTGTAAATGCTTGATCATATTTGTTAACTGGTCATTAGATGCAGCTACATTCCTTTGCATCTTATTAGAAAGCATTCCTTTTTTTCCTGGAGAAATAAAGTGAATGCATAGTAAATGCCTAACAGATGAAGCCATAACAAGCTGTTGCAAAGCATATAACACGGAGATATTGTTAAAACAACGTGTGTGCCTGTTAAATGCAGAAACATTTAATGCTGTTATTATTAGGTATGCAATAAAATCCACCATAATTTATTAAATAATATTAAAGTATTTATAGATGGACCCTTCTACGCTACGTAACTGGTTACTACTGAAACAAACATACAATGCCAAATCTATCATTTTGGCTTTTCAACTTTCCTGAAGCGTTTTTTCCCTCCTATGAAAAAGCAGATGTTCTAAAGCAACAGCAACTGTAAACTCCCACTATATGCTCAAAGGCTGAAATCTAGTATTTAAAATGAGCTGTTGTGGTACAAAATGTCTCCATGGTAACCCCTGGTAGCTGAGTGGGAACTAGATTTGGCAGCGAGTCCGGGCGGACGCAGCTCCTGTTGGTGGCACGCACTGACCAGGGATTCATTGCATCTGGGCTCCAACCCAGGCCAAGGTGTCAAGTATTGCTCCACACACTCACCAAAATGAACCAAAGAGGGCTTTCAGCAAGCTGCTTCCACCCAGCAAACAGATAACACGGCCAGTTTGTTGTGAGTTAGTAATTTATGTAACGAGGTCAAGCTTTATAACAGGGTTTAACCCTAACAGTAAATCTTATTGCGACCGGCAACCAGTGATTAACAAAAGCCAGTTTTTCTAATAAAGTACCCACAGAGTTAAGAATAAGTTGCTTAAATATCCATACACCCGTTTGCTGCTAAAATTAAAGTTTTGCATATTTTTCTTTCTAATCAGGGAGTTCAGATAAACGGAGCCTCAAACAAGCGTGCGACAGCTCGGCAACTAAACACAGGACCAACGAAATATTTAAGCATCACAGGCTATGTTAGAATCATAAGAGAGTTTCTCTGTTTCATACAAAAAAAACAAGCCCTGGAGTTCCCCCAGATCCTCCTGTATTTAGTTTTAACCGTTGAGGAAGAAAAGCAGTAGGAGAAAAATTCATTTCTCTTTCTGAATCCAGAACACCTTTTCCAAAGAAAGCTGGATTTATGCCAATGAAGCTGACATTGGTCTTCGCTCCCTAATGGGGAACACCAGAAAATGATTGTTACTGAAAATTCAAAATGCTACATAATTTGGTTAAGATTTAAGAATAACTAATGTTTTCTCTAATAACACTTTCCATAATGGAGCCTTTCTTATACACTGTAATTATCATACAAGCAGGATAATGTTAGCCAGGGACTGGGGACGGCTGCCAGTCAGCTGGAGGTGCTCAGCATCTTCCATTCAGCGTCTTCCAAGAGATGGTGCAGTGCACATGACTGGTCCTTATATTGTATATACGGTAGAGAGAAACTCTTATGGATTTCATAAGAAATGAAATTCAGCTGAGGGGCTAGACTCCACAGCTGAAGGAGCTTATTAAAGGCCACCCGGGAGGGGAAGCAATAAACCACCTTCTCCACCTTCTGAAGGTCCATAAGCCCAGGCAGTTTGATGAAAGTCAACTTTTAAAAGTCTTTTCTTCTGGTTCCTGTATAGTCCTTAGCAAATCTGCCCAGGGTGAGAAGCACCACAGAGCACTGTGTTTGGCCAAACAAGACAGGCAAAATCCGCCCTGCAACTCTCTGCAACAGTATTTTGATTTCGGTTACGAGGAAACGGAGCTGTACTAACCCCGTTGACTTCGGCTGCAGGGTGTGATGTATTTACCCCTAGGGATCAGACCCTGAGCATCCAGGAGAGGGCAACTTCTGCTGCTGAAGTTTCACTCCTTTGTAGGACTTCCCCTCTCATTCCCTTGCAGCATGCAAACACACAGAAAACAAAAATCCCGTTTCAAGCAAGGCATGACACAGCAACTTCATCAGGAGGTTTTGTTTCTGCAGAAATATTTGATTTCATACTTATGAAAAAACATGGTAATTTGGGAGAAGTTGAGCATTTTGGTCACCCAGAGCCCAGTTTGAGTAATGCTGAGCGTCTGTGGACTCAGGCAGAAGCTGGGCAGCTCAGCACCGTTGCTGGTCAAGGTGCACACATCTCACAACATGGCTCACACAGCAGTGAATTGGGCTCAAGCAGACAAGCAGGCAGGTCCAAACCAACAATTTGCCAACTAAAACAGATACCCCAGGCTCAAATCCCATCCCCATCATGCACAAGTTTCTCTCTCCTCGCTCCCATCCCTATCATCACCTTACGAAAAGGTGGCTCAGATCCACAAACTATTTCAGGACCTGGGAGTGAGCAAACGCTGGAGCTGCAGCTCTTGCTTGGAAAGCCCCAAAGGACAGATGAGGCAGCACCCTTCAAAGCAAGAGGCAAGCCCCATTCCATTTATGGCTAAGATTATGACTGGGAGAGGGGGGGGGAGAAAAAAAAAAGAAAAAGAAAAAAAAAGAAAAGAATAAAATAAACTCTGCCCTGAAGCCAGAGATCAGCCAGCACAGGAGCTTTGGCAGCGAGCACTCAGGGAGACACCATGTCTAATAACAAGCAAGCTGCCACATTCTGGACTAGATCCAGTTCCCAAGTGGATTGTAAGACATAGCCTCATATTTATTTTTACAAAGATCAAGCACGTGTATATTTATATTGCTTGGTCAAAGAAGGTTGACCAGAAATAAGCAAACAAGAACCTCCTGCCCATTCTCTGGCTCGGGTGGTGCCGTTCACAGCACCAGCTCTCACCTGGAACTGCAGATGCAGGGTGCAGCATCTGTCTGATGGCCATAAAGGAGGTTGCTCAGGCTTGCCTGGGAAAAAGCCTCAGCTACCCTAGAACTCTGCTAGGTGATCCTAGTCTGTTCTTGCCTCTTTTTGCTAGAGAACAGTAACTAGGACACAACAAAGCATGTGCAGTGAAGGAAGCACTACCCCAATGGCCACCAGTGCAGTGGCACCATCACACAGTGCCACAGCACTCTCCAAACTATCAAGCTGCAGCAAGGTCTTTTACCATCTTATACTAACACACTCTTCATGCCAGTCCCTCTGCTGCCTTCTCCTCGTTTCACCTCATCCAGGACCCACTCTCTCCTCTCTTGCTTCTTCCTCGGCTGCTCTCTCTTCACTGGCTTGCAACCACTTAACTTAACCAGCCACAGCTGCACCTTATCTACATCGGCCAACCCACCGCCCCTGAAGCCAGCCCACAGCTGTATATTATCAATGCTAATTAACCCAGCTTCATTCCTCTGCAACACAGGTCTACTGAGGCCAGCTTTCTGCAGCCCCCTAGAACGCCTCACCTGCATCCTCTGTCCGTGCCAGGGAATAGGGAGCTGCGGGCAGAGACGGCCAGTGCGATGCTGTCTGGTATAGTTATGACACACAGAGAAGGGTGACCTGCAAAGTTCTGAGACAAAACTGATGTTTTAATAGACCAATAGGTCCAAGTCAGATACACACAGCCCTCTGTACGTTACAGAAAACACCTCTGGGGTGGTGGTGGCCTAGAGATAAGTCTGTGCACCTGAGATGCTGATAAAGACATTACTGTAACCTACAAATTCTATTTTGTTGTGGATGCAACAATATTTCCACTTCACGATAGAGAAGAGGACTCTGGGCAGCACCTCAGTATAAAGCTGGAGAGCTGCTTGGACTTGCTCTTCCACTCCAGCTACCTCTTGGTTGACTTTGCCGGTCTGGCTCTGCCTCTCCACCCTCTCAGCACAGAAGCTACACTGCCTTGCTGCTACAGAGCTTATCCTGGCACTTACGGCACCTCGCAGCCTGGCCCGTTCGCTCTGCTGCATCTTAGGTTTCAAACTTTGATGATGAACCTTCCATGATTTCAGACATCAAAAGGTCCCCAGGTTGCCCCCCCCCCCAAAAAAAAAAAAAAAAAAAAAATGGATTCAATGCCAAAAAATGGATTCAATGCCAGAACACACTCCCCTCTCCAGGTCATTCCTTCTTTCCTTTAAGCACCATAGCAATCACTGTTGGTTAATCTCGATCATATTTGGATATGTTTAACTAGACCCTCAGTAACGAGCACGGAGAGAAACAACTGACATGCTCTAATTCTGGTTCAGAAAGGGGGCAAAGCAGGTAGATGGCGAGAGCTCAGACACACAGTTCTGTTGGAGGAGCTTAAAAACTTACCCAAGCTCGTTCACGTGCACACACAACCGTGACAAAATGCTATTTTGCTCATAACACTGGAGAAAGAGGAGGCTTGGCTACCAAGTCCTGCTGCGGGCAGCCTGGCAGAGATGCTGGCTGGTCCCATGCAGGTGATGGAGCTCGGGCTCATGAGCTGCACTGCCTGGGAAATGAGGCAAGGAGCAATTAGTGCAAGTTAAGGTAGGACAGGTCAGGTCCCTTAGCAAAGCAACTGCATGTCTGGGCACACTGACCTCCTCATGGATTTAGACTCCTAAAAGTGCCCGTCATCTCTGACGTGGAGATGCAGGATCCCAGGTCAGTCGGAGGCTTGTAGGAATGTTATCCTGCCGCATCGCACCCCTACCACCCCCCGCAGCCGCAGCTGGACCAGGAACTGCGTCGGACAAGGCTTGAAGGGCAAGAGTGCCAGCCTGCAGGTGACTCAGCTTTGCAGATCTGGGGCAGTCTAAGGGTATTTAAAGCCAAATAAATGAAAGCCCTATGAGCAGAGGTGCAGCAGCTGGCCTGTGCTGGATGCACTGCTCAAGAAGGTGCAGCATGCATACTGCACCGCTAATATGGCTTCAGCCGCACCATCCCTGCAGGCGGTGAGTAGTGAGTAGCACTTCCAGGAATGCTGAAAATGCGAAGTTTCCTTGCCTCTCTTCAGTCTCTTTTTCCTCCTTTTTTTCCTTTTTTTTAAAAGGTAAACAAATCCAGAAAAATAGAGGAAAACAAATGCATAGAGAACTTAAAGATATATCAAAACTCAGTGCTACTCAAGTCTTTAAGAATGAGGTTCCTATGATGTGTAATTACTTAAAGTAATACTTGGTGTATGTAGGAAAGTGATTACATTCTTCAATTCCAAATAACAATTACCTAAAACCAGGGATCAAACTATGCTACACATTAATTTTTAGGGTTGGTTTGGGTTTTTTCTCCCCCTGGTATTTATCAAAGTAAGAAAGGATAAAAAAATAGAAAAAACTGGAAAACCATCACTGCTTTTGACATGTAAACCAAAATGAAAGCTACAGTGTAGAATTTAGGATATGAAAAAATAGAGACTATTCCAGATACAAAAGAAAGCGTTTCAGGAGAAAAAGCTTGAAATAAATTAACTTGGTATTCCTGTGTATATGCTAATCATAATGTCATTAACACAATATTAAGGACTAAAAATAAAGTTTGGCTTATAACAGATAAGAATTGTAATTGCCAACTGCCATAAATTTTGACGAAGTAACTTCATCCTAAATGTATTTGTTAGCACAGGCAGCAAGTCTGAAGCGTGGCAGCAATAATATCACCTTATATAGTATGCTAAAGGGATTGTGCTGTCCCTACAGAACAAAGCCAGTTTATGTACAAGTTTCTTTTGCATCTTTTTCCAAATTTCCCTCCCCCCTCCCCCTATTTCAGGCCTCTGGAGAAAAAACGTATTACAAAGTTAGAACAAAAAGCAACCAAAATAAATGTCGCTGTTTCCCCGCTTTGACCCGTTTCTGGTGCCTGACGCAATATTGGACTCGGAGGAGAGAAAAGGCCCTGAAATCAGTGCGCCTGCTTGCGCGGAGGGAGGCACTCGCCAAGATAACCCAGGGCTTCGTTCTTAGAGCTGCTATTCTGAGCCAGTTAAAGTTGCTGGAGCTAAATTAAACGGCGTGATTGGGAGGCATGGAAGGAGCGAGTTTTGCTGCCTTATTCACATTCAGGGAACTGCTGAGACTTTCATGTTAAACTGGATCCTCATAAGGGCAGGCTTTGGCCCAAAAATGCATTTCAAAACAATCCAAACAGATGGTAGCACTTAATATGTCCATGAGAAGTGTTTCTCACTACCATGCAAACTTTCTGAGTGCTCAGCTGGGCAGAATGGGGAAATCTCATTTCCAATTCATTTTTTTTTTTTTTTTTATATACATGGGCCTACAGAGTTCTACCATGGGGGGAAATTCGTGACAAACTATCCAATATCGGTCTGTAATAGGTAATAGGTCAAATCCCAGAGAGCAAAAGAGTCCTTGAAGATGCCCAGTACAAGTCCGTGAGCAGGACTTGCCTTGAAGGGAATTTTAACTGGGCAGTTCCCATTAAATTAACCCCCCCATATTTTGCACTAGCTATTTATTACACTGTGAAACAAATGTGCTTTGTTCAGAATTTAATTTGTAATGATTAATATGGAATAGTTTTGTCAAGTGACTCTTCTCTCAAATAACAATTTGTTACTGAACGTTAAAATCCCTGCTTAGGCCTTATTCTCACTCAGGCTACATGTGTGAGGAACTTCAAAGCGAGAATTCCCTTCATAAACAGTTCTGCAGGAGGATTTTCAAAGGATTTATTTGTTTGTTTGAGGTCTCAAGAGAGCTGCTATCTTTCTTTATGCACAAGATCCTGGATTCACGCAGATTATGAGATTAACTGCAGTGATTATTTAATCTGCAAGGTGGGTTTCTAGCCCAAATGGTCACAAAGAAAAATTAGGAAAATAGGATTTAAAAGTAACGTGCAAAACAAGAACTGAAACAAACCTTCCACTTCTGCACTCACTAGTAGCATGATTTGTAAGCCTGACTCAAAAGTCATGGCTCTTTGGGATCATTAGCCTTTTACCTATAAACGATACAGCCTATTTCTGGGATTTTCCTTTTTTGTGCAAAACACATTCTGAGCCTAAAACTTCTTTCCCTCTGGAAGGTTTTCCTCTGAAGTAAGAGACAGCTAAGGGACGCTTCAAAGCTTTAAGGAGATCCTCGCAGTTATAAAATAACCAAAATAAAGTTTAAAGGAAACGACAAGTTAAGCACTTAAGAAAGGGCTACAAATTTCTTGCGTGTGCAGTTTGAAGAGGAGAATGCACAGATATCCTTGGCAGCTTTCTGGGTGCTCTGCCTCCCTTTGCAGCGCTGGAATCTCAAGGTGCTGTGCTTAATTTCAGAAGATGGGCAGTTAGTTCATCATATTTCCACTTATTTTACCTCGATAAATAACAAAAATGTCACCTCCTGCTGTGATACATTTCTAGCCTCCTGCCTGTTTAATTTTTCACAGATAAAGCTCCAAAAGTTATTTTAATTATTGCCTTTTATAAAACAAAAATATTGCCTCTCAGGATGAAATCCCAACTCCCTGAAGTGAGTTTTACTCCTGACTTAACAAGGGGAAGATTTTACAAACTGCAGCTTTTCCAGACCTCACAGAAACTGGTCAGAATCTCCCCTCTAATTTTTACATCAGTAGCAGAAAATAGAATTATTCAAATTAATGCAAAGCTACTTTAATTTCTGTATTTGTAATTTACAGCAATTATATATAATCCTGACTGTATATAACCCTTCCAGCTTTATGTACAAGATTTTCCTTTAAATTACCAGGTTAAAAAGTACCTTTCTCCGAACCAAGATTATGAGTCTTTACTGTAAGAACAGGAAAGAAAAAAAAAAAACAACAAAAAAAACCACCCAAAAAACCTTAAGCACCCTCATTCCAAAGTTCATCTGTCTTTGAGCTAGCTCCTGCCCAGCTTTTTAAAGGGGAGAGTGAACCTGCAGCCCCTCTAGGCTGTAGGGATCCTGCACCACTTTCTCACAGCCCAGTGGGTTTTGGTCGGCTGTTTTAACGTTTCCAGTCGTTCATCTACATATGCCACGAGCCATCCTGCCCCCAGCAGCCTGGGAATGGGGCCATTCCTTAAATCCCGCTGGCGTCAGCTACAAATTGTGCCAGCTTGAGTCTTAATTTTGATTCGAGTGGAACTATTAGCTCTCCTCCTAATAAAACGTCTCTGAAGAACCTCATCCTTTATTTGTATTCACAGCTGAACCGAACAGCAGCAGTGGCGTGTGCCCAGGAGCGTGCCCAGCCTCACACCTGGTGAGACCGGCAACAAACCCGACTGCTGGGACACTTCTGCTGAAGAGTTTGAACCATTTTTCTGCATTTTGCTGTTGCAGAGAAAACTCAGTATAACAAAAACCCAAACAAACAAAATAAGCAGCTAAACTCACCTGCCCGGATTATATGCAGTTCATTAACTTCCACTGCCTAAAATCATATTTTGTGTTGGATCACAACCCAACCTGAAAAGAGTGCTTGCATCCAAAGGTCAAGGCTTAATCGGTTGCTTCATACCAGCCACGCACACACTCCATGGAGGGGAAAAAAATGTCCTTTCAACTAATGGCAGTCCAGAGAAAAATTAAATGGGTATTTTCACCTGTCCCCCTAGCACCTTCTTTTGGTAGATTTGAGGGTTTGGACCTGCTTCAGTGCTCACAGAGCCGCAATTATTAGATTATTTGGCTGATCGTGAGAGGCTGGCTCGTTCTCCCCAGTAAGATCAGAGCATCGTGCCCAGGGCTCCAGGCACAGACGCAAACCTCCACACAGACAGATTTTCTAAACACAGAGTTAATGCAACCATGTCATCTCATAACCACTCATGTGGTTATTTACCCCTTCAAGTGTTTCTTGCTCAGCTGCTAAAAATGAGTTCAAAAGGGAGGAAAAGTCCAAACTGAGTATGAAAATGTTACCCACCTATTTTGGGGTGTAATCTAAACCACGTTGATTTAATGGAAAGGTTCCAGCTGGCTTTGAATCAAATCCAGTATGGAGGTCCTTAAGCGTTACTGAGTTTTTGTAGCGTTAACTGTGGAACAATCATTATAATATTCATATCGGTTCCTCAAAATATGAGAAGGCCTTTTGTATTATTTATGTTTCATGTTAGGGGTTGAAAAAAGTTTATTTTAGCAAGGATGTCAGTCCCTGATTATAACCTTCGCCATGTGTGATAGTGCTTAGGGTTTCTTGTGGGTTGAAAGAGCAATACGATGAATAAATAAAAACACAGAATAGAGGGGAGAAACAACAGAGTTCCCCTCCTTGCCCAAGTATATAGGAGGCCAAACGAGCTCTCTACCCTGCCAAAACATACGTGGGAATAACAGAAAAATGTGTATGTTCAGGGCAGTTATCATGCGTGTATTTTGGACTAGCTGCATTTGCTTGAGTGCTCTATCAGACAACAGAGGAAAGCAATGCCAACATTGCAAAAACACACACACAAAAGCCTGGGGTAAGCCAGCCCCACTGTGCACTTTTGGTGCTAAATTAGGGATAAAATGTTGGAAACCAGCCCTAACACAGCAAAAAATAAACACACTACCCAATGATGGAGGAACTGCAAACAGCTTGGTTCACAGACAGGGTCTCAACTTCTTCCCTGTTCGGGCCCCACAAGTTCCTCTCAATAAATAATTTTGCAAATTCTGAAAACACGGGAGAGTAACGGTGTGAAATGAGATTAATTTCCCTTTTCTAACAGAGAAACTCCTCTTCAAGAATTCAGTAAAAAATATAAATACCTTCTCTAATGATTTGCTTATCAGCACTAAACACTGTTTTTTAAACATGGAATTAATTAGCCCATAGAAAGTACTTCTATATATACACACACACATATATGAAGCCAGCGAGTATAAAGACTTTACTATGGAATAATGACAAACATACCAAGACATGGAGAGAGAAACACGTTGCAATGCATAAGGTCTTTTTCTTGCCAGCTGACACCTCTCTAAAATATAATGAAAAAACAATGAAAGAGAAAGCATCAATAGTATTGACTTGTAAGGAAAAAAAAAAAAGTTTATAGTGTTACATTCAGAAACCCTATGTAAACAGAGATGTACCGTTACGCAAATGCAGAAGAAACTCATTATTCTAAAGAAAATGCTTGGAAAAAATCGACCTGACATGCCTATATATTTTCAATACAGTGTAGTTAATAGAGAACAACACGAGGATCAATGTGCCTTTGGCATGTGGTACACAGGAACCGTAATTGCAGAATCCTGTAAATGTGGGAATATAACAAATTCATTTGGAATACCTATCAGCCAGAGAAAGCATTGTGAAGGACCGAAGTGCAGCAGTAATGGTCTTGTTTTAACACTGCTCTGAAAGTTATCTTACTGCTCAAAATCCAATATTTTACACCATTTCTTTCTTTTTCCTCCCAAACTTCACCCTCTATTGTGTTGTTGTGGAAGGTCTCCATGGTATTCTGGACTCCTAATTTCTTTATCCAGACCCTCAGAGCCCTTGTTAGAGGGCCAAGTTAAGAGTGATCTACTACCATTCTCCAGTATGAGTAGCTGCACCTTTCCTTCCTTAGATTTAGCCATCAGGCTTCCTCACCATCCTTATCAGCTGAATTCCTCTTGTTCTGCATAGATGGGCACAAGTACTCTCAGGATCAGAGTGCATTTTGATTCAGAAAATGGGCTTGGATCCATTTTAGCCTATTCTGTATGTTAATTTTGTAATTCTACCTGAAGTACTACAGCTAAAACTAAATAATAGATGAGAGCAGCAGGATAATAACATTAAGAGCCATAGGGAAAGAAGAAAATACACATTTTCAAATGAGACTTTTATTGGCAAAGGGAGTGAAGGACACAGAGAAATACGTGAAAACTGTTTCAGATGGCAGGAATAGCAGAGGAAAAGGCTTCTGTGTCAAGACAGCAATTGGTGTGAGGCCACAGAGTTAAGGCCAGTATTGGAAATAAGGCAGAATCTAATTTCTCTTGCTTGGATGTAAATCTGCAGTAAACTCATCAGTCCTACTCCAAATTGAAGTCTACACAGCTGAGATCAGAACCCAGCCCAGCATGTTTAGGATTGCCAGCAAATATTTCCATACAGGAAATTTTCAGCCACAATAGGACGTTGCTGGCTAGAACCCGGCGTCATGATTGAAAAGAAAATATTCACATCCCCATATAAGTAGCCAAATAGGACAAATACATTATGTTCTCCATAATTTGCAGCTGATAATGCTGAAAATGAGAACTGCACAGAGACAAAAATCCCAGGGACATAAATCCCATCTCTTCAAAACAAAACTACTCATTTTTTCTATCATGTTGAGCCAGAGAAAGGTGGCAGGGAAACTAAGATCCAAACACCTTGGTCCTCATAGGCTGTCTGAGATGCAGGTAAGTAAAAAGGATGACTTGAAATACCGGTTTTGAGCGAGGAAATTTGTGGTTACCTGTAGCCCTACCCAGAGGGATGCTTGCTGACACACTGACCGCCCCGTAGGGAGCTCAGGTGCTCACACTCCCTCTCCCTTCCTCTTTCCCACCCTCTTCAGACTGTCACTGGTACACCTGGGCAAATATTACACCGCTGACATGCTAACTGACAGCTGTGACACGTTCAAAAATGCAATGTTGCACCTTTGCGATGAAATACATTCCTGGGCTAGAAGGGACTGGCAGGTAAAAGGCTGAGGTGGGATGGGATGGACACACCAAGCCAAGGCACAGTCCCAAGCAGCTTGAAATGTCTGATGGCCCAATAGCTGGAGGAGCGTTGGGGGCAAATCTGAGGTCCCAAAATAGAAATTTTTGCTATTGCTGTATAATCAGACTGAATCCACCTATTTTAAACTTTACTGAGTGTAAAACTTGATATGCATACCGTTTCATTTGTTCGATCATATCTGATCTCTCTATTCATTACAAATCCCGTTTTCACTCCAGCCCTAGATCTCACAGCTTTTTCCTCACTTACACCAAAATTCAACTTAGGCTGACTGACATTTTTATGCAAATCATCCCCAAAACAACCTCTATCAGCTTTGGGATGAAACGCCTCCACCTATCCCTTCTCACAAAGAGGTACAGGTGAGACACAGAGATACAGACCCATCCATCTCTGGCAGGAGGACATGCTGGGTAGCTGCAGAAATGTTCTTTTATACAGTTGGTAAGTCCTAGGAATTCCTGGATCTCTTCCAAAGTCCAGACCCTAACCACCACTTTATCTTATTCCAGAAAGACAGAGGATCCACAGTCACATGTGGTGTCACCAGGTACAAATCCAGTGACCAGCTATCAGCTTCAGCCAGTTCTGACAAAATGGTCTGAACTCCCACCTGAATCCCAAACAGCTGCTACAGGATTTCTGCAGAATTAAGTCAAGCACGTGTGTGTTCGCTGCCCACTGCAGAGCACAAGAAACCAACAGGTTTTTATACCTTAAGCAATACCCCTCCTAGGTTTCTATGAAAAATTATTCTTTCTCATTAAATAACTTTTTTAGAACGGCTACCTCATTTTTTCAAAGTTTTGAAACAGTACCTGTATGGAATGGATTGATCTCTATTAAATTCACTGGTGTTTTCGATGAAGGGACAGGAAACCATGCCACTTCTGCTTTGTCATCTCCCCATTCCATCTCAAAACAGAGCTGCTGCCTTCCTGCTGCCCATCTAACCCTGCAAATATCTTTGCAAGCTGTTACCCGGCTTCCACCAGATTTGCTAGAAGGGCTAAAAACTTCAAAGATTAGGAAGTTCCTATAGATTTCAGGAAAATCTGTGGGACCGATGAGAAAGGTCTGAACCAGCACCTGCCCCCTGACAGCAAAGCCGGCTCAGCTCTCAGAAGCGCCGTCACCCGACCAGCAGGGCCATGCTTGCTCCTGCGCTGTGGGTACGCAGCTCCTGCAGACCACCCTCCCAACAGCATCCAGCACAGCCTGGTGTCACTGCAGGTGACTGACGTCACACACTGACGATGTGGGAGACGCGGACAACCAGAAACTCCAGCGTCAACAGTTCTGCCATTCATGGCACACAGCATCCTCTTGAAGGCCAAGTCCAAGCCAGGCAGGTAATCCAAATTGAGGAAATCTGACCAAATCTGGTGTTTGCTGTAGCAAAATTTACTAATGAATAGATGAGAACAGCAAAACAAATTCTGTTCTCCAGATAGCGACTGGACATCTTCAGCAAACGTGAGCCAGGGGCACCACGTCCCAGGCACTGAAGTTGAAAATCTTGGCTTCGTTTGAGCCAGGGCCACCACTCTCAATGATTTCAAATGGACTAGGAGTTCACTCCAAACTCCACAGCTACTCAGTTTCAGCTGAAGGTTTCCCCACAACTTGTGCTGCCGGTTCAGGAGAATTATAGCTCCACAATTCAGAGTAAAAGAGTGTATGAAATGTCTTACCCTTCACTAAGAAATAACCAAGATCAGGTGGCCATGTGATTCCATTATTTATGTGATGCCTCAAAATGTCATTTGTCTTCTAATATGAGATGACAGGTTTCACATGTACAAGTTTTCTATAAAAGTAGCACGCTCATCTTGATCCATTCAATACACACATTGCTAATTTGAGATAAAAGATTTATCACACAGATCCTGTAGTTAATTGGCTGCAGTACTTGTCCGTCCGTGTCCTCCCCCCCCCTCCCCTTTTTTTTTCTTTTCTTTACTATGTAGATTTATTTGGAATTTCTTTATAGATGTGCCAGTTTTCAAGACTGATATATTTGGACCGCAGGTTTCTTTTGGGAAGGCTTTTATTTTCACTTCGTATATGCTCAGCAACTCACAGTATGTGTTCCTGGTGCCTACTTCAGGCCCCCATGTGTTCCTGCATGCTCACACAAACAGAATAAAAGAGCTTTTGATACAAAATTTATTGTTCTCTGTAAGGACCATTAAGAAAATTGGGCTTCTCAGTTATCAAGCTGTACCTGATACACACAGAACTGTGTTTGTGACTTGAGTGAATTACACCCTTGTACTGAAACTAACATTTAACTTATGTTTGGAAATAACAGAAGCACACGATCTTTCCTCTCAGTGATGCTTCTCTTCTACCAACTCAAGGGAGCAGCATCCATCATTATTTGTCATTAGTGTCCAAGTATTTGACAGCAGCACATAGCACACGAGAACTCTAACTGTGACTTGGAAAATACCACAGAATCACAACATGGTTGAGGTTGGAAGGCATCTCTGGAGATCACCTCGTCCAGTGCCCCTGCTCAAAGAAAGGCCAATTACAGCAGGTTGCCCAGGACTGTCTCCAGTTGCATTTTGAACATCTCCAAAGACAGAGACTTCACCACCACTCTGGGCCACCTGTTCTAGAGTTCAACTATTCCCACAGTTGTTTACGAGTAACTGGGGTAATAGTTCATTATTCTGTAAGACACACTGATCAGCCTACTCAAACAATCTACACTCGCAGCCTGTCAGGAACCCCTTGCAGACACGCTCCAGGGGTGGGGAAGACACACTGACTCTAGAGGATCCAAAGTACTATAAGCTAAAGGCAACTGGTGTGGTCTGGTTGGGCTAAACTGGTATTAAAATCATAGCTGAAACCCAAAGTAGCTGTTGAAAGCTGCAAGCTGCATTGCCCCATTCATGCTGCCTCCTCTCCTGAGAGCAAAATTCCTGCTGAGCTTCACAGGAGGTTGGTTTCTCGCCGCTCCAGCACATGTGTGCATTTGGAAGTCCTCTCCCTTTGGCCTGCTCTAGGAAGCAGTGGTTTTGTTACTATGGTAGATTCCTCTTCTTGCCATGATCCCTGGAAGCCCAGCTCCCTCCTCAGACAATGAAAATCTATCCTGTCTGCAAAAGTGTTAGGTAGAAGGTCAAGGATATCATCGTGTAGTTTGTAAAAAGAGAAAGAGAAGAGAAAGTAAAAGTGCAGCTCATGAAATGTAAGACATACGTTCAACTTAAGCTGTAACAGACCCTTTTATCAATTCCTTCACCTCAGAAGTAACAGAAATCAGACCAAGAGGTACCATATAACTACAATGCTGAACTGCTATAGGTGTGTAGAAAGAAATGTTGCTTAGGCACAGCTACAGCAATTCCAACAACCACCAGATCTGTGCTTAACTAAAATAAATGGTTGGACCAAGAGGATACGAAGCAGCATTGCAGGTCATTGCTGACTCTGCTTTCTGATCTCTGAACTTATTTTAAAACGTAACACTTTGCTTCAATATTAATGCAATAATCTTGTACCTAGTCTTTGAAGACACACATTTTAAAACATGCCCTGAATAAAAAGACACCTCAGAAGTGCCAAACTGCAAAAGCAGACTGTAGTCCCTTGTACTGGCCGCTCCCCTGACCCTGTGCAACAGCTATGTTTTGCCTCCTGTGAGAGGCAGGGAATTATTTTTATAATAAATCATTATTTATTATTATCATTATTGTTGTTATTATTATTAGGTAGCTATTGTTAGAAAACCACAGCAGCTACTCAATGTTTGCTTCCTCTGACCTCTACCAGCATCTCTCTCCACCTATTCCTTCGCTTCCCATGTCCATCCCGCTCCTGCCGGTACCAAGCAGAGCCACAGCACCATGTCAGACGGGGAGCCCTCCCCTCTGCCCAGGCTGAGGCTCGAGGAGGATGACTGATACTTCATCCTTCAGGCCCCTTTAATCACTCATGGTTTGAGGGAACTCTAGCTGTGTTCAACGAGAACCTCTCACATGAGGTTTGGTGAGCTTGATTTGGGATATTTTGGCTGAAGGTAATCCAGCACAGGCCATGCTTAATGGGACAATATTCCTGTTCCAGGTACAGAATGGGCATATCTCCTGTATCTGCACAGAACTGTTGTGGTTTAGCCCCAGCCAACAAGTAAGCACCATCCAGCCGCTCGCTCCCTGCTCCCCCAGCCCCGCAGCATGGTGGGGAGGAGAATCAGGGAAAAGGTAAAACTCAAGGGTTGAGGTCAGAACAATTGAATAACTGAAACAGAATAAAATAATAATAATAATAATGACAAAAAAGAGAGAGAATAAAATCCAAAAGGAAGGGAAACCCCAAGTGATGCACAATACAGTTGCTCACCCGCGGCTGAGTGATGCCCGGCCAGACCCCCAGCAGCGATCGGTGGCCCTGGCCAGCTCCCCCTGGGTTTATATACTGAGCAGGATGTTCTATGGTATGGAACGTCCCTTTGGCCAGCTCAGGTCAGCTGTCCCAGCTGTGCCCCCTCCCAATTTCTTGTGCCCCCCCAGCCTTCTCCCTGTCAGGGCTTCAGAAACTGAAACGTCCTTAACTTAGTATGAGCATTACTTAGCGACAACTAAACCATCAGTGTGTTACCAACATTATTCTCACACCAAATCCAAAGCACAGCACTGCACCAGCTACTGAAAAGAAAAAAATAACTCTATCCTAGGGTTGGGGGTTTGACCCCCACAAAATTTCTTATACCACTCACCGCGGGGGCTGGCTCCCAGACGAAACCAGGACAAGAACAGAAGACAAATCCAATGCTGACACGAACACAATGTCAGAGGTGATCCTACACAGGGTCACTTTTCTAAGACCTGACACAAGTTTTCAAAATTTGGCAACTGCAGCAAAGTGAATATGGCCTTTCCCCAGAGAGGCAGAGACAAGCAAGAAAATTGTGCCTTGGAAAAGACACAGACTCCTAACATTATGATAAATAGAAGCCACCCTTCCTGGAAAAGAAACACTAGAGGGGCCTGAGGCCAGCATTTGATCTGTGCTAAGAAACATTTGGATATTTTTATGAGCAGCAAGTTCATCAAGAATCTTGCTTAAAGGTTAAACCTCACAGAAAAGACAAAATAAGGTGACTAAGGACTGTTCATGTGAGCAAAGATGTACAGGAAGAGGCCCAGGCCAGTATGTTGATCTTGCATTATGGAAATCAATTAAGCATTAATTATAAATGTTCCTGAAGGTTAAGTGAAGTGTGCCTTGCCACAGAGCCAGCAGCCTGACGGACCCACCGGGCTCCCTGGCGCAAACAGCTGTGGGGCAGCCGGCAAGGCTGAGCTCCACTGCCTCCCCGCAGCCGGGGACCCCACGCCCTGGGCACGGCAGGGGTGCACCGTGTGCTGCAGGGGGGATGCCAAGGAACAGCCCTCCAGGGCCTGCACCAAGCACCACGGCAGCCCAGGGCAGTGGGGAACCCAGGCGCAACCAACAGTGCTCCTGGGCGCTGAGCCCTACATAGCCTTGCTCCTAGTGTTACTAGACTAAACTAGCAAGCCCCTCCAAACTGCTCCCATCGATGAAACTTTTGCCTTAGCAAGACCAGAGAGGCATGATCCAGCTTTGAAACGTTACCTCCCGCGGCACCATTCCCAGGAGGAATGCTGCAAGACCCCAGGGTTGCTTCTGTTCGCTGAGGATGTGGTACATACAATGTTAATCAAGCAGTTTCTGCCTTCTCTCCCTTCCCTGTCATGCAGTTTCTGAAAAAGGGCTCCTCCTGCTCTGCTACATCTGTGGACTAAGGTGACTTGTCTCCAGTACTCCGATTATGCACAGCTTAATTATCTACTGACTAATTGCACTTGCCTTCTTGAATGTCTCCAGGTAACAGGAGTGCTGCTTTCTTTTTGCTCATCGGGCCGTGAAGGCAACCAGTTCGTCTCATCCTTTCTGGTACTTTAAGACAAAAGGCCTTTCAAAAGAAAAAAATCCTGAACAGAAAATCTAAGTAATCCCTCTTTCCACACCCCAAATAAGACAAATACACATGTGTGCATGTGTCCACCCTGGGGTCAGCTCCGAACGCAGTAACTTGAATGTACCACCCCGAGAGACTTACCTGTACCCAGAGGGAGGAGCAGCCTGCTCACGGGTACCTTTTAAGTGATATATTAAAAGGAATTTGCAGGAATGCGAGGTTAATCCTGATAGTGATACCTGCTAACAGCTTGATGTGGCAGCAACAAATCAGGCTGTTCTCACTCACCACGCCTGAGCCACAGTCACCGCCCTTTACCTGGGAACTGCCGGCTCTAACCCCAGCGAGCACCTGCCTATTCCCCATCACAAGCAAAGCACAGCAAAGCAGATGACACTTAAACTAGATACAGAAGTTTGTGCTGCAGGAAAAACAAGGAGCACAGAGTCTGATATTGCGTCTCCAAGAATCAGGGAATCATAGAATCATATAGGTTGGAAAAGACCTTTGAGATCATCAAGTCTGTTAACCCAACGCTGCCAAGGCCACCACTAAGCCATGTCCCTAAGCACCATATCTATGCATCATTTAAACACCCCCGGGGATGGTGACTCCACCACCTCCCTGGGCAGCCTGTTCCAACGCTTGACCACCCTTCCACTGAAGAAGCTTTTCCTAACATCCAACCTAAACCTCCCCTGGTGCAACTCGAGGCTGTTTTGCCTTTTCCTGTCGCTTGTTGTGTGGGAGAAGAGCCCGACCCCCCTGCCTACAGCCTCCTTTCAAGCAGCTGTAGAGAGTGGTAAGGTGCCCCCTGAGCCCCCTCCTCTCAGGCTGACCCCCCCCGCAGCTCCCCCAGCTGCCCCCCATCAGCCTTGAGCAGGAGCAGTAACGTGGGACAGAGCAGCAACCAGCACCCCTGCAGCCTATGTGACCATCCCCCCATTACACTGGGTCAGAAAATACCACTTGGGACGTTCCCTTTTCATCCCTTCTAGAACGGGACCAGTTGGGAAGCTAAGCTGCGCGTTTCCAGGCAGAGACCCCCGAGCCCACAGCGGTGCGGGCAGTGCAGCGTGGCAGTTGCAGGGGCACCCCTGGATTTGGGAATGCCAGCTGGTCCCAGCAGACCGAGACCTTCACAGACACACTGCTTGAGCTGCCCACAGCCGGGAAGAGCCACCGTACAACCACAGGCAGGAAAATACCTTCTCTGAGGATCCAAACAGATTATGGACTCGACAGAGATCCAAATCCTGTTGGGAAAATTTTCAGGAAAAACAAGCTTTATGTGAAGTGACAGCAAGTAAACAAGCAGACAGGCACACTTGTGAACTTTCTGTCACAGACACTTCTCAAACCCTGATGCACAGGTGTCTGCACTACCTATCCCACAGGCAACATCCACAGGCCAAACCTCCAGAAGAAGGTGGAGGCTCTGGGCAAGCATCTTCCCCCCTTGCTGACCACCGGCAGGTAACGCTGCCTGCCATGGGAAACGTGCCCTTGGGGAGCCGGAGCTGACCCGCAGGTGAATGGCACAGCACCCCCGAAACACGCCCGGGCAGCCAAGCAGGGCATCAAACATTTATGCTTCCCCTTCCACAACTACTGCAGTAAACACAGAGTTTTAAAATCAATGTAAAAGGCAGCGGTGGTTGTTCAGTCTCTGGCTTGGTCGGTAGATATAAAGGGTGATAAAGTTTTTCTTCAGTTGAAATGATCCGTAATAGTATTCCTAAAAACTGAAAAATCTTCTCCAAATGAAGAATATTCCCCAGCTTTTCCCGAAGTGACTCTGCTAAAATCTCCTTGGGAAAATTGATTCTGGAAGACAAAATTTGGAGTAAATCTGTGCTAAAACGTATCGAGCATAGTCCAGACCTGGAGACCCTGGATGATGATATGAGCTGGTATTGACTAAAATGTGAACAGGGCTTTGGTTTTATGGCAGCTATCAGCCTGCTGCTCCTTGGAAATCAATATTTGCAATTTAAATTTTGTATTTCGTGGGTTATAAGTTGAAGTTTAATGTCTGTTTCTCCTTCCTGTACTGGTTGGCTGGTTGGGGGTTGTGTGTACTTTCCCCCCCCCATTCAGGACAGTGATTATACACGATGTCAACACCTGCTTGCAGCTGAGCTAGTGGAAGGGAGCAGATTCAAGAGCCCACGTTGTCCCACACCCAAGACAGCAATAAACTGCTGTTTCCTTTTATTACACCAGTTTAGCACCACACCATGTGTGAGATTTCCCCTTCTGGCTTTCAGGGGACCAAATCCTATTCAGGACCCATAAGAAAATAAACACATCCATGTGTGTGGGACAGCAATTAAAAAACAAGACAGCAAAGCAGAGTATCCATTCCCATCCCCACTCGAGCTTTCCTGGGGAAGTTACTGTGCTGCGAGGTGGACATGTTTCCCATCTGCCAAACGACAACAATAATATTTCCTGTTCCCACAGCGAAGTTGGGTGAGTTAGTTCATTTAATCCCCTGGATTTCTCTCTCCTGCCATTTTTCACCGTCCTCCCTTTGCTACAAATCAAACAACCCGTTACTAATAAATATGCAAAATACCAAGTCTTCTTTCCCTGTCTCACGACTGTATTAGCCCGAGCAGCACATGCGAGCCTCCTTCAGACTTCGTTACCTCCTCACCACTCCTGCCCCTTTTTACACGGTCTCTTCTTGTGTCGCCCTGCGGCAGGAAGCTCAGTCCTATAAACACAAGCGAAGTCTCCTGAGCAGGACTTTGAAACAGGGCTTCTCCCTTTCTAAGGGAAGGTTCGAATCTCTCACACAAGAAGGGGGCATGACTGCCTGTCTCTGGCTCTGACTGAGACCAAAAAGCCCACAACCAAGATTTGCGTGGGGTTCAAACACAGTGTGTGAACATCGCCTGGAGAAGGGCTCTATAAAAAGCCTGACCAAGTCTTTTCTGTGTCTCACCGACACGTACGGGGGAAGCAGAGATCAAGCTGCTCAGAGCGGAGCAGCTAAAGGCACAGAGAGAAACAGGTCCCCGGGTCGCTGGGGAACTCAAAGCCCAAACTAATGAGAGTGAAGACCATCCATGTTAAAGCAGCGGCTGAGCAGAGACTTAGGAGTCACCATTCCGCTTGGAGAAAAACAAGAAAAACAGCCCTTCCACACATCTGCCTCCAGCGACCTAGAGAGCCCAGTGCCAAACTGGGGCATGAAACTCTTTTCTGTAAAGAGTTCACCTGTAACAACAGATTCAGATGGGGAAGGCTTACGATTAGACAGTATCTGCCAGGTAGTTTACTCCTGTGAGAGACTAAAACTAAGCCATAGCATCCCTCTGAGATTTATACTGCCAAAATAAAAAACATCTAATTGAGCAACAAATGTCTTATTTGCTCTCATGCCTGAAGCTGACCAGAGCTACTCTCACGAAGAGCCGCTGCTGCAGAAAATAGAAATTACCGGGGAAAAAATTACGACACACATGGGAAGACAATGCCAAGTAGCTGAGAGAAATGGGTAAACAAAGTCAATTAGCAAATGCAGTATGAAAAGACAAAAGCTTCCTTTTATAACTCTGCTTTTGCACTAGTCTTATCTGGACACTTCATGCGTTGGCATTCAATGAAGTCAGACGACGTGCTCAGCTGTTTTCAGCAATTGGGCACTGATATTTATTTCAGAAATAAAAGGGCCTTGTAATTCATTTGTAAGGCTGTACGTGGTTAATTCCTGATGCCTTGTAAATGCTAATTATGAAAGAAGATGTTAAAGGGTTCCTTAGGAAATCAATACTTTATTATACAATAATTGCATCTGCAAGTTTAATGTTCTTCATAAGACTTTGGAAGAATGGAAGAGGTTGGGAGGTCAGATGATGCAAATGGTGGCTGCATGACCTGGAAAGTCATCAAGAATTTGAGGCCTAGTAAAATGCCCAGATGTCATTAAAATATTTTCAAAAATCCAGCACTTACTATGGAAAGCAAACTGCTAGTACATCTGCCTAGATGACACCTTGGCCCAGTAGGAAGCTAGGCACACTTATAATCGAAATGGCTGTTCTGTTATTCATCCAAGAGCTTTGATTATTCCTTCGCCCGAATGATTTGTTCCTCTCAGGATCAGCATTTCACTTCTGTCCCCCTCCTTTTCCCCTGGCTCGCTCCCCAGTTGTTCCAGCTTTCGACATAGGAGTCAGCGAGGAGCTACCGTTAGGGTTATAAGCCCTGGAGACAGGATAAAGCTGAAAAATCATTCTTCCAAGAATTTCTGGGTCACTGTCTAATTGATACTAGCATTAACATGCTTCATATTCATGTTCCAACTCCACAGGCAGTACTTACTCTGCACCCAGCCATGTGGGACTGCTCTAGGCGGTGAGTGGGAACCCAAAACAACGCCACTACATCAGCCTAAGAACGCACCAGCCCCAAGAGTTTTACAACAGCAAAACAGAGAGAAAGAGTCTTTCTTCCACTGCGGTCATCAGTGCAGCTGTACATTCCTCTGTCTTTTATTACACACTTTTTAAAAGAAATATTCCATGTTACTTAGAGCTTATTAATTTGCAAAGAAACCACAAGTTATTTCCTTACATCATTATGGGTTTTAAATTTTTTTTAATTCTTACAGGCTATAAAAATCCATGAACTTCAAAGGAAACGAGTCTAAGACTCAGTATGTTATAAAAGGAGTCCAGACCACGTTCACAAATAAGATATCTTTCACTAATAGCAAAGTATTTCACAGGTTGTATTGTAGCTTAAACTCTGTTGAGAAAATGAATGAGAAGTGATTCATAAAACAATCTGTACATTTTAACGCACGATAAAATAAGATAGTATTGCACAGCTTTCTTGGAGAGCCAAAAGGCGGTGCCTTGTGATCTGCAAGCTAGTCAAATAAAAACACAGTAGGAGGGGGTGTAATGCTGAGTTACTGCAGCCACTCCTCATGATTCATCTTTTCTCCAGCAACTCACCCAGTCAGTACGTCCAAAATGCAATATGAAAATTTAACGCGCACCCCCCATAAAGTGATGAAAAAAAAAAGGACAATATGTGCATACGTTCACATGTGTGGTGTGCATGCAGCATTGCAACGGGAAAGGCTGCACTTCTGTGCTGCTGTACCAGTCTGGCTGCCTACAGGCAGGGCAGGGGGATCTGCCTCAATGCATCAGCCGTGTGCTGGCGGAGGTGGCTGCAGGAATTTCATTTTTCGGGAGAAGGCTTGGTTTTTAATACCAAACTCCCCAACAAATCTGCAAAATTAGGAATCCTCGCACCTCGAAATAGCCTCTCTTCCCCGTTTGCCCAATGATACGTTTTCCTGGCACTTGCCCATGATCAGCAAGACATAATATATGTTCATTTAAAAAGGAGTGACACATCACTGCCTGACACCCGTAAGCAAACCATGCAAAAGAAGTAACCTCATGAATACTGGAGAAGTGGCAATGCCAAAAAGGACTTTTATTCCCCCAGCATGTCCAACATGACCTCTCTCAAAACCACGAAGGGTGAAGAGCTCTACCTACACGCCCCATAAACCTCCCCTTTGCCTGCCTCTGCAGAAGATGCTCCACTCAGCACTTGGTAACCTGCAGCTGTAATCAACACAGGGAACAGAAGGCAACCCATCAACTCTACTCCCAAACAATCCTGA
The DNA here is from genome assembly GCF_963210335.1 of Falco punctatus. NCBI lineage: Eukaryota > Metazoa > Chordata > Aves > Falconiformes > Falconidae > Falco > Falco punctatus. The sequence goes on from NC_137584.1 coordinate 89,295,766, forward strand.
AGGTATTACCGACGCCCAGGATAGACTTTTTAAGGGCAGTCTAGCAGCCAGACAGCCGTCAGGCTAAGTATCCTGGCTGGCTGAGTCCTGCTGAAAGCTCCGCCAGGAGTGCTGCCGTGGAGCGCCTGAAAATCCTGCTCTTGTGAATCCTATCGAAAACCTAATTCTGAAAGTGAGCTATAACGGGACAGCTTCTCCAGATTTGAACATCAGACAAGTATCACTTTAGGAACCCAGGCAATGAAATTAGATACTTAATTATAAAAAAAAAAAAAAGAGGTGCCCCCCCAAAAAAACCCACTGCCCAAAATGTGATAGGACTAGATAAAGGTGCTTTCCCCCACATTTTCCTTTCTTCAGGGATAGCATCCACCAGTCTGACCCGGTATTTTCACAGCTGTCCAGAAGCCTGAGGACACAATCCAGGCTCATCAATCCCTAGCACAAGCACCACTCTCCTTCTTAAAAAGCCAGTTACCTGGGATGACTCAAAACTTATGATTGAAAACATGTCCTTCGACAACGAACATCTGTATTTCCATCAAACACTGAGCACTGTGCATACACCTACTGGTGAGCGTGAGGACCCTGCCATGCAGTCGGTCACTGCATAGCATGAGCTTATCTTTGAGTTAGTCCCTAACATGCACCCAGCATTGCTGCCTGAAGAAAGGAAATGGCAAGGTAAACACCTGAATGTTTTTTTCTATTCTTCTGCACAATGAAAAACCCAAGGGGATCTTATCATCCAGACGAGGTGTGGAAGCAAATGAGATTAGCTTGTTGGTTAGTGGAGGGTCCACAGGTGCAGCTTAAGAAAAGCAACTCAACAAACCTGGTGACCATCCTACAGATCAATTCTCACAATAGTGTTGCTTCCCAAATGGCCTTAGCAATTTCAGGATGTGGTCCCTAGCTCTGTTTCTCAGGTATGCACACTTTCATTGCCTCAGACACTGAAGAAGCATCTCCAGTCCCTCCCAGGCAGATGATGAAGCATTACCAGTTATAGGCGCAATCTCAGGCATGCTTTGCTCCTGCCAATGCTGCTGTGAGGACCTCTCATTTAACTGCATCTACTGGGCACAGCAGTTTGGCAGAAGGAGGATGCTACAACCAACATGAAAAAGGAACAGAGCTGAAGGGAGACTGGCCCCAAAGCCATTCTGACAGCACGTAGGATTTTATCCTGACATCCCCAGGCAGGGCACCTCATATCATCTCCGTAAGGTAAGACAGTAAGACACACATCCCCAAGAGACAACTACACTGTTCCTCAAGCTTTTACTACAAGTATTGCCTGAGAGACTTGACAGAGACTATTGACTGCTGGCTAGCCAAAACACGCTTAAAGAAGTCTAAGTATCTGGAGGAAAATTTCAATGCATTTTCTATGGTTTCCCACAGCACCTGACATTGTCACACTGGGATGATGTTCCAGGAACTGACTATGCCACCTCAAGGGCTACTTTGAAGTGGCAAAGGAGTGCAAGAGCAGCTCTCGCTAGAGCCAGTTGCTAGTCAGCACTCATACAAACGAATTACTATTTGCCCAGAAGAAACAGATGCTCCACATGAGACCTTACTGGAATGGAGATTAGAAGAGAGGGCTTGCTACGCTGGGAATGACCATTCCTGCTACTGACACGTGGAGACATAGATCTCAGTGAGAAACCATCAACTTGAGCAGGGTAGGATGGTTTTATCCCAAAACTTAGAGAATAGTTACAAGGGAAGAGAGTAAGTAATCGCTCTTCAATGAGATGACACGCACATGCACACAGATTCCCAAACAGACTGCCCTAAGCATTAAAAATAATCCTCTGGATTCCTCAGAAGTTCAAAGACTACCTTACTAAACATGTCATTCAAACGAGGAACCAAAGCAATGTTCTTTTCCTACTTTCTCGTGGGTTTTTTTGAGTCTTTGGGATGCATACTTCCAAGTTCTTTCCAAAGCCTTGGGACCTCATGACTTAATGAGAGATAAGATTGTCAGGTAACATCTTGGCCTCAAAAGTTTCAGTTTTAACAAAACACAACTACTGCCAGGCTAACAATAGGATTGTAATAGTTGCCCCCTCTCAAATTTGGAACAAACACCACCTGTCCAGTGATTAGCAGATGCCTCAGACACGAATTTGGGCAGCACTCCTTTCCTAGGAAGCCCCTTCCATGCCATTCTGAATAGGAAGAGACCATCAACTTCAACTTATAATCGTCTGGCTTCTGTCGGTTTTTGTCGCAACTTTACCGCCAGCACTGTCATCTCAAATTTGGCTGAAATTACAGATTTTTGTCAAATAAGCTTTCCCAGCATGTTGGTTAGCGGACCAACACATTCCTCTTACTTTAAAGCAAAAATTCCAGAAGAAACAGTTGTTTTGGAACAAACAGAGACCTCTGCAGTGGTTTCAGCTGAAGCAGTGGAGAACTTGGAGGTTGAACTGATCATAGACAAAAGCAAAACCCACTTCAACACTATGTTGAAAAGTAAACACCAGGGGGGTGGTGGGGGAAGAAAAGAGCAAAAGAAAAAGTTAACAGCATTCTAATTTTTCCCTGTTGTCTCAATTTAAAGATTTTTATAAAAAACATATTTTTTAAAGATTCGCTTTTCTCCACTGATTTCTAAGTTTTCAGCCATACTGCAGAGTTGTTCTTTGGGCTGAAAGTAGTAGTTCGACAATATCTAGCCCTGACGTAATTTTTTTTAAGTAGACTTAAAAGTCTCATTATCCTCATTCCATAGGTGAGGAAATAGCTTATGTAAATTGCTGAAGGTCACTAACCAGTCAACAGCGCAGGCTCAAGGCTTTCTCTCCCCTTCACCACACTTTATGGGAAAAGGAATTAAAGAAAATTTCTAAATGAAAAATGCTATTTTCCCTCTTAAGTCCTGTCCTTAATACCTGACCCAGAGACCACCAATGTTGTGCTCTGAAACACCTGAGAAAGGGGGAGAGATACTTAAATTGAATTAGCTAGCGGGAGCTCGTATCACTAAATAAGTGAAAGAAACTTTCCTTCTGCAAGTAAGGGTGCTGAGGGTCTATGTAAAAAATTTTTTCCCCCTTGATGTAGTTTGGCATGTGTCAGTCCATAAACATCTAGGCAGCCCCTGCATCATCTTTGAGCAGAAATTTCCTGAAAAAAAACCAACCAACAACTGAGAGGGAATGCTCTGCTCCCTGCCTTGGCCAGGGTTACAGGGATCTCACACCCAGGGGATTCTCCTGCCACAACGTGCCTGTTTATCCTCAGGGTTAACACAACAGGCAAAATTAAGTTCAGAGATTTGACACTGCATCTACTTTGCAGATTCTTCGCCTTCCACTCTCCTCAGAGTCAAACATTGAAAGACAGGTGTGAAAGGTGATAAGGAGAAGTTTGCTGTTGCCATTGATCAACATTGTGTTCTCCAAACGGCTTGGGCTTCCTTGCCAGTTAGTTATTCTTCGTTCTCAAATAAATTAGCATTTTGCTCTTCTCTCTCTAGCCTTTTGAACCAGAATGTTCCCCCACCCTTCCTAACCGTAACTGGAGAAGCTCACAGTATTTACACAGCAGAGCTCACTGGCATAAGGAGGCTGCATTGGCTTATATATCTACCTAGCCTATCAGCCCGTCCACAAAAAGCAAGCCATGGACTTCAAACTGGTTCGACTGGATCTTAAGGACAAGTGATTTCCAGCAAAAAATCTACTTTTGCCCTAAACTTCAAACATTTTAACCTGCCAGCCAGGTCTTGTGCAGGATCTTTGCAAATACAGTTTTACGTGCCATCAGGTGTTGACTGCTCATTGAAATAAATTAAAAATAAAAGCAAAAAATCACAGCTAGCAAGAGTCAGCTTAGCATTCACAGAACACCGCTGCTTGTGGCCCTGCCACCACAAAAAGCTTACACATTTAAGACACCCCAAAGCAGAATGCTGGGAACTCAGATCAGCAAATTTCACAAAGATGAGACTGACCACATCTGGCAAGACTTCTACAGCTTTTTCTAGAAAAAAAAACTATTGCCTTCAGCCGGATGTAGGGATGCTCAGAGTGTAAAACCACTCTTAAGATTTCATGCCTTTTAAATCAAGTGGATGCCCCCCAAATTTTCTAGTCTTCTTCTCCACACAAAACAGGTCAGTGCTTCCTGCATTAATCTCTGTCCACGCTTCAGTATAGCAGGCTTTATGTCAGCAAGCTTCTTCCACTTTCACTGCACGCTGCCCAGGGCTTTTACATCTAACATGCACAGGTTACACCCAAAAAGGTCATTCAACCTGCAGCCAACACGGCTGCACGGGGGAAATGCCCCATGCCCCGCCCCCCCCCCCCCCCGCTCCACTGCAGCCAGGACCCCAGTGAAGGCAGCAATGGTCACGATCTCTTCACTGGGAATGCTCTCAGGAAAACAGATCTCTTCACTGGGAATGCTCTCAGGAAAACACGTGGCACCTCACTTGGAAAGGAGGGGACTCCTTTGGCTCATGCCAAGATGTGTTTTTTAATTTATATACACTGACCTAGACATTTCAGGAACTGGATTTGGGTTCCCCAGTACAAGACAGACATGAGTGTACTGGAGGGAGTCCAGTGAAGAGCCGCCAAGATGATTAAGGGACTGGAGCATCTGTCATATGGGAAGAGGCTGACTCAGCTTGGGTTGCTCAGCCTGGAGAAGGCTCAGGGGGATCTTATACATGTGTACAAACATCTGATGGGGACTGTGGGAGGAGTAAAGAAGATGGAACCAGGCTCCTCTCAGAGGTACCCAATGACAGGACAAGAGGCAATGGGCCTGAAAAACAGAAAAATCCATTTAAACATAAAAGATACATTATTGCTGTGGTAGTTGTCAAACAGTGAAACAGATTACCCACAAATTTGTGCCATCACCATCCTTGGAGATACTAAAAAAAAACCCCAAACACCGCCGTACATGGTCCTGAAGAAGCTGCTCCAGCTGACCTTGCTTTGAGTAGGGTTGCTGGGACTAGACAACCTCGAGACTCCCTCCCGCCCCAACAATGGTGCAGCTCTTTTTAACCTATTAAAATTGAGTAAGTAATTATCAGCAGTCCTGACTGTTGACACAAAGTACAAACAATGGTTTATTTAGATCAAGAAACCCCTTTCAGCCACCTGAATAAAACCCCTCAGCTGACCTATGAAGATCTGCCCCTCATCAGCAACTCGGGATGGAGACTTACCCAAGCCTCCCCTGCCCCATGCGCCTCGCCTAGGGCCAAAGCAAGGTGTCTGCTTCCATGGGAAAGCCGTAACTCATGGCCCTGGACATCAGGGCACAGAGGTGGGAACTGTGGTTCCAGTACAGGGCAGGCAAGAGGGACAAGGACATCAGGAGTTCAGTGGGTCACAGGAAGGCTGGGATGCACTAGCCTGAATTCCAGGGACACCCTGAATGCCATCTTGCCCATCCTGAAGTCTGGACTTCCCACATTTCCCGTGCTTTAACATCCCAGCAGCTAAATTAAACACAGCTCCAGAAAACTAGTCTATTGTGTTATAATAGTATGGGAACACCTTGAGATGAAATGCCATGTGAAAGGTGAGATATTTTTTAGGATCTTTCCCCACCCCCCTCAAAATTGAGCCTAAAAAAATCTCATCTAAAAAGCAAAGCTGTCCTCTTTTCACTTTGTTTTGTTACGTTTTTTTTTCTCCCAATCACGGCTGTATTTGAAGTGCTGGCAAAACCAGGTTACGGTATAACCCAAAAAAGTACGTAGGAATTCAAGGTGCACAAGCCTTGCCCCGATGAAGCTAATTATTAGGTAAGCCCCAGAAAAATTGATGAACCTAACATAATACTCCCAAACAGATCAACGGTCTTCATATAAATTTTGGTCCTGGCTCCTATAAAACCATTAGCATCCCTAGTATTGTAATTTACAACCTTATGATGCACTGAATCATATTTTAATTTATCTGGAAGATATAAACAAACATTCTTGGGTGGAAATTAATACCTGATCTTTGGCTACCTCTTGTGGTATAACGATCCAAAGAGAGGAATTACCTTTTAAAAAACATAAAAGGAAATCATTGCACAACTGATGAGCTTGTCAAATACTTCTAAGGGCAAAACCAGTTCTTAGGTTTTTATATGTAAGGAGCCTGGAAGATCTTGCTGTGAAAATGCATGGATACAAGCAGGATGAATATTTCTGTAAGTGTGTGCCATGGATGGCATCTGTTTTCAAGAACAGTTCAAAAGGACCGCAAAAACGTAGTGGGGTTTTATGTCGGTAACCTCTCCTATCTGTAGAGTCTCCTGAAAGGGAACAATTCCGTGACATACCTTAGACCTTTACCAATTTTGTGTGGACCCCAAATGAGAAATTTGCCTAAATGACTGAAGAAAAACAATACATGAATTACATAAAAGTGTTCCTTCCATTTTTAAAGACAACAGAGGGAAACAAAAGATACAAAGCTAAAATGACACAGGAGACTTTTTCTCCTTGTCTTTCAAAATGAACTAGAGTCAAGAGCCTGCCTTCACACAAAAGAAAGAAAGGGGAGGGCAAATTACGAACTTTAAATAAAAGCCTCACCTTTTCCATTTTCCTAATGTCCACTGTTCTGCAAAACATTTCATGCTATTGTATGATTTGATTTTCTGTTTAGAGAGAAATTTGTGAAGCACGGCTTTTCCCAGAACCTAAGGAGCAAAAACCCAGGGAGTTGATATGAGCCTTCGCTATGCAACAAGAGCTCTCCCACGTAAAATCAGATTCAACAGCTACAAGTAACTTCTAGTAAAGGTACAAGATATACAGTTATGGAAAGGAGAATCATAAATGCAGCTGGCATGCTGAGAGAACATCTGTACATGTATTGTACCACAGTTCATCAACTGTTTATTTCAGCAAGTACCATATGCAAAGCAGAAATGTGAAGATTGTGAACATGAAACAGAATTTGCTCAGATATAAAGAATCAGATGGTAGATCCGTGGTCCCAGTTAAAGAAGAAAAGCAAAGAGATTCTCAAAATGAGACAGAAGGTCTGTCTAGCCTCCTACTGGAGTAAATCAGCGTAGCCCCAACAAGGCTCGTGGCTCTTGTTAGTTCTGGTCTGCTCTGTGTAAACCTAAAGCTTCCTAACGTGGTTACAACAGTAATTCAAGAAGCAGCCACACTCCCTGTTTAAGGTAGGAATGGTGACTTGTCCAAGGAGAAGCAGGATTTGTGCAACTTCAGTGCCTTTGTGGATTCCTAAGAAGGCCTGGCCATTTGGGTTCCAGAGCAAGAGTTCAGGCCTTGCTCAAATACTCTCCCCCAGCACCCCCCACCCCCCCACCCCCACCCCCCAAGAACCAGCAAGATCCCCGTAGCACATCAAGCAGCTGAGACAAACACACTTCAGTTAGATGGGTTCTTTTCTGCACAACCAGCTCAACGCCAGGGAGACACTTCTTTGTGCTGAGGATTTAGCATTCTCTAATGCTCAAGAAAATGCTCCTAACGTGTTGCTAAAGGCACGGCTTGTAGAAGCACCATCCTTACCAGAACAAGAGATACCAGCAGAAGTCCGGTTTTGCCTGTAAGACCACACCACCATCAGTCCGAGATCTTCCCTTGCTGTAACCCTGAGGATCACAGTCCTTTGAACAGCGGAGTTTACCCCACTGTAAGTACATGCTTGGAGAACAAGCTGTGCCACATAAATATCTATTGAGATGTAAAAGGAATTAAGACAGAACACAGGAGGCAAGTGAAAAGAGGAAATATTTCAGATGAAAACACCAGAAAGAAAAGACGGCCACAGTCAGCAGCCCTCAAACCTGGGGCAGGAGAGCACATCACAAATGGTAATGCTACATATAAGCTTAGTTTGTGGCCAAGTGGCAATTTTTTTCTGTAACTGAGATGACAAGAAATTTACTTTCACCCTATGTCCTACACATTGTGACATGAAAGTCAGTCCAAATACATCAGTGTTTCTACTACTCTCCTCAGCATGCTGTGGGTGGTAGAAAGCAAACTGCAGAAAAGACTGGAAAGCATCCAGTTGTGGATGAGCAGAAGCAAACGACAGCATTAACTGCACCGTGCCAGAGCCCCAGAGCAGCTGTGAAAGTCACTGGCAGAACTACTGTGAAAGGAGAAAGGTAATAGGAGATAGGCAATGCAAGCCCCACGGGAAACAGAATCCTCTGATGGGCGATAAGGAACCGGAGGGAGATGACTCCTGGACAGCCAAGAGCAAGCAGCAAAGGAGATGTCCGCATGAGTTTTCCCAAGAAAGTAAAGTGGAAAAGAGGGGATTGTCCTAGGAAGAGGAGCCCAGAGGAGTGCAGAAACAGCTATGTCTAAGTTGTCCTTTTCTCAGCAGCACCCTGCAGCAAAAGGCACGATCCCTCCTGCCACGCTAATCTCTTGATGGCCAGCACTCACATTCATATAGATACAGATAGAGAAATCAGATTTCATCACCAACTCAAAAAGCCATTATAAAATTTGCTGGGGAAATTGCAAACCCAAAATGGAAGCCAGCTGAGACCACAGCCTGCAGGGTCACGTATCATTAGCGCCAAGTGAACCAAGTCCAAATGTCCAGCTTACTGTTCCGGAGGAAACAAAAGCACTACTATATATGTGGGCAAAGTATCATCTTTTTCTAATCAAACCTGTCTTAGGTCTGGGTTCAGAAAAGCATTCAAGCATGTGCTTCAGGCTCTCTTTTTTTCAGAAAACTGCTCAAAACACACGTTTACCTGTAAGCACTTGCTAACGGCTGTGAATAACAGTGAAAACCATAACTAAAATCTTCTGAGAAAGGGTGTTTAAAAAAAACCCAGCAAAATGTGATAAGATGGGATTGTCCAATGCATTGCCCTACCTCTGTGCTAGGAATACTGCGGGGGTAAGCAGTGAGTAACAGAAGGCTGCTCCCAGGCTAAGATGGCCACAGACATTAGACACAACACCCATCACCAAAACCCACGTAATCAGCACAGCAGCATATCTTTGGGTTTATTTATGGCATTGCCACAGACCCAGCAACAATCCAATTAGAGTGGTTCCAGGTTTGAGCCCATTCCCAGCCTTACAACTTTCAAAAGGGATCTTTTGCAAGAGTCTGAAGTGAAAGTTATGACCCCATTTAGTGCCGTTCACTAATGGCAGTAAACATGACACAGTTTTCACACCGCCGCTCAGCCCTGATGCCTGCTTGCAGTACATTAATAATCCTGTCATAGCTGTCAAGGGGACACCACACTCGCTGTTCTGATGGTGCTCTGTCTCTGTCTCCATCCAAATAATTTGTCTTTCATCACCAGCAGAATTGTTTTCCTGCATTTCTGTTTGACTCAGTGACTTCTGATCTCTGGCCTGTTATTCCATTCGTCCTTATCAAAAAAAACCACAGATCCGAATAATAAGCTAGAAAGTTGCTGGCTAACAAATCTAAAAGGTTGCAAAGACAAACTGTCACTAATTTTACTGTGTGATTAATACAAGTTGACTTACATCTCCAGGAGGCTACATTACCTCCCTGGGAAATACCCTTCTGCACCAGTTATTCTTAGGTGTTATTTCTGATTAATTATGCTCTTGCTCCATTAGAAAACTGATGGCCAACTTTGCATCTGTCTCTTTCCTTTGTATCTTACAAAGACAGTGGCTATAAAAAATTCATAGGGACGAATGAATAGATGGTCAGTGTGTCCGAGGTGGTGCGGCGGCTCAGGTTTGCTACCCTGGGAGTATGTGCTACGTATAAAAATAAAGGTCACAGAAGCATCAGTTGATACAGCACCTAATCTTCCCAGGTGGAGGTGCAGTTTTTCACCCACAAAACTGCATCTGCAGTTTAACACAGTAAAATTATTAACAATTCCATGAAAAAAATACCAGATGCATCCTCAGTTTTATGAATGCAAATAGCCCTATTGGAGCCAAGGGGAATACTCACATGTGTTTAAGTTAGACACATGCATAAGCAAAGGCAGGATCAGAGCCCCAGCTATAAATATTTATGTCTGCAGTACAACATGGCCTCAAAAATGCATTCAAAAAACAGACTACAATGCAAGATCCTGACAATACAGGTTACTCCACAGAATTTCAATGGGAGGCTCTCCTTTCTTGGGTCCCTTTGAAAACCCCAGCCTCTACTATTTTAATAAAGCCACCACACTGTCATTTCAGCAACCTTGGCCAACAGAACCCAAAAGAAGTCAAAAGGAAGAAAATATAGTAAAAAGAAAAAAAAATATTGTTACTACCAATGTTAAAATCTTTGCAAATTATGTTTTAGCTTATTTATTCATTATTCAGAAGGGTACTAAAAGGATCTGGCTTTAGAGCCCGAACACACATCTTCAACTAGGATGAGCATAAATCAGGCAAACTCCTACCTCTCTCTTCCTTAGAGATTTAAAATTAGATTTGGGTGACTAATGCAGATAAAAATATTCATTCGCTTCAACCATACAATCTGCTTTCCTGGAACAAACATTTGCAGAAAACAAATGTCAAAGCAAATGCCTTTATTTACTTTGGAAGAGTATTTCTATACATCCAATCACAGAATGGAAACACCAGCAGGTGACTTATGCGGCCAGTCAGAAGTAATATCACTCAGATTTGAAACAGTCAATTCACAGAGGAAGAACATTTGGGAAAAATTTTATCAGATCCATTTGAACTCAGAATACATAAAATAGAAACCAGAGAAGTACTGAAGGAGAAGAAAAGATGGAGTTAATCAAAACAAATACCTCACTCTGAACCCAAGCCGATAAAAGGCTTTTCCCTTCAGTTCAAAGGATTTTGGATCAGGCCTCTCCAGCTCAATTCAGTTTTAAAGGCTCACATGAACCTGGGGACATCATCCTGCAAGCAAAGCTCAGGCACTTGGACTGTTCCAGCATTGCAGGATCAAGTCCTGTAGAGCATCAAATACAAGTTGTAATTAAAATAATTTACATGCTGCTAGCAAGTCAGCTAAAGCAAGCACATCAGGTTCCCAGCATGGATTTCAATTTGCTTCAAAATTACTCAAGGGTAGGAGCTCATATTTTTCAACATCATCCTAGTTAGCCTAGGAAAAATGCAAGACCCAACTGACAGCTATTTGATTGGGAGAAGGTGGGGGTGGCTATTACTTGGTAGGCATTTATCTTTACTTGCTGCCTGAATTCATCATGAAAGCAAACATCCATGCTGTGCATACGCTACCAACAAACACGTCATCGGCTGCAAAAACACCAGGCTGGGCTGTTTTTCCCAGACGAAAGCACGTGTGATGCTCCACAAACCCAGCAGCTTGGTAATTCATGGTGGGATCTGACCTAATGGGAGACAACCCTGACCCACGGATCCTGCCTGCACCCCACCTTGCACTCCTCAAGCAATGCAGTCCCGGACGGAGCTGTGCTCCGCTGCCTTCTCACCTTGTTGCTGTTTCTTCCCAAGCTGCAATTGCTTAGCCAGCCTTAAAATCCAGCTCGTTATCCTCTCCAGAAGGAGCCACCTAGGTGGATCGTTTGCCTGTTGTATTAACCCAGATTAACGCCAGTGGATCCTGGAGCAAGCACCTAGTCCTCTACAGGACTACCTTTATGGCCACAAGTGACAGTGCGGGTGCAGAGAGTTGTGTGAAAATGAACCCATGTGTTAGAAATCCCATTTCTCCCCGTATGGGTAAAGCACCTCAGAGAAAATCAGCTGCTGATGAAAAAAGACCCCACAGAACGCCACCAATATGACTTCAGCATCTTCTAATAACCAGGCACATTACCTAAAAAATTAGAATATATTTCCTATTAGCACATCTGCTTCCAGTTTATAAACCATCTCAACCAACATACAGACTCTTGTTTAAAGGAGGGACGGAGAAAATTTGGTTTTCTTTTTTGCTCAGGAGCAGTGTGGTTGCTGAAATCTCTGTATGAATTTTGGGGGTTTGGTTGGTTCTTGTTTGGTTTTGGGGTTTGTTGTCCATTATGGAAATCAGTATTTTAAGGCCAGAAACAATTCTGCTCCAGAACTGGTCTTTGCTAAGCGCTACGGTGCAGATGGGTGGATGACCAGGGTGACTCGCACCGACACAGGCCAACTACCTTGAGTCTCCGGCAGCCAAGTCATGGCACGGTCAACTTACCAGGATTTACCTTCAGGATTTACCCTGCCCGGAGCCCCCAGAGGTCACTGTGCCCACTGCAGAGTTCATAGCTCAGAGCATCTCTGCTGGTGTCTCGGAGGCTGCAGCACAAAGCCTGGAGTCTCCTCTTCCAAGGACAACAGCTAAATTGTAGTGTTGAAACCCAACACTGACTGACAGAGACCCAAATTCTACCTTCCTAGATCTTTTTAAGGGAGCCTCTGCTCTTGGACATTTCTAAACAGGCCATGCAAGCCCTGATGGATCCCACAGCTCATCTGCTGTGACAAATCCTTTTGTTTCTCACCTCAGTAATGTAGAAGTTTGTATTTAAAATTTTGCAACAGAGTGGCCAGCATATTGAGTTTCATTTGTGCTGTATTACTTGCTGAGCTGACAAGTCATTTAATTATTCCGTTTCTGAGAAAGCAGAAGTTTATACGTTGGCTAGAACATACTAAGAGTATTGTTTAAAGACAGCTAATTCATAGGATGGCATCTGAAAGCAGCAGATCAGGAGTGAAAGTTATTAGCCTAGATTCGAGGCAGACTTTAGCTGGAATAACGTGTGTTCTCGATCTCCTCGGATTGTGTAGTCAGGAGGGAGATATCTGGCTAGATGGGATTTTGCACATCTGTCAGCTACATCAGAGATCCAAATGCAAAAGCCAGCATGTAAGACCATTATGTGGATTTGTGACCCTCTCCTGAGGATCTGGGGTCCATAAACCAATGAATGGATTACAAAGAAACACAGTTATAGTATTTTCATCTGTGACAGATACTGCTGCAACTCCAGAGTGGCTCACAATATTTAAAGGAAAACCGTACCCAGCCTCCACATATGGGCCCTGCAAAATGCAAAAGGCAAGCACCGCTCAGCATGAAGAAATTAGAAAAAGTATGTTAAAATTCGTTTAGCATCTGACTTGAAAACTCCAGATTTCTATGGTCTGAACCAGCAAAGTATGGGAGGTTTCTCCTCTTTCATATCTGTATCTATATGAATCCATGTAGAAGAGATGCTGGCTCTACAGCCCGGGCCACATATTAGACACAGGCAAAGAAGTTCTCCAGATGGGCTGGAATTCCTATTAACCCAGAATCAGATGACATTTAATAAGCGGACTACATGACCCTGTTCACAGACACTTCCTATCAATCCATTCCATACCTCCCAAATTCTACGTGAAATATCTTAGCAGGAGAACTGCTGAGCTCCAGACTTCCTTGGATGCTTTCAGGGAAACCCAGGAAACATGAAGCACAGATGAACCTGAATCACCAGACGTGTTACAGAACAGCTTTTCAAAATGCCCACCCCCAAATTCAGCCAATTTGCTACTTTTAATTAGGGGAAAGCTGGGAAAATAAAATTCTAAGCGAATTTAAAATACCAAATGGCACTCAAACCACAAGGGAACATGTATGAAACACTCAATTTCTGGTTGAAAAGAGAGAAAAAAAAGCTAAATCTGGTCCAAGGAGGTGAGCGAGGGGACAGAACTCCCCAGGTCACACAAACCTGCTCATGCTCCCGTTGGTGACCAGCACATTGGTGGCCAGCTTTCCTCACGAAGGCCAACCCCAAATCTCTCCAGCGCTTTGCACACCACGTCTAGCTTTCAGTGCTCTGCATTTTGCAGAGCGAGCTGCTAAGCATAATCTCTTTTCTTGGTTTCTCCAACACTGTAACTGTTAATTCAGTTTTCCATAAAGATACTGAAAAAATCATGTTCTCCCCACTGACCACCCTTCTTTCCTTTGTTAAAGTCTATGTTTTGTACAGTCACAAAGCTCGTGTCCTGACCAAGCTGCACCCTTTGGAGCACTTTCCTCACCCTGATTTTTCCTTTCAAGCCTAAAGGCGCACGCAGGCTCCCACCGAACTACAAAGCGTGCCAGCGCGCTGGAGCTAGCTCAGGGTTGTACTCACCAGAGTGTCAAACACATGGCTGTACACATAGTTTACACTTGAAAAGCTAGAAAACCAACACATGACCCTACTTATTTAGCCTCACAATGTAAAAATCTTTACTTGACCCACCATACTATTCTGTGCGCATCCTCAGGCAGAGGGTTCTTCGTTCCTGTGGTCTCGGCAGGGCAGCACCATGAGAAGGAGTCCTATTTGTTTCTTTCTGATCTCGTTTGGAAAAGCAGTCACTTTAATTTGAAGGTAGGAATGACATTATTTGCACCATGACAAGGCACTATCTGTGTTTTTTCCTGAGTTCACCTGTTTATATTTAATAAAAATGCTCTTTTGTAACTCATGATGGGCTAGAGAATTCCCAAACCATTCAAAATACTTTAAAGTTCTTTTGGGACATAGCCAGATACTTAATATTGTATTACATTTTATAGTTGTCACTTAATCAAGCTATTTAATATTATAGTACATTTTAAAACTGTCACTTAATCACATTTTCTTGACCCTTTTATGTGAATTAAAGATCACTGTAGATAAAAAATGGCATGCTTTAGTTTAAATAGATTCAGTATGTCCAGTTTGACAGTTACTTCTGAGACATTAAAAGAATTTTCTGTGATTAATGTGACCCCCACACGTTACGTAGTATAATGTTCCATTTCTCCAACCATTAGAGGAAACAGCATTAGACAGAAGGAGCCAAAACTTGTCCAACTGTATGTAAAGCTAAGAAAGCCTAAAGATAATGTACAGCTACGCATGGTGTACTGTGAGCCTGAGTCAAACTGACCAAGTATTTTCTGTTTCCATACAACTCGGGGCCGGGGGGGGTGGGGGGGGTGGGGGGCCAGGGGGCAGGAAAAAAAAAAGTTCTGTAATGACACGGTAAGCCTACATTCCCCAACAAAAGAAAGCATCTTACCGCAGCCTGCTCAGAAAGGAATAAATGCACTTCATGCCATGACAGGTGAGCAGGACTGTCTGTGCTTAGTATAAATGATTGATAGCCATGCATTCTAATTCTGGGAGAAATCTTACATACGCATTTACTCACAAAAGCTAAAAAGTACATAAGACTTGTCCATCTTCAGAACCATTTATAATGGCAATCATCATCATTTTATGCGGTTGATCCAGAGCTGCGTCATTGAAAGACTTCATGCTTTTAAGTCACACACATTAAATTGCCTTCTCTTATAGACATGTTTAAAACTACTGTCTTTTCCTGTAACATTGGTCCTCAGATCCTGTTTAATTCATTAAACTCTAATTGTTCTTCCTTTGTATCTTAATCTCAAATCAAATGTAGCATCTTTGACTGTAAGTGCTGTCCATTCTTAGAGCGTTCTGTGTGCTTTTTCTGATAGTTTAATTAGAATAAATACTCTTAAATCCATGAAGTAGCACATAGTACAATAACACTGATCTTTCATTTGACAGCAAATTTGTTTGATAACAGAACGGGATTTAGTGCAACCAAATCAGCAACAGTAATTCATTTTGGATAGCCAATTACAAATGGTGTGTGTACAGTACCTCCGCAAACAGTGAACAGCGGGCTAACATACTCAAGGCATGAACAGAACCTGCACAGAAATCAGGATGTTGATGGAGGAGAAGAACAGTTCAAAACGATTTACAAGAGCTGCCAATGAGATGCCTATGGGTATAAAGGGGTCCCTCTTCAAAAACGGGGGCACACTGGGAAAAGAAGTGGGTCCACTCAACAGCACTGCTGCCACCCGCTCCCTCACTCCGGAAGGGTATTTCGTTAACCTAAATTCTGCATGCAGGACAGCCTTTGCCTTCTACTGGGAGTAGAAGTCCTGCCTTTGCACTGGACTACAGGCAGCTTGGGAAGAAGAAACCTGCCGAGGGGGTAGGTTTCCAAGAGCAGACATCACCTCACCCGGTTCCAGCTGCCCCTTCGCGTGGCAGTATCTGCACAATGGCAGCAAAGCCTTAACACGTAGGGCTGCCGCTTCCCCATGCCCTGCTCCTACGATACTGACTATAGCATCTAAGTTACAATCATGAGAGCAGCAGAAACTAGATATGCACTTTTCCCTCCATCCAAAGAACTTGCAGTTGTCTAGACTAAGTGAAGTGACCACACACCAAGTCAGTGCCCGCAAGCAGCAGAACCTTCAGATTAATGCACCTTGTTGCTGCAGCGTGGATGTCACAAGTATCGGCTCACTGGTGTTTGAACACAAGTGCAGCAGTAAAGAGGACAGGTATTGTTACTACCAGTAGGTAAATGGATCTTCTCCTTTTCCCTTCATCCATTCTTTCCCTTCCTGTTTATCATCAGCATTCTTGGATCTTTTCTTCAATTAGATTGTAAGCTCCCTGGGACGTACACCAGGTCATTATTGTGTCTTCAAAAACGGAATCATCACAAGGGGCCAAAGCTGTGTCAATGCTTCTTGGAGCCTTTGGGCACAATATTACTAAATTGCCCTTCAACTGCAACCCAAAATTATAGGCATGCTGCGTGCAGTATTTTGTAAGCCATTGTTTTGCAACACGGAAATATGCAAGTGAACATGATACTTGAACAACATAATTCATTTTCCATTCATGAGCCACAATGGGTATCTCATGGCACTGTTTGCTCTTCAGTTTCAAATGTGAACTTGCATACAAAGTCAAGCAAATGAGCTTTCCTTCACGTTGTTTTATTAAGCTCTTGGACTATACTCTGAGCCCTAAAAGAAGGAATTACAATTGCTGTTGTCTCACAAAAGCAGTGAAATTCCCAAAGAACTGAAGAACTCAGCCCCAGATTGTGCACGAAAATGGCTGCGAGCTCCCTGCATGTCCTCTGCTGCTGTTCTTATCACTCCTCATGCCACCGCTACATTTGTGTTCAAAAGCGAAAATTAAGTTTTACAGCCTTATCCCATAAACCCCATCATCTTAACTTTTGGAGAATATCCTTAATGACCTTATTGGTCTGGAAAGTTTAAAGATAGCTTTGTTTTAATTTCTCCCTAGCTTTTCACTCAAATATCCCATGTATGACATTATTATAATTCTTCTACGGGCTTTATACTTGCCAGCTCCTCTCCTATTCTTTTGTTCTTGGGCTAATCTTTCCTTTTGTATTAATGAAGTCCTTTGAAGTATCTCTTCAAATCTTCAACTAGATTCCTTTGTGACTCCCTCCCCACTAACACCCCCCCCAACCCCCCACCCCCAACCTGATAGGGTCTTTTTATCATGAAAATTATTAATACTTCCCCTGCTTCTGGCATCGTACCGTCAGCTCTAAAATGTTCTATTATTATTTCTGATCTTAAGCTGCTTTCTCATGACCCAGGAATATTGGCAAATTACCGACCTATAGCCAAGCTTTTATAGGGAAGGTCTTGCATAGAGTGGTAGCCTTTCAAGTGCTTAACCACCTAGTAATAATCTTTATGACAAATGGCCTCCTGGTTTGCAGTTATGCCTAGCTTGCTATGCATAGTGCTAAGAGAGTGTCCCTTAAAGTGGTCAATGACTTTTTATAAAACCATACCTTGAGTATCATGTCAGCTCTTACCCACCTTGCTATTAGCACCGCAGGAAATGGTAACTCTTCCCGACCGTATGCCAAGTTATAAAACAAGGGGTGCTTCGTTCAATCTAAAGACATCAACTCGTCACCCTGCAACATCATTCATCCGCAGCGAGCAACGTGCATCATTTTCTTGTGATCAATGCGGAGCCCACTGCTCCTGAATGTTACCACAGCTAATTATTAAGACAAATTTAATTGTTGAGAGCACTGACACTCCTGTCACCCACTTTATGCAAAGAATTAATTCCTATACCTACAATTTTGACATTTTGCTGTGAATCAGTCTTTTTTCACTCTTTCTGCTCCTTTATGATGTTGCGCTAGGTGCAATGCAGTGGTTTAAAATTACACTTTTAGCAATAGGAAGTGTTGGTGAGTTGCAATTCTCCAGAGTTTGTTTTTAGGTCACCTCCTTTAATCAAGACCATGCCTAATGTTGGTGTAAACTAGAAATCAAGCCTATAAGCCATGAATCAACATGAATCAAAATGTTCCTTAACAGGTTCTTTCCTGGTCATCCAGCTGAGTAGAATAACTCTTTCTACTTTTCACCTCCCAACCACAATTCATTGCTTTTAAAATTGCCTCATCATGACCAGAGATTTTGTCATGGCTTTCATCAGAAAAACAAATCCAGAAACAAACACAGATGACAAGGACTGCGAGAGATGCCTTTGATGCAATGATCCTCCCTATGTGGATAAAGAACCACAGTCAAGAGTGGTGAGTATTTTTGACAAATCTCATTTTGCTGAAAAGGGAATATTGAGGAAGGAGGCGGCGGCTGGCGAAACTTGTTCTCTTAATTAGAAAATCTTCAGCTAGTCCACAGACAATGTTATCCTTCTGATTTTCTCTAACTTCGCCTCCAATTATCAATAAGAATTTTTACCAAAACCATAGAACAATCAAGCTTACAAAATGCCTTTTTAATGTTCAGTTACATCTATCTCCACTGGGGCTATTTGCAATGTTTGCTATGCTTAATCTAAAAGACGAGACAAACATCACACATGAATGACAAACATATGGCAAATGCCCTCTTCAGATAATCCCGCTCTCTCATATGCCCACAAGCACCAGACCCTCTGCATGTCCTCAGCATTCCCTAACACAACTTAATTCAAGCCAAACAGCAAGTCTTTCTGCTCTCAAATTAACTCCTACCCTCATCTCACAAAAGAATAAATTAAAAGGCAGTCTGTAGACTTCTCCAGGCTTGCGCAAAGAGACTCGGGCAGAGCCAGGAGTGGAATGCAGAAATCTGCTGGCCCCAGCAAAACCAGCCTGAGTCAGATGAGAGCTCCTAAGGGATGCTCAAAATTCTAGGTCAGGTTGCTGGCCACTCCATCGCTCCAGTCCACGATCACTGAGACACTTTACAGGTGAAGAGTTTCATTTGCACACTCAACATTATTCTGAAAGCGCTCTCTTGAAGGGTGGGTGTGTGTGTGCACAATTAAAATCTATTTGGAAACACACACACACACACAGAGTTTTGGTGCTCCAAAGGTGAACTCTGAACACTACGTGCACACGCCAATGGACTCCAACCAAACCCAACATTGCTCATGTCAAAAAGTTACTCACCGCTGAACTGGGGATTTGCTCTACCCTTGTACACAGTCAGTGTTGATGAGGGAGGGGAGCACGCTGAATATTAAAAACTGCTGCCTCAAGAATAATATCATGTACAGGTTTAATCATAATAAAAAATGATCTGCAAGTAATTGTAGTCATTACTACATCTGCTCAGAGCTGTGGGTAATCATTATGTATGAGTGAATTAAATCAAATTCAGTATCATGGGCCTGATCTTAGAATTTCTTTAGTAAACTTGCCTCATATTAATAATCTCACTGAGTGCAGTGAGTTTATTTGCTTCTACAGGTATGTTTCTTACATAAGGAGTCTTTCAGCCCTTCCTCACTTTGCCTTTGAACACTAATTAAAACATAATGTTAAAAACTTAAGAAGGTACAGTGAAACACAGATTTCCAAAGGTGGGAAATGAATTTGTTTCAGGCTGCTCTTCTGTCTGTAAAGGTGCTGAAGGGGGCAGGAAGAAAGATGCTTTAGTGTGGAGCTTGAGTAATGGAATAGGAAAAGCCTTCCAGGATAAAAAATTGAGCTCAAATTCCTTCCTTTTCTCACTAAATCCGAGGCATTAGCATGGTACTGGAGACACAGGTGTAATTTATAGCACAGAGTGGGAAAGTCAAACCCTGACTCATGGAGATAAGAAAAAACTGTTTACAAAAGCTGCTGAAGGGCAGAGCTGGAGCCAAACTCAAACTTGATCAATACCCAGATTAATTATTAGTAGAAGAAATAAATTATTGGTGAAATTTCTTCTCTGTCATCTGTGCCAAACAGTAGAGACTGCATTTTAGCATATTGTCATGAAAATCTATCCAAGAGCTAAACAGAAAGTTTATACTCTGATAGTCTTGTGCTGACCTCTATGTATGTTTGAAATGAGGAGGAAGAACGGAGGTCCCAGCTGTACCCCCTGTGCAGAGGGCACGCTTCACCCTTGCTCCAGACAAGGGTCCAGGGCAGGCATTATGCTCCGCCAAGGATGCAGGGCAGAAATGGAACCAGGTCTGAAGTCCTGTACACACGCCTTTGGTGAGGTCACAAGAAAATCTGTTACAACCTGAGTCGAGGTGGCATTTTTAACATCTTTTTCGTGGTGGATATCCCACCAAAAAGAATCTGGAGAGCAGCTGGAGCAAGGAGGAACCGTAGTAGTTTGCTCCTGTGCAGCTGGACTGACAGAGAGCAAGGATGGAGCGCTGGGCTGGTGGCAGCGGCACGGCACGGGGCTGGGGACACTCCTGCAGGGGGGAGGGGGAGAGCTGCTGATGCCACTCCTGCAGGGGGAGAGCTGCTGATGCCACACAGCGCAGGGAAAGCTGATCAGATTCACCTCCTCCCGTCTCCTGTCCTGGGGAGCATACCAAAATGAAGGTGGCTTGGCCTTAGTTTTTATGTGTAGCTCTGTAGCTTTTGTAAGTCATTCTGTATCTTTGTCTCCTGTCCAGAGATGGCAATATCTCTGGATGGGGTGTTCACAGAAGTTACAGTGAAAGGGAGGAAGTAAAAAATGAGTCAAAGTAGCTATGGGTGCATGCATCACACAGGTGAAAGATAACACATATACGTACACACCCACATGTACAAATCTCCCCATCACCCACATCAAGGCACATCGACTCTCACTACCAACATAGGTAATTGAGTGCAGCAACACAAATTATCTCTTTTTTTTTCTCTCCTGAAACAGAGATGAGCTGGCAAGCATAATCAAACGATGAGAATCATTTTTCCAAAGATGAGTGAGAGCAACAACAACAAAAAATCTAGTGAGAATTATGACAACAGCGTAAGAAAGCGATCACTAGAGAAATGCTGATAAATGAGGAGCTTACATTTTGAAATGCCTTAAAACCAGTACAAATAAATCTAAATTTGAACAGAATTCAATGCACAATTGAATTAGAAGGGAAAAATTCAACCAAAATGTTAAACTTCCACTATAGAACTTGTAAGCAGTTTATCTAAGATAGAGCTATAAAATGAATAAAACAGCAGCAAAAAGGATTGAACTTTTGCTGTCAGTAAGAAATCCAAATCACGGATAAGAGTATTATGAATGCTGCATAGAGAGCTCTGCAAAATATCCTCCAGTGAACAGGAACTAATGATAGATGAATGTGCACATGTAATTGAACATGCAGAAAAGAAAACCAACATCCCAAGAAGGGAAGCAGAAAAGCTACCAGGAGCACTGGCTTATGCTAACATCCACAAGACTGAGATGCTACAAGGAGAAAAGGCAAATCACCGAAAATGCAGCCTGCTATGCAAAGTAAAATACATGTTTGGGTCTACACGTATTCTTCATTAGATTATCAAGGGAGCGTGTGTCACACACAGAGTCGTGCGGAATGCTGGCAGAAACACTCAACCACATAAAGCTCGCCCGGTTCTGGGTTTCGTTACCAACGTCGGGCTCCATGTCATTCCCACCTTAGCTGATGGCAAACCTCCCTTCGGTGGCACAGGAAAAAGGATCAGGCTCTTGCAATTTTGCTTGCTTGGTAAAGGGTTAAAAAATAAAGTGTAGCGAAACCCTTGAAGTGCACTTCAGCCCAGAGCCAAGCCACCCTGATCCCTTCTGCATCCCACACCATAGGAAATAGGATTTTCCTAGCTGTGTTTTGTGTTAAGTTGTTGGGCTCCGCTAAATCAAAACTCAAGCAAAGCAAACTCGCACAAACCAAAATCAAATGAAATTTCACACTCCCCCTGCAAGCTGCAGCAGCCCTATGCAAAGGTACCTTCGGCAGACGAAGCCAGTACACCTTTTAAGAGTAAGCAGAAAGTAGAGCACATTTGTAACAGATGAATTAGAAGTGCATCAAGGTACTAGATGAAAACATTTTTTGAACATAAGCCAAGTACACAGTAGGAATAGGTTAGAAGGCTAAATCATCTCTAACCACAACTTCAAGGCGACTTCATTGTAAAAATATCCTTTTTTAACTCTTCTCTTCCAAGCACACATCACAACTTTTGTTTCCGTTGGTTTTAGTCCCCATTTCAAAAGCAACATTTGCTGTAACAGCTCATTTTTTCATGCAAAACACTGAATCTAATTGCGGAAATATGTCATTCCCTCCTCTCCGCCACATGGCATGAGTTAATGATGATGAATGAAAGTAATAAAACCCAAATCTTTTTCAAACTAAAGCTCCTGTTAAATTACTGGAAATTATATGCATGCGTCTACAATGAGGACACTGCAGAAGGTCAAAGATCTTGCTTCCTGCATTTGACCAAACTATTCAACAGGCAGCTTGGCTGAACCTGCACAGCCGCGATTTCACTGCGATCTGGGGGAGCCACCGAAGAAAAGCAGCTCAGTTGAAGGCTGGCGATTTCATTACAGTGTTTCTGCCCTTCCCTGTGGAACACTAAATATAGTTCACCAGGACCTAGGACCTGCCCCACACATCCATACAAGCTATTTTGGGAAGTTTAAGACCAGGGGTTGGAACAGTCGTATATATCATCTAAATGTGATATATGGTCTTAGTGAAGGTCCCGATTTCCCTAATACAAACCTTTATTCAGTGGCATTGACACAAAGCAGAAGGAATACGGCAAATCCAGAGCCAGACACTGCCTCTCTCGTTCCCTCTGCATCACACCTGACAGCTCCAGCTGCCCCACTGAGAAGACAGGCAGACCATTCCGAGATTAAGGTCCTACTCAATACAAACACAAGTGGCAAAATGTATCCCTTTCCTTTCTGAAAACTCTGGTTTCCAATTCTGCACACCACATACTGCTTCAGTTTATTGCTGTTCTCCCTGGTCATTCGTTTCCTCATTTTTGCTCAACTGACCAGCGGTGCTGTGGTCCCTGCTTTTCCTTTGGGCAGTCGGACACTGTGTTCTCCCCTCTTTTCCCCTGGCTCATCCACAGCTCTCTTCAGAGTCTTTTTGTCTCCCTCCCTTTCATCATCAATTCATTGAGGTTTCATTGTTTTTGTCTTCCCACTACGCTGATCTCCCACTCCCTGTGCTTCCCTCTCATGGTCCGTTTCACAGACGGACCACAGAAGACATGGAAGGAGAGCACAAGGAGAGGAATTCCCAATAACCTCCCTTAATGTATTTCCTCCCCACAGCTGAGGTGGAATGCTTTGAATCTTGGGTTGGTGTAATTTAGGTGTTTGCACAATTCAGCGTAAATTATTTTGCAAAACTGTAGTTGTAGTGCCAGGCTTACCAGCAGTAAAGCAAAACTTCCCAGCCTTGCAAGTCTTATTTCTCTCTTTTTTCACGAAAAACAGTTTGCAGGATGTAAATGCATAGAATTAGAAACATCAGGTTTTAGAAACAAGAGACCTAAATTCTGCCACTCATCTTCACAGCGAGGAGTAACTTACTCTGTAAGTAGTACTCATGTCACCTCACCAGAGCCCCCAGGAAACGGTGTGTAATTGCGCCGGCCGCTCCGCTCGCTGCCCACGCAGCGCGGGCTGCAGAAGCACCGCACAGCTCTAAGCACAGAGCAGAGCAGAAAGGTTCCCATGGCCAGAACAGAAAGGGTTGGCTGCAGATAACCGCAGTGAATATTCGATTTAGAGCAAAAGAAAGTGAATGGAAGGTCCGACGAAGGAGTGGAATTGTTTTTACTCTGCATGTTGACACTGGTGAGGAATAGCGCAAGGGTTAAAAACCAAACAGGTCCCATTTTTTGACCTTTCTTTTTGCATTGCCAGAGTACCTTATGCAATGCTACACTGTAGGATCACCCCCTCCACACCCTCAGTAAGTTTTGCCGTATAATTGAGAACACACAGAGATGTTACTAGCAGCTAAGTAACACAGGGGTACAAGTCACGCATTTTCCATGGGACTTGTGCAACTGTGAGCAAGAAGCTAAAACCCTCCTGTTTCAGGCCCTGCCAGCTCACACTTGGCTGTCAGATACTGGCTCTGGGACGATTCTCCAGAGCTCCCATGTCACCACTACACTATTGGAAATTACTAATTTCTCACTGTAAAGAACCACTTAATTTTGACCCTGAGCACGCACAAAAGGAGGAGGAAATCTCACAGAGCCACTCGGGACAGTATTTCGCCAACTATTTTTGAATGCAATGGACACCCAGAAGTTTCAACAATCTCCATCATCCTTGAAGAAGAAAATATCTAAGGGATGAAAGAAAACTAACAACGTAACACCTCTACAAGCCCAATCCTGATTTTAATTGTTTAAGACTAGCTTTTTGGGTTCAGCAGTTTTGCATGGAGCTTACAAACATCGCACAGAATACATTGTGGTTTTCTGGCATCCTATGTCCACAAACAGAGCCATGTGTTGGACTGGGATTAAATCCGTTTGCAAGGCTGCACATCTGTTTTGAAAGAGGCATACTGTAAGCTCTAGTGCTTTGCAGGTTGAGGGAAGTAGCTTCATTCCACAACCAGGGGCACCTCTTCTTAATACAGCCCTTCTAGGGGACAAATGACACCGATTTAAAGGAGTAAGTTTCGTAATGAAAGCTGGGCCATATGAGCTTTAACATATTAGCTGAATATTTATAAGAACATGTCCTCATTTACTAAGCTTCTGGGAACATTCCCACAATTAAAAAACAAAACAAAACAAATTGAAAATAATTGTCAACATACTGACAACAACTGGCAGCTTTCAAAACAACTCACAATGCCATCTCCAGGCCTTCAAAATCTCCCCCACGGTGACACTCCGTTACCATCCTACCCAGATACTCGTTAACCTTTGGAGGTCCCCTCCAGTCCCATGCCCCTATAGATCTACGTGGATCTTAAGTAAGTCTTAAGTAAGAGTCGATACACAAACCCTGTGCCATGTTTAAGAGTCACACTGAGGCAGTAAAAGGGAAATATTCTCGTTCTTTGCTAAATAACCTGCTTCGGCACCATGGCATGGGTCATTAGCATTGTCATGGCCAGGGCAGATGCAACAATTCACCTAAAGGTAAAATAGATGTACGGAGAAGTCGTATTTGTGGCCGCTGCTGTCAAAAAGGAACTGTAGTGAAGCTATTCCATCAGCATTCCTGATGAAGTTGGTACCTACCATTAAAAAACCTACAGGACTAACTCAGGAGAAGGGCAGCATACACCAGCAAAACATTCTGCAACTCTCTCTCATTCATACAGATACTGCAGATAGGCTGCTGAGAATGAGGAACCTCAAATCCTGAACTCACCTCCTCTAGAATCTCTGAAGAATGAAACCAAGAAGCTGCCACAGAACCATGATTCAGCCTTGGCAAGTTCTACAGGAGCATGTGCCTCAAGCCAGGACCTTACAACTGTACCTACTCAAACCCGTCAGCTTGCCCCCCTGCTTACACAAGGCTGCCAGCGGCAGCCACCGTGCTGTCCCCATACTAGCTGGGCCCAGGCACGGACTGAAGGAGGTCTAACAGGAGATGCCTCCCAGGCGTGAGATCTACTGCTCCGTGATCTTCCTGGCAGAGGAAAGTAGGAAGAGAAAGTAAAGGCAGAGGCTAAGCAGAACACGCAGCGATTGCAGAGCAGATCTAGCTGCCAAGAATAATCAGTAACTGAGCAAGAATTAGATGCTTCAAGAAAAGGGGAGACCGCATCCCCTCTGCCCCATAACGTATTCAGATGTGGTTCCTTCACGCCTTCCTGACCCCAGGCTCGGCTTTTTTTCTCTTCTATCTCCTCATTTGATGTTTCCTGCTTTGTCTTTATTTCTACTTCAGCATCTATCACGTCTCACCTGAACATTCTCCCATCTCTCCTTCCAGTAGCAGAAGCCATCAACAGTCTTAATATTGGAGGAGGGAAACTATCAGCACCCTTTCCCAGGAAAGGCAGGATGACCATCCCTCCCCTAGCACCACTTCGCACTTCTAGGCTTCCTCCATACAGATGTCTTTTCTCCTTAGTCTCCACAGTTGCATCCTGCCCTTCTTTGTTCCCTTCATTTCATGAACTTCCTCTATGGCTTCTGCTCCTACTGATGTCTTCAAAGTACTGTGTGGCACAGAATACTTCTTATTCTGCGTTTGGGCAAAGCTCATTGACTGGAGAAGGATTTGGGAAACCACAGAACATTTGTGGTTAGATGCTTTTTCTTCACCCTGAACTTCTTGCTTAGGGTCATCTCCTTGTAGGATCAGAGTTACAACATGTGCAGTCTCCAGCATCTCCTCCTCTGAGTCTAAAGAGGACTCAGAACACCAGCACAGGGAAGCTGAGATTTAATCTGGCAGGGAAGTTGAGATCTCATTTGAGGTGACAGAGAGGTAGCAAGCCTGACCAACCTATTTTGTTTCCCAAAGATAAGCACAGTCCAGCAAACTCTGCAGCTATCTCATAACAGAGGCTGCTCAGCAGAGGACAGTAAAACCAGAACACCTGCACATGGAACAGTGCCCTGCACAGACAGAAAAAGGCCATTTCTGAAACCACGAGCAGGCAAATTTCACTGGATCACACAACATTCACACTTTGTGCAAAAGTTTTGCGTAGCTGCAATCTCATGATGTCCAGCACGTTTCAGGAAAGGAGAGGAGAAACGCGTGGGGCAGAGGGCTGCACAGCCAGCACCATGGCACTCCGGCGGCATCGATCACCAATTGGCCCCAGGGGTGCTGAGTTGTGGAGCCTCCATGACCAGCACCCACAGAGACACAATTTGAGATGAATAGACGTCTCTGAGAAGGACTGCGGTGAACGATGTCACACATACAGATGACACAGTTGTAACCGTTAAATAGTTATGACCAGCCTGAGCGAGTGAGTGAAGAATCTGCGCCCAGGGTGACAAAACACAACCACGAAGTTGAGAAAAATACACGTCTACTGATTTTAGATGCATGGGTTATCAAAGATAAGCAAGCCTTCGCCACAATATGATCTGTTATCAGAACCCTAAGGCAGCTGGTTGGTTTCTGAACTTTGACTCACAGATTCCCATATGGTCACAGTTTGCTGGAGAGGGGGGTGGGGTGGAGTAAAAAAAAAAAAAAAAAAAAAAAGACATGAGCTCTTTTAGCACAGCAAGTCTAGTCCAGCCAAATGGTTTCTCCTTCTCTCCATCCCTGACCCCATTTAAAAGCTATTTTAAATATTCCTAGGGACCCACTGGTCCATAAAAGAAAAAAAACACTAAAGAAAATATAATCTTTCAGGGGCTGACATTACCTAGTTCCCAGCACAGCTACAGACTAGTTGCAGTGAAATGCAACAACCTGATGGGAATTAGAAAGCTGTCTTTTAACTGCCATTATTATCTCTAAAGCCTCTCTAATAGCAATCCCAGAAAATAGGTTTAAAGAAAAATCATTTTAATGGAGGTCCCAGTACTACCTTTTTATATTGCACCACGTCAAGCTATTGATTAGCTTTACATTAATTTTAAAAGCACAAAGAATTTGTCATGATTTTTCTCCCTTTGATATCAGTGTCCATCAGCGATTGCATCAGTTTTCCGCTGAGCTGCGAGCACAGTTAGATGACGATGCGGTTCCTCTGCCTGCAGATTCCAGCGGGGCTCAGCGATCTCCACCGGGCACTTCCCGTCTCCCCTCTGCACCGTCTGGCACTTACTTCAGACAAGTCAATATGTCTAAATTACATCTGTACCAGGGGTAATGAATCACAAAGCTTTCTGCTTTGTAACGTTATTTGAACTTCTGCTTGGTGTTCACAAGTAGAAAGCAAAACAAAAGGAGTTCCGTTGCGAGAAGCACACGGCTCCCCCCGCCTCCTCACGGAGTTGGAGCTCCTTGGATTTCAGAGCAAGAGACAAGTACTCGGGAAGCCACTGCTCGCCCGTGGCTCACACAACTAGGCCACTGAACTCCAGTAGGCCAATAGTGGCTGGGGAGAAAACTCCAAGGAAAATACAGCTTTACAATCAGCTACAGGCAGAGATGCTCTGTATGAAGCCAGCCTGGAAACACACAGGCAGGTTTTTTGGACATCAGGCAGAGCCTGGTGCTCCGTGCATGAGGGGAAGACCATAGAGGTGGTGTGCATGGGAACCCACCTCTGAGTCACAGCTCTACCTCTGTGACTGCTACTCTCCAGGGCATGTAGTAATTTATAGCCATTAGAGGCCAGCAGTAAATTACTACCCCTCGCCTGGCTCTGAGTCAAGTTCTCCAGCGGTCGCTGGGGACTTGGCAGGAGGGAAGCACAGAGAGCGAGAGACGGTTTGCACACCCTGTCTGGTCCGGCCTCGTCTACTTCTAGAAAGGAAACAAACAGCCAAGGACACACAGCTCAAAGCTCTGGATTACCCTCCCATGGCGGGGGAACGGGAGCTCTTCCCCTTGTGCGAGGGCACAGCGTGAGCGCAAGGCTACTGCGCACAACGACCATCTCCTCGGGTAGGTCCCTCCTTCCCCGAGCAGGCACAGGAGGAGCTCAGGACGCAGTGATGGTGCAGCACCCTGACAGCTGAAACCGCCCGCAAGCCCACGGGCGCTCGCTCCGCTTGCACGGTGGGCCCTGCTCTGCTCTGCCCTGCTCTGCCCTGCTCAGCGCAGCAGCACGCTCAGGAGTACAGCCCACAAAATCCACCTAGAACTGCTGGGATTGTCCTTCAGCTCGGGGGGTTACGGGGGGCTGCGTAGTGCCATTCCCACCTGGCACTGGGCTCCAGCTGGCACCACCTCAATCCTTCCACGGTGAATCTGTCCGAAACCAATTGCTCGTCCTACGGGGAGGGAATCCTCACCGAGAGCTTAGCCAGCTGCTGGGGTGTTTCTTTAAGGTGTTTTAGGAATAAAGAGGTGTCATTCAGCAGAAATGAATCTTTCACGTAATCCACGGCACAGGCGCCTTTAAAACATTTCAAAGAAAAAGTAAAAGCAACAACAAACCTCTTTTTTCTTAGAGCATCCCAAGCAATTTTACAGAGATTAATTATCCTTATTCATTTTTGCCTTTCCGTATATTTCAGCTCTCCCACAGAAACTAATCCACTGGATTTCGAATTATGGCACAATTAGCATGAAATTAATTAGCATCTGACCTATCCCCTAGTTTTCCTCCAGCTGAGACTGCCAACTTTTAATACAAGCCTAAAGCAAGAACTGTAAGACTAATGCAGCAAATGGGACAAAGGACTTTTAAATTAGAGAGTTTTAAAAAATGCAATTTACAGCCATAAGCATTTCCCTGACAACAAGCCCAAAACTCCAGTCCTCAAACAAAGTGCAGAGAAATATTTCACCTCCCCCCAACCCACACAGAGTTCATTTGCAAACCTGCAATCATCCCTCCCATCCTTTAAAATGCTCATGGCCTTTCAGAAGCAGAGTCTATAGTTATCAATTAGCAATGCCTTTTAGTCCCATCACGCAAAGTTTCTTTTTCACGTAACCTCTCCAGACGCCTGTAAGGATTTTTAAGTCCATCGTATATATATAATCAGTTCCCCCACTGTACCTTAGCTTTCACAATTTCCTGCATCATTTATAGACCTCTGCAGTCTCTCCCTCTGCCACCGTACATATTTTCCACATTCCTTCAGGCTCCTATTCACTATCTACTACTCGAATTTCTTCCCCTCCTTCCTCTTCAGAAGATTTCAGCCATCATTAACCGAACATTCCTGTTATTCTTTTTCATGGGTGCTTCCATCACTGCCATCCCTGTCTCCCACATGGAGCCTCTGATTCACAGATATCCCACAATATTTAACTCCTTTGCTCACCCTGTCTGGAGTGGCACATAGCATCCTGGCAGGATCACCCTCCCATGATTTTTAATCACAAGTTTTAAAACAGAAAACAAGACCCATGCTCAAAGAAGTAGTCTAGAGGAAGCTTTCCTCTTGACTTGCCATGATCACATGTTGTTACGCCTCTGTGAAATTTAGTAGCAGTGCCTTGAAAGGACAGGAACGCCTGGTCTGTGCAAACCCCACTGCCTGTGCACTAGAAAGCAGTTCTATAGACACAGCTTCAGCAGGAGGGTTTTGCAGCCTTGACGGTGACCCATCCAGATGATGCCACCATCACAGCAGCAAAACAGGCAGCTCAGGTAAAGCTGGCAGTAGAAATGGGACTTGGGCGGGGGGGGGGTGGGTGGGTGGGAACAACAACAAACAAACAAAAAAGGACATGTGCAGGCACTGCAGAGAGAACAAGAAGACTTAAGAAATGGAAGGGTACAGAAGACATATGGAACATACAGAGGAACTTAGAAAACCTATGCATGCCCGTATAGATTCAATGTATGCAGTACAGAGACTATATTCTCTCATCAATCCTCATTCGAGATCTAGATCTTGATCAACAGAGCTGCAATACTGTTAGCCTCTGAGAACACTAAAACTTACTCAGAAACCATGGAGAGGAAAAAACAGACAGAGAGAGAAGAAAACAACATTCTATACAAAGACAATATATTTTCCAGATTAGATTTTCATTCCACAAGTCTTCGTTTCACCTGGACATTCACTGTTGTTATGGTCTGACAACTCTGGTTTTATAGACTGCATTGACTGTTCTTTCATTCTGTGGTTGCCAATATTCTTTTTTTCACATTTTCTGGTTTCTTTTTCCCAACGATGAAGAGTGCTCTGCTTTTTTATGAGGTGGCACCCACCAGTGCCCCAAACCATCTCTAAACCCTCCTCTCCTGCTATTCTCCTTCCTTTCTGTAAAACAGAATCAAAATAATTTCATCGTTCCCTTCAAAACTCACCCAGATGAGGGGGCCAGGCAAACCCAAAGGAAATGGTCAGAGCCCAGTCCAACAGCAGCAGAAAGCTGCTTCACACCCACGTGTGTTGTGGCGAAAGGAGGTGAGGGTGGGAGTGCAGCCCCACAGCCGGGCTCTGCACCTGCTGGGGTTGCCTCTTAGCACACAGATGTCCTCTGCTGTTCCAGAGCAGGCACAAGAGGGGAAACAGCAGGACCTGTTACAGTTCTGCCCCAAACAGGTACTGCAGTTACACGTGTTGGCACAACCCGACGTGTTTCTGCTGCGCACATCTCCACGGCGTCTGCCCAGCTCCCAGCAGCAGTAGGCAGTCGCACAGACTTCTTTTAGCGGGATGTCAAACCAACGAACCAAAACAAGGTGTCCTTTAACTTTCTCTTCTCCTACTGCTAAATATTTCTTTCAGAATGGAACAGTTTATGACAACCTGGCTCACACTAACCCTTCACCCCTCCAGAATCCACGATATTAATTCTCGTAATAAAGCCTATTTTAAATATTTTTTTAATCCTCTAAGAAAACCAATTTCATCCTTGAATGTTCCATTGATCTACAGTAAATAAATAGGCATTAGGGAGAAGCATTGTTTATTTATTTGCTTGCCACTTAGACTTTAATCTTGGGATTCTAAAGGGATGATTATAAATTTCTCTAACAGTCCCTAGGGTATGTTTTGAATGTAGCCATCTAAGATAGGACTCTTGCACTCTGGGATGCTGGTGCATTACAGCTTTAGAAAGATTGTAGCTAAATAGCACTCATTTATTATAAAGAGGGATGAGCAGTAATTCCAGGGCATACACTAGATGAGATTTCACCACTATCTACTCTCTGTACAGTGCAGAATGTATCTGGGAGCTTTCCAAAGCCTGCTTATGTACAACACAGGCTCGCTAAGGGAGGGAGGTGCTGACAAAATCTTGTTGGTAAAGCAAGGGGTTTGGAGATTCCTTAATGGAAGAGCACCTTCCACCACTTATCAAGCCAAGTTTGTAGACTCACACATTTACGGTTATGTAGAAGGATTGTGGACCATCTGGCCTCTTACCCTGGAAAATCTTAGGTTAGTTGTTTCTTCATTCAAGCTTTCATCCTTCCTTGAAAATCACAGTGTTTTTATGGAAGACACAGGCTTAGGGATGCTCTGCTGGAAAGGACTAGAAAGGTTACTGCAGTCAGTTATATACAACTGCAAGCACTGAGTCTGCTTGAACATCAGCTCCTACCACCACAGGCCATAAAACCCTCTCCTGACTCTGGAAATAAAAAGCTTAAATCTTAAAGACCGCAAGCAATGAAGACCTCATCATACCATCCATGAAAGCAGTGGTTAATCACTACTCCATCTTGGGGGTGGGAAGAAAAAAAAAAGAAAGAAAAAAAGCGCCTCATTTCCTATTTTGCCAACTCTTTTCCTGGGAGAGGAGAAAGCCATCCACTAATCAGAAAGCTCTTAATTCAGAGTACCTCTAGGATATCATTAGGTCACAGTGCTGCATGAACTAGATAGACCGAGCTTCTGCGGGTAGGTTCTCCAGATCTCTGATCCTTCTCCTAATGTCCTTTTCTCAGCCTTCCCTGATCTGTCAGCACGACTTCAATGAAACTAGACAACAAGGAACTGTAACAAAATGAGTAAGCTCTTCAAGCAACAGATTTCTACTGTATTTCCAAGGAGTAGGAGGATGTAATTCAGTGTGGAGAAGTGAAAGAAATGGCTGCACCACGATACAATCTTGCCTAAATGCTTTGGAGACTCCAGATCCCCAGTGCATGTCAACACGCAGCCTGAAAGCGTAGCTGGGCCAGAGCACTAGGATGCATACAGGCTAACAAAATGCTCGACACAGTGAGGACGAAGTCTGCTTTGTGTCACTGGAGAAAATTAGGCTGATATCTAACAGATGACATTTGCCAGTACAAACGATTGTTCACATTGTGTTTGTCTGCTGGGAGACGTTACTAATCTGCCATGCATCCACAATACGTGCAGGTATCGAGCGCAACCTTGCTGCTGCTGGCCTCCAGCCCGCCACACAGGTCCTTCCAGGATACAAAGTTTCGGGATAATAGTCTTTTTCATTTAATTTAGGAATCTCCTTCATGCTCGTATTAATTAAAGACTAATCACATTCACTGGAGCCAGGTGCTGGACAGAATTTCTCATTTGGCTTTGCAATGCAGAGCACCATGGGCCACGGCCACACGGAGAGAAAGGCAGGAATGGGGCCCACCTCCGTTCCTGCATGTGTTACCTCTGGGCTCCCACTGCTCATTTTGAAGCACAGCTTTGGTACTGTTGCAGACTACAGCCTCACTGCATTAAGAGTCCTGTGTAAGGTGGTGTCTGTCCCAAAAGTATCTCTTACACCCGGCCATGAAGGCAAAATGCAGTCACCCTGCCTGCACTACCACTGTTCCTGCAGTCCTTCGACACAGAGACTCTGCCCTGCAAATGCAGCCACAGTCACGTAAAGCTCACCATGTAAATCAGTTGGTATTCATCACTTCTGGCTAATTTGGGGGCAATGAAGAACAGGAAGATCAGTGACTCATCCCAAATCACAGTGGAAACTCGTAACATAACTGGGAATAGAATCCTCATCTGCAGAGACCTGCATGGCATCTTCACTAGGTGGTCAAAACTCCCCAAACCAAGAATTTTGCCGCAAACACCTGACTGCACACAGGAACACAAGGGCTCAGTTTCCTTTAGCTCATTTGCAAACCAGAATCTGGAGAATAAATTCCTGTTCCTAGATAAACAGAGACTCGGTTAACGCTTTGAATCCCGTGGTTCGAAGTGGGAAGCTCCTGTCTCTTCCAGATCCCATTTAAAGCAGCCACAAAGAGCTTAGCCAGGCAGATCATGCACACAACAATCACTTGAAGCCTATGAGAAAACCCTCCAAGGGTTCATCTTGCTTCTTGAAGAGCCAACACACAGAGGAGTTCCCTGCGATGCCTTTCATGATCTCTATTGTTCGCAGGGTACTAAAGTAATGAATAGCCTTTATTTTTCCAAGTTTCAGTCACAGAATGTGCATGCTAGTATTAAAAGGAAAACAAAAGTGCAGAAATGCCAAGATACTATGTAACACACAGCCCTTCATCACTTGCATTGATGCACAGTGTTACAAATTTTATCTAATCAACTGACATTTTAAGTAGTGGAGAATTTAACAGGAATAACAATGTGGTGACAATTTAGTCTTTCTTCCCCCTCCATAAAAACACTGTCTTCTGTTTGGTCTAGATTCAGGTCAAGACACTTCACTAATTTGCTAGTCATTAAAAAGATATTTTTATACCCAGCCTGTAATATTATACTCTTCAGTGATTATGATAGTTCCCAACAGAATTCCAGACTTGAAAATGAAGGCTGGGAAGCCGAGCTGCAATTATGATACTTTAAATAATTCCACAAAAGTAGAACCACTGTTAAATAATTTATAGTCTTTGATCTTGTCACAGATCTACTGAAATCTTCACATCACTCAAGCTAAATATTTTCAAACAGAAATGGGATAGGTTACTTCCCTCCACCCCCTTCTGTCACTGCGGGAGTGCAGAAAATAACGGTGCCAGTGGCCAAATTCTTGGTTACTTTGGTGTAGGCTCCTTCAGAGCAACTTGCGTGAAAATTTTTCCTCTGGGGCTTAAACACATTCAGAGACAAGTCTTTCATCACAGCACCTTGAAAGGTTAAGAAAGGAGCGGTTATTTTTGAAACGGATTTCCCTCCAAAGTGACATTATTCCAAAGACGTTCCCTTCCAGCACTGGTGCGGCGAGGGGCAGGGGGATGAGGGGTGCCGCGGGCAGGACCGCAGCCCTGGCGAAGCTCTGCGGCCCGTGCCGGGACAGCAGGACAGGCTGGCACAGCTCTGCCCATGCTGCCAGACCTCGGCAGATGCTGTAGGACCGGACAGGCACTGAATGTGGCCCGTTTCCTCCAGCGAATGTCGGCTCCTGAAGACTGGCAACTGGGGACAAACGTGAACATGCAGCCTGTGCTAAACTGCGTGGTTAAAAACAAAATGACACACACACCCCCTGTAATTTGTGGTCTAATTAGTTACAGTCCACCCTCATGTCCCACCAGTCAGGGATATCGACTAGTCACAGTTACTCTCAAGAGCACCGGCCAAAAACCTGCTCTCTAGCGAAAAACACGTAAGATGTTTTTAACTGAGAAGCAAAGTCACATCCAGAAGCGCTGGTGTAAATCAGAGGCTTGGGATTGAGCTGTTTGGGAAGAAAAAGAAGTCACCTCTAATTAGCTGAGCCCCAGTAGCTAATACAAGACAAGATAACATAGCTTAAATGCCTTTCACTGGAGGCAAAAGTGAGGCCACGCTGAGCCCAGGAAGCCTGCGTGCATGCGGGTGTACATCCACCACTTCACCGACTGATCACTTGTTAAATTGACATAACTTGACTGTCAGGGTCCTAAGACTAATGAAACATGTAAAGTGTGGCAGAAGTAAACAGCAGCTTTCCAGGAAACAATTTGCATTCTAATTAATGCAACATGGGGCAGAAGTCATAAATAAAGGATTCAATCACAGCTCACTGTGTAACAGGCAGACTGGTTTTACACACCGGATATGACAGGCGAGTACTAATGTGGTGTTATGGAAGACGCCAGACCTAAACAAGCTATTCACGTCTGCAAGTGACAAAGAGGCACAACACCAAAAAAAAAAAAAAAAAAAAAAAAAAGTTTTCATGATGCAATTTTTCTTTTACAACTTTCCCTCCCTAGGAACAAATCACATCTTTTTTAGAAGATGACAAGTGCAAAGCAAATTTCATCTAGAGGAGTCCATGCAGGTGTGACAAACAGGATTTGAACACTACACCTTCAGGCTTTTTACCACTGGTGATGAGGACAGTAGCTGTCACACCCTGAATGTCCTGGTAAAGACTCCAGTCTCACTGTTCCAATGGCTTACAGAAGTCTTCCCAGAATAGCTGCTCCCACCAAGGGATCCCGCGCATGGTCCCTGGCCCCCCGACGGGATGCATGTGTACTAGAAGAGGGAGTGATCTGCCCAAAATGCCCTGTACAGTGCATTCAACTGAGAAACTGAATAGGAAAATACCAGAATCTGGAAGAGCTCCATAGTGTGGGAGGGTACATAAATGGCATAAACGCGTGAACACCAGCTCTGAGTCTTGCTATTATTTTTGTCAGTCCTGCCGCACAGCGTATATTGCCCACAATAGGTGGATTTTTTTTTTTTTTTTTTTTTTTTTTTAATCAGGCAGAGTTTGAGGATGGATTCCCAGTTTGCTATCACCTGTAGCCTTATTGCATCAGCACTGCGGCGTTTCAGCCATTCCCTCCTAGGGCCCGTATTACGCAGTTAATGCTGACTGGTAAGCTCTGAACACGACGGGCAGCAGAAAAGGAGGCTGGTTGCATTTAGCCACAATAAATTCATCTACATAAAACCATTCAGAAATTCAATTTTGATGTCCTTTCTGTGTGGGATAGTACATGTGGTTTACGTTACTTCAAGAACACTTTGGTAAGCACTCTGTCATATTTATTAAATGTAATCAAGTCAAGAAAAGAACGAGCAATTAAGTTACTTGTCTTCTAATTAAAAATAAACAGAATTATTTAAAATATCCTGCTTTTCCTCCCTGCTGAAACTACAGTAAAAAAACTTGCTTATATAAATGACAGATTGTTGCAAAGCAAACCGATGAAATGAAAGGGGACAGTAAACATCAGCACCCTAAAAGTGAAGTCCATTTTTGCTTTTAACTACTTTACCGCACTTGCTTCACGTTCCCCCGCTACCCAACCACAAGCCCCAAGTCTTTCCATGGAACCCTCCGAGCTCATTCATTTTTGTGAAAAATACTTCCTCAGTGGCTATTTGTTTTTGCAGCCATAGTGATAAAAAGTATTACTGGCAGAAGTCTTGGGATTATAAATAGGTATCAGTCTTTGTTTAATTTCAGTAAGCCAGGACAAAATCACTGAGGTTTCTGCACACATGACTTTCATTAGGAGCGATGTACATCTGCAAATACATCAGGCGCATGCTTTTTATTGTTCTTCAGTTGTTGGGTTTTTTTTAATGCCTTCGTGTAATCAGAAGGCTGAAAGTTTTGGGGGTGTTTAGCAAAGGTTCCAGGGGAAAAGCACCGATGACTGTGGAACGGGCAAAGTCACTGACACCAGAACGGGAACTACCAGTCTGTCTGGAAAAGTGAAAGTATTTTGTTTCGAGGTTTTTGCTTGTTTCCATTTTGTTAAATTGTTTAAAATGCATCACTTTGGTAAATGTCCATCTAACTCCAAGCGCTAATCAATGCTGTGAGGGAAGAAAGCTGAGTCTGAAAATGTAAAACGTTACTCCGGAAAGCTGCAGCCTGACAGGCAGCGACCCAAGTGCCCAGTGTCCCTCACTGAAGCTATTAGAGACCAGAGCTGACATTCCTTGTACTTCAAAGCCAGGCAAGCAGTGCCAAAAATACCTGTCAAAAAACAAGTGCAAGCTCTTCTTTGTGTCAAATCTTTCAAGGATTTTCCTTAAAATTTATACAAACGATCTTTATGTGGGGCTTGGAGGTCTTCTCCAGGGCTTGCAAGCAGTCTGTAGTAAGAACAAAGACTTAATGGAACAACACAGAATGGATACCATAAATAAAGTCCCTAACACATCAATTTTGCGATTCAAGGACATAACATTACAGCAAACAGGTAGATGGAACAGTTCAGTCCGGGTGCCAAGTTTAAATCGGCCCACCAGTTCCCCCCGTGAGCGATGCTGCCCCTTGGCCTGGGGGAAGGGCAGGCAGAGGGCAGCCCGCTCCTCCTCCTCCGCACCAGGACAGGGAGCTGCTTCCCCTCCAGGAGACCAGGCTGGGGCTTCATCCAGATTACTTTTAAGTGACGCCCTCCTGGGGTCTGCCTGGGAGTACACGGACAATGCAAAGACGTGCTCGGCGCTGGCTCTGGCAGCCGCAGCTGGCGGCTACGTCCAGCCGTGGTAACGCTTTGTAGCGGGGGCCAGGCCCGCGGACACAGTCCACCCACGCCGCCGTTCCATCGTGCCCGTAGGCAGATGACCCACTGCCGAGATGAGCAGACCGCAAAGGGTTAACCAGCCCTGGCCGGCTCAGGCGCTGGGGGAGGAGGGGGGGCATACGCCAGACTAGCAGAGGAGCACACAGTATTCACAACAAGGGAGCTAAAATTATTTGCTGTTTGGGAGCCATTTCGTGCCACCCTCAGACAAGTCTCTTGTAGAAGTCAGCAGGACGCTCCTCTGGTTATGGGCTGCAGCGGGATTTGGCTTTGGCTCTGAAGAAAAGCGATTCGTAGGGGAAGCTTCTGGTAGCAGCATGTACACAAGGGAAGCTGGGCACAGCAGCATTTTTCTTTCAAAATCTCCCCGCTCCTGAAAGGCCACCCATGGGACGCGGCCATCTCTTGCGTAGCTATTGTTTTCGGTGGATGCGTGCCACCTACTAACAGCCGGGTGGAGCAGAGGGAGCTCCCAGGCCTTGCGAAGCGAAGACGAAGACTGCCCTCTGCCTTTCCCTCTTCAGAGGCCGCCCGTAGCACAAACAAGGCAAAAAGCAGATGGCAAGGGCACGAGAGTATGGCTGCGGTATTACTGTCCCGAAATAGGCTCCCCAGCTCGTTCCTACAGCGAGCACGTCAGCAACAGGAGCCTTCCTGAAAGGGCTGGAGGGCACCCGGAGCAGGTCGCCCCAGGCTGCTCATTTAGGAGCCACATACTCCAATTTAAGAGTCAGAGGCTACACAACAGTGAATCAGGAGAAAAAAGGGACAGTTTCACACCCAGGGTGTATAAAGTTCCCCACTACCAGGCTGAGCTTCTCCATTATGGAGAGGATGGAAAGGGGGAGCTGAAAGGAGAAGGTGCCTCCAGCAGCTGGAGGAAGCCACCAGCTGAGGACGGAGGTGCAGCAAAGCTCACTCCTCTTACTGTAAAAGCCCACAGAAGCAACAGCAGGACTGACTCCAGCCCTCCCTCCTTTGAAAGGGCAGAGACCTTTCAGAGTCCCCAAGGCTCAAGAGCCCTTTCTCAAAGCAGTGTTTTAGGGAGCAGTTTGGTTTCTTTGCAGCCCCCCACTTCACTCCCACCTCGGCTTCCTCGCTGGGGCAGGGTAAGCGCTCCCTGCAAAGCAGAATGAGATTTAGCAGCAGCAGAGTTAGCAGAAGCCTGGTGCATTGAACACACGCTGCATTTCTTACAAACAGAAAACACACAAGTCATAAATCAAGGGCCGAGCTCCGAGAGGCTTGTCCCTGGAAAGGTGTCGGTGCACATGCACTCGGACGCCCACTGCCCTCAGGCTGCCTGAAGGAAGTTTTGACCCAGGATATTAATACAACTTATTTGATACAGCGCTAACCAGGCTGGGGTGCAGAGGTCTGTTTACATTACAAGACTGTGGGCCCTTGGGAGATTAACACCTAGAGAAAACGCATCTGTGTTTGTTTTGGGTGAGGCTACAATTTGTATTCCCGTGTTATCACACAAACTAGACATGATAGATAATCAATGCCCTGTGACAGCTAGCACTGAGGAACCGAGCTAGTTTTGTTTTGCAGGATCATTATTCAGCATATCATTCGTTCCATGTTCATTTATATTTAAAGTCAGATCAGGCTTTTATTTTCCTGAGACTTTTATGAATTCGTACCCGTTTTCATCTCTCATCCACGCCTGGATTATGTCAGTTCTGCGGGTTTTTTTTGCAGGACTATAAAATACATTATATTGTTGCAAAACATTACGTTACAGAAATCATACAGATGTCAGACTAAAAGGACCCTTAAGAGGCCATCCAGTCTATCTGCTTACCCAGAAGCAGTATCAAGTTTACTTCCAGCCATGACAGATGTCTGTCAAACTTCTTAAAACCTTCAGATGAGCGTCTACAACATCTCTAGGTAACCTATTTAACAATCCTACACAGAGAGACGGTTTGTAAACAGCCAAAAGCCTTGTTTTGCTACCAGTGAAGCCAATCTCTGAATTTATTTTCACCTCTCTAATCCACACCTTGGGTAACTCCATCCTTTTGAAAACACAGAGATCTGAACATAAGTCTACAGATACACTGCTCCTTTCGGAATTACATTAAATACAGAGACACAACAGCAATCTGGGGAGAGAGAACAACTCGCACAGATCAGGGTCAGCAGCACTGCTGAGAGGTAGGTGTGTGATACACTTTTCACATGCCTGAGCAAGTAAAGCACTGATCTGCTAAATCTAAGTTCAGTTTGGTTTTTACAGAGAGCCTTCTATTAAACGTGCGTGAGAATACAGCACTCCTGATCCTGTGCTCAACAGACACAGTGACTGATAGATCTGCACCCTTTCTAACACTTGCCTAGAAGACATATACCCTCCCTCAGACATATCTTTTCTAGACAAACACACACAAATGTTTCAGTCTTTCAGCACAGATCATTTTTTTTTAAAGTCTTGAATCATCTGGGTCATTTTTCTGGATTACATCCCATTTTTCTGCATCGCTTTCAACAGAAGTCTAAAACCAGACCCAAATATCCACCTTCTGACTTCTCGGCACTCAACAGAGAAGTCTTGCACACAACAGCTTTGCTCACACGCTGCATGCTAAAAGTTGCTCTTTTAATGCAATTATCACATCTTTTATTCCTGTTCCACTTGCCAGGCACTAAAACTCCATCTCCTCTCCCGCTGCCAAGTCACTGTGTGCTTACAGATTATCTGACACATACTGCTTTGCAGTTTTATAATCTGGGGGCCGTCATGCTGATAACTTTTTTCCCAGCATATCATGTTCATTCGTTCTTCTAATCCTGTCTTCTAAAGCACTTCCCTACCCTCTCAGCCTAGTGCTCTCCTGACACTTTACACGTTACCTTTCTATTCCATCATTCAAGTCAGTAATGAAAATATTGACTGGAACCAGGTCCACAGCTAAGCCTCTTCTGGGAGCAGAAGCGCATTCTCATTGCAGCAGGGCATCACACTACCTCCTTTCTCGGTGTGGGTTTTCAGAGTTTCATGCCCTCCCCTGCTATTCAGGCCACACTTCCCCAGTTTATATATGAGCATATAATGTGCCGTATTTTCAAAAGTCTGGCTTAAGCCACATTTACCACTTTCGCCTTATCCACTAAACCAGTTTCCCTGTGAAGGAAGGAAAGTAGATTGGTTTAACATGATTCGCTCTTGACAAATATGTGTTGACTTTTTTTATCACCTTATTATCTGGATGGTGCTTACACGCTGACTGCTTAATAATCTGTTCTAGTACCTTTTGAGATATCAGGGTTAGACTGACTGGTGCATAATTCCCAAGACCATTCCCTTCACCCTTTTAAAAGATAGATACTACAGTCTGTAAAAAATGCAGTGCATAAAAAAAGTATGCCCCCAAGAGAAGCAAGACTGTGAGCATCGTGATGGTCATGTACACAAATTTAGACAAGAATTGTTTAACTCTTTTTCTAGAAAGCTTGGGCAAAACCATTAAGTTAAATTTATCCTTTGCATTATCTTGGGATGAGACAAAAATAAGCAAAGTCTAAGGTACATGACCAGAAACGAATATGATATAAACAGACTCATTCATTGCCACAGAAACCCTATCACTGTTGTGTAACCTCTTCCAACCTCCTGCCAGTGGATGATTATTTCCTACAGTGTATTTTTGACTGCTTTGTTCAACAGAGATTTAAGCAAATCAGTAAATAGCTTCCCCCTATTTCCCTTGGGAAACTGTTGCATGGCTATATAGTAGTCTGGTCACATTGAAAACAATAATGCAATACTGAAACACATTTTTAATAGCAGTTAATTGCAACAACAAATATGCAGTAGTAACACTACCCCTTCTTTGTCCCATTCAGAGAACTGTTTCCATCCACAGGTATTAAACATACTTATTCTTCTATTGTTCCCCATCTGATCTCTGAATAGCCCATACTTTTCGTGTTTCCCATTGTACACAAACACACATTTGCATCTACAGAGGCTAGGAATGCCTGACCTGTTTTTTGGGTGCAGTTATACCAAGTGCTTCCCACACTCTCTCTGGTCTCCGCCACGGTTCCCGGTGGAGAGGCAAGCCTTCATCAAAGAGATGGTCTTGCAACCAGAAAGCACCAGAACACGATCACCAGTACAATCTACCTCCATTACAATGCCATATAGAACACCTTCACTTAGACACAAAGGAATGGAACGACTTCCCTTACCATCTTTGATAGTGATGCTCACACACAAGCAGCTGAGTCTAGCAAAGGTAAATCTCAACATTATCTAGCTACTGCCTAGATACTTCAGTGTATCTATATCAAAATGCCTAAAATACAGACCACAACCTGCCAGGGGAGCTTCAGCCCTCATTGATTCCAACACGTCACTTCTCTACTTTTCTCCTGATGTACTAATTTAATCCGATCCAGGTCCATTCAAATAATTCTGATAAACTGACATGTCTGGAGGAGAACAGGCTCCCAAGCCGCTTACAAGCCAACAAATACTCCACGTCTACCACCACTCCGGCTATTTCAGATACGGTCAGCCCATTTCTATTTGTAACGCATTTGGAGGCTCAGAGGTTTGTGACCAGCTGAGAATGCACCAAGTTCTCATCATCATTCTTTATACCAACCCTTGCATCTATTGAAAGAAAGTGGAATTAGTTTTGATGTTGCCTTTGGATACCCCTTATGCTGCTCTCCCTTTCAGACAGTGGCTAGGGGTGAAGTATAGCTGCAGTATCACATGATAAACCCACTGCATGAATAAACGCTGTTTCCCATTCTCCATGCATTTAAATCAGAGGTAGTTGACCTGTTTAGGATATGATCTATTCAGATAATAAAACCCACATGGTACATAGTAAAATGTTTTAATCCATGATCCATGCATATACTTCTCTAGAAACAAAGATGGTTACAGACTGTAGCATATAAAATTTGCCCTGAGCTAGAGAGCCAAAGCCCTTTAGCACAGAGACATTTTTGAATTGTGAACTTTATAAAACCCAACCCATAAGTTCTGCAGATGTAGCTTATTGCTGAGAAAAAATCTAAGATGTTAACTGCCAGTGTTAGCTCATATAAGCTGGTATTTGTAAGAAGTGTGCTGTATAACTTGTATTATTTTTCTCACCTTTCCTGTATAGTAAAACCCAGCTATTGTAAATTAAGGCTTTTTTTTTTTTTTTTTTTTTTTTTTTTTTTCCTGTGGATTTGTTTGGGGATTTACCAGGGGCAAGGATGTGGTTTTGCCCTCTGCCATTTCTAAAAACTGTACAAATCGAAGTGTATTTTGTAAAGGAATTTTACTACCTGTTTAATAACTTTTTAAAAGGCTCTAGTATTGCATCATGGGACCACGTATATGGCAGGTCTTTTCCTTCATGGATGAACAAAGAACATATCCAAGCAACGCTTAGTAACATTAATGGCAGTTGTCATCCCTTGTGCATTTTAAGCAAAGGGATCCAGAAAAGCTAGTCCGCTTGAAACATTATTTAAAGACGTGGGTTTGGACACAGACCCACACAAGCTGTTTAGCAGCAGATTATCCAGACTGTATCAGTTTTCCTTAACCTTATGGCTGCCTATGACTATAATTTAGAGTTGTTTTTATCCAACAGCAGAAAGGGATAGAAAGCGAATCAAGATGACGTGCAGAGGGATGCCTTAGACTGACCACTGCTGGCTCTTTCCTTCACCTGCCTGCAGACAGACACCACTTAGCTCTGAGTACCCGCGGTAGGACTTAGCCAGAGGCTTTTCCTTTTGGCATTTCGTGCTTTGGAGAAGCTTCTTTGCATGCTAATAAAGATGCCAGGAAGACCAGCTGCTCCTAAACAGTTTGCAGGGAGGCAGATATAATTAATTCACAAGTTGGAAGCACATTTGACAGAGAGAATTGTTTTGTTACCCCCAAACAATCGAGAAGCTCATATGTGAAATGTACGTGCAAGTACATCTGCTCTCACTTAAATCCCCTACATTTACGCTACCCTAACTGAAGACGCCGTAGTCAACTCTCATAGCCAGCCATGAAGATGATTTGCAGAATAATCCAAATACTGCTGTGCAAGGAGAAGCTTGATCAATAGGCCATAACTTAGAAGGTATGAATTTATGTTACTTAATGCTACGTCCAAGAACATTAAGACCAATCAAAGTCTACCCAGCTGGCCATGTTTACCAGGGCCTTGGCCGCCTTTGGATCATCACAACCATGACTTTCACCAAACTCAATGCCCAAGACTCACGGCAATAAGAACAGGATTATTTAAGCACTTTCCACCCACCCCTTGCTTTTTCTTTTTTTTCCAACTATATTCACATAAACTTGTCACCCATTTGCATACATTTGAACAGTCTGCCTGACTATAAGGCATCTGCACTTTTATGTTCATTTCCCTGACATCTGGAGTGCTATAAATTCAATGCTTGCCTTATTTTTGTTCTTTTTCTCTCCCCCCAAAGAAGCATTGGCAGTAGCACAAATTGATCCACTCACATTCAGATCCAAACTCAACTGGAGACTTCCAAGCTTGAATGACTCAAACTGGACCAAAAAGTTAAAGAGTGGTGGAAAAAAACCCACCAGCGGTGTCTCTGTAAGGAAGAAGCAGCATTACCATTCCACCACCACAAGATTTGAAGGAAAATACTACGGAATGACTCAAGATAAATGGCTGAGGTTGCCTCGGGGCACTGTGGCAGAGAACACTGGGGCAGGTACGACGAGCTCTCACCCACTCCTGCTGCCTCCTTGCTGGTTAAGCAGAGTCGATACCAGCACCCCAGGGAGAAACATGCCTAGGGGCAGCTCTGGGCTGACCAAGGGAGGAATTCAGCCTCCCTCCATGTCCCCCTTTGGACGACGGGACAGGTAAGGGACCACCATGGCAGTGAGCGTGGGGATACTGGACATCATACAGCGAGCACGA
The DNA here is from genome assembly GCF_963210335.1 of Falco punctatus. Lineage (NCBI taxonomy): Eukaryota > Metazoa > Chordata > Aves > Falconiformes > Falconidae > Falco > Falco punctatus. The sequence continues at coordinate 89,340,666 of NC_137584.1, forward strand.
AAGCTGTACGTTTGTTTAATGGGAATGTTTGGGGTAGCTGAACACCCAAAAGGGACGTATGAGAACCACTTTGCAAATCTCCAAGGTATTGCGACACACAATGCAAACATACAATTAAGTTTTGCAAATCTGGCCAGACACCAAAGGCTTTGGAAATTGGCTGAACACAAAGTTCCCTGATTCTTCCCCTGACTCTCAGCTTTCCCTGCAGACTGAACAAAAAAGTACAGATAATACCAGGCTGCTCATTCTTCTGTTGCCCATACACTGATATATTTTTCTTGCTCCATTGGGACAGATGAAATAAGAGAAATGAAAACAGGGCCAGTCTGGTGTCTGTTGAGGGATCATCTCTTACTAACCAAGAAATGGCAAAATCCTCCTAAAGGTTCTTTGGGGAATATATATTTTGTCCTGCGCTTTTACTGTAATTGTGTTAATCCAATAGATTTGCTAAGCAGTAAAGCGTTAACTGGCATGTCTGAGGAATGCCTATTGGGTAATGCGTTTGCATGGGAAGAGGACTGAAAATGCAGTTTACATAAGGGCGTGGACCATATGTGACAAAGAATACATTATAGTATATGTTTCCTTCATGGTAAAATATGATGAGGTAATGGGGAGCAGGGTTAAAAGCTGAGGAGACTATATTTATGCGTCAAGTTCAAGAGGTTGTTTTAATTTCTAGACCCGATCAATGACGACAAACTTCTGCTCTGCTTCTGTACACGCTCCAATAGCCTGGGAAAGATAGCTACCGCGTGTCCTGCTCGCATTCATTTCTGCGCTGGACTACTTTTATTCTCTTAAACCGTCATTTCAAGTGGAAAGCATGGTGCCAAGCATGACAGAAAAGGCAAGCGGAGAAGGGAAAAGAATGAAGTTAAATTACATGGGATTAACAATAACGAAAAATTCTGGGGGCTAAATCAAACCTGCAGCAACTTTGCCTACCGCTCACCTACACATCTTCCCTCTGTCTAAGAAATCCCTCATTTGATCCAATGATTGCCTTCGCAAGCTGCAGGGTGCATCAGGGGAACATTTTAACAGTTTCATTTTCTCTCCTACTGAGTTACGCTACCCACAGCTTCTAGGATCACACAGGATACGAGAGCCCACAGCTTTTCCTTTTTTTTTTTTTTTTTTTTTTTTTTTGCTGTTGTTGCCTGCTTTCACTGCTAGGGCTCAAGTCCTGTCAGCAGAAGCTTTGCAGCAGATGCACAGGGAACCTACCTAACGTGTTACAAACTGACACAATTCCAGCAGTAGCCAGTGGTCTCACATAATGCAGTTATTTTTTCCAGGCCTGTTTTCTTCTTCCAGCTGAGTTCCCAAAAGGCAGCAATGCTTTAATGGACCCACACAGTGAAAAAATGAGCAACAGCAGCATCCAAAAGGCTTTTGTTCATTATTGCAACCAGCCTTTCTGGAGCGCTCAGACGAACTGGAGGGTGAGCTTGGCTAACGTTCCTGCCTGAAGTATTGAGAGTGCCCGACTCAAAGATTTCACACGTCAGAGCTACCCCACGTTCCACTCCACTACTTAAAACCCTAACGAGAAATGAGCGTATCAAAGTGCGTGAGGTGCCTCCGATACCTGCCCCTTTCCTCTCCCTTCCTTCACCTGAGCACACCTGGTCATCTCCAAAGATGAGAGGTCCTGACTCCAGGTTGTCACACAAGGGCTTTTGTAAAGCATGAGGAAAATCTGGGCCAGCAATACAGCACAACGCAGCCTTGCCACTGTTAACACAGAGGAGATAATCTGGGGCTCAGGATTGATTGTCTGGGGGGTTGTTGGGTTTTTTTTTTAAGCAACCTACAAGGATCTTCATGTTCAGTAGGATCTAAGATTCTGAAAGCCCTAGCTGACTCCAGAAACCTCTGCCAAAAGGTTTTCAAATCCACATTGACCAACGTCACAATAAGGAATTTCCACCACCTACAGAGCTGTGGCTCACAGCAGACAAAGCCTTGTCCATGCTCGATACAAGAGGCACAGCCGAGGTGAGAGCCTGCTTGCTCCACACGAAGCCCCGTCAAACGCAAAGCCAGTAATCGAGATGCCAAAAGCTCACCCTGGCACGGCTATGCTGAAAGGCTGCCCATACCATGCATCTTTCCTTCTCACTATAAAAACAACACCGGGGTGGAAAAAAAATAATCCCTTAATTTCTCTGAAGCTCCACACAGGCAGTTACCTACAGGCCATGCCTACAGCCGCTCCCCCCCGCCGTCCCTTCTGCCTCCTCCAGCGATGGCACAACGCGCCAGAGGAGCAGTTTCAATTACTTGAACAATGATCTTGGAAGTAAAATATTTCCCTCCTTGCCACAAATCTCTATAAGTAGCGAAATAAACACCACAATGTGCCTTCTTCCAACAGCTGGAAAATTATGGTCTGACTAAAATGACATCATTGTGTTTTCCTATGGAATTTCTGTGCTGTGAGATTGCAGGGAGAAACTGCGTGGTGGGCTTGAGGTGCGGTGGGAGACAGTGTTGTAGCGAAGTGGGCGAACAAAAATAGGTGAAACTGTCTTAAACAGGCCTTTCTTGCAGAGCAAATGCTTACACAAAACCCCAGAAAGATTCCTTAAAAACAGATCAGGCAGGCTGTGCTTTGGCTTACAGCCATTCCTCAGTTCCAGCATTCAACAGCCCCGTCCTAGCTCTGAACGCATGACATTATGTTCCTCAGCATCTTATATTGTTCTTCCCCTCTGTCCTATTACGTCACTGAAAACAAAGAAATGGAAAATAAACCCCAGTGAGAAAATACCTCTGTCAGAGCAATGCTGCAATTCTACCAGCGTTTCAAAGGTGATGGCACTAAATCTACACCCTTAATTACACGCTCGGTTGTGGATGTCATCGGAAGGTGTGCAACCGCACTGGGTAGGTATATGCAAACCCCTTCATTGCACAGAGGTCACATGGAAAAGAAAGATTTGGTCCTAGCAAGTCAGAGTCAAGTCCCAAAACGTGACTCTGGACCAGAAAAGACAGGCTGCAAAAAGTCTGATGGTAACGGAGTGAAAAACTGAATTTGGGCAGTTGGTGAGAAGAGACACAATTGCCAATTTCCATCAAGAGCTGGCAAGTTCAGTTTTTCATTGTCACGGTATTCAGAACTGTAAGCTTTGGCTAATTACTAAACTCAGCCTTGGTCAGCACTGTGCAAATTAAAAAAAAAATACACTTTTTTGCTTCCCTGATATGTTTTCCACTTCCTTACCATGCCAGGGCCTTGTGCGCAGTGGGATAGCCAGAGCTACCTGATTTTCACGCCCTGGCCCAACAGCCCCCAGTATCATTAAAGGTCTGATCACCTTCACTGGAAGTGTCTCCAGCACGATTCTCAGTAGTATTCAGTGCAATTCAGTAGTGCAATTTGGCACTCTGTAGATGGATCGAGAAAAAATACTACATAGATAAATTAAAAAATCACTGAAATGAAAGAGAAATTCTGAATTGTCTTTGGTGATCACTGTTTCATTGTAAACGACCTACTTACTCCAAATCATAGCTGTGGGAAACCATCAGCAGCACCGGTGCTGCCTTCAGGCAGTAATCAGGCTGAACATGAAAATCAGAAATTAAAAAGATCACGCAAATAAGAGAGAAAAGATATCTTTGCTGAAATTCCTCTTCTCTTTTAACCCCTCCAGGCGGCCTTGAAAAATCTTCTCAATGCCCCGAAAACACCACAAATATCTTCAAAAGCTCTGGTTTCCATACTCTTTCTCTTACTTCTTCCTCCTGCCTCTCCCAGTTTTTCCTACTCTGATGAGTAATTGCATAAACAACCCAGGACAGCATAGCTAAAAAGTCAAGGTGTACATGAACACTTCCCCCAAAGCAGGGATAACACTCACTCACCTCACAAAGTTTTTATACATTCTTTTTTTTTTTTGTTATGCAAATGAGTGATTATCATATATTCAAACCTGAAATTCCATACTTCATTTGTTAACTTGTCTTGCTGCTGTTATTTATGAGCAATCCCGCTTATGTCAATCACTGTATTTAGTGGGGTCAAGAAGAAAGAGCAATGAAGGTCTACCTTCGATACTTCGACAATGAAGAACAAATTTGAGGTATAAATGTGCATCTCACTTTAATGTATCCAGCCCTATATATAAACATAATTTTGTGTGATTTATATCCCTAATTAGATTCCCATGGCAACATTCTTCAGCTAACAATGTGTATCATAATCACCTTTTCTTCATACAAATGATTTCCTTAACTTTGCATGCATAACTTAGCAGCTTTTATTTTTAAAACTCATGTTAACAGTTTCTCTCTTGTTACCAGTAGGGGTGCTATGATAAGAAAGTAATTTGCTGTAAAAATTACTCATTTGTCAAATAAGCATTAAAATAATTGTTCCCCTTTTGACTGTTACCCTGCTGTTTCCAGTCATTTTCAAAAACTAAATTATTTACTCATTTGAAAGTTCAGCTGTGCATATTTTAATTGATATTCCCTCATAGGACTCATATTGTTAATGACAATAATTAACCCGAAATGGCTGCTAAATAATTATGCTGAAAAGATACGAAGTATTTGTGCAGAAAGTAAAATCAGCATTTGAGAAACCATCAAAACGTACAACTTTCCTATTTTATGGCAACGCACAGTAATAGTTCATAATCAAATTAAGGATGGAAAGGAAAAATGTAGATTACATGCTTTGATGCAGAATACTTTATGTTTCCAATATACTATGGTATTCTAGCTAACAATGAGTACTCAGTCATTTTAATAAATCCCTAGTATTGCTATTCCAGATAGTAATATAAAGTATTCTCATGAAGTCAGTGCAGTTAGGAATGTAGTAAACTATCCATTAATAATATTTCTCTGCCATCTATCTATTGCCTTTCATTCCACGGAATCAGACCCCTATAATAATTTATAGCTCATGGAATTAATGCTGAAGGCTTTCTTCTGGCAGGCGTTGTTGATGTCAATGATGATAGCTAAAAGCTATTCAGGCCCAGCTTCTTCCCCCCGACACAGCACAGCCAGACGCATTGCCGACCTATTGTTTGTGTAACCGCTACACTGGGGCAAAAACAGGATCAGTTTTTATTCAGCTCCTCTGCTTGTCGATAGCGTGAGTTACGGACGAAGCCAGCTCCGCACGCCCTGCTAAATAGAGACAGGATAGGTTCGTCTACACGGGAAACAATCCGAGTTAAATAAGAATGTGATTTTAATGGGGGGGTTCTATACAGAACTATATTAAGCCCACGTGGACTCACTCATTCAAAATTAAAATAGCTCTAATTCACTTTAATCTAATTCACTGCCAAAGACCACAGAGGGGTTTAAAGTTGTTTAATCTATTTGAACAGCTCATTTGAATCCGCATGCCTGAGTGTCCCCACAGACACCCACACGGACAAACAAAAACCCAACAAAGCAGCGGAGAGGTTAGGAGGACGTTGGCAGAAAGTCTTACTTCGTGGCTTTTTGATAGAAAGTTTGGTTTCCAACTACATCATCTCTTTGAAGAAGGCGTCGACATCAAGTGCTCCTAAATTTCAGCTGGAAACTAAGAATAAGAAAAAAGAATGAAGAATAAAGAGTAAGGATGCATCTGAACTGACAGTGTAAGAGTCACCAACTCCTGACAGTTTGCTCTCACCGGAGGGAGGGTGGGCTGGAAGGAGCCACAGGGTCTCTGCTTGGAGGCCTCTGTGGGTGTTGGCAACACAGAGCTCTGCAGTTCGGTGTTGTTCACAGGAGTTCACAGTTCGCAGGAGTGAAGGCTGGTCATGCTCCCGCCTCTGGAGAAGTGCCGGGCCTTGTAAAAGGAGTAGATTTTCTATAGGTGTTAGTTTTTAAGACTGGAGAAGCAAATAGATGGCCCACCTCACAGGGATGTCATGGATTCAGCACGGATGCATTGCAAAACTTTGCAATTTTGAGCGTGTTCACTGTAAAGCTCCCTCTCTTAGAATCAAAGGAATACACGAGTCTTTTAAAGCAAGTGAATTTCTGTTCTTCGCTGTAAAGCAGAAAATTCTTAACTGAGTGCACTCCCAAGGTTAAAAAAAATATACATATTTGTAAAAAAGTCTGGTGCTTTTGACTAAGTAATTCCTAATTTTTTGAATGCTTTCAGTTGGTAAAATGCTTCATTAGAGCAATTTAAATACTCCTGGTCAGAGAATGTTAATATGAACGCATCTGTCTTATTCACTTAAATTGCCTCCACAATTCTTGTACGTTTTCACATGCATCTCTGGGGGTTTGCATGTGTAATCAGCAGCGTTCAGAACCTAGCATGCCTCTGTGAAAGTCTGGCTCATTTCGAGCTACCTTCCACATCCACTAAGTTACATTTTGGGTTTTGAAATTTAAGACAAATAGCCAACAGAGAAAGAACTTATTTATGAAAAAAAAAAATAAATTATTTTAATTGCTCAACCTATTGCTGTCTGAAAAATAAGTGCAAGCTATTACTGGCACCAGATGACTCCCAGTTTTCACTGGCCAGCAAAGCTGCATCTGCAAGTTCAATAAGATCAGTAAACAGTGTAGGTTAAGTAACTGGTTACTAATATTTTCCTTGAGCTACAAAACTTTTAAACAAACAACAACAACTGTGATCGCAGTAACCTTCCAGAGGTTAACAGCATGCAGGTGGTCAATTTGAGTTAAATGCAAAACAGACGGCTGCGGCTGAAGATCTTGGTTAATTTTGCTTCAGGAATTGGGTCTTCTTTCTCAAAAGCCTCAATGATACAATACATAAATGTCAAAATGACAAAAATAAGGAAGTATGTCATAGACTAAGCATTTTAATGCCTTTTCTGGCTCACTTTTGCAGGCTGAACTCTGTTGACCACATTTGATGGCATCAGTACTCCGAGTGGCTGTGCGCATGAGTTTTTAATAGCTGAAATAAATGGAGATGGCCCATCAACTAACTGAACTGTGCTGTGGGCTTGTATTTTAAACCACTGGTATGATACATTTTATACTTCATTTACAAAGCCACTTTGCTGACCTTGTGAGATAGCTCTAAGTATCGGTAATCAGATATTAAACTGGAAACAGGTTCCAAATCCAGCTACTGATGGCATAAATAGTGATCAGAAAGGATTATTCATATCCTTCCAGCGACCTTTTCTACAGCAAATCACTCAATTTATTCCTAAGTAGACAGGTGTATCTAATATCACTGGTGACCACCAAAAAAAGCTGTTTGGAAGGTCCTCCCAAATAAGCACAGATTAAAGAGTGACAGGAGCTGAAAGCTCTCTAACCCAAGAGAAGTCTTTTCTCCAGCGTCATTGAGAGGGGCTGTGAAGGGAACCTGGGTAGATAGGCATTCTCAGGATAAAAAACAGAAGTTCCAGGTCTTGCTCCCAAATACGTCTGAACCGAGCACCTGTGAAGCATAGCATAGGTCTGGTTCACAGTGGACAGAGCCTGGCAGAAAATGGAAATTTTCCATTTCTGGAATTACTGGAATTGAAAATAAAAACAGAGGAGAAACACTGAAAAGTCCTTCATCCCACATCAAGCTTTGGGCAGTCCAGCGCACAAAGCATTTGCTTTAAGACCTTTTAGCAAAATGTGGTTCGAAACCAAGCACTCTCTTCTGGGATCTCCTGCTCACTCACCAGCCTATCTGAGCACCACCGTTGCAAGCAAGCTAATGCCTAAAACCCACAGGCGCGCACTAGATGCCACAAAGAGCAAGGGACACAGGCAGATAAAAGTAGGACCATGACTTGCCATGTATACATACACCAGCCAGCACTTGGACTCCATGGAAAAGCACCGGCAGTTCTGAAACTTGACCCTACTCAGAGATCCACACTGAAGCTGAGCAGCTGCCAGTAAATAAATACAAATCCGTTGTCAGGGTGTTTCGTAACAACTAGTTCCTTAAAGCTGGTAATACTCATCCCCTAATGAAGCAATATCCCTCTAGGTACAACTGCTTCTCAGGCTGCAATATCATCTCCCGATCTACTGCGCCACATCTCAACCGAGGGCATGAGCCATGATGGCTCCGGCGCACATACGGCAGCATGGTGCCAGCAAGGTCCGAGCACACGGCATCCAGGTATCTTCCAGCGGCCGCTTCACATGAGGCAGTGGGAACGGTGAGCTCAGAGGGATCTCTGAAGTGTATCATCGCCTTGCCATTTATGCAAGATTCACAGTGTATTAAAACACAAAGTTGGTCGTTGTGCTGCTTATGAAAGACACGCTTCCTCTGCGCACGTGTGCTACACGCTGCCAGACGATCCCTCCGGCGTGCCCCCCGCACCCGCAGGTATGTGCTGGTGCTAGAACAGAGCTGAGCACATGCACATCGCCTAGATGTGTTTTTCCCAGCTAGCCAAGCTGGGTGGGCGAACCTAAGCAGGGAACGCTGAGCTCCAGCTGTAGCGTTTCCATTACTGGCGGCACCAGTTGTTCTCTCCTCTTTCTGCTCAGCCAAAAGTTTTCAGAAAACTTACAGGAACTTCATCACCTCCATAAAATCTGGTTTAAATTGGCCAGTTCAGAATTTATTAGGGAAAACAAACACTCCAACAAGCTTTTAACGCACTCGTGAAGTCTTCTACTTCAGCAAACACTTAGCCAATTCAGTGAACAATTAAATGCTCTGAAAATTTTGAACCTCTTAAAATGCAGATAAACCTGTGCTGCCCAGCATTATCCCTTTCCAAAGACACTTCTGTTATCCTTGCCATTTATCTACTCTGTGTGCCTCTAATTTCAGCTGGAAAAAGCAGGGAACTGAGATGTTCCTCCGAAAATCAGCAGCACTTCTATCGCCAAGAAACTGAAAGAACAAGGTTTTGTATCTCACCTGAAGCAATGGAGCATCGATTCCTTAAAGAGACGATGATTGTTACAAGCAGCAACTTTAGCTTCAGCTCCAAGGCAAGAACATGCAGAAACGGACTACATGACAAGAAGGACTACTTTTCTGCCTCTTCAGCCTCACCCTGCATTACCTGCGAGTGATACATTACAGAATTGGATGCCAGAAAAGTGCATTTTAGAATAAAAAGTATAGTGTTTCATAATTTGATTTAAATCAATTATACCATCTCTCACTGGAACGCTCATGAGCTTCAGAAATACAACATATAAATGAAACCAGCTGCTCTGGATACTCTTTCCTTGGGATAGATTTCACTTGAACTCAATCAGCTTTCCTCTGTAGCACATTATTGTCATGCAACATCAGAGAGGGGAGCACACAGTACTGTATGAGTTACTGAAAGGTAACCAGTTACGGTTAAAAAAAAATGCAGAAGATGAAAACTCTTTCTCATAATGACTGGCTAAACTCTGAGGAATTAATTAATTCCTCTGGGGCTGACAGGGAAACTGAGGATTGGCATGCCAGCAAAATCCATCAATTTATAGCTATTTACTACATCACATAATCTTCCTGATTTGTCGCAGTCTTGAGCCCCTCTGTGCCCAACAGCACGGAGGTCTGCAGCCTCTGGGATGAAGAATAATTACAAGTGGAGAAACACATGCAACCAAAGCTCCGTTCTTTAATCTCCAAGTATAATGCATGTGTAGATTTTGGCATCCCTCTTAAAATGATTGTTTGCAATTAAATACCGTATCTCAGTGCTTAGATACCATGATAGCTGATCTTTTCATAAATCAGAACAAATATATAAAGCAAAATCCTGGCTGTACTTAACAGGAGCACTGCCAGCCACTTTAAGGGAGCCAGGGTTTCATGCACAAGGTTTTCAGCAGCCCAAGCTGTCCAGTGCTTTGGTTGCAATATTTTCAACTCCATTTCTCATCGAGCCCTATTTTCCCACCCAGCAGCTGCTGAAGTGTTGTGCTGAGATGCAACGGCACACTGACCTCCCAGCCGAAGTAACACAAAAATATGGCCCGTTAAAAGAAGGTACAATTCCAGCTTCAGCTGACCAAACCCACCTCTACCTTTGATCGCCCTGTCAGTGCCCGCAGCCTGGCCTGTTTTAAGGCTGGTAAAGGACTGTTCATTTTAGGAGGGGGACAGACACTCCAAGCCAGAACAGTTAGTGATGCAATGACAGCCTTTACTCTCCATTTCCCTGCTTTTGTCAATTTGAACCAAACCAAGTTTTCCTGACTCTTCCCTTCCCCTCACTGGAAAACCATTCTTCCCCAACATCTTTAAAGAGGGTCAGGACAAATCAAAGCCCATTGCTCTCTCAGGCACTTCTCCGTTAAGTCACGCCAGGGTTCTGCAAGTGCTGCTCTGCAACAGCTCACACTTCTATGCGCTCCCTGACACGTCTCCATACACCACCCGCTCAGCTTCTTTGAAGCACTGCAGAGACACGTGGCAAAACAGATGGTACCTTCAGTTCCGCCACACTCCTCCTCGTGCAGACCTGTTAACCATCACACAATGAAACAAAGCTTCAGGGGACACCCACACCCTCTGAATTTATGCATGTAGATTCCCCTGGGCTCTTTCAGTAGCCTGCGGGGTGACACAGCCCCCTGCAGATGGAAGGGGGTGCTCTGGCTGGGTTTCTGCTCGGAAGCACCCCCAGGAGCAGCCCTCCAACACTCTTCTTGGAAAGGTAAACGGCCCGTTACCTCAAGCAAGGAAGTATTGCCAAGCCGCGGAGAAGGCAGAGGGCATTAAGTACCGCCACCACAAACTCTAATACTGTTCTTACGGTTCACACTATTTTAGGGTTCATTTTGAAAACATACAGAAACTAAACAAAGAAAAGAAAACTCCACCTCTCTCCCCACCCTTTGTTTGATCTTTCCTTAAAGAAACAATCATGTTCTGATACAGCTACTCATGTACCTTCTCTTACCATATTATCAAAGTGTCTTTCTTCCATAGCCCTACAGATGTGAGTTCCCTTCAAAGCAAGCAAATACCTCATTTTACAGCTAGAGTACTCAAAGAGCAGCAAAGAATCTGCCTTCCTAAAGATCTAATGGCACCTGTAGCTGAAAATAAGACAATTTTCATAGCTACCGTCTGCTTAACTTTCACTGATACCAATAATTTAGAACATAAAAGTGGGTATCATATACAGTAAGTAGTGACTACGGAGAGTCAAGTGAAATAACGCTTTATTCACTAACAGGCTAACAAATTGTTTGCATTAATATACTTAAATACTTGTATTCCTAAGTAGTCTGTACCAAAAATGTGTTTGTATAGGATTAACAACATCAAATTAATATGTATGGCAAGAGAGCAGCTTCTACAACTTGACAATAAAAACTCAAATGAAGACATAAATCCAAATGTTCACGTGAATGAAGAGAGAAAAGGAGGAGGGAGCAGAAAGGGACAGAATGGAAGAGTGGAAAAAGGAGCTAACAGTCTCTTTACCAAGAGGCAAAGCAGGTTAAAAAGGCAATTCTCTTCCTTTGCCTGAAAAGATAAAAAAAGCAGATCCTATTGCTAGAATATTCAAAGTAACCACAAATAAACAAAATTGTTTTGGACAAGAACAGATTATTACTGCAAGTCTGACTAAAGTACAGTGATTTTTTTAAAGACTTAAAAAATGTTTGAGGAATTGGAGGACAACCGTAAATAGGAAAAATCTTAATACCAGGGAACTTACCCACTAGTTAGCAGACTCACCCTCATGTTCTACGGCACATTCACCTGATGTCCCACATGGCACAGTGGCCTCAACACCCCTCATTTCTTTACCACTATTTAATAAATCTTATAAACACACCTTAAAGCAAAGTAGGTCAAGGAAGTAGGTGTTGTGGTATATCTTAAGTAACATTTTCTTCAATGAGAAATGGAAGTGGTGAGGTTGGCCCCCAATAACATCACAGAAAGGGGATGGGAAGGCTCTAAAGTTTGAAGAATGACTCTCCCGAAATGCATGTCTGACCTGGGAACCCCTGTTGTACACGGCAGAGCTGAGCTGAAGTGGAAAGAGGGCTCCAAGAAACAAGCTTCGGGTTTTCAGAAACAAAGACACTAGTCAACTGTGTCCTGGAAACGACCTTAGATTTAACTGCAGGGATCTACAAACTCTCCATTGTTAAAACAACACTTTCAACAGCTGAAGCACTACCCCATGTAAAGCATATTTATATATATATATATATATATATATATATATATAATATATTTTTTTTTTTTTGGACAGATGGGTCTCCCTCCAAAATCTCAACTTATTCCAGATTTCAGCACTGGACACTTTGTCTTTCACAGTATCTAAGTTAAATACACTTCTGGCTTAACGGAGCTATCTCTTTAGAAGACACCCTTACTTTCAGTGGTGGAGATGGTATTCAAGGACCACATAGTAGTAGACGATGGCCATTGAAAATACTGTATTTCCTTAGAAAACACCAGCAGAGGGCTGGGGAATATGGTCAAGAGCCATCTTGCAGAGGAAAATCCACCATGTGGACATCGTATTCCTTAAGTGTAATATGAGACACTGAACTTTTATTTCTTCTGGTCAGGGGAATAATAGGAACTATGCTTTCAACCATTTTGCTGAAGGACCTGCAAGGCTGCTCATCTGACCATAAAAGCAAATCCCCTCACTCTCAAAAGACAGAGCAGTACAGAAATTAAACTAAGGTCAAGAGTGCTTTCAGCATACCTCTTAAAAACATACTATAGATGTAACAGGTGAAGATTAGCCAGATAGACATAAATGAAGTCATGTTGATAAGACTGCTCTCATCTTACCAAAGAATGGACTGAAGATGATCCTTAAAGCTGACCTGGGACCTATCGGAAAGGCCATGAAAAAAATAACATAGATTTAAGTGTCCTGCATTCCTCCTTTCCCTTTTTTTTTTTTTTTTTTTTAATTTACTCTTTCCTTTTCTCAAACTCCAAGTTACAGAGAAGCAGATGCACTCCTCTGAACCCTGCACTTCAATATTCAGCAACCACCATGGAAAGCTGGGCAAAACATTTCTTGTGCCCTCAGGAAGCTGATGAAATTTGAAAAGAGAAAAAGCACACAACTTTATTGAGGTCGGTGCAAGCCAAGAGACTTGCAAGTTGCATGTCGCTGTTAATCAAAGTGACTGTGCCAACATGATTAGAATACCCACAAAACCAAGCCAATCAAGCAGCTAACTGAGGGAGACCACGGAGCAGATAGCAAATACCACTGGAGTTGTACATTGTCTCAAAAGATTATCACTGCAGTTGTTCAAACTCTTGTGACCAACAAGGGATTCCAGTGACTCACTCCTATTGTGTTTCTGCAGCTCAACATTATGTCCCATGCATATTCTGGAGCTCCATAGCACCACATGTGTATAACAATGTGCTGCGCTTAATAAAATATCTTTGCGGTAAAAGAAGTATCAAAAATATTTGCACAATAGCAGAATGCCAGCCGAGCACTGGACTACATTAGAACAACTCATTGGGTGCCATTCCAAAACAGCATCTGCCATGGCCCCAGGAAGTAGCTCTTAAAAAAAATAAGAGATTTTTCTGAAAGATCACAGCTTTTAACATACCAAGGAAACTTCAAGAAGAAATTAACATATGACTCACCTCCCTGAGGTCTGTCCCATGGTTTCATTATCAGTCAAGCAGAATCCTTTGTTGCAAAAGGAGTTCAAAGTGGCCACTCCATCCATGTGCCATGCTGAATACGCAAGTCTTCATGTACACACAGCTTCGTTAAAAAAAGAAAGAAGGTAGGATAACATTTAAAAAGAAAACAAACAGCTTCTTCCACATTGGAGCTGGAAAGGCCAGGAAAAGCCCATACACCTCAGTAAGGGCTGGAAAAGAAGATGGTCCCTTTTCAGATGCTCTGAACGCTTTCCCAAGAAAACGACGGGCTGCAGCTGGGGCACACCAACCAGCTGCTCTGGCAAAGGTCGCAGAGGGAATGACCCCCTGCTAGTTCAACAGTGGCCGTTTCCTAAATAATCTTCAAGCAGCGAACAGCATGTAAATGCTTCTTCCCCTGCAGGATTCAGGCAAGAAAGTGGGGCCTGCATCTTCACTGCTGGTGTCTTCCTGAAAGTACCGCTTGTGAGCAGAGCAGTGTCCTCCTCAGATCAGAGGAACCAGGCGTGTTGAAACTAAAAGAGGCTTAATTGGCAACCTAGAAAGGAATCAGAGTCCTCCCATCCGAGAGACACAGTTTGGGCTCCTGCCACAACTGAAGAGGCAGATGTAACTTCTGACACTGACAACTGCTGAGCGTAGTATCAGATGAAGGTAAGAGCTAAGAGGGAAACCCTCTGTACATCAATCACGTTATAGAAAGAAGGCACCATGCACAGTAAGAATCTAGGCTGAGTTAAAGGTTAAAAACAAAAAAGCATCATGACATCAGGTTTTTCCTTGGATGACTCGGGGGAGGAAGGGGGTCTGTGTTTTCTAATTAAACAAAGTCCTGATAGAAAACTGCATGCGCAGACAGAGGGTCCTCTAACATCAGATTTGGTCTGCTGGAGGGTGGATGAGCAACAGGTGGGAGCCCTGCAGAGGAAAGGCAGGTTTCTAGGAACGCCGCCCCCCCCCCCCCCCCCCCCCCTCTTTTCCCCCAGCGGATGGTGGCACAGGAGCCTCTCGTCAGGTAGGGACTGCACCGAAAATATTCACCCTCCTCTCTCCTGTTTTCTTCTTCCTTTTCAGACTCCTGCACTGAGCCAGCAAACAAGATATGAGGAGCCTTATGCACAAGGTGGGAGCAGAGCCGGGCACTAAGCCACGGCAGAGTGCCAGCGCACACGCAGCGCCCCCCCCCCCCCCCAACCAGCCCCTTCCCTGCTTTGCAGGCCAAGCAGCAATGGGACACAGCGGCTTATGACTTCCACTCTCTTGTGGACATCCACATCCCTGGTGTGGTAACTACTTGCCATCACTGCACTGTCAAAAAGCTCAAATCGGGCACACATTGTACGGTGAGAACCCTGTTCTCCATAGTAGGCCTTGAAAAAAATTAGGTAGCTAAAAGAATGGATATAACAGACTGCAACTTCACAGCCTCTTTGAGGTCCCCCACTACCACGGAGACAGAGCATCCTGCTCACAATGCTCCACAAAAGCATCCAAAATATAAAAAGCTTAAAGTGAACTTCTCAAACTTTAAAGCATCACTGGAGTTTACCATGAAAGGTGCACTGTGCATACATATAGAACAGAAACCCTGCAACACACAAAGCTTTCTACAGATATTCAAGACACCCTTTCAACTTTTCTTCACTTAAGCAAAACATCACTGAAGCAATGTTAATCCTCTTGTTTACAGTTACACCCAAGAAAGAAAGGGAATTCACAGCTTCAGATCAAACAGATACACTAAAGGAAGCTATTTAGCATCACTAAGGATAGCACCCTATAATTACTGTATCAGAGAGGTTGCATCTTCCGACGCAGGGTTTGCTCTAGGAAAAAAGAAACAGGGAACTTCGTTCAGCTGTTTCTGCCTCAGCCTCCTATCTAGTTAAAACTCAACAGTAACAGAAAGTACCAGTTTACCAACCACTGTTTCAGGAGCTCAGATCATCAGGAAGCTCTATGAAAGAGGAAATATTGCTAAAGCAACACCTAAATTATAGAGCAACCAAACGCATCTGCACACCCAAATAGAAATATTTTTACCCTTGCACCTGCAAAGCACAACTGTTATCAGGGACATGTTGAAAATGAAGAAGAATTCTTGAGGAGCTCGGTGGAAATGTAACCATTGATAGTAAGACCCTGAACATCCTCCAGCCTATGCACAAGGTCTGATTAACCTCCACAGAGTATTTTTTGGGCAACACGGGTGCATGCTTTTCTGAAACTGTATTCACAGTACCATGGGGAGGTGGCAGGACCTTTTGCAATGCTGACAGCATTTGAGTAGAAAACTAGGCTTGGTACTTCAGTTCTTGGGGGCAGCTCTAGATTCAGAGTGAACGTCAGACTACTGTAAATGCTCTAAACCAATTAAAAAGGAGACAATCTCTGACTCCTAACTTAGTTAAAACTCCCACTGAAGTTCGCAGTTAATCACTTATTTACCAGAAGTCATCACAAAGTCCACAAGATGTGTAAGTCTCATGCTCCTTCAATATCAACAGTCTAAATACAATGTAGGACTCATGGTAGTAGAAGATCTCTTCACATTTTCATAATCTCCACGAGGAACAAGAAAAATAGAAGGAAGCATGCTCCTTTGAAAACCAATGGATTTTGCTGGCAGCTTCACTCGAATAATCCCTGTTGCATTAAAATCCCAGTGATGCAACTCCTCTGTGCCCTTGAGAAACCCCATTCTCTTTCAGCAGCTGAACATTCAAGATCTACAACATAAAGCAATTGGCCTTTGAATGCAGGTTGCTTCATTTTAAAACATTACTGCTCTTTGATGTTTATCTGTTTAAAAGAGTTTATTGCAGCTAATTCACAGCAGGAGTGCCCTGTGGCATCCTCAAAAATTATATTAAAAATATAAAAGATAAGAAAGGAAAACATAATAATTATATAATCTAATTTTTTATGGCTACACAACAAAAATTAAATCCTAATTTTGTAATGTATATGCATAGAACTATTTCTGACACATACCAAAAGCATGAAGCCATCGTACACAGGCCTTTTTATTGGAAAGTCTGACAACTGAAACAGCAAGAGGCCAATTCCGTATTAGTTAGGTTTCAACTTTATTTAGAAAATGAGCTCCAAGGATAAGCCAGAAACATATGGATGGAAGGTTGTTATCCGCAAACAGAGTCAATGTGCAAATGGCATTTTTTGATTTACTAGAAATAATACGACAACAACTGCTGCAGTCACTCCCCTGCACCACTTACATTAAATTCATTACTGACTAAAAATAGCACTTTTTTCCTAATTGCATGCTGTTGCACTGCCTTATGCCATCTGACAGATGTCCGGTGCAACTGCGTGCCCAGGCCAGACGTGCCACCTGAGCTCTTTCTTACAGCACCCACTGGGCTGCAGCAGCAAGGTGCATCACCCCAAGGGTGGCAGTTGGGAGAACTCCCTCTTAACAACTTGAGATGCTAGTGGCATGGACTGCTCCGGCCCATGTCCTGATCTGCTCAAGGCATTACTGAAGGTGGCCACAATACCCCCACAGATGTATTCGGAATCAAACCCAGCCGTTAAGAGCTGAACACTACATTGTGCCAAGCCCAAGGTAACGTATACTTAATAAAACACAACACCATTATAAATGCTTTTAACTTTAACTGTACCTTTTGAAGGCAGAAACTTGAGGGCTGCATCTTGAGTTGCTTCCTGAGTAACGAGTTTGGTTCAGCTTCAGTACAGGTCCATTATGACCAAGTGATCCAATTGCAAGCACCGAAGAAAAGGTTGTAAATGGCAAAACTCAAAAGAGGGATGCTGTAAAAATCAAATACTCCCCAGAACAGGGCCCTTCCACAGTAGTGGTACACAGAAGAACTGGAAAGAGGTATGGCTGCACCACCTAACACTGCAAGCAAAATCAGCATTTTAGAAGCACACTGTGCAGAAGCTATCACAAGGGGAAGCCTCAACTGGCAGACCTTCCACCGAGTCATCCCTCTCAGAACAACCCCTCAAAAGAGCCCTTCTGAGATGCTTTCCAGAAGTCTGAGGATTAGATTGAATCTTCTTAAAGCCTTAAAGTTCTTTTGGGGTTGATGCCTTCACAATGCATCCCGACTCAGTCCACATCCAACTGGAAGATCTGCATTCATGCTATTCCTCAGGGCTGGCAGACCTAAAGATGGAGAGTTCTTCCACGTAAGGGAAGAGTTTTAAGATTATCTATCCCAGATGCAGTGGCTGGGGAAAAAGGGTAACTCCAAAGGATAAATCAGAACAGACATCCAAGGCCCTGTTTGTGCCAAAACAAACGGGGATGGATTCACCAGATGTTCAAAGGTCAGCTCTGAGCTCCTCAGTTTCACAGCCTGAGATCTACATGTTGGGACCAATACAAAAGTACTCCCAGTTCAAGGAGGGTTAAGAATAAAGACTAACTATGGAAATGCAAACAAAATAAAAAATACTCTGCCACAATGGCTGCAGTTTCAGATGGCAAGGTAGTTCAACAGAAAAAGGCGATGTGTATTGACGCCCCTGCATGGGCTGAAGTATATTCAGCAGGAACCAAGTTCCTTGAAACCAGCAACAAAACAACCTTGATTTAAACAGCTTCAGAATGCTGGAACCCACCTGAGAATCTAGTATTTTCTTATTTGATAAGCAGCCTAAGAAAACACAAAACTTTTGAGTACTTTTTCATTCGGAGAGAAACTGTGCCATGGACTTCATTACATTCTCAGCATGTCCTTTTGTTCCAGCACCGAAGGCTTCTGATACAATAAATCCTGCCTCCTGAACGGAAAAAGCCAACACAGGCAGGTACCTTTCAAAAGAGGGACGTACAGGCTGAGGACCTTCTGAGGAAAAGGTTCTTGTTCCAGCTATTGCAGTCAACCCGTCTGCCGCTTTTTGCTGTTAGTATCTAGTCTATCTCCAGACCAAGCAAAACTGAAATATTTTTCAAAGTCCCAGGTGTAAATCCTCTTCATTTTCACGGTCATCAACCAAAAATGAGATGCTCCACACTTCTAGGCACACTGAAAACACTGCTTTCAGACAAAAATTATCCCATGAATACTGAATTCTATGCCCAAATATTCCCTTCTCCAAAGTTACGCATCTTGGGACAAAACAAGACAGCCTAAATTCTGTCTAAAATGCCAAGCAGTGTTTCCTACTGGATAGGCACCTTTGAGAGCCAGCAAAAGGCAGGCAGTAGGCTTTAAGCTGGCTGACTACAGCCCTAACTGCACATTTAGCTCAGCAAATTGACAAAATACATACTTGTTCTGCAGTTGGGATCTGCAAAGGCAATTCCCTTCCCATTCTAGCCTTTGCAGCTGAGATACAGGGGCCTTTAATTGTCCTCTGTCACTATTTTGCTAACACCACATATATATACTGGCTTCATTATCTAGGGCTACTTCTGTACGGTGGTGTTGCTGACCAGAAATTTCTGCAGAAAATGAGAATTAGGGAATTTACACATAAGCCCAGTTTATATGTACATATTTCTTCTGCTAAAAGACAATCCAGACTTGAAAAGAGAAACAAGTAAAATTGCAGATCTGCTACATGATCTTGTCTCCTTAAGCAAAGCGGGGGGGGGGGGGGGGGGGGGGGGGAATAAAAAACCCCAAACCTGTACGTGCTATTTTTATGCAGCTGCTATTTCATTGCCATCACTAAGGTACTCCTCAGACATGACAGAGGGAGGGAAGAGAGAGAAAAGAAAAGATTTAATAAATAACAGAGAGGAAAATCCTGATGACGTTAATCTCAACCACAGTAAAACAATAGTTTGAAAGCACGCCAGGTCTCTCTCTACAGTCTCAGGCTGAAGCCCAGCATCTAGTTCATTGCAGTAAATAAAATATAACGGTGAATGAAAAAGAAAAATAATAAGAAAGATTGCATGAATAATAGAGAGTATCTGAGCACAAGTCCAACCAAATGATGTCAACTATTATTTAATTTTTACTTTGCTCTCTCTGAGAAAACACCAGAGAGAGCAGGGGGAGAAGGATCCAGGGAAGTAGTGTGCCAAGGAGAAAGAGGCAACAATATCCCAGAGGGTGTTTGATAACATAATCACTAAAATAATACATATATTTCTACAAAGCCTTTCAACGTTATTCCCTTCCAAAGATAATACAACGGAGAGTCAGTGGGGAAAAAAAAAAAGTAATGATCAGAATTGCAAGAACATTTACACTGAACAGCTCTGGGCCATTATAACCCAAACACGCCTTCAGCCAGGGATGGAATTTGGTCCAGTGTGGACATTTGTTCATATAATTAATATGTTGATTAAATCTGTTCTTGACAAAATAAAGAAGATTGACATTAGTAGGTTAAGCCATTCTTATCTAAAATTAATAGTATTCAATCAGGGACTCAACTGGATGTAAAAAAGATGCTACACCTTTTCTTCTGGTTTAGCAGGAAGCTACCCAGAATCACTGTGAGAAGTCCTGTACGCACACAGCCATTGAGCTGGGACAATTTCTAATACACCTCCTCTTCCCACCAAACCTCAGGAAAACATTCTGGCTTCTGATCTAAACCATGGGAATTGAGATTTGGTTTGGAGACATTCAAAGACCCAGTAGATTTGGTCTGACACAGACAGAGGAAATTTCTCTCCAAAAGCTCAGAATGAAGAATGACAAAGTTCTGCCAGATACTGGCAGTAAGCATACATTAAAAAAACCAACCAACCACCAACAAAAAAACCTAACCAACCAAACCCCACGATATTAATCAGTATTTGAGTAAAAGAATTTGGATTTTCAGAATCTAGGTTGCTCAGGTTACATAAATGTAATTATTACACTACCTTGATAATCAGTCATTACTCTTAAACTTAAACCCAAAAGAAAACAAAAAGTCGTGATGATTGCTATTGTCTTCAACAATGCCAGATTTTCATCTCCAGGCACGTAAAGGTCATGAAACCAAATGTTACTGCATACATCTTCAGCCTTCAGCACTGAGAAAAACCTCGGTCACCTTTGTTATCATCCTGTGAATTAATGACAAATAAAGACTTTTACGCTGACCTGAGGATGAGTCTTGTAGAGCTGAATGGACAGTGGCAGGTGGGGGGGGAACCTGTCCATGGCTATGCATTTAAATGTATCAATGCAGATATTTGTATTTTTTTTTGGCTGCCTTTGCTGTCATTTTGGGTTTTGATTTAACTGACCTTTTGTATCATCCGTCCTTAATGTAATATACAAATGGAAATTGGATTTGAATGCCTACTCATACACTCAAACTTTGATCCTTGAACATGGACAGCAGAAGTTATCAAATACCAAAAGAATTACATTTTATGTAAAAAACCCCTCATGTGTATTTCCACCTGAAAATAGAATTGTAATATTCACAAGTTACATTTATTAGTTAGGAGAGCTGATTGTCCAACCAGGCAGCAGACTAAAAAAGACTAACAGCAGGAAAATATGAATTGCAAATCGTGAGTGCACAAACCCAAGTATTTATGAACAATCTTCAAACAATGAATTATTAATTGAAGAACTTTGTGAGCAACTTCCTATAGCAAATAAATCAGAGAATTCTGCAATCTGCACAAACAATTTATTGAATAAATTATTCATTGTGAATCAACTATTCACTCAGATCTGGATCTTCCACTTCAGGTTTCTCTTTTGGTTAATCTCTATGAAGATTACACTCTGCCTAATTTTATTGCCACCATGTAAATTAAAATGTATCAGATAACTATAGTTTATCAGAAGTAGTCAAGCACAGGACAGAAAGAGATTGAGGTCATTTAAACCATAATCTAATCCAATTTTGTTTTACCATAAAGTGAAATTTGGGGTACTTTAGAAGCGCAGTGATATATGAGAGGGATTTTGGATACCTACAATTAATGGATTGACTCAAAAAAATCTAACTGTAACTGTGTACAACGCTTGCTCGTGGAAACAAATGCAAAACATATTTGGGAACAAAATGAGCTTTTCAGTCTGCTTACAAGCTGGGATAAGACAGAGGTGTTTTGAAGGGTTTTGTTTAGCATGCCCTACAAGACATGGCCTCCGCTCCAAGACTTTCTGTGTGAACTTGGTAACTTGGAGCTCCTTTATTCTCATCTTGGCTCAGCTGCCCAGGTCTGCAAGGATGCTAACTCCTCTGGGCTGGAGAGTAAACCCAGGCGGCTGGTCAGGGCTGGAGATGGACAGCAAGTAGCAAGCTTGAAAGCCAGGGTAAGGGACTCCGCTTCCAGGAATGAGCAGCAGGTTTATAAAGAAGATCACAAATAGCAGCTTTTAACTCCTTCTCTTGATGAACCTACACCTTCTGTCTTTGCAGCTAACATTTATGATCACTACACTGGTTTAGAAACGCCACTTTAGATCACACTGAACTCTCCATATGTTGGATAACAACATAATGGAATGATCCGGAAAAAGGGTTAACTGCATGATCCCTTATTTGGGACGCACAACGAGCACGCAATGGAGAAAGAACATCTGCGATGCTGCTGACTGTGGAGCACAGGGATCCCTGAACACACACCAAACCCACACCAGGGAGCACAGCAACCCGCAAAACATGGCTCTGCTGCTCCCAGCCCGCAGGCAGGGAAAGAATCTATGTCTATGCTCATAACACAACTGGCATTCCCAATAATCAAGGGTTGACTGTCAATTTCATTTTTTTTTATTATTCTTTTTTTTAATAACAAACTGGTGTATTCAGTGTGGCTGTTTCCCAATTCAGCCGTTTCTCACTTGGCAAGAAAATGTTTTACAAACATAAACAGGGTATCAAAGCTTTGCGAGAATTCCTCTATAAAGGAACATTTTTCCTTTTTCTAACCTAAAGAACACTTTCTGATGAGCAGCCTCCCAGAAACTCGGTAGTATTTTGAATGCCACAAAAAGCCAGTAAAATATATCAGACTGGGAATGGCTGTTTAAACCCAGGTAGGAGAAGGATATGACATTCAGATACTCCCAACAGCAGGCAGCAGATATTGCAGCCATTCAGTAAAACGTCAGCAGTACCTGTGGAGTCACTACACTCTTGACTCCAGTTAAAATTTTACGGACTATGTATTTGAAGATAGTATTTTCTTACAACTCATATCTAGTGGCTACACACACACGCACACGCATCTTACCCCAAGTTGGCAAAATTTAACAGTTGGGTTTTTTTGAGCTACAGTGCAGCTCATTGCAATAAGCATTACCAAAAACAGAGCTTTCTAGAACTAAACCAACATAGAGATTTCGGGGTGTATTTTTGCCCCACTGGATTTCCCCCTTATTTTCCTCCTCTCCTCTTTCTCTCCCCCTTCTTCCCTCATGCTTTTTTAGCATCCCTTTTTGCTCTTCCTTTGTTTTTGGCATCATTGCATCCTCTCTGCTGTGTTTACCCCTACCTTCTTCTTAATCTCCAGAGTCGAACATGAAGTCAATACCATTTATATGGAAATCACACTTTCCAGTGCACAGCATTTGTCTGAAAAGCATTTGTCCATTTCTAGCTGCTCCAGGAGGGAGCAATCTGCATCTACCCTGCTCAGAGCAGCCAAAGGCTGCAGTCAGGAGTTGCATTTTTTCCCACAGGTATGTAGTGCAAAGCTTCCTAACGAAGGCTGGCATTTTTGGAAGTGCTGAAGGCAGTCAGCTACTAATAAGTGACATTTTTACACCAGCAAGACATAGGAACCAGTGCACAAAGTAATTTCCTTTATCCTTTCAGATTATTTTAGTAATCAGAGGAAGGAGTTTAATAATGTTGATAATAATTTATTATTTATTGAACAACAACATGCTCAGCCATGTACAAAAAAGAGCATGTGCTTACAATGTCTACTAGATGGATCACACAGTTTAGACACATAGCACCAAATCTCATTAATATTTAACATGGTAACATTTAAACAAAAACCAAGCCAATGTGAAATTCAGCTGGGCAAGCCTCTTCCATTTAAGAACACACACACTCAGCATCTCCCTCTTCTAAACTCCTGCACTAGGTGGCAGTGCAAATTTTTATTTCAAAGCCTCAGTTTCCCTCCCATAAAGAAGGCTTGGAAAAGGGAAAAAAATACCTTATGTTGTTACCCTGATGCTTGTTGCATCACCTTTTCTGGGTGCAACGTTTATGCTGGCCCATTGGTTGAGTAAGGGAGACCAACGGTACCCTTCCTTCTGTTAGATTATCTACTAAATACAGCATCAGGCAGTGCTCCAGCTTCCCTTGAGGCTGCAGGATGATTTTGGCCCTTGAGGTCTCCAAACACCATGGGGTTTAGTAACGTAATTTCCCATCAGCAGCACAGAAAAGCACATCCAAAAGGGGTTCAGGGAAACCAGGCAGTGCCATGGGATTGCCCTTTTTGCTTCACATCGCAAGACAAACCTCCTCTGAATCATCCCCTTTTACACGAAGGGGCATCTCGAAGTAGAGACGTGAGAAAGGCACATAGCTAATGAAGCAAAGGCTTCATTATGCCTTCATACGCCAGGGCTGAAGTAGCACCTGCAGGGTGGTCGTTGCCCGGCCAGGGGAAAGCAGGAGGAAGGGGCACCCGTCCGCGCTGTGGCTCTGCCCTCCTTCCCTCCAGCTGCACACATCTGGGGCGGTGAGCTGTGGCACATCGCCCCAAGCAGACAGCTGCCCACCGCTGTGCCTGCCTTTAGCCCCAGCGCTTGTGGCTGAGCATCTTCCTTACAGCTCTGGACACGCGCCCCTCATCAGCTGAAACAAGTCAACAGCTGAGGGAATCTTGAAATTAGGATTTACAGGCAGATGGCAACCAAGGAGAAGTCTCCAGCACACAATTTTTTAATCTCATGTTATCAAAAAAACCCCAAACAAACAAAAAAAAACCAAGCAAAAAAACCCCACCCACCGACAAACCTACAACCCCTACAACCTAAATCTAATTACTTTTCTTAAGATTTTTCTTAGATTGCACCTCTGCATTTATGAACTCCTGGGGCTAGCAATGCTGTTCCTGCACAAAGCACCCTCCAGTCCCTGTGTACACGCATGATTGCTGTTCTCCATTTCATTAATCAGCGATGTCTATTCCAATAAGCACAGGTGTCTATTTCCAACATCCACCTAGACAAATGATATTTAAAGTGTAATTTGCCCAAGTTAGCTTAAAAATATCGTAGAGCAAACGTAAAGCAAACTGTATACTCGGTTTGATAACAGAAACTAGAAAGCAGAGTTTTAGGTTTGTTGCTGCTAATTCCATTTGGCCCTTAGAATATATTACTCAGTAACCCATGGTTTTTAAGTGAGGTTTTCGTTAAAATGTGAAGGTGGTATTTACAATGGATCACATTATGATCTGGCTACAAGTTTCCCCAAGAGTTATTAATTTTACTGAAGTCAGTGGAGGTAAGTCTGGGTTTATACTAGTACAGATGTGGTAATAGTCTGCTCACTGGCTCGGGGTTTTGGTTTGGTTTAAGTAGTAGAGTACGAATATTTTCATTAGTCATCACGAGAGAATGAGCTCGTACATGTGTCTTCCAAGAGTGAGTACACACAGAAATAACCATGCTATAAATCAGGGAAAAGTAGTACAATGTATTTGAGAATATATACAAAAAACCCTTCTTGCGTTGATTTGCAAATACTTACAAGTTCCTTATCATATACCTCAATTTCACTATCTTCATCTAACGGCATTAGATAAAAATCACATGTTGCTATGGATCTATAAGCACTGTGAAGACACAAGGCACCCAGCAACTTAAGGTTCACCTCAAAATAACCCAATCAATCACACCGTGCTGAGGACACCAGGGACAGTGATGGCCCAGGAAGCCCACCCAGCCACGTCTGCCATACGGCTCCCCAGGGAAGGCGAAGCCCCCACGGCAGCAGACCCTCCACCACGCAGCAGCAGGCACCGGTCGCTGCCCGGTGCGGGGCCAGGGGGGCCCTTGGCAGGGCCAAGTCCTGCTCCAGCAACTCACCGCTTGTGGCTGCTCCCAGAGCTGCACCAGCCCTGCCGCCGCTGCCAGGGGTTCGGCATCGCCTGGGAGCAGCACTGCGCACCAACAGGTATTTGCTATCGCCGTGTTTAATGCTTCTCTGTCACTGGGTGCCCTTCATTGCTGTATTGGGAGGAAGTACTTAAACGGCTTTTTTAAAAATTATATTTATTTTTAATTTTTTTAGTTTTTTTTTTAAATAAAAACCAGAATTCAATGTTTTGTTCACCTCTATTCTCCACATCCTATCTAACTCACCTTAATCTCAGAGTCCTGCATACAGATATACTTCGTTTGTTCTTCCAGTGCCTACCATGCCACCTCTCATCTGCCCTGTGTTTGACCACATGGGTGAAGCAGAAACAAGGACAAACCATTCAGAGCCACCTGCCTCCATATGGCTGCCCTGCTGACTGCCCTACCTCACAGCTCTTCCTTGCAGCTGCAAAAGGTTTTCATGCTTCTGTTGCTCACAGAACATCCAAAAGGATTCTTGCTACAGTTACAGTGAATGCATTAAATCTTTTCACCTCAATAATAATTTTAAAAAAAAAAAATCTGATCTGTCCTTTCAGTTTTCCACAGGTACTTGAAACTAATAAAGCCAGGCTTAGAATAGATAGCTTGAATTTGCTATCCAGATTTAATTTCTGCTTGTTTCATAGGATGGGTTAATTTGCCATAAAACTTTAACCACTGCTGATAACGGATTCCAGCATACATAGTTCCCTACAGAATTTTACTGCCCTTAATATAATAAAATGTAGTTTAACCATCACTACTCATTTCAGAATTAACTACCACAAACCTGACTAAATGGCCTTTTTTATCCCATACACATTATCTGATCGTTATTCGTCTGAACCTGCCGGCTTCCCACAGCTAAAAGTTCAGCAAGGGGTTCAACAGAAGTTTCAGAGCAAACCAGTTCAGCACTGGTTGCAAAGGGTACTTCAGCACAGAAAAGGTTTGGGATGATGGATATTGAAAAGATTCCTGCAGGAGGAGTGTTGCAAATCCAACACTGCTACAATGCAAAATAACCACAAAGTCTTCCTAAACAGAGATAAGATTAACTATGTAGACTAAGTGCAATCTTGCTAATAATGAGGTTTTAGTTATAATATATCAAGACAACAGTCAATGCTATAAACTAAACCTCTGTGAGAGGTATAAAACAGATAACTTCTGGCACTGATGGCACGTAAAAAGCAGTACCCACCGGTCTACAAATACGTCTTTTGAAAGCCAGTTGAGACGCATCAACAAATCTTTTCAAGCCTTCCCACGCATTTATTTTGGGCAGCGACAAACCGAAAAATCCATCGGTATTCTTTTCTATTGGATAAGCACATAAAAAGGAATTATTGATTATTGAAAAGGGAATATTATAATACTAAAGTAGGTTTATCTGCTTGCAGGATTAAGAAAATAAAATAATAATTTAATTAAAAATAATCAAATATTTTTGGTCACTGTCTGTCTCCAGAACCAAATCTGCCTCAGTCAGAAATCAAATTAATTCACACTTTCTCCTGCCAGTGCCATGTTGCACAGACAGCCATAGGCACTGAACCAGGCACTCACAGTGTGGACGTGGTGATAAACAAAACCTCAGTTTAATCTCACTGTCTAAATGGATGGCTTTATCGTGGGGCAGGCATTAAGCAATGAAAGCTCCTAAAAATTAGCAGATACTCTTAAAACCCCACCATACCTAATTTTGCTCTATCTGTACTGTAGTAAGACTAGAGTAAGACTACAGAGCTAAAGTAGGGATTAAATGACACAAATCTTAACACAACCCTAAACCTTGCGCTCCTCATTGCAAGTCCCAGAGTTTAGTTCAGAGTCATTCAGTGGATGGGAAATGACTGGACTGGTGGTCAATTCGACCACCACACGCCATTCTTGCATTCAACAGACGTGCCAAATGATTCCCTTTGGAGGCCACGGCTGGGCTGCACCAGCAGCTCACACCAACAACTCGAACTGATACCCACAGCAAAGAGGTTGCTCTGACATGTGGCGTCTTCTCTGACCTCAGCTGGCCTGGGTTTCCCATCATAAAGCATTTCAGGCCTGCCCTGACTCCCCAAAGCACATCTCTCTCCCCCTTCTAATCTGGGAAACACCCTCAAGTTTTCTGAACAATCCTCCACCAACACTCTTTTGTTTTCCCCTTCCCTCATTCCGCTCAATAAAGCTGGCTTTTGGCATATTAAAGCTTAATTTGTTTAAGAACAAACAGTTGGGGGCCTGCATCTCACAGATGAGAGTGACAGATCACATGAGGAGACCAAAGACTTTAGGGGCTGAAGATTTGGCAGGTTTGTGTCTCAGCGGAGATCCAGAGCTCATTGTCATGTTTCCAAAAGGCATTACACAGGGCTCCAAGGTG
Organism: Falco punctatus; assembly: GCF_963210335.1. Lineage (NCBI taxonomy): Eukaryota > Metazoa > Chordata > Aves > Falconiformes > Falconidae > Falco > Falco punctatus. The sequence continues at coordinate 89,368,618 of NC_137584.1, forward strand.
GAGCTGTTTACCAATACCGTGATCTCTCCCCAGATGCAGTTGCTACTGCAGCTAATTAAGAGAACAATTAAGACTAAGGCAATCAGTCAAGTACACAGATCCGAGTCATTTTCTCCACTCTCCGATGCTGCGCTGGCTCCCAGAGGGCTAAACCTTATTCACTCATTCAGAAAATGACAGGAAGAAGCTATTAAATATCTGAAAACCATAAAAATGCAATCATACTGTTCCTGAGCTAAGCCACTCACCAGAGACCAATGCCAGGCAACTTAAGAAACTTGCTGGCCCCCAGAATTCACATACTTACAAATAAGAAAATTAATCAAAAGCAGTTCAGATCAAAATTTAATTAAAAAGAAAAGGATTGCAGAAGACTTCCTGAGATTTCTCTGTTTTATGTTTATGACTGATCAATATTATGTGTTATCAGCTCAGTGTATGACAAATTCCACTGGGCATCTTTAAAGAGGAAGTAACAGATTAAATATTGAGCTAAACAATTTAATCTCTGCTTTAAAAGGTTTTCAGATATTTGTAAAGGTAAATCCTATTAGAGTATAAATGTCTCCATGTGCTAGTGCTGTAGGCTCGTCACGGAGGAATTTGTAAACACCAGGAGACAGGCCCTCATTAAATATAAATTTCCTTCTTTTGTAGAGCTATTGATGAAAAAAGAGAAAGCATTTATGTCTTCAACAGGGGGGAAAAAAAGGTCTTAGGAGTGAGATTTAAATGTACCCATAGGTGCAAGTAAATGCATGTCACACTTCAAGAATTGGCAATGCCTACTGGCTCCCTAAATCTGTTTAAAGAAAACCCAGAGACACTGATCCTTCATACCTCGCAGTGATGGTGAAAAGGACCCACATATTGGAAATAAAAACATAGTCAACTGTGCCAAGCACATACAAGAATAGGGACTTATGTATGATACAGAAACAAATTAGGGGAAAGGCTAAATCAAAAACATACTATATGTCGAGCTATTATATACATACACTATATATGTATATACACACGCAAGCCTACATTAAATATGGTATATCATACGCACATAGGTCATACTGACAATATAGATGTTAAAACCAAGCCACATCAAGGAAGCACAACAAACATGCACCCGCAGCTGCAGTGCAGAGATGCACAAGCCTCCAGAAGCACTGCAGCACCCCATCCTCCCTTCACTGGGGGAACAGCCTCCCCCAGCTGTTCTGTCACATCTGCACAGGTCCGTGGTCACCGGAACTTACAGCACCCACGCAGCGGCAGGGACTGTTGTTTCAACCATCGCTGCAGCTTCTCAGGTAACTTTCAACCTAGGAGGCAGCACAGAACCTGTGCTTATCTATCTGTATTCCCCTGCCCCAAGTATCAAACCCACCCCTCATAAATAAACATCAATCAGTAAGCGATCAGCAGGAACACCGTCAACCCAGCAAAAGAGCTTACTCATGGATTTTTCCACCTGGGAGCACCCCAGCACCCCACTGGTGGAGCACCAGGATGAGCCAGCCTCCTGCAGCCATCCACCCAGAGCCCTGCAGGCAGCTTTTCTGTTTCTGAGCCAGCAGCTTGCTTCATTTTACATTTGGGAATTAGTTTCATTTTTTTCCAATTTTATGTGAAAAGGGATTAAAGTCATTAGAAGCTTCAGATGGTCCCTTCTCCTATCCCCCCTCTCCCCCCACAACCATTAATCAGCTCTATTCAATTTCTACCCGAGCCAGATAAAGAGGGAGAGGAGGAGAAGAATGTTTTGAACATTTTGAGGAATTTGACATTTGCTATGGAAGGCTGGGTGACCTAAGAAGCAGAAATACAAACCAGATACAAACAAATCTATTGTATATAATGTCACTGTGACAAATAACAACATTAATAAAATAGGACAATCTTTCTATCAGATGAGAACAAAATGACAGTAATAAGGCACCTACAGTTTCTCAGTCAAAACTAATTATTTAATTTAAAAAACAAATTTGCTTTAAGTTACAGGAAACTTCTTTAGCACAAAAGTACAAGTTAATAATACACAGGTATTACCGATTTCTGTAAATAGAATCACTAATATTTCAAAATATTGGCTTTGTTTCAGAAAGAGCCCACGTATAAATGTAAAGGAGTGCAACTTCATTCTTCCAGTTCCTACTTTCCTGACATGTCGAGATTTGGGAAGAGAGATAAAATTTCATGAAGATGACGATGACCAGGACGGGCAGTCTTTCCCAAGCCTGAATTAAGGGATGCCAAAAGCACTTCAAAGGAAGTGGTATGAGATGAAAGGGAGGTGCTCACCTTGGTGGTCCTGCCCCAGGACAGCATCGACACTAACAGTCGAAAAAGGAAGGGGATAGTTATGGGAGGGGACATGAAGGGACAAAAACTCCCTGCTGGCAAGTTTTAAATAAAAGCTAGCACTTCTGGAAGCCCCATCACAACAAACTTCTGCAGGCTAAGAGAATTTTTACAGAAAATACCTTCCCACCCAGCGTTTACTCTCACGTTGCCATACGCTGGCGTCCACTGCCTGAGACGAGAGCCTGCACTAGGTGGAACTGAATTACGGCTTTGTCTGACTACTATGTTTTATATAATTGATTCCTAGAAAATTACCACTACTGAGCATTCGCCTTTAACTATAGTTTAGCCCTAGATTCCCGTATCACCTTAACATCAAGATCCAGAGGTTTGGGGGCCTTCATTACTTATTTTCGTAAGTAGTGACAAAAGGCAAAACCCACGGCCCCATGCGATTGCGTTTCACTACCAGTCAACTACCACAGTTAAGAAAAAAGGAGTTTTTTAATCCTGTGTTGGATGAAACTGCACCTAGCTAATTATAGCATTACTACCAACAGCATCACAACCAAAATATGCTCTTAACATTTGGGATAAAATGCCAGTATGCATTTCTACAGAGATGTGCTCTGTCCTTGGCTCCATAAGTGGCACTGAACCTGAGCAACAGCCACGAGGCAAAAATCCATGGGACTCCTTGCAAGCACAGAGACCTGGCTACACACAGCTGGCAAACCTCTGCAGCCAGCCACTCCGTGCAAACTTTCACAGAAATTTGCCTAACAGGAATGCGTACAGAAGCTGCCAAGAACAGAATGGGCCCAAGCATCTTTCCCAAGATTAAAGTTGTGTCCAAATTCAGATTTTACCCTGTAAGTGTACACGTGGACTGTCTGTCCTTATGAATCTACCTTCATAACAAACTTCAGTAAATAATGAACATATGAGCAGTGGTACAGACATGAAATTGGAGTGACAGAGGACTTCCATGCCACTAGACACTGTGAAAATGTAGAACTGGATGAAGCAGTTACTCTGCAGGATCACCACCTTACACAATTTCCTTCCCTCAAAAGTATCTTGTTTCTAACTTTTGCAAGATTTCTCACTTTCAAGCTGCTGAGCAGCGCACCATTATGCTTTACCAAGCAAACTTACAAGAACGTGCAACTCGATGTTTAGAAAGACAGGTACTCCATGTGCTGCTTTTGCAAAGAGAATCGAAAATATCATTAATATGTTCAGTACAGCATTCGAGGACATACCAGGACTAATCTGCCTGGAATGCCAAGAATAAAGGGGAGTTCGTCCTTTAAATGAAAACCATCTCGTTTCCTTTGTTGCTTTAAAAGTGTTTGTTAAAAAGCCAATTCCTTGATATAGTGCCATATTGTGCTATTGATTATTAGGCGGAACCTCCCACCCCCTTCCAGCTGAAATTTTTCAGGAGTTCTGCTTTATAATCAATAGCATGCTCGGCACTGTATGGACTTGACAGTGCAGCAGCTCTCCTCTAACGTCCCCAAAGACAGCTGCAAAAAATGAGAAGGCTACCTCCTGGAGCTATCTAAGGACCAGATCCAAACTTCATTGAATTCTATGGAAAAATTCCCACTGACTTCAATGGGCTTTGGATCAATCCCCTGCAGAGGAACACTTTTTAAAACAAACATTAGGAAAAAAAAATCATTAGTACTAGAAAGCCTTTCATATTATCTACTGGATACATTTTAAAGCAAAAGGGTGGGAATGTGCTCTTTTCTCCTTATGCATGTGTAACTCCCGTTAATGTCAGGGAGAAGTCATGCAATTATGAGGTTGCAAAGGTTGAAACAGAAGAAGAAATATTGCCCAATAGCTACAAAACCAATCTTTGTCTAGACCTATATTTCATTAGGAAGTTTTAAAAGATATGAGTTACCCACACAAAATTTTTAAAATCTCTTTAGGAACCCCCCTCCAAAACAACCAACCACCACCACCCCCAATTTGCAAAGCACTGACAGTAAGCATAATCATATAAGTGTCTAAAATATCAAGGAGAAAAGGAAAAAGTTAAAATAAAAGAAATTACATCCTACATGAGCTTTTGATGAAAATGTAGTATTATGCAGGTTCAAATATGATTAGTCCAAACATTCTCTTCTCTACGCAAAGCGTGCATGGGGGCAGTGTAGGAGAAATTCCTGGGTTTTGCCTCTCCAAACAGACTTCCAGCTGGGACCGACCAGGCTGAGCTGACAGGCAGGTACATCACCTGCAGGGCTTCCCCCTGCCCGCAGATGAATGATACCCGGGGCTGAGCCTGTGGGTGTTTTATCTGAAACCAGTAAACCTCTGACAGGCTATTATTTCTGGGATTGGGATCTGAGGTTTGCCATACATCTTCGCCAGTTCCTGGACAGCTGCTTTGCAGCAAGACAGAGGTTTTGCCATTGGTAATCCCTCTACAGAAGTGTCACCCTGCTGAAGAGATGCACGGGCATTTGCTGGGCTCTGGTTACGCTTTTAATCCCAGCTTCTCAGTTGCCCTGCAGATTGCACACAGGAAGGTGCTGAAGCTTGGTCCTGAATGTTGGCTCCAGCTTGAAGAGGACACCCACAGAGAAGTGACACTGCCAGGACTACAGGGCGGATGGGCTTCAAGGTAGATTTGGCACAAGATCCAATGGGGCGCAGGCATGACCTAACAGAGTGACTTACCCGAAGCAAGCTCCATGCTGTGAGAAGCTTCTGCAGAGGCAATGTCCTCTGACTCTCCCCTTCATTCAGTTATTGCCGTGATCTAACCCTGCAGCTTGAACTACAGCGACATGAATATGAAAGAAAGTTTTAAAATACATGGGTTCAGGATGACCAGAAATCAAATTTCCTTTTCTCAGCAAAAATCAATAAGCAAGAAAATCTTTTGGGGGAAGAATGAAAGCGTCATAATGCACCAAAAGTATTTGAAAAACAATATAGTATTTAAGAATTCAAAATGTTATTAAAAATAAAGAAAGGAAGTTTCATTTAGATAAATATTAAAACATTTCCTTTAAGCTTCCCTGAGATTTTGTCCTTCTACTCAGCCCAAACTACCATCTGAATTTCATCCAGACTTGCAAATATTTTCAATAACCACAAAACTGGATTACCATTTCTCTTTTGGGATAGCTGAGAATCATCTTGTCTGAAAAATAACATAATTCTAACAGGAACACCAAGAAAGAATAAGTCATGCTCAGGACTGAAGTCACTGCACTGGACATTTCAGTTGTCCCTGCTGTGAGTTTTTGTGCATACACGTATGGTTTTGTCCTGGGAATTCAAACAGAATCCTTTCAGCTTCTCTAGCTTCCAACAATTTGTGACAAACAGCAATATTTACAGACAGGAATATTTCTTTTAATATAATTACTTAATGACACTAGAAAAACGATCAAAGAAGTTCCAGAAGCTGGAAATTCCTTCCAATGCAGACATAAAAATAACTGGGCTAAAGAGTCATGGTTTAGCACTTTCTTCTTAGTTATGCCCCAGAGATTCACTCACAGCCCACAACAATTTCAAAACCATACTTCTGGGGAATAGTACGATATAACCATAAAATTACACATGACATAAGATTTAATTATCATTCTCACCTTTCCAACACCTTTCAAGAAGTAATCCTTAAAAGCCTTGCAAGAGAGAATATTACAATTAAAATGATAGCATGCAACAATGATATTAAAAGAAAGACAAACTGTTATATAGGTTTTACAGGAGCTTAAGTTCAACAGCTTTATTCAAAAATATTACAAGTGATACTGTCTGATGGATTTTAGATATTCACTTTGGGCCAGAGGATGTTAGAGCAAAATAAAACAAACTGACATTACACCCTAAGAGATCTTTTCATTCACTTGAGGCACGAGGCTGGGGAAAGCTACTGCAGCTACAGTTGGACCATCACAGAGGAAGAACCACGTTCTTGCGTGGTTTCATTGCGGTGCTGTTGGATTCACAACAAAAACAAATACCGCTGTGGAACAGCGCTACTCCACGGTACTAGGTCCCACCTTCTCCCCTTCTTCCTTCTCCTCCATGCTCAGAGGTCTATTGACAGTATAGTAGGAAACAGGAGGCTGAACCACTCTGGACTGCAAGATCAAACCCACCAGCAGCTGAGTTGATCTTGCAGTCTCAGCTAGGGCAGCGGTTGTCACCCCTGAAAGACACTTCTTTGTAATTTGTATCTGGAGCAGAGCCCAACCAATCTGCATCTGGGAGATTTCAGGCACAAAGGGAGAAAGCCTGGGAGGACAGCCAGTCCTACGAGGCTGCCAGCATCTCAGGACGCTTGAATTCTTATGCCGTGGCTGCCATTTTGCTCTCTTATTCTCTCAGTGAACGTATAAATCATTCTCCAAGAGCGCACGCAGTGCCCGTAGGCAAGACTCACCTCAGCAGAGGGGAAAGGGAAGCATAGCCTTAGGCACATACCCTGCAGCACACATCGCTTCCCCAGCATATACAAATAAATGGTCAGCCGGACCTTCCAGACAAAGGGTGGGTGTGCCCTGCAGGCACCCAGCTAGCTGGAGAGCTGAAATAATTGTTATTACGACAGCAGAAGCTCTACTTTGGGTTCCTAAGAAGCTAGTACTTCTTAGGGTGGGTATTTTACTTCTGGCAGCTGACTGACCGAAGCACGCAGACTCCTTCGCCTTACTATGGGCAGATTTAGAACAGTAAGACTTACAGGTTGCTGGGGAATCCCTTAAAACAAATATCTCTGGGTTCCCTGAAAAAAAGGCTAAATGAAAACTTTCATTAAACTGAACTGGAAATGAATGGGTGGTGAGGGGAGAGAAGGGAACAGGTAGGTCTTGCTTTTTAAGTAAAGGATGCAGCCTCTTCATAAATATTCCCAGAAACACTCCTAAGAAGAAAGGCTGATCCTTCATGAATGCTTATGCGTGGAAGGGAAGAGTGCGTTCTCCCTCGTTGCCTAGACCGTGAGCAGAAGGGAAAGAGCATCTTCCAAGCAGATGAGCAACCAGGCAAAAGCGCACTTCATTGTATATTGCCAATGAATTTGTCAAACCAAGCTTGCTTCCTCTCTCTCCAGAGCAATGAAAAACCAAACCATTCCATTTTTAACATGCTTCCAAGCAGAAACTTTCCTTTTATTGTTTCTAAAGCCCAAATCCAGCTAGTACTGCTTTTAAAACCCCTACGAAGAAGGTGAGACTATTTATTGACTTCAGAAGTCAAATCACTGCAAAGAATATTTTACATTAAAGTGAGCCACCACATCCTTCTGAAGCAACACGAATGCCTTCGAGGGAAGATGGAAAATGTAAATCACTGGAAACCCTGAATACCCAATAAATCACTGGCAAGCTGGCCTGGGTTTCAGCGCTGAATGAAGTAAAGCAAAAGAGTTCCAGAGTCCAGCAAAGATGGAAAGAAAGCATTCATTGTATTGGGAATGTTACATGATCCGTATCGGACCTTTGTGCACCATGCTGGGACAAAGAATTTACACGGATGCAAGGAAGTGGGAGGTGTTAAGAAGGGAACGGCACTAGAGTTTATACAAGTGTTACCAATGTTAGAATAATGTTTATCAGTTTACAGTATTTGACTTAGCATAGCTCAAGGGAGGAGTGAGCGATAACAACAGTCCAAAACATGTTCCTTTACCTGAGATGCCGGAAGGAGGTCTGAATTCTCCAGTTGAAAGGGAGCCCAATTAACTTTATCTTGTATATCTGAGCTCCAGCTGGGGAGATGAGTTCACTGGGGGTTATAATAATAATAACGCGTATGTAAACATTTTGACTACTGCATATACTGAAACATCGGAGAAAGAATACTGTGTTGCGGAGAAGGTTTATTGTATCGGCTCCCATTCAGCACAATTCTTTGGAAGATGCTTATAGTCAGGCACACATTTAACCACTTTTATGACAGGAAACTAAGCAGTTCCCATACACATCAAAAGACTTGGCTAACCCAGCTGCGTTGCTTTTCTGAAATTAACAGGGCTAGGCTGATTTATATCAACCAAAGAGCTAACTGTCCATGATTCATTCCTCTACACCAGCACAAAGTAGGAACACAGCAGAAACAAAATATTCAGCTTCTGTACTGGAGAGGTAGTCAACAACAACCCCTGCAATGAAGTTAAGGGGAAGGACAGCAAATACTTGATCGATTCCAGAAATTAATTGCTTGGAGTGGACACGCACCAGGATGAACGAAATTCAGATTCGGCCACCTCCTTTGCAACAGCAGGGTCACACGTATTCATACCAGGGTCAATCATCTCCCACCCACCACAGCCAGGAAGCTTGATTTCATCTACACACACTTGTAGATGGAACAACATTTCTATGCAAAATAGAACAGGCTGTGCCCCTTCGATCTGGCAAGAGAAATTACTTTGGATGCAGTAGGAGCCTAAACAACTGCACGTAGCTTCAAGAGGACAGAAGGGAGGAACCACATCTTCCAATACTACAGCAAAGGGTCATCAGATGAAGCTTGTGGGAGTAAAATTCCACACAAACTGAAGGTCTAACACCTCCACTGTATATAGAGCCACCTGGAGAACTCCTTATCAAAGGATGCTGGGACTACGAAATATTTACCGGAGTTCAAGCTGAAAACTACACAAGTACCTAGAAGAGAGATCTGCTGGGGGCTAATGACTAGACATGCCACCCAAGGTACAGGAAATCCTTTGGATGGAAAGTATGAGAGAACTGAGAAAGTATTGGAAAGGAAGTATCATACATGCTTGGCCTGCTCCAGGCATCCGTTTACAGCTACCATTGGGAATGGGATGCCAGATTTGCTGAACCTGGGGTCTGCAAAAGTATGGTGGCTTCGATTCTGTTGGTATGCCTGTTGTGATTCTGATCGTTACCGAGTTCATTTTCAAATACGAAAATACAGAGACAGAAAACTGAAAACTGGAGAAAGATCATAGATGGTGAACAACACTCAATAAAAAGGAGAAGAGGGCATTAACATTTAATATGGAGCCATTACAGGTAAGTAATTTAATTGAAAAGATGGTGAGGGTCCCTGAAGTAATTTTAATGTGTGCTATGCACTGCCGAGGTTAACAGGAATTGCAAATATTCGCATAGGACTGTTGGCCTCGAGCCTGTTTTAATCACTGAGAGTTAGGATCGAGTCCACTGCAATCAGAATTTAGGTCTTTGGTCATCAGGGCTGCTGCAGAGAAGCTTGGGAGCTACTGAACCCAGAAACCTAAGAGAGGCATTAACGTGAGAATTAGAATATTTTCATGCACTCCAAATCAGCCACTCTCCTTTAAAAGTACTGTTCCACAAAAAGAAGTACTTGCCTTTGGCTTAAACGAGCTATGGGGAAACAGATGCAATAGGACTATTCTGAGGAAGGTGCTCTGAGATAAGAATGTCTATGCCATATAGATCATTTATATGGCCCACAAAACTTCAGAATCAAAGTTTAGTTTTCAGACAGATAATCTTTGGTTTATGCATGTGAAAATGTGGTGTAATATCTACCTGACCGGTAAATTCATCCCTGCTGTAAATCTTTGAATCAAGGATTATTTTCCACCCTGCTACAGACATAACTTTATGGCCAGAAAACAAATCTGGCAGAGGTTCACTTGCCAACTGATCTTAAAAAGTTCCATTTCTTTGATTAAACACATCTATTCCTGCAGAGTTCAGTAAACGCGTGAATGGAACATGTGACGAGCTGTTGGCAGTGTATTTATTTCTACAACACTCTGTAAATCTTCTTGTCTAGGCTGCCTCTATCCTCTCATTTTCTTGTCTCTATTACTGTTCTTCATAGAAAGTCTGTGCCCTTCTCAGGCACTCAGACACTTGGTGGCTGCTTACAGACCTTCAGCTGATGCCCTTTACTGCTATGTGAGATGTGCAATGATTGCTCAGAAATGTACTGCCTGTTGTGTCATATTGCTTAAATATTTTTAGGTGCTCAGCTAGGAACTTTCAAGGAGTACCTCTAGATGTCTAGATAGCTCATAAAGTATTGGCATTGCTCGAGAGGAGTACAGGAGAGGAGCGGAGGTGAAATAAATCTCTAAACCAAAAAATGTCTGAGGAAGTCAGTCAGGGGTGTGGATGAAGTTTTTTAGGGAGCCACTTTTCACTGTCACCTGAATTTCCTGACAAGAAGATACACCCTTAATGAAAAATGCCACACTGTCATCATGATCTCACTTGGAAACAAATAAACCAGCAAATTAAGCAAGGCAGCTTAAATGTGAAAAATTGCCCTCTGGCCCTGAAATTCCAGATTTATTTCCAGTAGGAAGAAGTAAAGCCACAAAAGAAAGAGAAATTTTCCTTTAAGTTTACATGGGCAATGGGATCTACAGAGCAATGTATGTCAGGTGCTTGTGGTGTAAGGAGAATAATTACAATTTGACAGCCCAATTTAAAATCAAGAAAGAATAAAATCATAACACTGGTTTTTACAAAGTTCAGCACATTTCACATTAGCAGAGATCTGAAGGAAGATAGTTCAAATGCTCTTGGCAAATCAGAGAAACAGACAGGAAAAAATGGGGCAAAATTAAAGAGGGACAAGTATAAAGTGATGCTGGAGCATTTAACTGCCCCAACACAGGAAGCTTGTGGCTAAACAGCAAGGTCTCCACAAACACATTCAGGGGTTACTGGATCAGAGTTGAGATGGCTCTGCTGTTGAGAAAAAGTAGAAAACATAATGCTGGTATAGATAAACAGGGTATACAGCCTGCAAAACATGCAGAGTAACTCCCCTGCTCACTGCAGTTTCAATAAGGCTTCAAATGAACACTGTATCCATGTGTAGAAGTGGAGCTAGCGAGAAGAAACCCAGAGAGCAACAAAAATGATCACTCTAGAAGATGCAACCTACAAGGAAAGATCAAAATAATGAGATTTGTTTAGTGTAAGGAAGAGAAGAGAGAAAAGGAAAACCACAAAAAACCAACCCACATTCTTATAGTACACATCCATGGCACAGTGGAAGAGAAGCATTTCTTCTTGTCCAGAGCAGATGCAGCTGAGCAGCAATGGGATAAAGTTTCTGGGAGGCTCAGGACTCATTTATAAAAAGTAAGGACTACAGCAAAGACCACGAAGTACCAGAGAGAACTGCCGTGAGGAGCGACATAAGCTCCATCACTGATGCCCCTCAGAATGGGTTGGGCCAACATGAGACAGGGATCACCCATCCTACCTGGACTGCCATAAGTCCACACACACACACACGAGTGACACCTTCCAGCCTGATTTTTAATGGATTCTGTACTCAATGGAATTAGAGAGGAATCCCTTGGGAGCAAGGGGAGGGCATTCACTGCTTCCTTTCCAACATAATTCACGCTTCTCACTCTCTTAGGCCATCCTCAGCTTCACATTCAGGGATCCTTTGGTATTGGAAAAGATCAGTAACGGCCACTGAACATTATTTTCATAAGTACAGAGCTTGGCTTGCCACACATATAGAATGTGTACACTTGATTTTAGACCTGAATGTTTCATGCATCCTGCAGCTGCTTCCCATTTGCTATTATCTATATCATCAATATGATTCTGAGGCTTTTCCTTAAACATTTGAGAAACAGCAAAGCAATTAAGGACTGATGTAGCTTTGCGCTAACACGGCTTCACAGGCACACACAAGCATCTCTGCCTCGTGTTGCACCACTCCTTTGGAGTCAGCATGGGCATCCTCCCACACCCCTGCGCCCAGCTGCTCACAAGCAGCTCTCTGGTTATGAGCTTTCCTCTTCATAGCTGAGGCAGACTCACTATTAAAAAGGATCTCTGCTGCCCTCTTTCACCAATTAGTCCACTGAATGTGACAGAGCGGAGAGAGAGAGAGAAGCCAGCACTTCAGGGAGAGGAGAGGCAGTAATAACACTGGAGAGACATCAGGCACTCAACTGGAGATGGCTAGAGAGGACTGATCAGAGACCCAGGGCTTGCGAGGTTTATCCCTGCTAGAGAACCAAACTTGAACCGAAAACAAGCTCAGACCAGGATTTCCTGTATTCCACTGGGCTGAATCTTGGTAAAAGTCCTACTGAATTCAAATCGGAGCAGGCACAGCCTCAGTCACAGCTAGACTCAAACCCAAAACACGAGTAAGAGCAATTGCTGTTTCACTTCCCTGATGATTTGATCAGTGATGTGCAAGGTGAACACTAAAGTCAATCCTAGAACTAGGATCTCAGCTACAAAACACAGAACTCGGGAAAATGATGATTAACGTTACCCAATCTAAAGAGGAAGGAAAAAAAAAATAAGTAAAAAGTAGTGGCCATCCCAGCCTAGTATGCCACTGTTGTTGGTAAATAATTCAACTGACACGATTATGCCTGGGGCATAAGTTAAGACCCTTACTGTAGCAACCTTAGCATCAATTAACAAACACTCTCAAGAAGGAAATTCTGCATTCAATCTATTGCCTTCACTGTCAGTTTAGCAGGAGTAATAGAAAGAACACTGCCTGCACGAGAGCAAATGTTAAGACTGCTCCACCCAAATCCCATGAGGACTTGTCCAGCACTAGGTGGCCGGGCAATAAAATGTCAATACGTGCAAGATAATGTGACTATGACAAACTCACACCACACCCATGTCTGGAGCACTGTGGGTAGTTCTGATCACCTCACCTGGTGAAGATTACAACAGAACTGGGGAGGAACAAAGGTGGCAGATCACCTTCTGATACACAGGAGGAGACATTCATGGGAAGGGGGCAGTAATCTTCAGGGTGGAGAGCACCTATCTAAAGTAGACATAGCAATGAGACCTTTAGAATCATTAAGGCGACACAGGAGGTAAATATGCAAGACATTATTTTTCACAACAGAGCCCCAGAAAACCTAAAGCCACTAAGCTGATAAAAAACCTATTAAAAGGAGCAAAATTTTAATAGCTCTTAACTAAATTGAGGAAGGCACTGCAAAAGGAAGCTATGAAGACAACAGAGTGGGTTGGGAGAAAAATATTCAGATTCTTCAAGAATAATGTGTTAGTGGTTATTCAACATGACAGTCCAAATGTAAACTCTAAGGCCAAATTGTCCATTACACAGAGTTTCTGAGCACTGCCGAGATCACATAGGTGGGAAAGAATAAAAAAATAAAAATCACGAATACCCAGCTTGTTTGCCCTTCTGCAGGGACTACTCTAACATCTCCTCGATTTTCCCAGCCACCACATCTAGCATTTGGGGATAATCAAAGTCCTGACTGCTTAATATATGTCATCTTCTGTTGGTTGCACTATGGGCCGAGACAATAGGCAACAGTGTGGCTCCACGGGGAATTGTTTGATGGGAATCTCCAGCAGTTTCAGTATGCAGCACGAAGTGGACTGAGCAGACCAGAGAATTCAGATCCAGTAATTTAACTAACCCACCTTTGTTCTTTCTGTCACTAGCTCCAAGCACAAAACACCAGTTGGACTCAGCTGCTGGTTTTAATTTAAAGCGTATACAGATTTTGTTGAATATTATCAAGCAGGGCTTTGAAAGAGACCCAAAAAACCCACCTTCTATTAGTCACACTTTAGAAGTTATTTGTTTCTCTTGGAACAGGGCTAGAACACTGTCAGCTGCAGTGCCTGAACAACTCTTGTGGGCTAAGGTAGGTTACATGCCAACCCTCAAGTACCTACACTAACTCCTAGAGTCACCAAGTCCTTCTAACTTTGTATGTTACTAATATGATCTACCACTACAGACAGTGTACCGCAACGCAGGAGGTATCTTAGCAGATGCAGTCCAACAGCGCTTTAGCCTCAAGAACACCCCCAAAAATACCTAAGTGCCTCAGGACAGCCTCAAACACATCTCAGGTCTAGCTGAAGTCCAGCCATCGCTATGTCTGAAAGTAAGGCAGCAAAGTCTGACTGAAATAAAACAAACCCCTATTTATAGTCCCTTTGGCATGGAATAGCCAGAGCTGTCCTGATCCAGTACCTCGAGTAAATCCCGGGTAGCCCTGCATCTGCTGGTCAGTGATGCAAGGTCAGTGCCTCCTCGCTGCTCCTTCCCCCCTGCACGGCAGAAGCCGGGCGCAGCTGTTCCAGAGCCAGCTCTGTGCCACCTGACGACTTCCCTGAAAAGGACGTACGTGCAAAGCCACGTACGCGGCAGCCTTCTGTCCTGGACACTCTGCAGCCTAAGGTTTGAGCAACACCTCACTTGGCTTGGGGCTGGAAGGCAGAAGGACACGATCACCATCTCAATTAGAAAAATCTAGCATACGGAGCAAGAAATAACACTGCAGTCCAGCCTTCCAAACAGATTTCTCAAGGGAGGAGAAGGAAAAAGGCCATGAATCAGTAGGAGAAATATGACTTTAAAGCCCTAACGAAGGGGAACAGATGGGAGCAGAGCAAAGTGCTCACAAACTTGAATTGGATTAGTTGTGTCTTACTCAAACATCTCCAAATATGAAAGATCCCCAGACATCTGCAATTAAATCCCCTATTAATCCCAAATACATTTTAAAGGCAGTTGAGCCAGGCTACTAATCATGCTATCAACAGACTGAAAAATATACCAGGAGGATGTAGATGGTGAAAGAGAAAATGAGAAGAGCCAAAATACAAACTTTAAAACCCAGGGCGATGGGCTAGTTTTTCCACCTCCGCCTCCACGTAATTAAGATCCTCGGGCAGGTTTTATCTCTAAGTGCTGGAGGGGGTTAGGACTTCAGTGTTTCTGACTCACCCTGATTTCTTACATGCTCACAGGAATGAAGATAGGGGAAATATCACCACTTCTGTATTATGGAAACCTTGCAATTAATAATTGAGAATCTTTTTATCTCTCTCTCCCTTTTTCTTTCAGAACTAGAGTGCTCTCTTCAGCTTGTTAAGCTTAGTTCACTCCCACTGATAATTCACTAGAGATCATAATTTATGGACAATTGAAGCTGCAGAAACATCTCTTAGAAGGAATAGAGCAGATCCATAGCAACAATTCTTCAGGGGAATATTAATCCCCAGCTTTATGTAGTGCTAAGTGTACAATAGTAATCAGAACTTGAGTAGAAGCTGCTAATCATTGAGGGAAAAGGCTGTATAAAGAATTCATAATGGAATTAGCCTGCGGCAAACAAAGAAAGACAAAATTAAATCAGCCATCAAATTGCACCAAGGAATTTTAATTTACAGGTTAATGTAGGATTATGTAACTAATCACAGCTAACATTTTCAATGAACAACCAATAAAATTCTGCTCTTTTTTTATTTCTGCTAATGGTATTCCAATAACATACTTTTATCACCGTATAATGTGTTAAGAATGATTTTCAAAAATTCTAAAAATCTTCCAAAAAGCATTATGACTGAGCAATCAATGCAAAATGCTGGCTTTAAGTTAATTAGCATAAATATACATCTAGATGATCTACTGTTTGGTTCAATCCAATACAATAAAGTTCCTTTGAGTCTGCACAAGACAGATTTACATAACCAAATGTGCATAACTGTAGCTTTAAAATATATGCATGACTTCCAAAGAGGGAGATACAGCAATAGGAAAAGCCTCCAAATTAAATAAGTCAAACAACTTCTGAGTACTAAAGTGCATCAGCTAATTCTAAATAAAACCCTTATTATAGATTTTTATATCAATACAGCATATATATCCTATGACATACGCACAAAGGATTGCTCTAACAGAGTTTGCGCTGTTTATAATATGAACATCATAAAAAAGAATAAGGTTTCTGGGATAAAAAGTTGATTTGCTTCCTCTTGAGAAAAAAGAGAGACCTTGTATTTGACCCAGTTATATTTTGATATTGGCCAATGCAAGGAGATTAAAAAGAGACAGAAAGAAAGAGAAAGGAAAACCTCTGTTCTAAAAATGTATTTAAAGACCGCTAGTTAACATATGCAAATATATAGAAAGGACTCACGTAACTCTTTGCACATTTTTAAAGGGAAACTCCAAAATTACACTGTATGCTTCAAAACACATCAGCTTAATCAAAAAGATCTTTTTTGCAACATATGGCAGCATGAAAATCTTTATAAATGGAGTAAAAAGCACTTTCATAAGCTTTACTTCACTTAAGAGGAATGCTGGGAAGAAAGGCAACAGCATTCTTCCTGCATATGTTTTTCTTGTTCTGAACAATGTGGGAAAACCTCATTTTACTTTAATCTAACAGTTCATTTTATGGAAGCAGCAATGTTCTGCCCATTTATTAGCATAGAGGGTTTGGGGTTGCGGGTAGCTTTTTTTTTTTCCCCCCTTCCCTTCCTTTTATAAAGTCTAATTTTAAGATGCACACTTCCAAAAAACATTATGGTGTCAATTGCACTACCCTTCAGCAATCCTGTAATAACTTTATTCAACCATTTCTAATTATAATTATATTTTCAATTCCTTTTAGCTATAGAAACTCTTTATCAATCAGAGCACAAGACAGAAAATTACTTTATTACAGCTACAGCTCGTTAGTCTGAGTGCTCTTAATGAAGCAGCCTCATAATCAGATGAAAATCATGCTGAAGAAAACTTGCATCATTAGTCTGGGCCTTAATTACCAAGAAATATAGTCACTAACAATGATACTCCATTTCATGATACGGTGCATGCACCTTCTACAGTACTTGCAATTAATAATTCCGCAGACTGCTACAGAATCTTTCTATTTATTCATAACAATGGAGGGGAAAAAATTCTAAATTTAATTGAGCGGCTCCGAATGCACTCTCTCACTCTCTCCTGCTCAGATTAAAATGTCAAAAGGCTAATATTCTATCTTACAATAATTCATCATTTTAATTACATATTTTATGTATGTGAAATGTCCTTTTTTTTGTCTCCTCTTGATCATTTAGGGCGACATTTTTGGGGGGGACATGCGTATGGAAAAAATCTCTCCCATGTACGTAGGTGGCCCACGCTACAGAGAGCAGCAATGAACAGAAGAAAAAAGCATTTATTTTCATTGTCAGTGAATGAGGTCCGTGTTGGATAAGCTTCAGACATAAGCGCAAGACATTCATTTAAATTAATGACGGCCTTCATCCAATACACTTATCGGTAAGGATGGAAAGATTCTTGAGCGAGGAATATGTTGATCCCTAAAATCCTTTATGAATATGATCCATCATAGGGTAAGTAACTTCTATACACAAGCCTCTTCCAATCCACTGCATTTTCCGTCCTGTGCATATTCTGTGCTTTCCCACTGAATATGCTCCTCTTAACTCTCCAGCAAGCCTCCTGCACACGAAAGCATCAGGAAATGCAGTTAGTGAGAGTCCCCTTCGGCCAGCTAATGAACACGCTAAAAGATCAGATCACAATCCTGAACACCGAACACCTGGAGTATATTTCACTCTAATCTGCAGCATGGAAAATGATTCCACAGACATCAGTGGGAACGTTCACAACTCACAATGGTGCCCCCAAGATCTGTACCTGCTCCAGCTTTCTCCCTGTCGTGCCTCGTCGTCATTGAACCGCGACGGGCTCCCCAGGGTGATAACGAACACAGCTTTCCAGCGGATTAGCCAATGCAGCGAGGGGGTACTGCTGTTCCGCTGGCTGCAAAGCTGCGCATCGTAAACTGTGGATTCCACTCGACATCAACATAGTTTGACATCAAAACACTTGACATCGTGATTTCTGCAAACTGCCCTGTCCTTGGCTGCTCAGCTGCTATCTGAGTAAGTCACATTACAGCAGAAAGATATCCCTCTGGAGTTAAGTTACCGAACCTGTGATTAATCTCAAGGGCATAAGCTAAATAACTCCCTCGTACCATTGAATTTTTCAGTGCTCACCCGGTGCTGTGCTTTCATGCAAGCATTTCAATAACTAGCCACTACACAGGCTGGATGAACTTGCTGTGAGGATATTCAGCCTATACCACTTTCCAACACCACGCTCGCTCCTCCAGGCATCCTCACTGTTGCCTCTGCTAAATGCTCAGCTGCATCTTCCCTTAGTATTTGGCAAAACATTTTCACCCTTTAAAGCCCTTCGCATCCTCTCCCAAAACAGAAAGTAAGAAAATCCCTTCTCTGTTTTTGCTGCTTCCCGTACGTGGCACAGTTGAGGGCTACTCAGCAAGAGAGGGAAAAATGAAAATCAGCCTTAAGTTCTATAAAACAAATCTGTAAGTAGCTGGAATAAATAAATAAAATAAATAAAAAGGCTTTCTGCCCAGTCTCTCCTTTCCAGCCACTCTTATTTTCCTTCCCTCCTGCCACGCCTCAGGTTTTTTTTTTTTAGGAGAACTTCTTTTACGTAGTTGCTTCAAGAATTTGCATCTGGCACCAGCAGCCGACAGAGACGGGAGACTGGCAAGATGGACTGTTGTGGCAATTCCTATGTTCCTACTACATTCCTAAGCTGTGCTTTTTGGCATCGGATATGGCGAAAAAAGAGCATATTTAGAAACGTGACAACTGGAAAAAATATTCTTAAACCTTACGGTGCCTTCTAAAGTTGCAGAATAAAATTAATTTATAGTACGGCTATAGCTGGCCAAAACCCATGGGCTTGCAGTAAACCAAACGGGGTAAAAACCTGGCTCTGAAAGGTATTCGGAGGTTTTGGCTCTGTCCAACAAGTACGCATATGAACTTATTGTATAACTTACTGGCAGGAGAGCAGCATCGGACTGACCTCCACTTACATCGCAGGAATTACACATTCATTGTCTTTGAGAGGAAAATGTTCTTATGGTACCATATTAATATCCTTTGTGGGTTGGGTCATGAATCAGCATTGGCAGCCGCCTCTGCAGCCGTCTGCCTGCCAGCCTTCCCAGCTGGAAAACTGGTAACGCAGGAGAGATGTATACATAAGGGAAGTGATGGTTTCCCAATTCCGAATTGATTTGTACATGAATCCGCTCAAGTTTAAAGAACCCCAACGTGCCAAAAACCTGGTCCAACAAATATATATAATTGCGAGTGCTTACTGCGCGCTCTTGGATGTAAGGGCAGGCAGCGAGGTGGGTTTTTCCGCGCCCCCAGCCCACGCAGCCAGCTCTGCAGGCACGGAGCCATGTGCCGGAGCTCTCGCCACCCGCCCTTCACGGGGGGGGAAGCTGCCACGGGGGAAAAACCGTTTGGGCTGGCTAAACCACGGATGTGTGGCGGGGGGGGGGGGGGGGGGGGGGGGGGGGGGGGCAGAGGGGGTCCCCTCCGCTTTTTCGTGGCATGCCGATACGGCAGGGTGCGCAGGGCGAGGACGAGGGATGGTGTCCCTCGGGGGGTCACAGTTGTGGGGCAGGGACCCCCCCGGGAGCAGGGGACCCCCGGCCCGTCCTGCCCCCCAGAGGGCGGCCCGGAGCCGGTGGCGCTGCAGCCCCGCCCCGCCGTGGCTGGGGGTTCGGCGCCCTCTGCTGGCCACCAGCCGCAGCCGGCCGGCACCGAGTGCCGCAGGTTCGAATCCCGGCCCCGCTGCCCACGGACGGGGGGAGGCCCCGCGGGCCCCCACGCCCTGCAGGGCCCTGCTGTCACGCAGACGGCCCTTCGGTAGCGCTCACGGTGCAAGCCTAATCAATTCTTCCTGAATAATTAATTAAAAAAAGTAATAAAACACCATGCTGTCACTCAGGTGGACAGCTCTAAACCCCAACCAAAAGCCATCACGAGACTGGGACAAACAGTCATTTACATCTGCCAACACCAATAATTAAACAGACAATAAGAAATCACCTTGACGGGCACAGGAGGCTGAATGTCCCCAGCCTACCTCCCCCGGCAGGAGGGGTGGCATGGCTGGGATCCAGCCCAGGTGGCAGAACCGGACACGCACCCAGCCCGGCGCTCCAGCACCCTGCAGAGGAACAGCGGGTCAGAGCCCTGGTGGCTCAGGGTGAC
This sequence comes from Falco punctatus, assembly GCF_963210335.1. NCBI lineage: Eukaryota > Metazoa > Chordata > Aves > Falconiformes > Falconidae > Falco > Falco punctatus. Next base: position 89,388,783 of record NC_137584.1, read on the forward strand.
AGTGTCATAGCCATGGGACTACATTTGTCGTAACCTCAGCCACCAGCTGCCGCCTGCCAGACGTCCAGGCTCTAACCCAGGAGGAGGACGCCCATTCACTGGCACAGAGAGGGAGTACTGTCATTTTACCTGTCCACGTGTTTCTGTAGTCCAGTCGGCTTCATGGCCCATATCCCTGAACTACGGTTTGGTGATTAGATCAGTCTGGGTCAGCACTTCTTTGCATTTTATCTTCTTAGTTCTTGTTCCAAATGGCAGTTGTATTTGCTTACTCCTCCTCTTCTTCCCCCAGAAGGATGTGTCCCAATCTTAAAAAGCTAAGCCTTCAAGCAGAAAAATGGGATTAGCCTGGCAAAGCCCTGGGTTTGGTGGAAGTAGAATAGCTGTGGTTTCCCAAACACATACAAATCCAGCCCATAGGTACGAACCACTTGTCTGAGCTGCCGCCCGACTGTTCCAAACGAGCACCATGCTGCCTGCGTTACTTGGCCGTATACCCTCACGGCTGCACTCTGTGTGAGCGGCCAGGAGAGAAGCTCCAGCGAAAAGCAAGGAAGCTCCAGACATGGAGCCAGCAGACTGCTGCAGCAGGAAGAAAAGACAATTTTTCCTCAAGTAAAGACACGCCAAGTCTCCTGGTTCCCTGTGCCTCTCACTGAAATTGCCTGCTATAAAAATCCAGGTGGAATGTAAAACGCAGTTAAAAAAAAAAAAAAAAAAGTCTAAACCAAGACAAACAGGATTTCCTGACTTTTCCTTGAGTAACCAGGTCAATAGTGTGTCAGGCTGCACATGGGCTCCTTGTTAAGCAGAAATTACAGGTGAGGTTCATGGTCCACCTAGACGGGGAGCAATGGGCAGCTGAGCCAACAGACCACACAACGGTGGCATTTTGCAAAAAAGCTGCAGCACAGCTACACCGGGCGATAGGCTTCAGGGACCGTATAGATACAACACACTTCCATAATACACTCTTTAACGAACGTATAACATACACCCAACGTGAGACGGCTGCACTGCCCGCACAAAGACGGGTCTCATCCTCACCCGAGGCACGCCTGGCTGCTCTAACACTGCAGGAGCTCCCACCGGACGGGGGCAGGGGCAGGGCAGGCCTGGAGGGGTCCCTGGGTCTGCCCAGCGCCGGCCGAACTCTCAGCAGAAACATTTGCTCAGGGCAGGGGTCATGGCTGCTCCCCTCTGCCTCCTTCCAGTTGCGGCCATGGTCGCTTAGGCCACCAGTATTAACGGGGTGGCAAGAGAGCCGTGCACAAGCCGGTTCACTCCACTGACCGCCAGCTCCGCTGGCGTGAGACACCCCAGGTCCCTCCTGCTCTCCAGCCTGCAAGAGGCACTGCCCTGAGGTGTTCCCACCTGGCAGAGACCATCACCCACAAGATAGACCGTTTCTTTTCCTCCTACACCACCACTCCCCCCACCTTCTCTCCTCCTGCACGTGGGCAAGAGCAAGTATTCCCCCCCCCATATGCTGGGAGAAGGGAACCGTGGGTTGTTTTTGGTTTTGGTGGTGGGGTATTTTCTTTTTTTGGTATGTTTTGCAGACCCAGTGGGCACAGGATGAGGCCAGCCCGTGCAAGCACGCAGCAATACCCCTGCGAGCTCCCGTCGGCCCAAGTGGCACATTGCTTGGGGACACTGACGAAATACTCGGGCTTCTACTTGACTGCGCTGAACGCCCTTGAAATGGCCAGGTCGGGAGGAAAGGTGCGGTGGCAGGAGGAGGTTGAACGACAGACAGCAAAACCTTGAAAGGCCAGCCAAAAGTCGTGCCCCTTCTGTTCCTACACCCGTGCCCGTGACCCAGGGACTGCCTCGCACCCTTCCAGCGGCCCAGGACACAGTCAGCAGCTACTGCAACTTTATCAGCCCTGCCTTCACAAGCGTCTGCAGCATTACCCCGCAACCTGGATCTTCAAAGCACTTTCAAGACTCTTGCCATATGAAAACAGTCAGGAGCAGAGGTTTTTCTTGCTGTTGAACGGGCTTTTTAAATTTTTTTCCCCTTTATGTATGATGACGTGGTTTATATTATTTGCTCAATGGGATCTCTGCCTTTCCACCGAAGAGTCTATTTTAAATATCAACACAGGTTGGTATTTTAAGAGTTATTTAAAATGTCACCAGTCACAGAATGTTTAATTATTGCAAACATCTTTCAAAAAATTCCACAGTGGGTTTCTTGCGCCAAGTGATTTATTTCGGATATAATTTCTGTTTAATTAATAGGGGATTTAGCTCTGACCTGGAGGGTGTGAGAACCAGCAGAGGAGCTGTAGCTGAGTTAGGTTAACATTAAACCTGCCCATGCCTGTTGGAGGCTGCGGAAAAAAAAAAGAAAAAAAAAAATCAGGCTGGCACTTACTCAGCTGCTGCTACCCAGCATATTCTCATGCTGATTGCAATGGAAAAATTGTAAAGGTAAACAGAACTAGGGGGAAAAAAGTTAATCACCAGAATATGAACATTGTGCTTTGTTATTTATTTTAACTATATAATTTGCTATAGAGTCTAATTATACCTAATTTCAGCCGAGATAATATCTGGGCCATGCTTTGTTATTTGTATATTCTCAGAGAGCAGTTTCTCAATTGTCTGGCCTGAATTTCCTTACACCTTGAGAACAACTGGAATCAAACGCTAAAAGGCTATTTGGGGGAGGGGGGGGATGATAAAAAAGCACCTACTTTTAACAAAAAAATTACAAACATGGAAAATGCCTAATCTATGCTTCTCAAAACACCAGAATCAGAACCAATTTTAATATCCTGTAAAAATCTCTTAGTATGACGCACATACAGCTGTCTAATATTGCTGTTTAAAATGCCCTCGCATTAAATAAGATTCTATGCTGTAAAATTTTGCAAGGTGATAAAACAAAAAAATGATATAATAAATATAAACCATCTGCATTTTTTTTAACAAGCCATTTGGAAATGGATTTCATTTATATTTAGAATTGTTTTGAAGTGTTCTCTTTTTTGAAAATGTCCCAGTTACAGTATATTAGGTTTTCAGTAGAAAGATTAAAAGAGCTGACGCACAAATAAACACGCATGCACACCCAGAGCAATTTCCAGAACTATGAGAGCATTTGATTCTTCAAGGATACTACAGCTGGCTTTTAGTCACATAAAAAGGGTTAGTGTGTGCAATCGGCAGCTCTGGAAAATGGATTCACGCACACAAAAATGCATTAAAACGACATTAAGATTTTGGCAACAACCAACATAAGCCAGGAAAACTGAGCTGCAGGCTGAACTTACATCCTTAACTCCTTCCACGGCACTTGCTGAAAGGGTCGGTCACGTTCTGCAGGAGCAGAAAGCCCAGCCTGGGGCTTCCAAGGGTCAGAGCAGAGACACCAACAACCAGGGGAGGCAAAAGAGGAAATCATGCTTTTTTGGTATGACCCAACTCCCATGGCACTATCTCCTTTAACGGAATCACACCACCCTGTGTCAGAGGTCCGTTCAGCCCTCGCATCTCCACCTAAAAAGCTTTTCACTTAACTTCCCTGTATTACTTCTACTGCTTTGCACTCCTACCTCCGCTGGCACAGGACACTCCTAAGTGCTTTCTGAGCATTTGTTTCTAGCAAGCCCCCCCACACTGGTGAAACAGCGATGATACAGCACTGCCCCGAGCACCTACACAGGAGCAGGAGAGTTTAAAGGCTCCCAAAACTGTGAAGAGCTTTGCATGCCCTTGCACCACTGCCCAGCACCTTGGGCCCCCTCCCCTCTCAGCCCACCACCAGCTGCACCATTAACACCCCCAGAGCTTATCTCCGTCTGTGGGTGACAGGTATTTCTCTTTTTGAACTCACTTCAGCATTCCCAGAGGCCACGTGAATTCTTCTTCTCCCAAACCCCACACCTAGAAGAACTAATGGTTTTGGCTATTTCTGCCTCCAATTCACCTCCTCTCTACAAACCCCTTCCCAAGAATCAAATTGTTTTTCTCTCCCCCCCCCCCCCCCCCCCCCAGTACAGGGATGGTGTGGTACAGTAGAAGAAGAAAAGGGAATTTTGTGCCAAAACAAGCAGGCAATGTATGGGGAGGGGGGGGAGCTGTGTCTCCTTTACTTCCTTTGCCATTCTCTCTCCCAATAAAGCAACAACTGCCAGGAACCATTACTGGAACCATTACGAAGTAGGAGAAAATTACTTTTTAAAAGAAATTAAGCACCATATTAGAACTACAGGCATTTTCATGCCTACTAATAAACATCTGAGGGGTCATTTGTTTAATTTTAAATCATTCATTCTATTCATAAGCAAATGCACTATTGACCAGACACCAAATGTAATCCTTCTCCCTGAAAACAGCCCCTGAGAAAGTTAAGTTCATCATCATTAACAAAAAAGGAGCTTTTATTGGACTTTCCCTTTCTATTTCATCATTTAATTACTGGATGCTAACATCTGATCAATGAGATCAAAGTTTGGAAAAGCCAAGGATTTTTCCAAGCTGCACCTCTGGACAGAACACTCCCTTTACAAGCCCATCACTTTGCCCTGTTTGGTGCCTGGCTGCACCCTGGTACCAGCTGATGTACCGCCAGCAGGGATCTCTGCTCTTTGCTGCAGGATACACGATCCAAGTTGTCCGTGCCCTCCCCGGTGGCCTTCTTCACAGCCTCTCTGTTAGCATCATCACAGCTCACTCTCTGCTACTTGGGATCTCAAATTGCCCAAACATTTCGGTCCCCTGGGTGAGCTGCGATGCAGGCACGCAAATAAAGCAAGTATTAACAGTGCTTTATCGGACTGGCCTGCAGAATCAGGCCCAAGACACCTATGGCCTAAAGCACATCTAAATTTATCAGTAGAAATACATACACATCCATACCAACACCAGATGTACATGTTCATGCAAACTGAGGCAGTTCCTCTACAAAGGTTATTCAAGCCCCCTGGTTATTACTGATTTCAGCAAAATTTGCAAAGGACACGAGGGCGGTGAGAAATCAAGAGGGAACGTGACCAGAAAGGGGCTCAGACAGCACAGAAGAGCTCATCCAGCTGAGCCATCAATCTTGCTGTCAGTGATGAGTCACCCTCTCCTTTTGGTACCCATCATAGCAACTCAGCACCAAGCACTCGCGCTACCCTCTGGCACAGGATACACAGCCGAGACAAGGCAGGAGGGACAAATACAACTGGCTAAATGTAGGCCAAGACCCAGACAGGCAAAACTGTGCACAGACCTGCAGAGTATTGTGCCTCTCCCTGCAAAGTGCTGACACAAACCCCACCAGGCTGAATGTCCTACAGTGTCATAAAAATATATATAGTTATTGAGACTTTACCAAGAGGGGAGTGGAATTTTTTTAGGAAATAGGATAGATTTCTTCATACCATGAGCCCCTGCACCTTGAAGTACTTGAGCTTTGCATTTGTTTGGGGGGGGTTCAGCTTTAAGGAAACCCTTCATTGCTCAACTGCTGCCTGCAAATACAATCTGAGGAATTTCAGGATTCAGAGGGAAATAAAATAGAACAAAAAATTGTAAACTTTTATGTATATTTTCACCTTGCAGTTTTTAAGCCAACTGTGAGGGAAAGGAAGAATTCCTTGCTATTTCTGAAATGAGGAGGTTCAGCCAAACAAATGACGTGGCTGGGACCTCATCCCTAATACCCAAGGTGGGGCAGTCACCTCTAAGCAACTCCTTTCCTGTGTAACTTGCCCTATTCTACTTTCTTCTTCCTGGGGACATTGAGTTTCGGGGTTTTTTCCTTATAAGAGCAAACACTAGAAATAAACAGAGGAACTTCATGTCTCATTTGTACCTGCTTCTTCTTGCAGCCTTCATTTACTCAACCAAGGAGAAAGGAAGCTATGGGGAAGCTGTGTTTCAGGAACAGAGGGAGGATTCAGAGGGGAAAACCACCGTCCTTTGGCTGTTTTCTGTATTACTTGGTTCCCAATAAGAATGCATGCCAAAGAAAGTAGCTGCCCAGGGAGCTGGAGCTCTCCAAATGGAAGAGATACTGAAACAGTGAGATGGCAAGACTTTTTCAGCAAGGAAGAAGTTAGCCTTCTAAAGAGCAATTTTTCATGTGTTCCCTAGCCTCCTTTTTTCAGCATCAAATTTCCCCAGAAGTGGTGGTGTTGCAGTACTCACAGTATCAAAATAAAAATATTAGACAAGCAACTCTACAGAAAAAAAGTAAAAGTTAAAGGGGTAAAAGTTTGCGAGAAATGTAAAAACTGTTTTGAGAGAGAATGTTTTCCCCTCTGGGTTTGCCATTTCCTCCCAACAAGGACTGGAGAAGGAAGAAACTGCTGTATTAGGAAACAATTGTTATTATTTATTTTTTTTTCAGATCTACAGGCACAGATTGAGGGCATTTTCAAATAAGAAACAAAATTAGAGCACTTAAAAAAACCCCTAATAATTTAAAATAAAAAATATCATCAGGACATGAAGCAGGCTTGGAGGTGTACAATACCAGCCAGAAACCATTGAACAGGACAACGTAGAAATTACTACGAGAAAAGGACCAAGATAAGGCACATTGCTTCCTTCCAAGTGGCACTGGCATTTAAACAGGATTTTTAGTTTTGTCTTTAAAAAAAAAAAACAACAACAAAACCAGACAAAAAGCCAACAAAACATCAGTTACAGGATTTGACCTCAGGGTTTAGCACAGAACTATTCAGCACAAGACTGATCCCAATGCAGAAAACCAAAAGTAATTCTCATATTGCCTAGAGTTTCTCCAAAATCCCAGCCGTTCTCTTTGCTCACAAGCACATGTACTCACACACGAACACTCTTGCTACTCCAGCATTGCACTTTCATCATTCCCACCCTAAGGATGCTTCAGACATCATCCTGGTAGCATTGGCTCACCTACTGAATACAGACTGAGTGAAGACCTGGGTCTCTTCCAAGGCCCATGGAGGGACTCCAGTTGGGCTTGCATCAGATGGCACGTCTGTAAATACACACCACCCATCAGTGATCTTCCTGAACAGACTTGGCTGATTTGCTCATACAGGCTGAAGTGTTTACATGCCCAGCTCTAAATCTATTTTATGGTGGGATGCAGGAAAAAGCCCAAGCCTGCATCCGTCAATAACAACACCTCAAGAATTTGGGAACTGCTTTTTCTCTTGCTGTCCAAAAATCTCAATTCTAGAAAACGTACTGTGTGTCAGTTAAGCATGGCCTGTAACACTCAGGCAATGCTGAGCACAGCCTTCTGTGGCCCAGCTTCTGTGCCGTACGCTCCTGGTAGGGCTGCTTATATTCTACTGGCCATGACACAGTCACTGAAATTCTCACAGATTCAGGCTCTGTTCTGGGGCAAGTGGGGAAGCTGGGGTCCACTGCAAAACAAAGTGGAGAAAGGCTGCTTATTAATTGCCTCTACATTCTTAATTTATAGGGGATTGTCTTGTAGAACGTCCTAAAATTTGTTGATGGACTGATGCACAGGCCAGAGCAAAAAGCACTTCAGGATTTCCTCCCTTCCCCACCAGGAGCAGCAGGTAAGAAAGGATGCTCCTCCACCTTCTCCTCCACCAGCTCCAATAATGTGTCACTCCTCTCACTTCTTTCTTTTCCTCTACATCTTCTGTTGTGTTTCTCTCCTTCATGCTACAGCAGAGGCAGTGAATGTTGATGAGGCAATAGCTGGTGTGATTCTAGTGAGGCAGCTTTTCAGATAATTTTTCATGACCTCAACATCCAAACTGTTCCTTTCAACACAGAACACAGATCTAGATGTCCATATATCAGCAGACATTTTGGTAGTCACTAGAAAAGTCAGAGAGGTCGGAATATTTCACAGGAGCCCTGATTTCTTTCTCTCTCATCCCTTCTCTCTAGAAAACTTACTTGCAATCATTATCTTTACTCTAAGGGTGCACATGTCTAATGGGCAGCCAAGACTGCAGCAGAAAAAACAAAAGGTAAATTTCAGTAAAAGCATTATTACAAAATCTAGTCAAGCATTGTAAATAGAACTGCCATATTATTATTGAGAAAAGGTGTAGTGCCCATGCAAACTACATATTTGATTAGGATCTGAACTCTTTGCTGAACCATGAATCTGAAATAATTTAGGTGATACATATAAATTTAATTTCTTTGTTCAACATTCCACATCTGAAACGAAGCACTGCAAATGTGCAGCTCTCACTGAAGTCTGCAAAATGAGTCTTCTTATAACTCGCCTATACTGTGTGGAAATAATCTGAAATAATCTTAAAGGAAAAGGAATAAACCTATTTTAAAAACAGCTGAGTCCTTTAGATCGTATACCATAACCAATTTATGGAGATAAATGGAATTCAATATTAAAGAAATACTGGGTTTTTTCCCCTCCTGTGGAAAATTTAAATGCAGAAAGAAAAGGAAAGAAAAAGAAAGAAAAAAAAAAAGGGAGAAAGAAAGAAGTGGCATGAAAACACATGAGCAACACTTAGCTATTGTTTCTATTGCAGTGCCTGCTAGAAGCACTGCACCTTGTTTTCCCCAGCCCAGGCTAGAGCAGGCGAGCCGATTGTGGAAATGACTCATTCAGTCTCTATAATGGAGATATACCACCTATTGGACGTCTTTATTTCTCATTCATTAAACGAATCCAGTGTCTACTGCTATGATAGCCATCAACAAAGACAGACGAGGAAATAAAAAAGGGGGAAAGAGCAAGAAGGGGAATACAAATGAATATTATAGACTACTGTATGGGCCCTATTACTAAAAATGAATACAAAATACTTTAAAAAAATACATTAAGCAGGTATTGGCTTACAATGAGGTCAATATTGTGATTCATTTAACTCAAGGGACAATAAATCTTGATATTGACTGAAAACATAAGTCAATATGCGTACTGTTGTGTGCATTCCATTATAAAAATGGGGGTGGGGGGTGGGGGTGTAAGTGTAATGGACACTTTTAGAAGAAAATGAGTTTTGCCAAAAGATTTTTTATTCTGCCTTTTAAATTCACCATTGCAGACCACTGTGGCTGAATACTTGGCCCTCACCTTTAAGGCTGTAAGGTGGGCTGGGGCTGGTGACCATCGCAAAGCTCCAACACAACCAGCAGCCTTCAAGAACCAGAAAAAGTGACAGGCTGCAGAAGACAGTGACCTTTAAATGGCTGATCTCCATAAGGGTCAGGCCTATTCCTGCCTTCTCTAGGAATAACGTCCACGAGCAGCAGTCAAATACAACCAAAGTTTTCATACTAATATGGAAGAATGGAGTCAGAGGATTTCTGTCTAGATTCCTGCAGCTTTAATTTGTGCTGCGCTGTGGGGTTCTCCCACTCCACCTCTGATATGGCTGCAGCAGACACTGGATCTTGGTAGAGTTCATGCTGAATAATCTTAGCCCACCTCCGCTCACATGGATGCCAGCAAGAGCTTTGTCCCTAATTTCATCCGAACCAAAAATCAGGCAAACAATGAACTAACTCAGGAAAAACCATCCACAGTGCCACGAACAACAGTGGCATCTTCTTCACAAGGACAAGCAGCAGCAGCAGCACTAAAAAGCATTTAACCATCTGTCTGCCAGGCAGATGCGTTAGGACAACAGTTCTCAGGTGAGAGGATGAAGCGTCTTTAAGAACAAGGCAGTATCATTTTCTGTCCTGCTTATTAAGAATATACCAAGAATTGGAGCAATTTTACTGCCACTTCAGGACAAAATATAGGTTCCTTCCAATGCTTTTCATGACCTGAAAAAAGTTTATTTAAAAAAAAAAACCACACACACACACAAAAAAAAAACAACCACCAGAAAGCCCTCACATTTTTAAAACATCAGCTAAAAACAGAGACTGTATGCCTAGTGTCCAAGCTCTCAGGGCAGCTCAACTCCCACCCTGGCCTCCATGAACACAGCCTGGAACTGGCATGAGACCAAGCTGGGAACCAGGCAGGACAACCGAGGAGGCCTCACAGCCCTCTCACAGCTTTGGAAGGTCTTTAAAAAAAAAAGCCACATTTTTGCAGAAACATTTTGACATCAGCAGGGTGGTTGACCTGACACACTGTTCTGCTGTACAACCACCTACTACTCCTAAATGCATGCTGGGCTTGTCTGCGTGCACTGGCTAAGCACAGTTACCAATCTCACTTGCTACAAGGTCTTCCAACACATCTCTCAAAGACCAGCTGGACCACACACCCCAGGGACCTGTACACGGCTTCAACTGGGCCCATCAGCACCCGACCTCCCGAAACACTGCATACACATACAGTGTACTCCACAAACGCTGAGCCTGCAGTGGGCACTTCCAAAAAAAAATCAACGAAAAAACACTACATTGCTTTAAAAAGCCCTTCTCTTTGTAAAAGCACCCTGTTTAACTGAGAAAAGTTGTACTATTATCAGTGAAATGCTTCAAATGTCAAATTAATGTTTCCGTGAGCTAGAGGAACAGTGTGTGACATCGCAGGCAAGTGCACAGCCCCAAGCTGCTGACCTCCGAAGTCAATCAGGGTGAACAGCAAAACTTACTGACTCAGCCTGTGACCAGCTTGTGCCAGCCAGCAGCCAGGGAAGATTCCCTTTCTGACCTTACATCCAGAGGTGCTGAGCGCTCACCATCACCGCTGAACTCCCCTGGATGGGCAGCACATGCAGATAAAAGGGAAAAAGCCTCCTGCCCACCTGCAGAATTGCAAAAGAAAAATCACAAACATGCACGAGTTCAGCCCTCACGCAGGCCAGGAAACACACCTACCCCTATGTGTATGGGTACACATATGCATATACATACACACATATCTGCAAGTGATGGCACTTCAGCACATAATCAACCACAGGGAAAAGGGAACATGAGAAGACATACCTGTAGTCACTCTTTTCTGCATAAAAGTAATGTGGCAACACTCACAAAGTCATACTAGAGAGGAGAAGACGACTTCTCATCAGCCAAGCTTTATGTCCTGGCTACCACCTACTGCCACAGAGCCAGGACTTCACCCACGCTCATTTGCAGACCAACACCACCCTCATCAACCAGCTTTCATCCGCACTAGCTCAGGGACAGGCGGCACCGATCAATACCCACATGCTGAGCTACAACAACTGAGAGCACTCCTGGGTTAATGCATCTCAGAGAGAAACCAAGAAGCTCCATGCCACTTGCATGCACAAAATGCAGAGGTTACAGAAACAGGGACCATGCACAAGTGAGTGAAAAAGGCCTGTACTTGTTTAAGAAATTATATATTCAGGCAGGCTTAGAGGCAGTGCACCAAGGCCAGGCACTGCAAGCCATCTTAGTTTCATCGTTCCACCTAAACATCACGGAAAGAGCGGTAGATAGTAAAGTTACTGCTAATTTCTCAGAGTAGTCTTTTTTTCTGGGGATGTGTTTAGTAATGCCTGCCTCTCTCCTAGTCCAACAAATGCTTAAAGGAAAGCAAAATGGCATAGAGGCAATGACCCGATGAGGTTTCTGGCTTTATGCGACATCCTTCTTTTTTGCCTGTCTGATTTGCCTGTCCCTATGGTGCTCATGGTGAAGACAGTGCCCAAGGATCAGGCCAGCAGCAAAAGCAGAGGGAAGGACATCTCACTAATTTTGATAGAGATGTCAGCACTCTTATCCTGCCAACCCAGCTTAATAAATTTTCTCTGAATAGAAGATAACAATTTCCCTGTGACAACTGTCCTCACTGGGAAGCACTAGTCAGAGCTTTGACTAAGGTCCACTTCAAGCCTTAAGTCTTGCTATAAGCACTGTCCAACTCCAACAAGGCTAGATTCAGATCTTGGTTATGCTCCTGCTTATCCATTCCTCACCAGTATGTCAGCAGTTTTCAGACACGCTACTACAACCATAGCCTCCCCTAAACCTGCCCCGCCCCCCCCCCCCCCCCCCCCGAGATGAAAATCAGCACATGTTGTCTTTGTGTCTGTACAGACATTAACTGGGGTGGCTGCTTGCAAATAAACCCTGTGCCCTTTCATGCTGAGGGTCGAAAGCCTGGTGTCTTGCATACAAGGTGACTTTCAGGTGAGAAAAGCTTCAGGTGGCTTCAGCTCCCCCGGGCAGTGGCCGGGTGCCCTTGCGCGGCAGCACGCTGGCTGTGCACCACGGTGGACTGGGACCGCAACGCCACTGCGACAGCGTGGCCATGTGCCTCACACACCACCAACGTATGCACAGGAGCTCTAATAACTGGATCGCGCCCTGTAGTGCCTGCTCACAGCTGGCAAGGGGGCTGGGATCCCAGCTTAGCTGCGGCCCAGCCAAAGGACAACCCTGGGATATGGAGGATGAAGACAGCCACTTCCAGCCTTAAACAGACACTGAGCAAACTTTGCTGGTTTTAGCCAGTGGTAGGGTCAGAGAAAGATGGCACTCCCCCTAAAAAACAAAAACAAAAAAAAACCAACCCCCCAAAAGCTTAAAAATTGAACCAACACATAACACGCCACTGCTTTCCAAATTCAAAACACTAGAATTTGTTCCCATGGGAAAATTTCAGGATCCTTTATTCTTGTCCTGAGTAAGAAGAAATCTTTTTTATTTTTAAAAAGCACTAATTCTTTTGGCCCAAAAGATGCAGAGAGATGCTCCTCGGCACACTCGGACACCCTCTCGCCAAGCCCAGGATGCCTCTGCAGTGAGCTAAGGGCAGAGCACCAGCGCCCGCAGCCTCCCAGCCGGCTGCAAAGCCACCCTTCCCCGGTGCCAGCAGCGGGTGAGTTACTGAACACTGCTGGATCGCTGGTTCTGCTGCCCGGGTGTAAACCCACTCCTGCTTCCACACAGCCAGGCTACAGCAAGCCCAGGCAGCAACAAGAGGCCAAAGGTGAGTTCAGAGCCTGCAGGCAGAGCCCCAGCTATTACGAGATTATTTATAGGGATATACACACACCTTCATTCACACCCGCGTCCGGACTGGGACCTCAGTTCCCCTCCCTGGGTGAGGCCTCCTGCTCATACCACCATCTCGCACCCCACTGATCCTTGTCCCCTCTCCTGGGGCTCCCCGGGGGCACAGGCAGCGGGCAGCCCAGCGCAAAGCAGAGCACTCACCCCCCAGGTCGGGGGAGCTCTGCGTCTCTACATGTACTTCACAGCTCAGGCCCAGCTCAGCATAAAACACTCGTTTTTTCTTTTTCCCACCCCCCCCCCCCCTCTCTTTTTCTGAAAGATTCCTCCAGAGATAGACAAGGAGGAAGCATTTTTGCCTCCAAGAAAAAATGAAAATTACAACCCTATCTACATAGCAAAGGATACTTTACCCCTGGGTGCAGAACAAGAAGGCTGAAAGAAATGTAAGCTAAGACAAAAATTATGAGCAACTTTGGATATGGGCAGGTCTCTGGTGTGAGACCGGGATGCAATCTCTTCTTATTTCTTCCTCCTTTCTATTTCTGAGATGCAGACAGATATTCAGATCATATAGTGGGCAAGGCGGATAAATAAATAAAGTTTTCAAGATTTCAGAATACATACAGCTCTGTGGTAGGGAGTCTCATCACACAGGCAATGATGAAGAGTAAGTCCTGCAGAACTACTAAGAACAGGAAGATTAAATTAATTCAGTGCTACGATAACAAATTAAACCACTTCAGATAGGTACACAGGTTGGTGCCATTTCTTGTGCGATGTATTTACGGGCATACCGGTTCAACTATGATGGAAAGTGGAACCTGGTCTGAAATACTGCTCCTCAACAGCCAGATAAGCGCACCAGAAAAGCTCTTGCATGTGTAAGCCAGCTCTTCTCCAGCCCTCAGTTACTCCCTGCCAGTTGTTTAGTCTTCCATAAAGAATACATACATTTTTTCCTGCATTCAAACATTTTATCAAACTGCCATATAAAAGTCAATGGATATTAAAACAGAGCAGTACTGTATATTCTTGCTACAGCCCCAAATTCAATTATAATCCTTCAAGACCCCAGGGAAAAGTTACAAGTGGAAACACTGTGTGCTCAAAAAAATAAGAAATGATCGCATTTGGCATCTGTAAGTTTATTCCTAATGCCTTTCCTCAGGAAAGCAAGTACAAATAATCTGCAGTCATAATGTTGCTTTTGTTTGCAATGCCTCCTTTGCTTTGCTGCTAACTGCAGTTAATCTTTAGTTTAAGTTGTCTTGCTTACAAGGACACCAAAAGATTCCACTCTCTACTTAGGCACTTCCAAAGTATTAGGCTCATCACTGAGCACGGGAACAGATGTAAACCCAGTTATATTTGTTCCTCACACCAATTACCAGCAACTGCCTATTAAAAAAAAAAAAAAAAAGGTTTTTTGCTTCCCCTCCCCTTTTTCTTTCCTCCTTTTTTTTTTTTTTCCTAGATACCTTTAAAGACTTTTACTTAGAGCGAATATGGGACTCGTCACTTGATGATTAATTTGCATGTTGATAGGCAGTCAGTGTAGCAGCTTTCAGATTAGGGACATTCCGCTGCACACTAAAAGGCACAAAGAACAAAAAGTGAATTTCAATCTTGCCCTTCTTTTCCAGTCAGTGCATTCCCAGCCCATGTCTATTGATGAGCAGTTGGAACAATACCAAAATGCAGTGTAAGATCAATCCTGCTGTTTACTTCGCTGAGCTGAAGGAACAAAGGACAGAAGAAAGGACTTAAACCCAGCTATAGTAAAAGAGTGGGGATGAAGGATGAAAAATGTGCCTGATGGGCAGTAGCACAGAGTAAACTCATTTAGAAAATAGGCAGCTCCAGCTGAGATAAAACCAATGATGATTTGTATTTTGTACTGTATCTTCAGGGGATAAAAGCACTTCTATCAGATACCATTGGAGGCAAACTTGAAACACTGCAGTAAAATGCTATGTTCCCTACTAGGGAGAGAATAAAAATTCCCATAATTGTAAAGGAGTGTTAAATATCTGATTGTGCATGCCTTTTTCCTCCCATGGTGAGATAACTCAACCCGGTCCTCTTTTTAACTTCACAGGACCTGTCTAATAGAATATTCAGCTGGATGCTTTTGTATCAAATGCAGCATGACACCGTGTTTTACTTTGATAAATACTGATAATTGTAATTTGGGGGATTATTAGCCTTTAAGCCTTTTTTTTTTTTTTTTAAGCTATTTCAAATAAGAAGGATGCAACTTTATTGCATGAACAGGCAGGAAGAGATGAAGAGAGGAAAAAGTTCTTGTTCAAATGCAAATATCTTAACAAACTGTAACTAATGAGAAGGAGAAAATAAAACACTCCCTTCTATCGCTAAAAATAAATATCATCCTAAATAAAAAAAATCTATTTACTTTTACTGAAAAGCAAGAATATCTGACACAATGAACTACCACCATCTCAGGCAAGGACAGCACAACACAGAATAACAGAGATGGTAAAAATTAACAGCAGAAGAACTGATGGTATCCTTGTTGATGTTCAAGTAGAGTGGAATTTTGTTGTTTACTGATCACCCTGTACAGGATTTTTTCACCTATTTGGTTCAAAAAATTACTTCCCAGAGGCTATTACTGGCTGATAGGGATGTGTTGGCTCCTCGCTTACACTGATCAATGTACATTCCTCCAGTAAGGATAAAATTTGAAGTAATTTATTTGATTTTCTATGATGGTTCGAAAGAATCTCTGACTGTCACCGAGCAGCAGATAAACAACATTCCTGTTTGCAGGAGTAAGCACTTAGACACGATTATAAATCGACCTGCCTGGACACCAGCACGCCAGAGCGTGAATGTTGTCTTTGCAAACAGGGGGTTAGTGCGTGTATATATATGTGCATATATATGTGTGTGTCTGTGTATAGTTGGCTTGGGAAAGTTATGGTTTAAGGGCATCAGAGGCAGCAATAGAAGAAAGTAGGTAGAAAAATTTGAGACCTGCACTAACCACACATTTGAGAAAAGCCTCCACAGTACATCCAAATGCAGCTGTGCCAGCACAGCAGGAAGGATAAAAGGACTAAAGTTAGATACAAGCATCTCTACTGCTGACTCAACAGCTGCGATAATTCTGTGGGTTGATGAAGATCCAGAACATTTTCTCCATTTCACCTCACTTTCCAACCCCCCTGTTTACTCTAAAGTGACCTGACGTGTCTCTTTTGTCCCAGGATACAATAGCTAAGAAACTTGGGCCCTGATTCTGCAACTCTCTTCTTTCAGTGTTATTCAGCAGGAGACGTCAAACCACTGTTGATTAAAAGCAAGCATATTAGAATTAGAAAGGAGGTATGCTGTCTTGTGTTAACATAGCTTCTAATAGCCTGTTTCTGTGCTAGAAAATTAAACCTTCCCTTTTTCTAAAATATTACACCCACAGGTGCTCTCCTGCAGTCCCACAGCCTGCTAGAGATTTGTCCAGTTGGGCAATAACACATCCACCTTGCCCTGGTGAGAGACAACAGCACCGCATATGGACCAGTTCCCAGAAGAATGAAGGAGGTTTTGTCTATTTACGGTAACTTTCTCTGAATGTAGAAGTATTTCTGTTTAGTTCTGTGTGCACACACTCTCTCCTTACATAACAAATAGCATAATCAGATAAACTGCTGTTAATTTTAACTTTCTCTTCAGAACATTCATACAAGCACACCCACCCGTGTTTGGGAAGAGTCCTCTATATTTATCCATAAGCATAAATATTTGGTGTACTGACGGATCTTAAATTTTTAATTATGTTCCTCCAAGCTCGAGAGTTCATGTTGCTTCAGAGACATGAGCCAGTTTATAACCCTCTAGAAACACGCAGACTCTGATAAAGGTTCACAGCTGAAATAACCCTTACTACAGTGGTAAAAATACAATGCCATCAGTATAAAATAAGGCAGCATTATTGTAAGCAATCCTGTGTCCATAAATAGTGCAAGATTAAAGTGCCTATAAATTGCAGAGTCTTATTTACTTCTAGATACAATTACATTTACAACAGATAAACGTCCAGTCTTTGAAATCTTAAAGTCCCTGGTGTCATTTTCTAGATACAAAACTATACTGCATGTGTTTGTAATACATATTCCTCTCAAGAATATAATTCATAGGGAGTCTAGTGAGAAAAAGACTACCTCCTGCTCCTAGCTTTTTTTTGTGGGGGTTTGGGTGGGGTTTTTTGCCAGTCATGGGCTTTCTGATGAAATCCCTGAGTTATCTTGAATTTCTACAGTGCTGCAATTAAAAAAAACAACCCGGTCATATGCCATTCCCTTTTAATTACATAGGATCAGCAGGTGATGCTCAGGCCTGGAACACTGTATATGCCCACGCCTTCCTGCTCCTTTTCAACATGAGAGGAAGTTCTTCACCTTCCAGGGGCAGCCTGCTCACGTCCATAGCAGGACCCACAGCATGGAGGGAACGATGCAGAGTCAAATTTTCAGAAGCTGCTAGGCATTTGAGGTTCCCTGACACCTCAACTGGATTCCTTAGGTGGAGGAAATTGAGTCTTTTTTTATTTTGAAATAAATTATCCATTTGCAATACAAGGTGAAGGGCAGGAAAGGGACACACGCATGCATTTACCCTTGCCACTAAAGGAGAGAATAGTCTTAAAAGGATTGGATATTGCAAGAGGAAGCACATCACGTGGAAACAAGAGCACACAGGTCCGCCAGACGGTGCTGATGGGGAACGTGTTCAGCATACCCAGGACAAGCCCTCTGTCCCCCACCCCAAGTTCTCGCCTAAACAGGCATAAGCAATATTTGACCTACATGCTGTAACACAGGAGACTAGCAATCAAAATACAGAGAGAAACATTCATTCAGTCTCCCAAAAGAGTTCTTGAAATCTCACAATATTATTTAATTCCTTAATTACTAATTACATATATCCTAATTACTTGAATCCCACAAGCAAGATCTTTTCATGTAGCTGACACACATTTTTAGAGATTATCCAAAATTTCACAGACCTTGCCAACTCACAGACATATAGGTGGTTCCCTGAACAATTTCCTCGAGAGGGAAAAAAAAAAGCAGGCAGCCAACCAGACTTCGAAATTGGACTAATGTCTTTATAGTTTCCTCCTCTTCCTCAGTTCACCCCTTTTTAAAATTAATTCTAAACATGAGAATTCAAAGACAGAATGCAGACTAAAATCTCTTTTTGACGGTGGGCATGCTGGTAACCTTACCTTAAAGGGAGCAAAAGCTCCCAAAGCTTTACAGAGAGAGACCTTAAGGTCACCAAGATGGACTTGAGGTATGAGATCAGGCACAAAATCCACGTTAGGTGGCTTATCTCAACACCTGAACCACCAGCTCAGTTTCTCCCTAAAAGAACTACAGTAAGGGGCAGTTACTGGGGGAAATTCTCCAAAAGCCTCTTCATGAATCTTGCTCATGCCAACAACTGACAGGGAGAGTCCAAACACATTCAGTTTGTGGCCTCACTCCTGGTGGCTAGATAACACCAAGCTACTGCCCAGATACCTATGGTGATGCACCACAAAATCGCACCTTTCTTGTCCAACTCCAGCCTAGATTTTCTGGACCTTCCTTTACATTTCAACTGGATTGGACCAAAGCCTATTTATTCTTAAAGTTTTCCACCAACATTGTCCTGCCATTGCCCTTCAGCTGGACTATCCAGAGCACCCTACTCAGAAGCATTTTGCCATAGGGTCAAAGCAGCAGGCAACATCTTCTCTAAGCTTCTTCTCCACGACTCTGGTTCTTCAAGCAAGAGTAGTAGACATACCCTGAGTGGGCAGATGAGCGTGTAACTTTTTGTTTCAAAAGGCAGGCCATAATGAAGGAGGAGGGAAGACTAAGAGCCATTTCAAGCATAAGTTTATCTGATTTTCATCTAAAAAAAAAAAAAAAAGCGTCACTACTTGAGCTTTGACAAGAAACCAATTCCACAAGCTCTGTGCGGTATTTACAGCAGTTTCCAAGAGAGGCTCTGGAGCACGCCAGATGACGGGCAGAACATGAGCTAAGAGGCTAGGAATGGGAATGGTAAGTAACAATGGGTCAGAGTGCAAGGCTTGGACCTCTGTTTTTAAGGGGTTATTGTGTAAATAAAATAAATAAAGAAACCTGAAAGCCAGTGCTGACACCTGTCAGATACCAGGGTCAAGGCAGTGAATGATGGCTCTAAAAGGCTGGACTCCATCAGCACTTGAACTGCTGACATCGGTGGGACTTACAGATGATGGCAGTAGACCCCAGGCTGATGTATTGTAACAACACAGCTCTGACCTTGCAGGGACTAGCACTTCCAGAGCTTTTCTTAGGACCTACTGCCTTTCTGAAGACAAAATTAAAACTATTCTAGGCTCCAAGCATGGTCCATGAACCCTCTTCCATGCTCCACACCTCAGCAAATCAATTGAATGAGCAACAGTAGCTTTCAGAGTTAAAACAAATGCAGCGGGTCAGACCCCTGCCAGCTCCTGTCTCAGGTTGCCTGCAGGCTCAGGCATCAGACTGCAGGGTTTTCTCATAAAGACATTTCAACACCACCACCAAGTGCTACCCTGATTCCCATGTCTCCATGTCCCTTCCCTCACTTTCTCCACTTTCACAAACTTCTGTTTCATATGCTCCATCCCAATCCAACCTTCCCCAGAAATATGGGGAAGAGAAGAAAAAGGAGGTATTAACAGAAGTTTAAAAAGTGGCAATTTTCTGAAAGACTAGATCATACAAGGGATTAAAGTAAGATGTGCAGCCTCTGCACAATCAGTTCTCATGGTATGTCTGCTGTACAGGAATCACATGTTAATCACTCTCTGACTGATGTAAAGTGATTAAACGAAACATATTGATGGTGTGTCTGGCTCCACATGCTCAAATGTCAGAACCTTTTTCCACCCTCCTGAAAAAACAAACCAAGAAACTTGTCTCTAATTAACACACCTTCCACTCTTCCCAGCAATTAAGTTAAAAGCTCAATAGATAAGAAGTTACTCATGCTACAGGAGGTCTGCTGGGCCTGATTCTGTATTTACTCACACAGATCACAAAAACAAGGTCCTCATCTGAGGCGGGCCAGGAGGACCAGCCCAGGTCTCGAAGAGAGAGTAGCACCGGGACGTCTGCTCAGATGCAATCATACAGGCAGCAACAACAGGAAGACCAAAACAGTCACTAGGACACCCTGCAGATATTTACACATTTTCCAGTAGAAAAATGGTGCAAATGGCTCAGGCATAGGGAAGAACTTAATTTCCCCAAAGAACCAAGTGTCTCTCCTCAGACTGCAAACAGAAAGGAGGTTTGGCCTCAGCAAGCCCAGATACACGTACTCGATTTGGAAAGTTTCACGTTAAGTTTCACCATCCTCAAAAAAAAAAAAAAATCCTTCGAAAATTATACATATGCCGCTACAGCAACAGCAAATTTACACCAGACTATTCTTCTACCTTGTAATGAGGGCAGTCAGGGCCAAGGGGAGATGATTAGCAAGAAGGGATTAAAAAAAAGGAAAAAGAGAGAGAGAGAATAAAGCAAGGAGCAGGGAAGAATGGATGTCTGAGCTTTTCCCCTTTTGTACTTGGGGTCACTAGCTTAATTTTCTCTTACGTTTGAGTTGTTTTTAATTTCCAGGAAGTCTTCTCAGATATCTTGAAACTTTGCCAAATTATCATTAAGCCAATATTTTATCTCCTCATAAAAATGCTACAGTATCTCCCACACACCATAGATACTGCAGGAATAGATCTTAAATCAGGGAAGATGGGAACTTGTTTTTAAAATGACTTAACTATTTCATCCATCTCAGAAAGAACAAAAAGCTTTACTATTTCATCCATCTCAGAAAGAACAAAAAGCTTTAAGGGAAAAAAATAAATCCCTTTAGTGCTGTCCTCCCCAAATTTAATAATTATTTTCCTGTGGCTCTGTTTGAAACATCTGCACTGCATATCAACATTGTGATTGCTCTTCACCTTGCACAGCTGACCACAAATGAAGTTTCACAAGAAAAATAGCTATTAAACCTCCATGTGTGAGGCACTTATAGACATGGGATGTACACAGAGGTTTCACAAATTCATCGTTAGTCATGGTTTCCAGAAGTCCTGTATGGAGGAAGCAAGAAAACCAACAGCACAGCAAAGTACAAACACTCCTTTGCGGATCATAACAACACAAGAGAGATAAGGGATGCTCAGGCAGTTACCAAGTATGAGTCCAGCCCAAAATGGATGTTCGACAGTCCTTCCTTTTATTAAAACAGTGCATTTTCAGAGCGGACATTTTTTGCTCCTGTTGCTACTCCAGAAAAAACCAGTAAATAAGCCCAAATTTGGCCCAGTGGAATAGCTGCACCATTTAGTACATGTGGCCATTTGGTCAGATCCCTTGTCATCACAGAAAAGCCTAGTGAAGAGCACAATTCCAGGTAAATGATGTATAGGAAATGCAGGGAACTCATCTAGCCCATCATTAACCTTATTCTGAGACAGCCCCAGAGGCAGTTCTTTAGCCACCAGCACAGCCAGCTGTCAATTGTGTCAAACCAGTAACATATTAGTTAGCAGGGGAGCAATCTAAAAAGCCAGCCATAGATCCAAATGCCTAAAAGATATTCTCAAATGTGGTAATTATGTCCTGCAGCTGCCAAGAACGTCCTCAGAGAGTTCACAGATATTGGTTGTACCAGTGAATCAGAGCAGATAGGCACTGTAGCCTCATCAGGAGAGATAACAACAGACAAGGCTCCCTCAAACTTGGAGGGAGAGGTTTTGAACTGTCAGCAACAACGGGCATGGTAATTGCCATGCTCTTAAAAACCCGTCTGCTTTTGTTTTGTTAAAAGCTTGCTGACCTTGGATCTTCGTTGCTTAATTCATAATTATTTTTAAACACTGTGGAGGACATGACATGATAACAGAGATGAGTTTCAGAGAGGGATCCACAGAGGTCCCTGGAAATGAGGTTCCCTTTGCAGTCCCATACGTTGGGCAACTAAGTCTGGATGCAGGTCACAGAGAAAACATCATCAGCTTTTGAAAACGTTCATGCATTTTTACCAGGGACTGAAGGAACAGCCTGTGTGTAGCCTGCTGTAAAGGGTCCAAAGGGATTTACTAACCAGTCTGACATCAGCAGGTGTTTCATGTCCATCTTGCAATAGAAAAAATGCTTGTGAATGATACTTGGCAGCCAGTAGATGACAAAGCAAACTTCTGCTTATTTCAGCGATAAGCAGCTAGCTAACAGGACTGATAAGGTCTGGCAATAGTGACAGGACAAGTAACTACTACCTCTGAGCAATTTCCAAGGGCAGAGATCAGAATAACTAGGGCAGAAAGAGCCACACCACAGAGTAGTCCCACAAAAATCAAATCCCAAAGTCCAGTACCCACTGACAAAATGCAATTTTTTTAAACTTTTAAACACTACTGTGCAAAGCTGTTGACTTTGATTATGTTTTCAGTAGGGGCAGGGGGCAATGAAATTGTTTTAAAATTTTTCTGTGATGTCAAAATGTTGGATTTTACTCATCTAAAAATGTTTTGATTCAACTTCTATTTTAAGAATTTTAAGAAATAAGTCAAAAGCAAATCATTCACATTTTTCCGATAAATCTCCTCTTTTCAACTGTGTTTTCGTTGACATGCAAAAAAAAAAAGATCATTTCTAAGAATTGTATTTTTTTAAAATGAGCTTTAAGTTTTAGCTTCACTTACCACAGTCCAAACAGAAAAATCATCAGATGTCCAGAGTCCAGAGACCTCACATTCCAGAAGAGCCAGTGTAATCATACCTAGACTGTACTTACCATACCATAAACTAGCTACAACTTTCCTTAAGAAAGTTAACCAGATATAATAGCAGAGAGGAACAGAATACAGACAGATCTCAAATATAACACAAAACACACCCTGAAACATTAGGAAAGAAGGGATGGTGAAAACTAGAACAACTTCTGGGGGGTGCTCAAGCAAAGATAAAAGTTTGTTCTCAGCATTTCAGAGACAGAACATTGGTCCTCAAAACTAGCATAAAAGACACGATATCTAAAAAATCAACTTACAAGCAGTTAAGACAGTCTGGAAAACAAAGAGCCTGTCATTTAACATCAGCTAGATCCGGTTTGCTTTCCAACTTGCTTTGGTATTTCAGCATTTACACTGGTTTAATTCAGAAGACCTGGGAAAAAAAAGACTTAAAAACATGCACAAAGTATTTCTTGGTGACTAAATGTCAACCTTACAGTGTTCTTCAGAACACAGACCTAGATATATCCAACTGTAACTGTGAGAGGCAAAAAAACTTAATCAAAAAACCCACACCCAACAGCAGCAACAAAGCCCACACACAAGAAAACCAGGTGAGTTCATCAGGAAGTTTCCAATGTTCCACAGGGTTTTCAAAACACATGGCACATTTTAAATCTACACTAAATAACAAAAAGGAGGAAAAAACCAGCAGCAATTTCAAAGCAGATCTTCTACAGCTTGTCAGTGTGACCAACCCAAGTAAGCAAGGAGCAGCACCCATTTAGAGAGGGAGCAGAACCCCAAGCACCAGCTCTGACCTTTGGAGCAGCCAGGTGGCCATCTAACACCCTTCGAAGCATTGCCTCCTGTAATTATTTGTTTTCCATATCTTAATTTAGGAGAAATTAAGCAGGCAGGATGTTAATCTGAGAAAGGAAGCAAGGACTGGGCATGGTGACCTCAGGTAGAGAGACCACTGCTTTTGATCCCTTTCCCCTCACTTCTTTCCAGATCCTTTCATTCCTCTGCAGTCACTAGCATCCTTTCCTCCAATTTAATCTCAGTTCCATCACCATTACAATAGCCAAAATATCTACAAACCTGCAGACGTTTCCAAAAAGTGGAATAGCACTTTTTGGAAATGGGTAAAATGGCAGTATTTAATTGAAATTAAATAATAGTACACCTGATAGTAAAAAATATATTTTTTCAATAGGCTGTGTTTTTTGCATAATGGAAACAGTTGATAACATATATCTGTTTAAAAATTCTGAACACTGTTGTTGGGTCAAATATACCAGCTATTACTCCTGTTCCATTTTTAATTACATGCATGCCCAAAAGGTTCTTGTCAATTGACAAGGTTTTCTTGTCAATATGATCTGAAAAGACAATGTAACATTTTCAGGTCCACCCAGGTGACATTAGGTTTTCAACACCTGTATTCAGACATGACTTTGAACATTTTAGCCAAACTATAACTGAGAATCTTATGTAATATTTTTTTCCTCTGTCCAGCTTTCATCATGTTGGAAAGAACTCTTGAATCCACTGTAGAAGGAAAATATATTTTATTTAAATACAGAAAACACCTACCATTCTCATTGCAAAGAGGTCCCTAGAGGCATATGGCCCTGGCTTTCCATTCCAGAAACTTCAAACCTTGAAGATGACACCGTATTTTAAAATCTCAATTTTAACTATTCCATTGTTGATTATTTTAGCAGAAATATCCTGCTACCATAAGCCTCACACATGATTACTGCTCACATAGGCAGGACACGAGCTGTCCCATCTAACCTTTGAACATTTCACACTCTCCCTCAAAAACTGTTGAAAAACTATAGCTGTGTGCTACCCAGAGAAAACGAACCAGCGCATGCACCGAAGTGGCACAAAATGGAATGCTAAAGTGAAATAAATAACCAATTCTACTCTTCAATTACCTAACCAGAATTAATTCCCAAGGCAGATGTGTTTCCTGGGAAATGCATGTTCTTGTGTTATTTCTCACATCCTAATATAATATTTTTAAAAGAAATTTTGCAGTTAGAAAACTTTAAAATATTTTAAAGTCCTCAGTAGTCCTCTGATTACTTCAGAACTCTCAGGTTGATGCAGAGAAACAAAAACTGTTACAAACCAAGAATTTTCCTGTGTGTGAAGTCCATGTGAACCCCAGCGTAGTCTGTGAATAGTGCAGAAGTAACTTGTTTAACTCAAATCTTTAAAAGACTAACAAGTCCTGGAGCATTTCGACTAAGTGTTGTTGATTACAAACAGATAAGCAGCCTGACAAAGGGATGCCACCGACCCCTGCAGGTCTCTCAGTAACCCCTTCCCCACCATTTATTAATTTACTTATCATTTTCAAGACTCACTACATTTCCTAGGTCATGGTTTCTTCTCGGCCTCCCCCAAAAACATCCAGGAAGCCCACGCAGCCCAGGGCTCCCTCAAGGGATAACACAGCAACCAGACAACCCTTGGCTTGTGTACCCGGATGCTGGAGATCTGAGTTTGGTACATGGCTGCACTGCTTACATGAAGATATCTAATGTACAAAACTCACATCGATTTACTTTCCTCAAGTACCAGGCATCTCTCCTTGACTCTCCAGTACTTCACCAGGCACTAATCCAAGGCACAAGTTTGGCTTCTGCAACTGTTCCCGTTCCTCCCTCCTCCCGCATCCCCGTTGCTGGACTTCTTGATCATGAATAAGAGAAACACCTGGTTTCTCATAACCTTTTCTGAATTTATTCACCCTGTGAATCTGCCAGTAGTAGTCAGCCAAAAAACATCTCCTTCCCACCCATGCCTTAGCCATGACATAGCATCCCATATATCACATACAACTTGGTGATGACCTGTTTTGGCTTTGCAAGTAAACAGCCTGTTTGCAGGAGGTGACAACGCTCAGTTTTAGCATCTGCTGAGTTTTCTTTTTAGGTTGCTCTGAACTCCTCCTGGCTGGACCTGCCCGGCTAACTTAACCTGTTTGGGAAGTGGGGAAAACTGTTCCTAAATAAGAGAATAACTTAATAAAATTGTTGACAAACACAAATACCTTTTGGAGTCCGGAGTGTTTCATAGTTTATTGTCACTCACCAGAAAAGTACCTCGTAGCTATCACTGCCATCACCAGCACTGGGGCCCAGCCCGCATCCCACCATGGGTGCTATCCTCAGAGCACCTCCGCTGCCCTGCTTGGGTGCAGGCAGACTGTGCCCAGGCTGACAAGGTCCCCACCTGCCCCCCAGTCATCACCAGTTACCTGCCAGCAGGTAGCAGCCTATTCACACAATGTGCCTTGTAAAACACAGGCTTTGTCACAAAGGGAGCCATCACATTTGAATGCATGCTTTAGCGTTCTACACAATTTGATTAAAAAAAAAAAAAAAAAAAAAAGCACTAAGACAGCAAGGACAACTCCACCAAAGCAACCAGGAAGCCAAAAGAAAACTGTTCGCTCACCAACAGCACACACTGAATATGCATCTAAAAGGTATTTCACATACAGATGAAAATGGTCAGCACAAAGCTGTAACACTGCTGGAAATGCTTTCATTTACAGGCCTGGTTCTCACAGCCAAATATTTAAGATGATAAAATAACTGGCCTGACACCGAGTAGATTTGGCAGTGGCTGCATTAAACATTTATCTTTTTAGTCATAGCTCCTTTTCCCAAATGCTACTAGAACTCAGTATTAGTCTCCCCAAACTGGATCCACCTCTCTCTGTTTCTTCACTGGATTTCTAACATTATCCCAACTATTGCTTGTGGGAATTAATTTTCTGAGAGAAATTCCTATACATTAACTCAGATTTTGTATCTGGTGCTCCCTACGAAAGCAGCTGTTCAAGAGTTCTGAATTGAAACTTCTGAAATCACTGAAACCTGCCTGGTGCAAGCGCCAAATACCAGTTTCTGGCCCCGGCTCTGAAGAAAAAATTGAGCTATGCACCAAGCTGCCACTGCAGCTTCTACAGAGCCTATCCTTTCCTACGTTCTCTTCCCAAAGAGATGGAATTTCCTTAAACACTTGCTCAGATGGTGCAAACCAGCATTCACCTTGAGACTGAAGCAGATGACACCATGTAGGTGAAAGGAAACATGACAGAGGCCACTGCTACTCAGCATTTCACAAAGACAGAAAAGGCCTCAGGGTACACAACAGAACTAGAAACTTTTTCCCCCCCCTACCACTGATGTTTATTGATTTGTCCAGTTCATAGGGAGCATCCCTTAATGTTCTGCTTTCATGTTTCTGCTTTGTTGCATGGGTACAGAAAAGAATATTGCAAATTGATCTTTCTTCCCTGCCTTTGTTGGGAACAAACTCCTATTACGGTAGTTGCTCTGGCCTGTCATCTCATGCTCACTTTGCCAGTATATAATCAGCATGGCTAAACACCAAGGGCTGAGCTGATTAATTTCCAGCCTTCGCCACCGAGCCCATTGATGCACTCCCTGTTTGAAGATCTATGCAAGAGAGGACCACTTTTGATTGCTTGACCCCTGCCCTTAAACCTCGAGCTGTCGGGTCTAGCACCTGTCCAAGTTAACAACACACACATTGTGTTTATTTTGAGTTTAAAAGGAAACCATAACAATGGATTAGCATTCTTAAAACACAAAGGGCCTGATTTTCTGCTCAGCACTGAACTCTTGCAGCTCCCACAGATGCCAGATGATTTTGGGGTGCTTGGTATCTCCAAGGACATGCCTGGAATACAAGTTTAAACAAAATATAACTCACTGCATCCTGATAAAAATCTTATGAACTATATCCATTCAATAAAATTAAGATGGGGGGAAAACCCCCACCAATTAACTCACATCTTCATGCCTTAATTTTTCACCTGGTCTGGGTCTAGGTAAGCACCAACAGTAACGTTTCCACTTGCTCCAGTTAAAGTGTGCAGCAGCATTTTTTCAATGCTGCCAGAGATGTTACTGCTGTTTGTTTCAAATTAATAAACAGATTTAGTTTATATTCCAGGAAGGACTGGTGAGACACTACTGTTAAAGCTGTAAGAGTCACAATATAATTCCTTGCACAGAGAAGCAGTTCTTCTTAACATTTTGAAATAAACATCTGGGCATTTATCTTGGACTCCTGAGGATGTTTGGAATGACAGAAAGAAGACGACAGAAGTGGCAAAACATGTAGCGGGCAGTTGTTTAGCTTGATTTTTTTTAATGCATATGCATGTGTCATTCTGTATATAATATTATTGTTATTGTAAATGAATATTTGCAGATATGAATAAGTATTATATATCTTGTATAATATAGATATAAAATGTAACTGTAACAACTTATCCTGGCAGCCACATCTTCACAGCAGCCTGAAATAATATGCCTGGTGCAGCAGGGGTGCACCTGTGCATTAAGAAAAAAAGGCGGGGGGGGGGGGGGGGGGGGGGGGAATAAATCTGTATTCATGAGTGCAAATTGGGTAAAATTGACTGACTAGCAGTAGGCAGCTACAAACCTGTAATTTGAAACACTCCTTTTGCTTCCCTTAAATTCCATCTTGAGTGCTCATCCTGCAAATGCTTTAGGTAGTGTCTCTCTCAGAAGAGTATTTCAGGCACTGTTTTGTGACCAGGTTAGACTATGCCTGTCCACGTGCAGGGTAGCAGACTGGGGGGTGGGCAGGGGGGACACGACTTCCCTGTTGTAACGCCAGACTCTGTTCCAGGTGCTGCTTTGTTTTATGTGTGACTTATGCCTTTGCAGGTGCTTCTACAGAGGGTTGTGGACTCCAAGTGGACCCCCCCCCACACACAACTCTAGTTCCTAGAAGTGGATGCAGAGGACTGTGCTGACTTCTCACAGTGGCCCTGAGGAGCCAGGAAATTTCAGGAAATATTTCACCTCTCAGAGTTCCATGGAAAGCAAGTGCGTCATGAAGACTTCATGGAGGCAAAAACCATACTCCCGGCCTATTAACAGCTATTTACTCTTAATACTTGCTATCCTTTTTCATAGTTATTTCCCTGAATATTTTCCATATTTGTTATGAAAAGACCAGACTTTCTTGATTTTACTTGGGCTAAATACATAGGCTGTTGTAGCCTTCCCTTGTAAAAGGAAGCTTCTGCTTTTACTCCTTTACCTCTCTGCACATCTTCCTATCTGAATTCTTCTTCCCTGAACATGGACGAGCAAAATAGCAAACAGCACTCACACCAGTTTTTACCCAAGTATTTCCCACTGCAAAAATTTCATGACACATCCCAGGCTTGCATTAACCCCAGTCATTAATAATGGCCATAAATCTGTGATCAGGAGAAAACTTAATACAAGTAGGTCTGATTGCATCATTATGTCCAAATGCAGCATTTCCTGCTTGTGGCAGGCGGTTTTTTTACTCATGACTTAACATTTAGTGCAAAAATATTCCGTTTCTCACCCTCCTCAATGATAAGATTGTCCAGTTCTTTATGACGAGATGTACTACTTCTATTTGTATCACTTGCAAATTCCAAGAGTGAGTTTCAACAGTGTGTGCCCCATCATTTCTGGAGAAAACACTGAATATGACCAAGTCCGATTTCCATCCATGAGGACTACCTCTCACTGGCACTCTCCAGCCAAACAGATCTCTTTCAACCTGGCCTTTTCAGGCTTTGCTGCTTTGCTCAGGTTCTAAGCCCCTTCCACTTCACTTCAATAAATTCCCTTGCAGCCATAACACCACAAGCTTTGATGGAACTTGGAAATATGCCTACTGCATTTCCTTCTTTAAAATAAAAGTTACAAACCTGAGATATGAGGCCAGTCTTGTGCAAACAAGAACAATAGTTATAATATAATTATCCAAAGGGAGGATAATCTGAGGTCTCATAAGCAATGCCTACGATTTGAGGAGCTGATGCTGAAGGAGTTTTCCATTTTCCACAACTGCTGGTCTTAGGACAGAGAAACAGCAGTCTTAAATTAGACATAACAAAATTACAATGGTATTGAGAATGTGAGAGTAGAACAGACTGACCGGGAACCTCATTTTCATATCATCACAGCTGAAGACCATGGCTTTGACAGACTCTTGAAAGGCCAAAATAAGATTTCATTTCTTGCAAATTTTTTATTTCTTCCTAAACTTTCTATAGGCACAGTGCTGATGTCTATGTTGAACAGTATTTCCCACACACATGCATGCTTTCTTGCTTCTCCTCTTATTCTTGCTAACCTTTTGGACACGGCAAGGTAGCCACTTTCTACAAGCTTTCTCGGTTTTTGAAAGGTGGGTATATGCTCCAGATGCTTTTTGAACCTTTTGGAGTGTTCTTGAAATGTATTCCATCTTCTAGACCTTGAGCTTTTCAGTTTATCTGACTCCTTACATTTGCAAAAAGCCAAAATACAGACTTTTAGGGAACACTGAGCCAAAATCACAACACTGGCATCAAAATTACAATCAACCTTCCCAGCACCTACAAAAGCTCTGGGATGCTTAAACTTAAGACCAGACACACAATCGCTTTAATGGATAAGGGAAGCAGACCCAAAAATGAGCAGAATCCAGGTGTCTGGTTCAGGATTCCTATTTACCAGAACTCTTGATTTGAATAATCAGCAGGGGTTTTCTTTCCCCATCCCCCCTCTGTTATTAATGTACTCTAGACTAACTATATTACTTCAGAATTGCAATAGTCATGTCAAATTACCATACAATTGGCTTTAATCCTATTTACCGGTGTTTTTAATTAAAACATAATAAATAGGAAATTATATCACTGTCAAAACCTAAAACTACAATGTTTTTTAAAAATCAGTAGATACTTAAAATACAGTAATTGTCTTAATGCAGCTTAATTGCATCCTTACAAGAAGACAATTTGAAGAGTGACCTATTTTCTTCTGTAGATTTACATAATATAGCAAGCAATCAGCGGTGTCCTGGATACCTGAAGCAAATATTTTAAAGATTAAAATGACTGATGAAATAGGTACTT
Source organism: Falco punctatus (assembly GCF_963210335.1). Taxonomy (NCBI): domain Eukaryota; kingdom Metazoa; phylum Chordata; class Aves; order Falconiformes; family Falconidae; genus Falco; species Falco punctatus. The sequence continues at coordinate 89,419,391 of NC_137584.1, forward strand.
TTCACAGGGTTTTTTCTAACTCCCTGATGGGTTTTAACCTACAAACTACTCAGGGTGAATAGCATTCTATAAAGGTAATGCTTCTGAGGAAAAGCGAATTTAAATCTGCAGAGGAAAAGTCAACAAGCAATAGCAACAGCACACTGAGAGACACTGCAGTGACCCAACACTTCCTCATATTCCCCCCCCAAAAGCAGTTACAAGAGTGCTCTGACACAAAAGGAGCCCTGACTTTACACACTCCTTTCCATGAACCAGATTCCTTGGAAATGCTATTAACAAGTTTTTAAGTGCTTGTGTGGATGGGATTCATATTCCCAAATAACATAGCATCCCAGCCGCCAAAGCAAACAGGAGCCAAACGTTCATCTCCTCTTTGATGCCTGGATCCCACTTCAGGAAGGAATCTCTTTCACCAGAGCACCTGCACATGCGCTTGATTTCTTTGCCTTGGATGGCACTTCAGAGTAGGCTCCAGCGCACTGCTGAGCAAGGATGGCCTCGGTTACACGCTAACTGCCACGGCAAGTCTGGGCACCTGGGAATAAAGCTGCGCAAAACTGAGCCCTAAAGGTCACCTGCTTCCTTTAGAGAAACGCTTCAGATAACAAAACTCAAGGCAACCCCGCTTTCCGAACAGTTCAGCCCTCGAGTATCTTTTCAGGGACACTCACATATTTGTATCGGAACAGAGCAAAACCACAGTTTCACCTACACTGATAGAGAACCAAAGTTGGGCTCATTTCAGATCGCTTTCAAAACAGTTAAATACAGACTCCAATCCTGTATTTAAACTGAACCCAGAACAAAACTACAATAAGCACACCACATGCTCACAACTTGCAGAAATCAATAGGCAGGCAAGGCAATATGACCATAACTATCCAGTACATCATGTGGAATTGCCCATCTTTTTCTCAAAAGATCTGGAGTCAGGCCAAGTTACATTTAAGCAGCACACCAGAAGAGCAACTCACTCTCAAAGAGAATTTGCATCCCACATCAAATGAAATCACTGAGGCAGGACAGTTCTGACATATCAGAGGAGTAACCTCATTTCAGCAAAGTCTGGAATCTACAGGGCTCCTAGAAGAAGTAGAATAAAACACAAAGGAACTACTAGGCATCTTTTACGCACTGAAAGGAGGAGTCACATTTCTTCCTGTTCTTTTCTAGGAAAAAAAATAATCCATAAAACCAAAAGAACGGATGCTGCTACTCAGTCTTTGAACTGATCACTGGACCAAGGTCTATATTCCGTCTAGATGCAGAAAATGACTTTCTAGACTGACAACTGATTAGTATACAAGCATGATTATATGCAAATCTCCAATTTCTATTGACTTAATTGTGATCTGATGTAACATGTATAATTAACACATGCATTTAAAATAAATGTATATTTAATTAACATGCATATTTATAAAATGAATATTTATATTTAGCATATAATTTTGGGTGAATTTAGGTGGCACAAAATTGAGGGGTTATCATTACTGATGAGAGCTAGTCACAGCAAAACAGCTTTCACACCTCAGGCTCCCCCGGGGGATTTCAGTCCCAATTTATCTCACCTCTGGCAGGCCAGCCTTGGGCCTTTCTCCACTAAGCCAAGACTGCAAGTCACACCACACAGATGCGACTCAGGTAAACATCTTCATTAAAGGCTGGGGGAGGGGAATCGCTCAAATCGTAGTTTGAACTGAAAACCACAACTGTATGACAAGCTGAGTACAAATGAATTTGAAGGCAAAGGTCAGGAAGTTAAGCATCAGACTGCTGAAAATTGTTTTGTATTTCCATTATGGATACAAGCTGCTGTGTGACTCCAGCAATTCAGGTAACTTTATCCCCATGAAATTCTCTTCTGAAAAAGAGAAATGTAAAGCTTCCTTATATCCTTTGGGCAGGACAGAGGTAGGAGGAAATAGGGCAAATTTATAAATAGTTGAGACCCTGATTTCATAGCAATGCAAAGACAAGATGCCTTTAACACTCTGGAAACACCAGTCAGTGCAACAAACTGCAACACCAAGTCAGAAATGCTGATCTGGAGAGTCCACCAAGCTGCCTTGTTTCTTGCTACTGTCATGGACCACTGGGTTTTACAGCTCATGGTGCTCGTTATCAAGGCACTCGCTGCCATGAGTGCAGGACACCAAAGGCATAGGACAGGAGCCTATTCATGTAGGACAAAACATCAAGGGTGACTTCTTTAGTTAAGAACTTAACTGGTGCAAGTAAGGCTTTCTACAATAAATATAAGGCTCTCATTCCCAGGTGCTCCCCAGGGAATAAACCACCTCAAAAAACAAGAGCAAATTTCACTACTGCCCACAAACAAAAAAGTCAACCAGAAGTGAACCACGCTCCCGTGACTGCCACTATTTTCCATATCATCTGTTCTCTCCCTCAGGGAGAAACACCGAGTGTGTTGCTTACTACACTGCTGGGAGGTGGTCAGTTTTTCTGGTGATGAACATCAAATGGGAACTCACACGAAGCCCACCGCAGCAATTCAATCATGGGCTTAAGCAGCATGCTAAGGCAGGGCTCGTGTGAAGTAACCATTTGCTTCCTACCTAGCAGAGTCAGTGCTTGTATGAAGACAATTATTAAATACACAGTTTTCTTGGGAAAAACAGGAGGGAGGTAACAGCACTTCTCCAACTGAATAGCCACCCATTTCTCCCTAGGGAGAACAGAAATACATTTTCTTCTTCACTTCCCAGGGAAGGCAGAAATCCCAGCTGCTGTTGCAAGGTTCAAAAATACCCTAGTGGGCTCCACTTCTACAATGTGATGGAGCATATGCTCATTATAAAGGCCCAGAACATAAACAGTTCATCTTTGCTGTTCCTGCAGTATTTTGATCATGTCATCTAATTCTAAACAAATATTCCTTCCTGATATTTTTTAAAAAATAGAGTTCAGCAGTTCTTGCACAGTTGATGCAATCACATTAGCCGTTTGGAAACGTACTGACAAAAGGGAATATTATTACTAGAAAGACTGTGCCTTCCAGCACTGTACAATGGCAAGGATTTCACATCTAAAATGACCTAGTCCTGCAAACACAGTTTGGCAGTAACGTATTTAGACAAAAATCAAAACTTACCAGGGAAAAAAAGAATTAATCAAACCATGCATCAGTTCATTAGCAGAACGTGATCTTTCTTCTATTGCACCAGATCTATCACATCACAGATTTTGCAGTTAATCATTTGGATTGCACGTCTCCAGGAAGCCAAGGAATCTATTTACGGTTGCCTTTGTCCATTTCTTCTTCTGCCCCACTCCCCACACTTTTCCAACATGGCTTTATTGCCTGTCCCCTCAGACAAATCTCTTTCCTGCCGTTGTGAGTCTTCTATTCTGCAGCCCGCGCTCCCCAGAATGGCTTTCATTTCTTTCCCTGAATGCTCAACTTTCCCTTCTATTCTTTTCATCTTTGCCTATGTCTCTTAACTCACAGCAATAAAGAAGAGCAGATTTGAGATTTAACAACTGTCAGGATGCCTTTGATAGGAAAGCATGTACACAAAATGAGCCTCCATTGTGCTAAGGAAAGAAGATCCACAAAATAGTGTTAATATTTCTGTTGGTATCAACAGGTGAATTAAAGCTTTGTAACATACAGGGCAGTATCATTCTAGCATTGCCATGGTCAGTAAATGAAACTGAGCTTGGATGCTTCAGGAATGAGCATTTTTGCTGGCCTGGGCATAATTTCAAGTCATGGTCAAGCCTATTTTCATTCTCAAAGATTCCCTAAATGTTCATTTAAAATATGCATTTCTAGTTCATATGTTCATTTATGATACACATACTTTTCTTCAAATAGATCTAAAGTAGTTTGTAAAATTGCCCTTCAATCACAGTGGCAAAGATCACACCAAACACTGTACAGAGAACTAAGTTGCTCTAGGGAAAATTCTGTACAAATAAAAAAGTACATGTATCTTCTTCACCATGAGAACAACGGCACACTGAAACAGGTTGCCCAGAGAGGTGGTGGAATCTCCCTTGCTGGAAACAGTCAAGACTCAGTTTGACAGGACCCTGGAAAAGCTAATCCAAGGCTTTCAACAGGATGTTGGACCAGATGATGGACAGAATTCCCTTCCAACATCTTCGTCATACAGTACTCCACTTCCACTATGGAGCTGCAGCACACTTTCTGAGGTACACACAAAATGGCATTAAGTTATTAAAGACGGCATTAAGTTATTAAAGCCAAATACCATAGAAGAGGCAGGTTTAAACTGACAAAGAGAAAGACCTTCTATGGATTGCAGCATCCACCACCACTCACGCCTCCTGTACAGCCCAGCTGACTGCTACATCATAGCACACTGCACTGATATTTGTCTACTTTCATTACAAAATTATTTTTGAAGAGCCTCCTGGGAAAGGAAGAAACCCACAACAAATATGCACAGGTTGGATGCCTCTCCAACAAGAACATCTTCTCCGTCCCATGTAACACTTGGAAAAATGTTGTATCATGTTGGAAAAACGTATAACAAAATCACTGTTTACTAGTTTATATGCATCCCAGAAGGACCGCAGAGAATACCTACAAAGGCTTCAAAGAATCACAGCAAGACACATCAGGTGGTGTACTATGCCAAAGAAATGCTTCTGAGGGGGCTGGAGATGCAGCGTTTTTCCTTGTGTGTATCAGACCCCTCAGAACATCTGTTGATACAGCAGCACACTTGTTTTAGTATTTCAGATTGGTTATATGGGTGTTATAATAGCTGTTCCTCAAAAGAAGCACTGCATGCTCATGTGAAATTACAGGTTACAAATTCCCATGCTTCATTTTCTAATTAACAAATTAACAAAGTCTACCCTTTCTTTTCTCTTCTCCCTGCCTCCCAAAAAAACCCTTACATCTGATATATTACATAACTTGAGATCACCAGCAGTATCTAACATTGTAGTTACCTAACTTCACTTTACCTTGAATCAGTTGGTACCTCTCCCAATATTCAACACTGCATGGAAAAACAATTTTACTGACATCCCAATTAAACTGCCTCTGCTCAGGCAAGAGTGTTCACAGCCCCTGAGACACTGTGTACCTGTGCCTGGATCGCTTCTTTTGTTTGTACATAGATTACTGGATTTTATGGTACTTTGGGTACTTTCTGAGCACAGAAGTAGTTTGGGTACTTTCTGAGCACAGAAAATGTGTATGTGAGGGATGAGTGAATGATACTATACAACGTGGGAATTGGTTCCCACCCTTTGAAAACAGAGTTATGAATAAAAGAAAGGAGAAGGGAAATTTATAAATAAAGGGAAGGGTAGAGAAAAGGAACCATTTGATTTCAGATATGGCACAGTGTTCAGTCAATACCCTGTGAACCATTTTCCCCTCTCCCTTCTTCAATGGTATCAGTGCTGGCGACGCATACAGCAAGAAGCTTGCCTTATTTGTGGCTTATGAGTAGAAATGGACGGGACAAATGACCCGATAATGATTGAGAAGGCTCGTCTAATTAGACAAGACAGGAGATGAATGTTCTTGGATATTTCTTTAGCAAGGAAAGAACAGATACGGAGGAGGAAAGTGAAAACGTGGATCAACACCTTCTAAAGCAATTGCCTAACAGCCCGAAGGAAAGTTTGGGAAGCTGAGGAACTGAAGCTGTATCCAGGAGAGTACAAGCCCAGCAATCTCCCACTGAAGCCCTTCGACTTCTTCCAAGTGCCCACACCCACAAGGCAAGGCTGCACGCTTTGGAAAACTCACCCACTACACAAGGTGCTGTAGATCTGCTAAGAATGAGCACAGTCATGTTTACAGTGCATGAAGATTAAAGGCAGTTACCTTTGTTGAGGGAAAAAGCCGCAATCTCATCTAAAACCTGTATTTACAATATGTGATTTTGTAATTCCTAACATAAACGTGTTTTCAATCACCACAAGCAGAACTCCACTGCAGCACCCTAAGCCCAGGATGCTGGTCCATGGGAACAAGGCCCTGAGCAGTCTGCAGGGCAAGAGGTGACGGAGAAGGACGTTTAAGCATGTCATCTCTGCCTTGGCAATCTCAGGTGTTGGCACAAGATTTCTTAGGTCTAGAGATGCGCTTGCGTGTAAAGTGTCAGAAAAATCCAGATTCAATCCAAATGACACAAAGTACAAAAGATTCCTTCTATAATAAAGTGGCAGCAGAGAAATCATTAATAATTAAAAAGGAGATGCAGAACTATGGCCTGATTGTGCAACACATATGACAGACCGTAATGCTGATTTGGACACTAAAACCCAGTGCATGTGGACGCCCAATTCCATATTAACATAGGAGAGTAACTATTCTACTTACTATGCATGTATGTTCAGGGCCTTTTAGGCACTAGGGACATTTGTTCCAAATACAAATCTATTTATATACATAAACATCCTCTACTTCCAGAAACATCTTGTTTAATTATGAAATTTAAGCCCAGCTTAGATATGTTTGTTTGTTTGTTTGTTTAAAAAAGACCAAGCAAACACCATCGACTGTTGCCGCTACCAGTGAAACACAATAGTGGAAACCTACCCTTGGTAGCTTGGTCTCTTCTGTTTTAAAAGAACACACAGTTTTACCTATCTGGATTTTTTTTCACATATTCCTCAGAATGTACTGCAGAAAAAGTAATACTTTATGCTTTTATCCGCATACCAGTCCTGTACCCAGGTCTAATTACAGGCAATATGGACAAGCAATAAGCTTGAACACATGGTCTCTGGGAAAGTATTAACAGCAGCAAGATCATATCAACAGTAATTTGGGGGGCATGAGGAGAGCAAATCAATGAGGGATCATGCATCTGGAATTCTCTTCTTTGGGCAACCTTCTCCTTTGCCATCGGTCATTACCCAAGCCAAAGGTCAGTAGCTCGTCACTTGTTTGAGGCAGCCTTCAAACACTTCATGAAAAGTGTTAGTGTGAAACAGGCACTGTGGAGAGGCAGCTCCTGCCATTCCACAGCTCCTGCTTCTGACATCCAGGGAGCCGCTGCTTTCCCCAAAGCCAAGACACTGCACTGCAGCCCAGGGTGCCACTCCAGCAACATGCCTCTGGGTGAAGCACCACCTCCTGGCCTGGCCTGAGGTCCCAGCTGCAGGCTTCGCCCCAAACAGACAAAAACCACAACCTGTCACAATGCCCTTCCAAAGACTACACGTGTCTGGACTATGGGACCGCACCGCAACACATCTGTACAAGTTATAAAAAATACATTTCTGAGCAGTCCCTCTCCCAAACTGAAGCAGGACATTATGATCCTAAGACTGAATAAATGCAGTGAGCGACCCAGACAGGATAAGCAGGAAAATTTCATTTACAAAGGCTACTTCCCCACTTCCAAGTCCCACCTCTTGTTCTGATTAGTATTTGGCATCACAGGTTACATGCATCCTTCACCGGCCCAAAAAGGGAGCAGACTATGCTTGCTCAGTATAAACCGAACCAATTCTATTTCCCAGCCTGCGTTTAAAAAAAAAAAAAAGAAAAGAAAAAAAAGCATCCTGTTCCCTCCAAGAAAGGCAGGAATGCCCTGCAGCCTGGTTTGAAGGAACAGAATTATTTTCTTTTTGATTAATCCGGCTGATTAATTTTGGCTAATCTGGCAATCTTTTAGCCCTCTGTTTTGTCAAAAAAAAAAAAAAAAAAAAAAAAAAAAAAAAGAAGAACAAAAGAAATTTTGGGATTTCAATCCTGAATTAGCAGGGCACTGATGGGATGGGGCTGACAGGAGTCAGCCTGCGCTAGGTTGGAAAGGACACATTTTATAACTTGCACAAAGTGAAATTTCAGCCTTAACAAAAGTCAGCAGCAAAATTCCCATCGACTACACCAAAGCTAGAGTGTCAGCCAGCTTCTATTGCACAACCAAAGGTTTATTACATCAATTATTTTCTACTGGGTTTTTTTAGTCTAAATTTATAGATGACCTTCTATACCAAACCGTGCAAACTTCCAGAGCTAACTACACTTGTTTATCTGATAAATGCCACCATATTTAAGTGATAGGAAATTTGCTGAGAGAAACAGCTGCCTCCGGCTTTACCCTGCTTCAAGAAATTCAACCAAAAATCGTATGCCTCTATTTTTGACCCTTTTTGCCTCAGTCTAAAGCCATACAACAGGACTGTTAATAACCATTCCTTCTCTCACACACACACCCCTTGACAGGCTGGCTGCACAATCCTCTTTCATCCTCTTTTTCTCCAGGGTAGCTGCAGGAATCAGACCATGTGTAATAGTTGCCAGTGTTCACTTCTAAGCATAGGTACAGATACAACTGGATCTGCTAGGTTCCTGGACAGGAATGAATATGACCTTGTTTTTTAGAATGTTTTGGACAATTGGAAAGAGTTAAAATGCCTAGGAATCACAGTTATACCACATGCTTATACCACAAACAGGGTGTTTTTGCAATTGCTGCATCTTGTTTATAAATGTTGTTGTTAAAAGATGGGCATTTGTCAAATCCTCTTAATATTTTTCATGCAGTGTTTACTGCAACATTTCTCTAACCAAGATGTTTTTTAAATGATTTGCAGATCTCTATTCCCTGATTAGAATTTTACACTCTGCTTTTACATGGGCAAATCAGATGAAAACTGAAGCCTAAACAAGAGTCACCAAAGCTCAAGAAGAAACTGAGAGGGAAATACTTCCCAAAACTGTGAATTTGGTGAAGCTGTTCATCCATCTAACCTTTGCTTCCTTCTGCTGATCTGATCAGGTCAGGTTTTTGGTGCAGAGCTCTGCAGCTAAGGTGGTGTCAGTATGCCCTAAAGCCTGCGGGCTGGGACAAGCCTCTACTCTTGACCAGTTTAGGATCTGCTCTCAGCAGAAGCAGCAACACACAGAAGGCAGGAATTCATCCAGCCACCAGGCACGCATGGACCATTTTTTCCAACGATATGACTTGTCCGTCCTTAGTGCTCTGCATCTAAAATTTCTGCTTGATTTTTTTTCCAGACAAAATGATGCCACAACACAGTTCTAATCAATACTTGACATAGTATCAGATTCCTTGCAGTAAAAAGTACTGGCTTAACATCTCGTACATGCTTTCTCCAAGAAGCCTATGGTAGCACGCCTTGCCTCAGCAAACCATCAATTTAAATGATTGGGAAAAAAACAACACATAATAAGTGACAGATTTTTCAAATCAGATAAAGATGGGAACCAGATTATCTGTCTGCAGGTGATAGATTGCAGCAATAATAAATTCACTTTAAGACACTGGATCAATTTTTAATCAAGCCAAGAATTATTATTGCAGAAAGATAAAATGACCCACGAGGAGATGCCTTAATTTTCCACCAATCAAATTATAGCCTTTCTAAATAAGATGTAATGAGATCCATGGAATATCCAGGTTACACAGCCTACCTAATTACCCATGTTCCCTGTCATGTTGTGATATAGTAGTGGTAAACTGACCTCTGAATTTACCAAGATGAAAAGGTAATTAGTTTTTCCACAAGGCTGTAGTGAAAACAACAGCAATGACACATGTCACCTCCTTCCACCAAGTCACAATCTCAGAGGTGTTTGTTCTTAAAATATACAGGATATGACCTACTGGGTAATAAACTACCGTCATTAAGTGAAGCATACATCCGACAGAAAAACAACCACTATCTCCAAGTTGAGAATACAAGGTCTGAAGGTAAAGCAAATCAACCCATATTCCACATGAAACTTTATCAGCATATTACCACAGAGGAGCTCAGGAGATAGTGGAGTGTCTTCTAATTAAAGAAGTCATAGTGCCATATATAAAGGGAGCTTTCCTGAGCCGCAGGCACTACAAGTATAATTTTCTTTCCTATTGTTCTTAACCACAAAGGCATTCTTTTCCTGCAATTTGCAGCATGGTGTCTTTGGGAAGCATTCCTGAACACATCCTGAGAACCTGAAGGCTCACCAACTCAGAAATTGTCATCATCATCATCAAAAGTTTGCAATAATTTCAGACAGAAGATCCCAGTTTTGTACACACCCAACAAGACTAATCATCTCTCCTCCCTAGTCTTTGGAGCTAAGAACTACATTTGTGACAACTTTCGGGGCCCGATACCTTCACCAAAGCTATTAGTGAGAACCAAGACTGAATCTTCTGCAGCCACCTCAGAAAGCAGGAAATCCCCACGATGATTTGTCCCTAGGGGCCTGTGTGCCCTTTCCTTTGGGCACCACTGCAGCTTAGAGATACAATGACAGACATAATTGGCTCATGCAAAGAAAGCCATCATAAAATTAATGAACTACAACAATTCATTCCATCTGCTGCCTCTTTCTTGCTAATTTATTAATAACAATTACACAAAAAATGGTATGGATTATAAATTTCAATTTCTCCTCTTTACCTGAAAAATTTAACCTGAGAGTCTTAAAAAATGATCTCATATTATACCAAATAGATTTATGGCTTATTACTAGTAACGTGGCAGTACCCAATTGACCACAAAAGCTAACTATTTAAAAGTAACTCAAATTACCCTTTCTGAGCAAATTGGATATTTGGTTTACGCAGCTTGCACTGCTTTTATGACAAGTGCCTCCCTTTGGTCACCAGCCCATCACCCTGCTCTGCTTGGGTCTCCTTCAGCCTGTCATAAACATCACATGGTGCAACAGTCTCGCAAGCTACAAACCCAACCATCAGCACACAACTTGCTCTGCAATGGCAAAAATGCAATGATACATGCAGAACAGGAAATACAGAGCAGGTTTTTCAGAGGTTCAGGTTAATTACACTCCTGTAGAAGGCTGTCAGGCACAGACTTTAGAGGAATAAAGTTACATGGAGACCAAGTATTGCAGAATGCTTCCTTCCTCCTGCAAGTGAACACGGAGGTAGGAGTCAATGAACAGATGCCATCGGCATTCATGCTAGGGGAAGCATGAACTTCACGAAAGCCTGTTGAGTTATCCTGCTGGGCATCCCAAAAATGTGAGTGTCCCTCTGCTAAGCAGCAGTCCGCCACTGCTGCCTCTCTATTTTGCACCAAACCATGTGAAAAACCCTGCAAAGTCCCTGGTCGGGGCGGGTTAGGACAAGCAGTAAAGCCTGGCTCCATTGTATTGGGGCAGAACTCCCACTTCCTTCAGCCACATTACAGCTTTCCCCAAGGTCTCATCCACACACCAACACTGCAGAAATATAACTACTTAGCTAGGAAGTTTTTTTTTTACTTATTTTTCCACTATGCCCCTTACTATTAATGCAGTTCTATTGATAGAAAAACCATGATACATAGAAATGTCATCCATTTTGCTGCAGAGAAACAGCTGTATCAATACAACGTATCTGTGCACCAACATAACGATCTGATGCAGCAGGCAAATTACGTGGCTTTTGTGGTACCAGGCATTACAGCAGTCAAACTTGAAGGGAGTTATATATCCTAGACTGATATGCAAACACTACGGAAAGTTTGTTTTGAATGGGATCACTGTGTATTACCTAATACATGATGAGGTAATGTTAAAATACTAAAAAACCCTCAACACTTTTTCCAGTAGAGATTACAGATGCTACGGGGGGGAACCTATTACCCAGAAGGAGCTCAACAGTATCAGAGGGCTATCTGTGAAGATAGTTTTACTTTGCATCAGTGTTCCAATTTAAATGTTTTGATCAAAACACGTCAGTAAATTAAATGCAAAGGCTATATGTTGATTAGAACAAAAGATATATTACATTAGGATTAAAGTCTCGGTATTAAGTAAAATATCTAAGCACTAATTTCTATTTCTGTAATATTGCCACCAATACTATTATCTCCATTTAATTAGGACATAAAAGTAAGTAAAGTTAATTTAAAAGGAAATTTCAAATAGTGTTCCCATTTGACTTTCTAGTAAATTAACACTTTAAAACCTCTAATGGGCATCTTCAAAAGAAAATGTTATTAACAAAATATGTGATAATTAACATAACTAGAACTCTCTAAAGTATACATTTTTTTAATGGCAATTGTTCTGTTTAAAAATATGCAAGAGGAGTGAATCAAAAATCCCACTCCCCTCATAACATAGACATGCATTAGATAGCATAAACATTGGACAATTCCTCGTGGATATCCACTAACCTAGAAATTGCTAGCATTAACTCATAACAAGATTACTTTTTGTGGAACTGGATTAACTTTTACACATTCCCTTACCCCCCAAAGGAGCTCAGTAAATGGCTGCGAGTGCTCCAATATCTCAAATTATGCAGTTATTAATTTAAAGTAGAAGTATTTTCTCTGATCTTATCCCAAAAGTATTCTAGTCCTCTTTATTCCCTCCGTTTTCTAACACCTAATCTGGCACACCAAAAATCATCAGTTATCTCAGACTTTAAGATCAAACTGGCAAAATAGGACAATTCTTACCCTGTTGCAGTGTCTGAATGAAAAGATTTTGTGATTTTCAACAGTTAATGACATCAAGCTCCACTACAAGCAAATATTTCGGTTGTCCTCGGGCTGTGGGCACACCTCCCACCTGGGGCAGCCATCACACCTTCCAGGGGACAAGCCTGATGACCTCCAGCAGATATTTCATGCCTTCTATACTCCTGAGAGATTTGTACGCTAGGATAAAAGCACAAAAAAAGTTGAGCTACTTATCTGAGCTGTTCAAACCTCTCTAGCCTGCCCCAGGAAGTTAGATATCTGACGAGAGGGCCTGTGCTTCCCGCTCTGCCCAGAATTACCTCACGTACAGGCTCTCACGTAATTGCAGCTGGGAAGCAGCAATGTCCTTTCTTACGTTAAAGCTCAACACCAGGTGCAACAGCACTGCTGATAATGGGGAATAAAGGCAACTTTCTTCACATTTGGCTTCCTCCCACATTTCTTGGAGATGGAGGCAGGGGGGAAGAAGGCGGAAAACATGAACCTACTCCATTCATATTTGCCTATTTTATATTCACTCCACAGACATAAAGGGCTCAGATACACATGACGTTTTTAACAAGCAGGACTAGTCAGACCAACATGCCTGGGCCAGCCTCTCCCTGAGGGACAGGGAGCCAGGATCTGAGGGGCGCCCCATGGCTGAGGCCTCACCAGCAGCAGCCCAGTGCCACCAGAGCCCAGCAAGGCACGCAGGGCTGCGCCAGCACAGCAGCCAGCGTCATCCCACAGCCTGTGGCGGGGAGGCGGCTCCTAGGCCAGGCTGGGAGCGCAAGTCAGAGCCAGGATCGGTAAGGGTAACCGGGTCAAACGCAGGGATCAGCAGCGAGGTCCATAGTGACAAAAAAGGCCCAAGTCCAAGTCAGCCCGTAGGTCAGGGCCTAGCTCAAGGGTATCCAGCAAGGGGCATGGCTGCAGCTGAGCTGGGGAGCAACGCTCCTCCGACAAAGCTCAGACAGGGGCTGAGCATAAACAACACACCTGGGGCGGGGCGGGAGGCCGCAGGGGTCGGGGGGAGGGAGGCTGCAGTGGAAGCTGACCTGGGCCACTAAGGCTTACTAGCCCACTCAAGGGCTGCTGCCCCCCCCCCCGCAACCAAAACTCAATTTCTTCTGAGACTATAGTGATGAGTCTCCCACAAAACACTCATTCACTCAGCCCCAGGGGACAAAGGCACTTCCCGCACCTCTCTCTCCAATTTCTTTTCTATAGAGCTCTCTCAGGCGCACGTTTCTGCACCCGCTGCCTCACACCACTGCTGAAGAAGGCGGCCCAGCACTATGGAAGGTCGGTGCTGTCCAACCTCACAAGCCATGCTAAGCCCTCTGACGCTGGACAAACCCGCACAGGTAGCTGCTCAAGCGCAGAAGGCAGCATTTGTCTCAGTGAGACTCTTAAACAGCACCCTTGAGATCCCTCTGGTGAGTGATCCCGCTGAGCACACGCCGAGGCATTGCTTCTGCAGAGCTGGCAGTTCTGCAGGCCTGAAGCTGCTCCCACAATCAAGCAAGGGGGGTATGAGAGAGTTAACAGAATAATTCTTTCCTTTCTCCAAACAACTCATTTGCTTCAAGAGCAAGAAGTGGCTGAGTATTTGGCTTATTTGCTCTTTCACCAGAGCTTTGCCAGCCACAGCTAATAGATATTACCACCTGAATCATGAACTGATTTACTAAATAAGTCGTGACACTATAGTAGTGTAAACTTATAATAAGGCAAATATTTGCCACCATCTGCAGTAAATTCAAAGCATCTGCTGTAACTTTTTTTGATGAAAGTAAAGTAGCATACCCCACCATAAATTCTTTTGATACTGTTATTACAATATTCTGTGATAAATAAAACAAATGCACAAATATAGCTCAGGCTAACAAAATAAATCAGTAAAGCTTAGCAACTGCTTTAATTATTATTAGAAGCACTTTTTCTTACCTGTCACCTTACAGAAATATTTTACTCACCATGGAAAGCAAAGCTTTTCCTACTCTCTGAATATCTAAGAAATTATTTAAAAACAAAAAAACAACACCATCTCAGGTTTTCTTTCAACCTGGGCTGGAATTTTTCAAAATAACTCAGAAGTTACTTAATCTCTACTTACACTGAAATCTACACAGCTTCTCCCACTGCCTGGATAGGTAGAAGCCAGGATGACATGCTTTATAAGAATTCCATCTCTAGGTATCAGTGCTGTGTTTATCATCACTTTATCTGGGAAACTATCATTCTCACACTAAGCATAAGGGTTTCTCTCTGTCCACCCACTAATGGCAGTTTGGCTGGTTGTGGGAAAGCCAGAAAATCTTGCCTTTTCGCTCTGTGGATGGACAAATTCCCGGGCATTTTTATCTCTTGTGGAAGGGGTTCAGTTACAGCTAACTGGCCTTCATCCAGGTACTGATCTTTCCCAGGCAAGGCAGAAAGCTGGAGACAGAGTCAATTGCCTCTGGTATAAAGACGATGTGCAACAGCATGTTGCTGAAGTCCCAGTTGTCACACAAACTCCACCAGCTGTTTAAGAAAGACGCTGAGTAAGATGACAGGAGAGAAAAAAAGAAAAAAAAAAAAAAAAAAAAAGGGTACTGTTGGAAAGATGAACAAAATTACGCATTACAACTGTTCCAGAGTTGTTTTTCCTGAAAGGAATGCAAAGCACCTTCTCAAAACCTTTTCAAAACTCTACAGTAAAAAGGCAACTTCAAAACCAGCAGTGGTAATAATAACAGCAGTTGCCCCAGCCACAGGACCATAAAATATTAGCTAATATCCAAGAAAAGAGACTAGACCACTCACGACCATAAATGTCATCATTTTTGACTACGTCATCCCAGAAGCAGGAATCAAGACAACTGCAATAACCAGATGAAGTTGGAGTTAGCTATTTATTAGCTTTTCAGCTAGAAAAGATAAAAGCACTACACTATTTTCAAACAATGGGCTACGTGGACATAGGAATTCCATCTTTAAAGATGGTATTGGAGGCCTTGAAGCAGGCATAGGGCCCAGAAAGCACTTCTCGTTAAAGCTATTTCAGGGACTAACCTGTTTCATCACCGTAACCACCTTCTAGCTTCCAGACTAAATGTATTATATGTCTGCTCACCTTCCTTGGGGCATTTAAACCCATATTTTGAAGTTCTTTTAGATTTGTTTCATGGTGGTAGTATTTTAGCCCTCACTTCATACATAGCATTTTCCTACCTTTTACTCCTGATTTCAGGACAACTTTATTCCCTTTCAGCCTTGCTTTCACCAGGCTAAACAAACTAGGCTCCCACAGAAGATAAACACTGACTATCCTAGGAATCCTTCCCCAAATTCATTTTCTTGAACGGTTGGCTGGAATGGCACATGGGGGTTCTCATCTGAGAACATTTTTCAATCGTCCCATAGCAAATACTATATTCCAGTCTCCCTCCTACTTAGCTGCTTCTAAATTATGAATTTGCAATGGAAATGTGATAGAAGTGTAACTTTACATTTTTCACTAGTACATTTAATTCCTTTCCTTTCACTTACTTTCTCATGGTTATCTTAATTTTCCCATGGGAGATTTAAGGCCTCCTCTGTCTTGCCAGTGCATCTCATTTTTTCCTATTGATATGAGCATGCTCCAGTTTTCATGCCAGCATTATTAAAGAAAAATCTTCAACCACATCCAGTGCCAAAACTCATTTATGAGACCCTCCTTTCGTAACTTGCTTTCAGCATGGTAGTATCTCTTTAAGTATAACTGTTTTCTCTTTTACCATTTCTGACACACATTACGGTTCTAGTAGCTCCCTCCTTAACAATTCAAATTAAGAATTGCCTATGTAACACTATGGAGACTTCTGCAGATGCAATATAGCAGACCTAACTAATTTCTTCTGTTTGAAAAATTAGTTATCTTATAAAGCAGAATTGATCCAAAAAGACTTATGAAATACTTGTGGTAAAGTTATATTTCTCTTTTCCCAATCTTCCTTCTTATCTAAATAACCTTTCTTTGCTTATTACTGAGTTTGGAATTTGGGATACTCAGAACCATCTCTTGTCAAACAAAAAAAGCAACTACATACATATTTGTGTGTCTCCAACTGCTGCTCATCTCAGTGTTTAATCACGAGTTGCTCATCTTCAGCCAACCAACAATTTTTTGAGACAGCATGACACTATGAAATTCCTGGAGTCTAGAACGTATTCCAAAAGTACAAGGTCCTCTCAGAAATAGTGTGCCATCACTGAGCAGTCAGGATTTGAAGGAAGGCATTCTGGGTTGCCAGCAGGATTTACAGCTCACACTACTATTAAGTGATGTGATTTTGTGGTTTGTCTCAAGTCAATGATGCAAAGTGCTCAGATCCACCCCATAACTGGTCTTACATTGACTTTTTGCACCAAAACCTTTCTATTCATGTTTCTTCACCTCTCATGTTTCAGTTTCCCTTATTTTTTTCCTCATCTGTCACGGTCTGCCCTCAGATCACAATGACAACTGAAAGCTGGGAACTTTTACAACATAAAGCTTCAGAGCACTTTGCATACCTACAGGGAGCATAGCAAAAACCACCTTAAGCGTTTGTTAAATTACCATGAATTCACTCTGATAAAAATGATGGGTCCCCAGCTTTTGGAAGCACTATGCTTTACAGCTATGTAAAATAAAAGCAAAAGGTTTGAAAAAACTTCCTAAACAGAAAGACAAACACTGAACTGTATTATTTTCTCTTCCAAATTTCATCTGTCTCTAAAGCCCAAAGTTCTTCAAACTATTTTCATTACATCGTTATCTTTAGATATTTAATTAATTTGCACCAAAGTCCCCAGTATTTTCATTCCTTAGCATCCTGCTCAGTGTGGCCCCAGAGTAAAGAATACATATTCACTCTCTTAGAAGCTAGAGATCTTACCATATTTAACAAGAAGCATCTCTGACAGTAATTGGAGTTTTGTATCAAGGTAAATAAATGGTAAGATCATAAGAACATACTCTAGTGGCCACATGTATCCGGCAAACACTAACATCAGAGAGTGAATTTAACATACAGTCTCAGTGGATATGAATTTTCTGTAAACAAGCAATCTGAAGAAAGCCTCACTTTTGTCATCTGTTATTCCCATCGAAGAAAAATGAATATTCTGTTTCATACTTTTCCTACCAGGTGGCTTCATTATTTAGCACTAGGTTTTTTTCCCTCATCATGCGTGCAACATTGTGATATCCTCAATGACAATGGATTAACTTTCTTTCCTCAACGGTAGCATTCAATGCAAATTATCCAAATTATACAATATCCTAGAATGATGGTACTTCACAAGGGTACATTGGAAGACCTGCTCCTCATTTTGCAATCACTCCTGTCAAGATACACAGCATCCCCCTCGCAGTATTTATAAGCACAATTACAGGGCAAAGGGAGGTATTTAGAAGATGTGTAGATGTGGCACTAAGGCAGTGGTTTAGTGGTGGACTTGGCAGTGCTGGGTTAACGATTAGATTAAATGGTCTTAAAGGTCTTTTCCAATCTAAATGATTCTATGATTCTATACCAGAGGTTCCACTCTTGCCAGTCACGGAGCACATAAGGAACTTTAGGCAAGTCACTTACTCTCTCTGTACACTTGCTATCCCTCTGTAACATGGAGATAACAGTGCTTCCTCCCTTCAAACAAAGTGCTGGAGGCATAAAAATTCCTAGACTGAGAGGTGTAAAATCTCTTGATGAGGTATGTGCCTTGAGCAAATAGTGGCTGGATAACTCAGACTGAAGTTTGAGCACTGTGTTTAAAGAGTTAAGTTCAGAGCAGAAAAGGCAAAGGCAAGCACAAAGGGCTCCCTTCTACACACCTAGAAATCAGTGGCTTCAGCAGATACAGGACTGGCGTTATTCTGACCTGGAAAAAAAGAAAGGCAAATGCCGCGGCTTTGAAATAAAAGAGCAAAAAGAAAGAATAGGCTCAGGAGGGTTTATAAATCCTCTTAGGCAGCCTCTCAGTATTCCCTTCCCTATAACTTTAGAGCAGGGCTTTAGCAAATTTCAAGGATGGTCAGACACTATGACGATAGCCATTTCTGGCTTCATCCTGATTAGAACGGCAGGCAAGTTTGATCGGGTTAATTCATCAGGTCTAAACAAACCTCAGTATAAATACAGCCTCATCATAGTGCCTCTACTTAGGAATAGCCTTAGTTTGCTTTAAGTTTATTCCATTATAGCTTTGCTGGATACCCAAGAAAACAACGTAAAAATAGATTCATAGTGACATCATGAAAGGAGCTAGGTTTGGGTCAGGGTGCAAGATTCAGACAACCTTCCTAGTTAAGATGAAACCTCCAAAAACTTTTTTAAAAGACATCGTTGCCACCAAATATTCTAGTGCAAAACAAGGAAATGAAACATTTTTGAAGGTTTGAACCAGCAGGGCAAAACCTAGTACTGGGAACAGCCACGTTGCACAGCCCTGGGATACAGGCGGTTCAAAAGCACTCCTTCACGGAAAAGGACAGCTGCGAAGGCAGAGAACAGGCTGGAATTGTCCAAGCTGCCCCACCTTGTTGTAGGGGGCTGACATGATCCGCAGGTAGCTGTCAGGAATGAAACAGGGCAAAGACAGATCACAGCTACATTTGCCACCTTCCCTCCTCAGACTTGTACCACTGCATGCCTAACGCCAGGCCTCCCCCGCAGCACCGCCACCAGCTTGCAGCAAACCCACCCCTGCATGTAAGATCCCAACAGCTTCCCAGCCAGGCACTGCGCTTTCCCTCCAGCAGTGGCTGCGTTATCACTTGCTTGCCATAGTCACAAAGCCTGCACAGCCTTTCCACAGCCGTATCACCAAGATGGGAGATGCTCTTGTACGACCAGATGTGACAATGCCCCAGGCTGCTTTTCCCCCTTGAAACATCCACCACAGAACCACAGCAGACAAATGGCCGGCCCTTGTAGCCTCCAGGTATTCCTAGCAGGGCAGGCATTTCTGTTTATTAACTCAACATTTAAGAGGTGCATGACGGAGAAGGGGGGAGAGTAATCAAGTCATTTGAAATGCTAGAGTCCTGCCAAGTTGTCCATGCTGTGCTGTGCCCTACTGCATACGTTCTAACTGCAAGTTACTACCATCTGCAGTTGATTAAGCAAAAAAAGGAGGTGAGACTTCCACTCCTCTGCTCAGCTGTATTCATTTTGTTGACTCACACACCGTCTCACCCCTTCTCCACTGGTTTTCTGCATGGCATTTGACACTGAGGTCCTTCATCACCACTGACTTGGGAGCCATCACCCTCAGAATCAGCACACACAACAGACCCCTGCTCCTGATCATCAGTAAGGACACGGCAGGACCACCCATCCACTTCCACCCTGACCTACCTGCTTGTATCTCCTCAGGGTGGTATACTCTTATGATGTGCTGCTCTGGAGCTTAAGAAAATGAAAATACTCGCAACATGGAGATGGAATTCAAGTGTGAAAGTCTTCCCTTGTCTCTTCCCCTCCACTTTAAGATCCCAACTCCTTATAAATCCCACTAGGAAGTTGGAGTCTCTAAACTCCTGTTTACCCAGAGTGAAAAACAAGCATCAGGAATGCTTAGTTCCTTTTGCAAGTGTTGTAATATTTCTAAGAAGCTGACAAACACCTCTGTTCAGCTGGCTGGTCACTTACCTTTGAGGTTATATTGTCATTGTCACTGGTGATGTCCAATGGCTTTCCACCAGAAAAGCTGCTGGTGAACATCTCTGCATCTTGGGCCATGACAGCAGCATGCCAGCCAAACATTTAAAAAGCAGAGCACGTATTAGCCTCTTCATAGAGCCCTGTCAGAACATTTAATTAACAGTGACGTGCTGGAAATATTAAAGAAAAAACACGGCCCCTCATAACTGTTCTACCCAGATCAAAGCCATGCGGCCACAGATACTCAGCACCAAATGTAGTTTCTGAAGCTCTTTTGCCACCATGAGTGTTTCAAACCAAAAAGATTTCAGGCTAACAGGAGGTTTGGAAGTCATGTTTTTGTAGCCCCTGAAGTTTAAGACAAAAAAAAGCTTCACATTAGACTCCAGTGATTTCAAAAAATCCTGAATCTACAATGAACACTGCACTTAAGTTATTTGGGGTAGAAGGAAGAACAGGCTTTCCACTCCTGCTCCATGGCCTACAGGTTAATGGACTAATGCAATAAAACAATAGGTTACCATAGAAGTCTCAATACAATTAAAACCGTAACACTAATTATGTTCTGTTTCAGATGAAGCCACTGATGAAAATAGAGCATTACATGGGTTTTTTTCACCCATTTATTAAGCACCTTGAAGATTTCAGGCATGTAAAAGTGTGATTTTACAGGTACGCACTTGCACGCACAGAGACAAATCTGTATAAAGAGATCCATTTACTTGTACTACCAGATTTCACTTACTCATACCAAAGAGTTATACTAATTTCTACACCAAAAGGATTACTTTTGAAGCAGCTCAATATAGCTATCTAACAGGAGAAAATACTTGCTGGAACAGACTGTGGTATGCTACAGAGTGAAAAAAAAGAGAGATGTGCTCTGGAGCAGAGAAAGCAATAAAAACACCCAACAGCTATCTTCCCTCCCATTCAGAGCTCTTTAAGGAAAAATAAGTTAAATCCATAGTCTGTGTTTCAGTTCACTTTTTGGGAAAAAAAAAGAAAACAACCACAAAAGAGGGCTCAGAGATACTCACTTTCACAGTGCAAAACTTCCAAGTCACTGTCAACCCTCCAAGAAGCCACAGGCTAGCTCAAACCTCAGCCTCAACAGTTCCGACTCAGTCCCTCCAAGGACATGCAGGAGCACATCGGTAGCCAGCCCACTGCCCACAGACCTGGCTGGGAGGGTGCTCTAAAAGCACCAGTGCTCCACAAGGTCACATCAGGAGTGGACAGGCAAGCATTTGATGTGTAATGGTCTTCCAGAGGGGACGAGAGACCAGCACGAGATACAAGAATAAAAGTAACTCCAGCCATAGGGGAGTAAGAGGAGGAAAAAGGCCGAATAAGTAAATGACACACTACTGAGAAGTGCTATTTGTCTCCCATCTCAGCAGACTTCAGTAAGGCCAGCAACACAACTACGCGCAATTGGTCATTTCCAGCTAGGCTTCCTACCTTGCTCTGGAACTAAACTTTAATTATAATGTGCCAAGTTGGTTGTGTTACCTCCCATAGATCCTCTCAAGAGTCCTACTTTACCTCTAAAATGAAATGATGTCAAGAATTTTCCCTATGACAAGACACATTCCAGTCTGTCTTGCCACTGCGCTTTGAATGCATTTCTCCAGCATCTAACACAGCAAAACCTCATCTGCTCTTACGTGAAACACTGTCATCTGAAAGGGCAGATTTGAAAAGAAGGAAGGAGACCAGGTTTCAGCTGCAACTTATATTTAGGAAGACACCTGCTGAGGTGCAACAAACACAAGAAATAAGCATTTCAAAGGTCTTCATTACTCCGCCCATCCATCACCATATCCTCTCCTGTCAAGAGTTTACATACCCACGAGAAAAGCAGGTGACCCACAAACATGATGGCCCCTTTGCATTTTCCACTGCATTGGACCAGCACTGAGGCGGCCACAAACCAGTTCAGGATTAGAAAAGTCACAAGGCCGGTCCAACACAGAAGCAGCTGTGCCAACAGCTTATTTCCTGCAGTTCACATTATAACTGACCCTCAATAATTGACATTAATGATTTGTATGACAGTAAGACTGAGAGATCAGCTGGAGAGCCATGGGGCCTGACACCCCTTGAAAGGAAAAAAAGAGCTTGCAATCTAAGTAACAGAGCAGGAGAAAAGGATTTCCCTTCATGCTGCAGATGGGGAAGCACACTGCAGCCAGAATGAAGTGACTTGTTGAAGAGGAACTAAACCAGGAACTGAACACAAGATTTCTCACATCTTAGTCCATTCCCTGAACCGTAGCTGATTGTTTCCCACACAGCCTTGGAAGACTTTTGCTACCAAGTTCCTCTGAGGTTGCTGCACTTTGGCCCCATCCCACATGGCCCTGTGTGCTTTTCACTTCCCTTCTTTCTGAGCTGGCTATAACAAATTCTCTTTCCATGGCCTCTCTGAAGCGCTATCGACAGGCATCTGTTATCCTGTCAGAGAAACAGGGCCCTGAAGTCCAGCTACTCTCTGCTCCTCACACCAGTGCTGACACCCCTGATGTCCCATTAGTGGAGAAACACTCTTTCCCAACCTCAGGGATGCTCCGGCTGAACAGCTGTCCTCCCAAGGAATGTGCAGTTGAAGCAAGTTAGACACGCTCATTTGCAATGGCTGCAAAAGCCACGTGCCTCTTTATCTGGAGACTCAGGCAAAACAATTCACAGCCATATATATTCCTGTGCCTCTACTGCTTTTCAGGCATCAAAGTCATCTTAGCAGTTCAAGAACCTGTGCCTCTACTGCTTTTCAGGCATCAAAGTCATCTTAGCAGTTCAAGAACCTTCTTGATTACATACATCGTCTTCTCTGACTCACGCCATCTCTGCCTCCTCCTCTTCAGCCAGTTCCCTGCTTGCTTACCAGTCCCACAGTTACACCAAAGCTGTGACCGAAGCAGAGCCCTCCACTGCTCCTTCCTGCCCGCAGCCTCTTCACGTGCCTCCGAGATCCCTTCCGCTTCTCCCACAGCCTTTGAAGCTTAAAACGCATCATTAACACTCAATGTCTTTGCTCTGCTGCTGGGGAAGTTTCACAGCTCCGAACACCTTCCCCGCCAGCAGACTCAGCTGGATTGATTTCCTTCAACTCTCCCACTGTCCACAAGGGATCCCACTTGAACGCGAGCCAGATCCCCTGCTCGGGGAGCTGCATTAGCCATATGCTGTCAGGCCTGCGTGTTTTGCTCAAAGTGCGATATTCAGCTGTGCACTGAGACTCCAGAGTCACAGAATTAATAAGGTACATAGGGACGCATTCTCCCTTCTCACCTTTGATTATCACACCTATATTATGTGTGTTTATGCAGCTATTTTCTTGATGCCAACTGAGATATATGCAGTCTAATAATGTTGCAGTATATTATTTTTCAGTATTTGTTTTCAGGCTGGAAAAATGCCATAAAACCTGTGAAGAAAATTGAGAACAGATCCTTTCAGCTGGTGTAAATCTAGATACCTCCATTGATTTTGGTGGATTTATGCCAATCTCAACAACACGAAGATTCAGCCCTTAAAATATCAAGTCATATGTTTTGCATGTCTTCCATATTCTTAATAAATTATTTAACATTATTTTCATTTCATTAGAACTTAAGCAACAAGGTATTTTTGTGTAGAAGAAAATTAATGGAGATTTTACTAGCCCTGGACAAATCACTTTGCATTTCACACTGGCATGATACTTGGAAATTAGAGTGGAAGAATAGTACAGTCCCACTCAAGTATCTGCCCCACCAACCTGAGATTTACCCCCAAAATTAGTGGATGAGGTTACACACTAAGAAATTCACACTATCTTTATTAAATTACTGTGTGTTGATTCCCTGCCTTGCTTTTTAAATGTAAGGTGACAAAGATCACTGTAATCTACATTTAATGAAACATCATATCTCCTGTATACTCTCATTGATCATATCTTTTCTTATCATTCTTAAGAGAATATTGTGCTTTTGAAATGACAGAGGCTCCTTTCCTTCAAGGAACTCTTGCTGTCTGCCAGTGATCTTCTTGTTACATGCTTTGAGAGTCTGCTCCATTTGTAATTAGAGTCAAACTATCAGGGACTTTTTGAATTGAACCACAAAATAGCTGTCCAGCAGCAAAATTTAGTCAACACAATGCACCTTGCACTGCTTTCTTTGTAAGTGTCAGACTGCTGGGATTGGTGTTTTGCTGGAGATTCACTTTGAGAACAGTAAGGAAAAAATTAATAACGTGAATGATTTCTTTTTTGAAAAAAAAAGGGGGGGGGGGAAATGAGTGGTGCAGGAATCACTCAAAGAATAAGCTTTGTGAGAACCTGACAAAAACTGGCCAGAATTGCAGGCAAGACGAACCACCCTAGGTAGCACTCCTGAGTAATGCAAGTACATCTATTACAAGCAGGTATTCCAAATACCGATCACAGGATCTCTGGTCAAGCCAGGCTTTTGCCCAAGTCTTTTTCTGAAACAGGGGCAACACTGGGATGCCCTGAAGCCTTCCTCTTTAGTAGGAAGATTCTCCTGAATGAGGAGAACCTTGAATTCTGAAACTTCTGATTTAGAATCCCGATTCTAAATTCAGAACCTCCTGAATTAGAATTGTTGACATTCTAACTCTTTGGTATGCCACTACTACCCCTTTTGCAAATACAATACTTGTATTTGGTTGCTTATTTCAGAAATCTATTCCTTCAAAGTTTTGGCAACAGGAACAGATGCTGTAAATTCGCCAATACACTTTGCACGTCAGAATTTCACCAGCTCCAGCGAAGCTGCTGAATTGGGTTCTAGTGTTTGACAAGTATTATTTAATGCTGTGGTCAGAGGAGATAATGTTTGCAACGTTATCCGGAGAGGGGTCAGTGTCTAAGAGGACTGACAGACTGCACCTCATTTGTTAAAGCAACCCCACAGTTATATAGTGGACGCTACAGTTTTGCATCTGTTGAGTGAAACAGGTTCAGTGGTATCATTCGTTTCATTTCCTACAGAACCAGTCTGTCTTGGGTCAGAAAATTACTAGATGTCTGGCCTCCACTATACAGGTCTGAGTCATTCTTTCCTTCCTCCTTTCTTTCTACCGCTCAGCCTTCGGGAGGGAGCTATGCCTCAGTCACAGCTGTGTGGACAGAAAGGCCCCAGATTTGTAGTTCCACCCTGCCTATGTTTGACAGCAGCCTGAAAGCACAAAGGTTTCTGTTAAAGTCACCATTACAGCAAACATCTACACATCATTATGGTTATATAAGCGAAGATTTTAGAAAGCTGGCTGGCTGCATCTTTTAGTACCCAGCTCAGCAGTATCATCTGGCCAAAGAAATAAAGGTCCCAATTTGTTTTTCAAGGTACAAAAGAGAGAAAGCCCTCAGCCAGTGCTGCTCACTCCGGCAAGACTAACCTAAAATGACCATTGTATTTGTCTGGAGTGCTTTATTTGCCACCCCCCACCCACCCAACCCCCCCTTTTTTTCTTAATGCTTAGTAGTAAACAGTTGTTTTCCTTCAAGTTTCCTGCTCTTCACCCCTAAATCAACGGAAGCAAAAATTCAGGCTTTTTTTCTTTTTTTTTTTTTAATAAGGGGGCATTCCAAAACAAAATCACCACACTTGATTCCAGGAGCTAGAGCTTTATAGAAAATATCAAACAGCAGGTTTTGCCAACCTTTTTATCATTAGCCAAATACAACCAGCCTAAAAAGTGACCTTCGCAGTCATATCAAAACAATGGGAGGTCTTCCTCTCTGCAAGGAAAACGAAGAGGGACCAAGGACCATTGAAATAAAAGACCATCTCAGTAAAGAACCATTGACCTTGTTCACTGCTTTTGGGAAGAGGGAAATAGTAAGAACAAAGTGTCCAGTTATGTCAGTTCTGGTATTTGCCGCGCACTCAGGATCAGGTGATGCAGATGAGGCACAGATAAGAGCAGCTAAACATGGATTTCGCTCTATGCCCTTGTTTCAGGCGTTGAGGAACAGCAAGTAACAAGACAAAGGGGTTTGAGTCTAAAAACAAAAACACACCCTACAAGTCTGAAATTTCAGCTCAGGTGGAAGTCAAATTTATGATGCCTACACTAGTCTCTCCGAAACATTCCCTAAGGCTCCAAACCAGCAAATGCCAGCACCACCTCACATCTGCCATCTGGGCCGGAGTTCTCCCGGTGAAAGCTTTCTTGACCAACGCTCTAGTCTACCTTCACTCAGCCCGGGAGAAAACAGCAGCAACCACCCCCAAGTATTTTCTACATTTTATTTTTTGCTTGCAGACCAGTTTCTTCTGGAAGGCCTGTGTAGGTCTTTGTACATTGTACAGATACCTGCAGGAATTTGAACATTGGACCCCTTTAGGCCAGTGCCTACAGAGACAGAAAAGGATTAGCCTCAGCACTGGCTGGACAGGAGACATCTTTCACCCCCTGTAACAAGCCTCAGGCAAACTCTCTGTGCTTCTGCACCCAGCTACAGAGCCTGCCTGTGCAGCACACCATGGTGCTCCCATCTTGTGGCCCCGTATGATGGAGCCAAACGCAACAGCAACCTTTTGCTTCTCTTTTCCTAGGAGTATCAGATGCTACAAGGACCTTTTCCTCTGCGCTGTGCTTACACCTGACCTTTCAGAAAGGATCTAGTGCATACCTTTGGCAAGCAAAGTTATTAATTATAATGTAAAGTCTGCGCAGATTCTCAATTGGAAAAAAAAAAATAAAAATTGTAAGTATACACAAAGCTTGTAACATTTAAACTCTCACACCCATATGTTCACCCAGAAGGCTCCTGAAGCATTTTCCCAAGGTAGGTTGTGGTGGGTTTTTTTCTTTTTCTTGGTAACTACATCTTGTCAGAAATATGAAATGAAGTATTGGTGTCTTCCATTTGTGTGTTGATCACAGCTAATGGACTCATCACAATCGTAGGATTTTTTTCTTCTCCTTTTTTACCTCATATTATCCAATCACGGAATGTAGCAGCACAAAATACAGTCTTTATTCTTTATTTCATTCAATATAGTAAGTATTCTGAGTAGCCCTTACTGACAATCTGATTTCTCACAAAGGAGTATTTGCAAGGTGAAAGATGGGTATTCTGTGAAATATTTTACTTGTCATCAGTTTTGTGTTCTTATATCTCAGACTGAGACATCCTCTGACAGATAAGTTCAGTCATCAGAGGAAAGACCAGCAGTGCCTTTCTCAAAGGCTAGACCACACTGCTCCCGTGTGGTTTCTGCGGAAAACAGAGAATGGGCTGAAACGACACTGTTCTACAGAGAAACTCCTGGTCCCCTGCTTGTATGTATTAGAAACTTCATATGTTTCTGAGATGGCACTATGCATTCTCTTGACACTTGACAAAATAAAAATGACAGTGGCAAATTTCAAGCAGAGGCTTTTTTTTTTAATCCACTGTAATATCAGCGTCACACAAAGTTCCCTTGACTAGTGAGGCATTCAGCTCAATGCTTGGCAATTAGCATGTGGCTAACCGTTTCACACCAGAAGCAAAGAAAGAATTCTGCACCCGCTGAGATGATCTCAGACACTAAAATCAGAGAGGTGGTCTGCTTCACATACGAGACAGAGATCCACATGACACCTGCTGCAGTGAGGCAGCACCAGTTTCCAGGAGAAACGCTGCACATTGGCACCTGGAGACAGTGTCTGTGTCAGGCAGCATTTGCCGTTTGGTTGCTGTTCTCCCACATCCCAAACAGCGGGCACAATTCCTGCAAGGATTCAATCCTGAACGCTGCAAACATTTTTAGGAAGAATGTAAATATTTCCCTCCCGACCGAGAAGTCTGAGAGGTCAAAGGCTACTGATGACCAAATACCACCCCAGCAGAAAGCACTTCCAGGATCAGGTCCTTAATTTGCCAAGTATTTAATCCATAACACACATTTACATCAGCTGAGGTGACAGACACAGGTATTATGGAATCAGAACCATTAATGCCAACTACAGCAGAAAAATGACTGGAAAAAAATTGTATGCTGGATAGACTTGTTCTTGAAATATGTGTTAAGACCAATAGCGTTTCCTGTAAATATGACATTTAATTCCTTTGAGTTTTACACAGCCAATTTTACATTCATTCACTGGGTTCTTTTCCCAGTGATCTAAATTGTTCTCTCATATTCAAACTATATCTGCCAACAGATGGTGAAAATAGCTGTTATTTTTCAGAGTAGGAGTATTTTTAACCTGTTCCATCAGAAAGGCCTGCCTGCCTTAAAGTCAAACTCAAAAGCTACTTGCCCTGATCTGGGGGACGCACAGGCATATTTGCCCTTATCTGAGGGACACGCAGACAGGAGGGGTGGGACAGAAGGAGTGAAAGAGACCTGACAGAGGAACAATTCCATACAGAAACAAGCTTTACAGAAGAAATCTCAAACAAAACCCCAAAAGCTACCTCCACCCAGCTCCTCCCCTTCCCCTTTCTATGGAAAACCAGCAGACTGACAGCTCATATAAATCGAGCAGGCTACTTTAGCACAGAGAGGCAAGTGGGAACAGAAATTCCTACTGGATTGTGGAAGCAATAGCTATCCCAGAGCCTGTTACTGTATCATCTCAGATTGGTTGCAGGCCTCGTTTCAATTAAAAAAGATATTTGTGAATCAGAAAGAAACATGGCATCTTAGAACTGAATCAGAGGATCTGTCAACATACCAGAGAGTTTACTTTTAAAGCGTACCAGGTCTCAACCATACGCAGGACAGAGCATAATGAACACAGACTTAAAAGTTCAAATGGTTCATAGGCCCTCAAAAGGGATGAATGGCTCTGAAGGAGACGTTATGGTGCATCAAGCAAATCCTCCTTAGTTCACACAATTATTGACCCGAGACATCACAATTATTCCTTCAGAGCCATTAAGGGTCAAATGTGTTAATCCCATTGCCACCACGGATTATTTGTTATACAGTTTCGTGAGTAGGATAAGGAGGATGTTATATGGGAACAGCACACATACATCATTTGGAGACCACCTCTCTTCTGTGTGCCAAATTTTGGTCTTGATAGCCAGGGGCTTACACTAACGATAAGACACGGTGAGGGGTAAAGCAGGGAGCTGGAGCAGCAGGGAGAGGTACGAAGCCACCAGCAGGCAACGTGTCCCATTGGGACAGCACAGCTGCTCTCCTCCCCTGCTTCAGCTGTGCACTCACTGGCATGGAGCTGGAGAAGAGTCATTTGCCTTTTAAGTGCAATATGCTCATGAAGCGCACAGGAACAGCTGCACCCTTTCATTCCCTCTGGTACAGGGAATTGCTGTTACCAAACTTTCCACCTGAATGCAGGGAACTGTTTTTGTATCCTTCTACCCCTGCAAAAGCCAGTGGCAAGCAAAGGTTCAAGCAGAGACAAACCTGCCAGCCGTACCAGCCAAAGGAAGACAATTCCCCCAGCCTACACAGCAACCTCGTCACAGCACTACTGAGTAGCCAAATCCCCAAGAGCTAGCGTGTAACTGCCAGGCGTTTCTGCGTGCTTGTCAGACCTCCTGGATGAACACACTGATCTCTCAGCTGCCCCTCCAAACACGCTGGTGTACATTTTCCCTCGAGACACACTTGCACCTTCTTTTGTGGGCAGCACCTTAAGGAAGCAGCTTGTCCCAAGTCAAAGCGCAAAACCCACCGTGAAGAAATCAAGACTTCATCAGACTTTCTCATATGAAAACCCGCAGACATTTAAGAGCTGTGATACAGATCAACAGAAATCAGAAGTTATTCCTTTCTATCCAACGCTAAAATTGGCATGTTAATTCAATTTAATCTCAACAACTGAATTCCTTTCCTTCTCTAAAACCAAAGGAAAGCAAGGACAGCCAAGGTAGGAATTGCTCAGAACACTTAAAAACAATTTAAAACTATTATTTAGGTCTCTCAATTTCACCCACGATAAATAATCTGCTGAAAAGCTAAGCTGAAACTAAACTTCAGGCTCCATTGGGCTGGTGATTTTTGACTGAACTTGCCATGATATTCTTCCTGAAAACAGCAGTGCAAAGCAAACTACGAAGCAGGACATCTCAGTGGAGATAAATGGGAACTGTGCCTAACGCCACAATCCACCAACTGTGGAACAACTCTGCCATGGGATACAATATACTAAATACTTGCGGCAGTAAAAGAAAGGATCCTTTAACGCCATAACAGTTTGCTCAAAAGCACTCCAAAACACCACATAACTCAATCTATCGTGACTGCAGCCTTCTGCATCATTCCTGTGGCACACAGATACACTTTCAGTCATGGAATAAGCAAAGAGGATATATATAAAAACAGCACATGACACAGGGATGAATATAAACCATTTACTGGATCATCTCTCACTACAGAAGACCACCCTGCGGTTCCTGCTTTGCTCTGCTACTCATAAGCTATATAATTGCTCAGCCCATGACAATGCTATTTCTCTTGCCTCTGCTCACACTGTACATTACTCTCTGTCCTGCAGGATATACACATATATGCCAATATATTATTAATATGATAACACAGGGCCTCATTTTCTTGCAATTTTTTAATACTGAATTGGTAACAGCTGCACTGCAGCTTCTGTTAAACTGTTTTTCAGTAGCAGAAAACTTCCAAGGGGGCAGGAGAATTAAAAAAAGAAGTATCTTCATTTGGGGCTTAAATTGGCCTCCAAAATGTCATCAAAATATTGCTTAAAAGATGCATTTTTGCAGAGTGTGGGAAAACTCTTCAGTGATGTTTGGGTTATTCACACTTGAGGGAAAGCAAGCAGATTTTGGCTATGCGCACACCTCAAATTGCACGCCAGCGGAACATTTATAACTTCCCTGATATCTGAACATTACAGAGACTGGGAGGGAGGGAGGAGACAAATGGAGAGAGAAATACAGGAAACCAGTGATTTCAACACACACCAGACAAAATTTTACATTTGCTCTTCCCTTAGAGATACACAAAACTTCAGCAAGTGAGCACTGCGAGCTCATAAGTAGGATATCTGACCTGCAAAGTCAAATTTTATAGTGGCACCAAAGCACTTCACACCTCCTAAACGGTGTAAGTGGAGAAACTGGATTCTCTGTTTTCAGGGGTTTTTTTGTAAAGGCAATGAAGTCCAGATTCAGCAAAGTACTTGAGCAGCTTCCTGAACGTTAAGCAAGACTTATCTCAACTAACATGCATGCAAGAAGTCAGAAGATTCAAGCTAGGTATGCCTCAAAAGTATTTTAATCGATATAACTCTGAGAGCAGATGTGAAAAATGAGTAAATACTAATATGGGGGGTTGTCATCATTTTCCCTCTTTTCTCAAACCAAGAAATTCACAACTACACTCAGCCACGTTGGGCAAACAAAAATTTCCCACTCACTTGTTTTTACGAACAAGAAATTCAAAGTAATATTTTTTTCTTATAACTGCTCTCCCATGATGGGAGGAAAACTCTTGTTCTGCTTTCATCTTGAATTCAGTAAGTCCTGTGAGAGGCGATTGTTTACACTTAGCCAAATGTTTTCACATTTGTGCCAATTTTAAAACCACAGATTTGTTCATTGCAGTGATTATCGATGCTGAGATGATGACCACGTTCTGTGTTGTTCTCATCTACTTACAAGTATAGCTAAGCTTTCTACCAAAAAACTTCCTTTTAAACCTGCAAGACAGTATCTTTCACATACAACCCAAACTTGAACATAAAGGCACTTCCTAAAGGCCTTACTTTGTGGCTGCTATTATTCACAATAAATGTTTTCAGTTTACCCGAGATGCCAAAAATAAATACTAAAAATTAAAAAATCATATCTGTATATTCAACGGCTAGTCAGAATCCCATGTCACTATTCATAATTCATTACGAATATCAGCTCCAGGTGCACACAGTTGGAAATGCTCAAGGAAGATCAAGACTATGGACATGCTGCGCTGCCATGTACACCAGTACAAGAGAAACATATTTTATAAAAACAGGAGGGAAAGATTTGGCCCAGAACTTCAGATGCATTTTTAGTTGAAGGAATCACAACAGGGACAGGACAAGCAGAAAGGGCTGCTGTACGCCTCCCATTCCGTATTTCCTCTTGGGTAACGTGACCTGTCACCCCATTTTTCCCTTCCCTTTCTAAGTACTTCAGAGGTTCTGGGACACAGGCTGACTGACACTGATGCCCAGATCTCATCTTATTATCGCTGTTAATACCAAATACAACCGCTGATGTATCCCAGCAGTTATAAAGGTGCCAGGTTCAGCAAATGCAGAACTTAAAGCATGGGAGCGGCCCCCTTTACTTCAAAGGGAAGCAGTCTGATGGAACAGGGCTATGAGTGCCATAGCTGCCTTCAGGATCCAGGTAAAACTATGACACACACACAAAAATTACTTTACCAGTGTAAAGGATCCCTCAGACATCTTTCAGTCACTTTTCATTACTAGAAAGTTTCCCAGTGCTCTCATGTACGTAACTGTTTCCTTGCCATGAACTTTTATTACGATGTAGCTAGTTTAATGCTGTTGGTCACTGAAATTAGCAGTTGGGTGCTTATTGATTGCAAAATGCTGGACAGCACATTCTTTTTCCAGACGCTAACATCTAACCCCATCACCAGCGTTACACATGCTCATTCCTGCCCAGTACAGGACTGAGTAAACTGCTGCCACAACGACAGAGGAGTTGCAAGACTCCCCTCTCCAGAGCTTCAATAGCATGAGAAATCTCCTCTTTTGTTTTGTCAGAAGTTATGGGCAGGCTTGTGAAATGTTCCCTGAGGGCATTCACTTCTCTGGGGTGAGCATCACATAGCTTGATTGGAGAGCCTTTGCTGCTTTCTCAGCTGATCAGGAATTTGAAACAACACATGCTGCTCTAATAACCTACTTCGTCTTCCCTTTTAGTCTTCAAGGAGTCCCAGAAAAAAAAAAAAAAAAGAAAAAAAAAGAGAACAGTTTGCCAAGAAAGCAGAAATTGAACTGGGTCTCTAGAAAGTAATTCCACAGAAAGACTTCTGCTACATGCAAAAATCTGCACAGAAAACCACCGTGTGCAAAGCATTGTGAGTGGAATGCCTTAGAATAAATGTTTCTTTATAAAAGGTCCACAAAGAAGAAAGCAGACTACTTGAGTAATCTCTGCATCAAGAGATTTTCTGCATGAGGATCACGAAGCACAACAGCTTCTTCTCACCCCTTCTGTAGATCAGCCCAAGTGTTTTTAATCTCCCTTTTCTCTCTATCACAGGACATAAATGTTTCCACTACAAGTTCTGAGACTTAAGTCTCACTCTGAGCTGCACCAAAATACACAAAGTAGATGCTGAACTAACAAGCTCACTGAAATTTCTACCAAACTTTTGTCAAATGCACCCATAAATAAAGTCTGTCAACACTTACTGTTCCACACTGATTGCCAACATCTCACTATTCTCAAAATAAATACCTCCTACAGCTACTTTTAGTTGCCTGGAGTACTAGATGTTTAAATATAAGTTAAAAAATACAATTCCCAATGCGGATTAATGATCTTTGCTCACCGTTAAAGAGCTGAAGTCCATCAAACAGCTCTGAAAGATCTAACCAAAGTCAGTTGCGATCTGTACATAGAACTGCTGGGCTTCTGTGGACTTCCAATGGCCACCCATTCTGCCACAAGTGATTGGTGACACCTGCTTCACAGTTTTGCCCCCAGTAGTCAGTAGTGCACTTCCAGGTTTTCTTAAATCCCAGACAGAGGGTAAGTCTTCCATTATCTCTTGTTTCTAAATGTCAGAAAATCAGAAGCATTCAGAAACTAGCTCAGGTAATCGCACATAAAAGGATGAAGACATTCAGTTGTAATAGTCACTGCCTGAGCAAAAATCGGGCATCTAGAACAGAATATACATCGCATTTCAGAGCATTCTTTCTTTAAAGTTTTAAAATATTTTTTAAAAGAAAATAAGAGTTTTAAGGAACAGCAGCATTCACTGTTATAAACCAGCTAGCAGGTTGTAAAATACTAGGGGAAAGCAGTCAGTCACCCTCAAACATCAGTTCATGTCTCAGACCAGACACCAAGCCTTCTGGCACTACGTCACCGACACATACACGAGTTATCGCTGGTCCACTGCAGGTGAGTAACCCTGCAGTGCAAGAATACTTCTACGCATCACACGTTTAATGGTACTTGCGTTACTAATCACCTGAAGAACTTACCCCAAGGTTTTTAGTTAAGTGCATTAAGCACCCAAAACCAGATTAACACAACATTAGTAGCAAAGAAAAAAAGATATCTTTGAAGAGGATTAATACACATGGGTCCAGCTGGCAAACTCCATCCCAAAGACCCAGTCAAATATTAGGCCACCGAGTTGTAAGAAAATGCTGCTGTTTCATCATATCCTTCTCCCCTCAGCAAACAAACACCAAAATAATCCAGAGTTTACACTTTCTCTATCTGTGGGTTCATCACAAATAGTAAAGTCCATTTCCTTCCTGTTTCCCAAAGCTGTGACAAGCTAAATGCTTACAAAATCACTTACGACAGCAGGTCTGTATGGAAAGAGAACTTCTGCCAGCCAACTCTTTAAAGGTATTAAAAACTTTAAACGGGTCTCAGGCCATGCCTCTGTTGGCTAGACTTTGACTACCAAACAGCCTGAGCAGCCACTTACCATCTCAGATAGACTCACCCATATCAGAAGTAAGTTTTACAGTATAATCCAACTTTCTAAACTCAACCACAAAACGGCTGAAGTTAAAAAACACAGTTCCAGTTCAGCTCCTGATAAATAGGTCCTTTCAGGTTAATAAGACTCACTTGATTGCCCCAGTATTACTTACAAAGTCAAACTAACCACCAGCACAAGCAAACTCAACTGTGTCACAGATGGCACCGCTCGTTCCCAGCCCTTAACCAGAGGCCAAAATCCCATCTCCAGCACAAGAGGGGCACGTAACCACTTTGGATTCCAGTTCTTACACTCCCATTTGATGAAGCACAGCACATCATTACAGCCATCTTCTCAGTGAAAAGGGAACATTTATTTTAGACATGCAAAACCAGGCAACTTAATTATGACCCTTCTGATAAGACAGTTCCTAGGTTTTCTATCAACATGTTCCCAGGCGCATTCCCAGAGGAATTCAGTGGTAACATGAAGAGCGTGACCGTTTATTTGGCTTAAGGAACACATTAATTTATCTGGCTTATAGAATTTAAACATCTGACGAATGACAGTGTGGTTGATTTTATTCATCAGCTAATTGCTTTGCCACCTGGAGCTGCAGCTTTATATATTCAGCTTATAAAAGATCTGAAAAGGATCTCAATTATTCTTTAATTTGTTCTTTGAATATAAAGTAGGAAAATCTGGCTTAATCAAACATTGTCTCAATTCTATTGGGATATGTCTAGTTACCTTATAACAAGGTAAGCTTTCATTTAATCATATGATATGATAATTCCCCACTTTCAAGCCAAGTATCCTCTTAGTTACAATCAATTTTCCACTGAAAAAATAAACATTGTCTCTTTACTGAAATCCCTGTAGAGGAAAACAGCCCTTTTAATGCAACTTGCTGTTAGCACAACCACCCTAGGAATTTTTGTGTTGGAATTCATTAAACCCCCTCATTTAGCACTGACGAGTAAATTGTGATATCCTGAGTTTTTAGAAATGACTCTTCATACACAAGGTGATTTCTGGCATAGTTGGAAAAGTCTGTTAATGAGCATTTGGCCAGAATGCTGGGATCAGCAAAATCTGGGGGTTATCTTCTATTTTACCATACAATACAATTTTATTTTATATGGCATCTTCTGTGAAAATTGACTGCCTAATAGTCTTTGTACTTACTTTGACAACAAGTAATAAAGCAGAGAAAAGATATATCATGCACAAATTAGCTTTTCTTCAAAGATCCTGTTTAAAAATTCTGTATTTCTATGTGAAGGTAGTACTAAAAAAAGAAATAACTGGATCAGAGGGTCCTGCATAGTCATGTAACAGGTATTTGTCCACAACTGCACATCCCAGCGCTAGAGCACTTTCACCATTTACCAGAGAAAGTTTAGCTCTACAACGAGCCATGGAAAGACTGCAGGAGAGATCGAGAGTAGCCTGCACCCCTAGGTGAGTGCATCAGTACAGTTTGCTACCTGGGAATAGCAGGTTAAGTCAAGAAGTTTAAGATACCAGTACACCGAGAGTGAAGCAAAGGTAGGTGTGTGTTTGCACAGGAATAACTGAGAGGGAAAAGGGGAAAAAAAGGAAGGGGGGTGGGGGAGGTGGGGAACCACACAGAGAAACCCCAGTGAATTTGAACTGATGGAAAAATCTTTTCTTTAACACAAACCTGCTGCCTAGTACAGTCATGAGTGCTAAGCTAGTTGTAATACTTAAAACTGTGAAGTCCCCTGAAAGAAACATCCTTCTGATGAAAATGGCATGACAGGCACTGGAGAAATAATTAGATAAGGAGGCAACGCAAGGAGAAGCAACGAAACAAGTTAAAAGCGAAACTATTTGTACTAAATCCCAAAACACTGTGGAGCCAGAGGCAGGAAGGGATAAACAGAACCTGCTAGTGCTTCCACAGGCAGAACAACTCACCTTGCAGCCAGAGCACCGAGGACCTGTAACCTGGCCACAGAAAAGGCAGTGGCAATAGCAGTACATGGAGAGGAGGAGAGTTTCAGTGGGAGAGCTAAGCAGCTGACACATCCCCATCTGGGCCACAGTGGAATGGTTTGGCAAGATCAACATGCTTATAGGAGTTCTTAGATGAGGAAGACAAGAAAAAAACAAAATAGTCACTCACTAAAGGAAACAAGCGAAGATCTACCTAATGATACCTGTTTCGCATCTCTGGCTTTGGTAACACAGGGTCCAGCTCCAATTGCCTTTATATGTATAGGAAGCTCCTTGTTTTGCATACCTGGAATTTCACAGCACTCTAACGTGCACTAATGGCATTAACAATAGTGATTTGTGGTATTAACATTACACTACATATTAATTGTTTTTAATAACTTATTTTTAATATTGTACTTAGATTTGAGCAACTGAATTGCATTAGGGGGGAGCAGACATCAGTGAGGCATGTGGAGGAGAGGACTAACTTCCCCTGAAATGAATTTCTCTAGAAATTCAGATTCTGACTCTGTCTGGAAGACTTTACATGCAGCTGGAGAGCCACAGTATACAGCATGAATACAAACACACAGTGGCACTTTGAATTCAAAGGCCATTGACTTCAGCAAATACAAGAAACTTGGGAATCTTGTCATAAAATGTAACAAGTGTTTCCATATCCAAATTTTATACTCTGGATTCATGAGGCAGAGTGGAAGCTTTCAGCAAAGGAGCCTGGTATTTGGCAATACTTCCTTGAGATCTCCCTGGAGCTCTCTTCTGTGGGAATGTCATGTTTGTCCCCTCTAGCAGCTGATACACATATGAGGTTGAAGCAACCGCTGACTTAATTACCTTTGTTCATTGAATTCAGGCAACAATGCCTATATTTTCAGCACCGAAAAAAAATCTTCTAATTGATCTCCCTACAGCCTCCAAGAAAGCTGGATCTTGGATGTACTCAAGCCATTGTGAATTGCCAGTCTGTTTACTTGGAGAAGAATCTGTTAAAGGGGCATACTTCTAAGAGTAAATAAAATGTTTCCAAAACTAATGTCCAGACACATTTTCTGCCTTACAAATATCAAAAACCCAAGCACGTTTTCTCAATGCAACTTTACATGTTATGCAACCGATAAACCAACCCAGAATATGGCAAACTCCAAATTCAATCAGGTTGAACACCCACAACAAGCAGAATTCAGACCTAGACAGTCTGCAAAGGCTACATTTGAGTGAAATATTTGAATAATAAAAAAGTTCTAGTGTAGGTATACACCACTAGTCACTCTCACTTCCTAATGAACTTGCCTTTTTCTGCCAAGTGGAATAATGCAACATGATCTCCAAAGCCTCACAGAGCCCAGAAAGTGATAAGGTCTGTCCTGACTTTTATACAGTGCTAGCATAAGAACAGAGAGCGCTTTAAGTTTTGTGAGAGTGTAAAATCACTATGGCAAACAAAACGACTCCTGGCAGAAATCAGAAATACCTATGGTATACTTACAACTGGAGTATCTCCTGCCACAGCTTTTAGATCATCTACTAGCTCTTGCCCTACATTTTGAAAAACTGCCAGAAGCCAACCATGCTAGCCATACCTATGTCATTTGGATCCCTATGTTTGTACATATTTAGGAAACACAGTTATTTGGAACTCAAGTGTACTGTTTTGGTCTGTTCCCGTTCTCTGGTTATGAAAATAGCAAGAGACAACAGTAGCCCCATTAGGTTTTGACTAGCCTCAAAGAGGCTGTGCTGGCCAGCAAGGAGAGTGTACTTCATTCTCCCAAACATATGGCAGCGATCAAGTGGAGCACTCAATTAGAGCTGTTCAGTGCTCTCCCAACAATCTTTTTTCAATGAATAATCTTTTGTTTTCTTAAAGAAATACCTATCCATGAAAAACACATGCTTAATGGGGAATTGGGACAGCATTTCCCTTATTAAAAAAGCTATTATTTTCATCTTCTAGCCTGTGTTGTTCTTTTTTTTTTTCCCCTTCTCCTCCATCTCTTTTGCCGCCAACAACTAATAGGAAAAGCAAAGGAGTCCCATCCTCCCCAGTTTTTAGAAACTGAAAAGCCTTGGAAGAGTTTCATGTTCATGGCGTGGGGGGTGGGGAGGGAGGGCAGGGGAGAGAGAGATTTAAAATAAAAATAACGTGCGGAACAGATCAGATCTTTTTCCCCAGTTTCCAAGCTCCGAGTGTTGCCAGAGCAAGCAATATTTCCCAGGCTCAAATTAAACACCATTGCCAATGGTCACCTCCTCTCCCATTGATCTCCTTGCCAGCTCGCAGCCAGATCAGCCTGAGAGATCCTGACAGCATTGGCAAGAGATACCGTGATCTGAAAGCCTGTGTAGCTCAAACATTTCTTTAAAAATGATCACACCACATAAAAGTAGAAACTTAGTAGAGGGATGCAACTGCTGCTCCCCTTGCTTTGGCTGTGAGCATAGAAATTATACTCTTAAGCACACCACTTAATTTTAGTATAGCCCAATAATATTAACAGTCTAATTGTTTGCAGCAATAATAAACTAAAGGTATGAGAAAGACCTCATCAGTTTTCATTTCAGCTCAGTCACAGTTCCCGTCTTTTCACCTTCTCACCACACAGAAGACAGGAGAAAAAATAAGGAGGGAGGAAGAAGAAAAAAAACCTGTGAAAGTAACATCCAAATTTTCCCTGTCAACCTTCTACCACAGCAGGCAGGAACAGCTTTCCTACCAGCACTGGCGTGTAACTTTAATTCATTATAGGGCAGTCTCATTAAAATGGATATGCCCTGAACGGACACCACAGCTAGACGTTACTCAAGGACTCGGGTATACAGAGCTCAGCACCAGATTCAGTGGGTTGATTAGATGAATGTGTAATTCTCTCAGCACCTCTCAGTCGATGGATGCTATTATTGCAAGCCCTAACAAACCTGTCTTCCACAAGAATTTAGTACCTCCCCACTTTTACTGAGGAACAGATTTACCCCTGAAATAAACACACAAAAAAACCCCACGTTATAAAAAGAGTTATTTCCAATATAGGAACACAGTCCAGTGCATTCAAAATATATTGAAAAAGCAAATGTTTATTTTACGTCTTCCTCGCTGTGGATCTTTGTCAGAAACCTTGTTACCCCTTGACAAGGTAAGGCTGAAGACTTTGGAGGGAATATAATCTAAAAATGACCTGCACTGTGGAAAGAAGAAACCCAAGAAAGATTAATAAGACCATCTGAGCAAAAGCAATAGATAACACAGTTTGAAAGGCGATATTATGGCATGCACGTAAGCCAAGCCAACATTTTGTAGCAGACTATAACTCAGCAGAGAGCACAAAGCTGATAATCCTCACATCACAGCTCAGATCCAGCATCATTACATTAATTTGTGGGTATGATATTATAAGGTTAGTTATTAATTAAAAGGAGAAACAGAGAAGTGGTCGGGAAACTAAGGTGGCTGTCTTCAAGAAAGATGGGAAGCGGCATGTCTTCAGTTTGGACAGGCAATGACTGGGAAACTCTGGACAAGCCACTTGTCTTTAAAGGCTAGAAATCCCCGAGTCAGCAAACTTGTCATTACAGTCACTGAGGAAGAGGAGGTACACAACCATGGACAGCTGAGAGGACCAGTGTTAACAAGCATCAAGCAGACCGGCACTTTCACCACTCTCCTCTGAACTGGTCCAAGAGGGTTGTGTGGATGGACACATGGAGGTTAGCCTCAGTGCGCTGCAACACAGCACTTCGGATGCTCCCAGGGAGAATTAAAAAAAATGAAAGCCACATCCACACTGAAGTTAAAAGTAGTAAGACTACAACCTGCACAGGCCACAGATGGATAAAAACTAAATGCATGGCTGATTCTCAACGAACCACAATTCTAAGACAATGAAGTGAGACAAATTCTACCCCAAGCTTAGAATGTAAAAAAGAGCTTTTGTTTTTGTTGTTGGGTACTTGCACTATAAGCCAAGAAAGAAAGAGTTGTGACCAGTTCTGAAACAGTAACTTCCAAGATCAGACACTGCCACATGCTGAAGTGTTCAAATAGCCTCCTTTACATGAGGTGACCTGAAGTCAGCCTCCCACCCCCCAAAGCAAAGCCATCAGTCTTCTGGGTTACCCCCACCGCTCCTGTTGACCACGTCCTATTTTGCAGGCCTTGCTTGAATACTCCAAAGATCAAAAACTAATTAAAAAAGAAAAAAATTAATTGAAACACCAGTATTTATAGAAGACTACTGAAAGGCTGGATACCTGATTTCATCATTTTTTCAGTCCTCTCAGAGAGGACATCTCAGTGAAAGAATTCCAGCTCCTTTCCACCATAATCCGAGCTCACTTGGATTTCATCCCACGAACACAGGTAAAAAAAGCTATCGTTTCAGTGGTCCACGCAGTCGTACTGTTGGCAGAGAGAGATCCTCGAGATCTCTTTTTCCCTAACTA
The DNA here is from genome assembly GCF_963210335.1 of Falco punctatus. NCBI lineage: Eukaryota > Metazoa > Chordata > Aves > Falconiformes > Falconidae > Falco > Falco punctatus. The sequence goes on from NC_137584.1 coordinate 89,460,543, forward strand.
TACTTAGACTGGTACCCACACTATCTTTAACCTCACTTTGTTTACTAGTACAGTAATCCCATTCCCAAATAAATTAAAATACTTCCAGGCATGAGAATTAATCAGCTGTGGAGTTCCATCTCACAATAAGAAGCCACGGTCATACTGCTTGAAGATTTCAATATTAAGACTGGACAAAACACTGAAAAGCTACTGTAGGGAAGAATCTTACCTTTAGCAAAGGTATGTTGAACATCCCTCAAATACACTGCTGAAAATGTTTTTTTGTGAGACCTTAACATTCCTTGATTTCCAGAATGAATTATACACAGATCCTGTGGTTTCCTCAGTTGTGGATCTACTCCTCAAATTATCTGTTGATTAAGCCATGATGCAAACTATTATTTCTTCTTAATCTCTTTACATACACACAGAGCATTAAGAGAAGCATCATGTTTCAGCCTTTCCCTTAAATTCTACAGATTTTAATCAAAACCAGCAGGCCTAATTTTCCTCCACCACATGGGGGTAAAAAATCTAAAGTGGCACACTTAAGCTAATGGAACTGTACCCATATAGAACTGGTAAAGGTGAACCGAGCCCTGAACCAGAGTTTCAAGCTTAAACAGACTAGCAAAAGACTTGTGCAAACGACAGCATATGGAACGTATGCAATAGCTGCCTCATCAAACCGGGATGTTCTGTAGAGATAACACGACACTACAACCATGTACTTGGCTACAACAATATAGGCAGCACTGTAATTACAATAATGACCTCCCAGAGCTATTGTGTCTTTAATTAAGTCTTTAAGAGTAGGCATTTGCCACTTAATCCTAACTCACTGTAACTACTGCAGCGTATCATCTACATTTTCACAAAGAATTACTGTGTCATATTTCTGTCAGAAAGATGAAAGGGACTATTTTAGTTCAAGTGGCATTTACAGAATGAAACCGTACGAAGTAAGAGGCCCATAGATGTCCTTTTAACAGCACTTCAGACCAAGTGAACCCTTCTGTTCCCTTTCTTTCTCCTACTACTCTGCTTCCAGCATAAACTGGGAGAAAGCAGGCAGGAGGGGCTACACACAGCCAATATCACACCTGATTACACGGATGATAAAGCTGTGACAACAGATTTTAACCAGAATACAGTGCACAGCAGCAGTGCCACAAACCCAACAGTTTTCAAGTTTCACTTAACTCTTTACCACTCGTCACAGACAAACCAGCAAATGGTTCTTACCGGTGCCCACCAGCTCCCACCACACTGTCTTTGGATGGGGGAGCTTTCCTGAGATGCCTTTCCATTTGTAAGTGTTTTGAGTTATATTCAGTGCAAATGGGTATAGCCACATTATTTTCAACATCATTAACGAACTGTTATTTAGGGGTATTTTTCTATCAATCTTTCCACAAAAGTGAGGAATTCTTTCCAAAAATATGCGTGTCTGTATGCAGTTTCTGTCTGTTGTCTGAATGGCACCACTGTTAACTCAAACACAGAGACTCTGAGTAGCTCTGTCAGTTCTACTTTACTTTAACAGACTCACAGGCACCGGAGATGAGAACAATTTTCTGCTTGTTTATTTGAGGGATTCTTATTCTAACTATGGAAACCTGACTCGGCCCAGTTTCCACATCTTTTCAGTGTCTTCTATGATATGAGTATTTTCACTCCACTTTACCACTCGCCTCCATCAACTCAAATATCACATCCAAACATTCTGATGAATGAGAAGAATTAAATCAAAAACTATGGAAGTAGTAGGGGAATTCAGAAGCGATCGGCCTTTCGTGTGTTTCTATATCATCACAAAAGACTTTCAACTATGTCTTGCCGTCGCACACCAGGGAAGAAACAAGCACAAGATGATCTTAAGTCTTTCCTATAAACAAGGCAGGGTCTTTCAGTCAACAGTCAGCACTGCTTTAACTCAAGCACTCGCTGCTGTAGCCTTTCCAAAAGCACCCTCATCCCAGTATCCCACCTGACTTTGATGTCTTCTCTGAGCCGTCTATTATTTCTCCAAGTGAGTATATTCAGTTACTTCCCTGGCTGCCCTGTAAAATACTGAAAATAAAACGTTGCTTGCATTAATATGCTACTGGAATGACACATACAAAAATAACACCAAAAATCTTCTCCCTTGTCATCAGAAACATTGATGTATCTTCTGCAAAGTCCTATTTTATTACTGTCTTTCTGAGCCTTGTCTGTTTGTTCAGCCCTTTTACAATATTTTCCAAAAGTGGAAAATACACACTGCTACATCACAAGATGGATGTTAACAGTTGCCTGAAGCCTGTTCCTTTCTCCTTTCCCTTTCTTTCCTACCATTTTCCAGAGTGTTAAGATAGTATTACCTCCCTGAGCTGATCTCGATAGTAATCCCCAGTTTCTAGAGCATGAGGGAAACTGGTGCAGACTGGTTCTTTTCTGCCACTTCAGGTGTTAACAGTACTACTATACTGGGTACACAGGTTCAACCTCTTAGCAAATCCCAGTCTCTCCTGCCCACACACCATGCAAGCCTCGTTAGGTAATCAAGGCTGGCACTGACTGGTAAAAAATTGAACAAAGTTATTTTGCATTATAGCACCCAATGCTTTATTCAAACTACAAACCAAATTTAGCACACACAAGTGGAAAGGCTTATTAATAAATACCTGTTGGGGTGGACAAACTACCGGTAGAAAGATAGTTAAAAGAAAGATGTTTGAAATGGTTGATGAGAAGCAATTCAAGCTCTTTAATACATCAGGAAGGGTCTACAAGATTGGCATATAACCAGCACTACCTGGTGGGATACCACAAAAAGAAAAAAAAAAAAAAGCAGCTTATAAAAAACTGGGTTCTTACTAGCAACTATGTAAACAAGGTATTTTCTCTTGTGACTGAATTGAGGGTGAGGAGGGAAATTACAATACTTTAATTCTTTGGATTTCAGCTAACCAAAGAAAAACAAAGATCAAAATATAGCTTCCAGAATTTCTGCTCAGTACAAGATTTTATAGTCTACTGAAACTATTCCGTTGCATTTTTTTATTAACTCCTCCTTCTGGGCAGCTAATTGTGAAATTAAAGCAATTTTTCACAAGATTCATAAGCTCAAAGGAAACATAACTCTTACTTGCCCTAAATGAAATGTATTACTCCAACGTTTCAGAATGCTTTTCCTTGTGTTTCTACTTTTAAAGAATAATCCAGCATCCCTGTGAGGATACAGCAATGTGATAGACCCATCTTAAATTACTTCCCTAAGGTGAGAGAAGGAGCTCAACATTAATGACCCGTTCCTCTTGCCGACACTTTTGCATACCACCCTTAACCAGACCCTTCTCTCCAAGCTTGATGTGAAAAGGTCACTGGCCTTTTATCTGGAGAAGATAGCCTCTGCAAAGTCCAACCATCTCTTCGTTTCATTTGACACCAGTACAACAGCCTCTGCTCTGCTGTTACAGGACAAGCACCTCTGAATGCCTGATCACATATCTTTCTATTACAACTTGACAGGCTCACAGTGTGAAGGATGTGTTAGAGTTCATTCCATTTGGAAAAGAACATCTTTAACCACTGAAATAGTGTATCTCTCCCTTTAGAAGATGTGCTAAGCAATTGCAAGTTCTTCTTGACAATTAGAATCGCATCCCAAGACTTGCCATTGATTTCAGCAAGCTTTAGATCAAGCACATTTACCAAATGAGACTGATTTCTTCAAGGAATTTAGGCAAATGCTACAATAGTCTCAGGTGCAGCACAACGTGACCTACAGACTCTCATACTTTCACACTTTAAGCAGGATGGGTTTCCCCACACACATACAACTGCCCCTTTTTAAAACTTGATTACATCACAAAAATATTTTACTAATGAAGTTATTATTCCTACGCAAGACAGTTGTTGGCTTGGTTTTTTTTTTAATCCACTAGGCTGAATCACCCTTTCAGATACTACTTCTGGTCAAGCTCTCAAACAGTTTCTTTTAAAGTCATCCCAAGAGTGTGAAAGAGGTATCTTTATAGAGATTTCTGAAATTCAATTCTCTCACAGCATATGCATCCCAACAAATGGAACAGGAAGAGTCAATGAATTTGCCTTTTTCTTTTTTTTTTTTTTTAAGACCTTTTTCTCTTATTTCAGGCAGAAATCCCTTTCATGCACTGAAAATTAGGCCAGCTTTAGGCACTTCAGGCATGCAAAATACTGACAGGGATGCAGTAGGCAAAACCTTTCTGACCACAGAAATATCTATCTCATAAAGACAAAAGTAACGTGAAAGTCCAAATTAAGTATATGACTAGTAGCAAGAAATGAACAGATACATCCAGGTTCAAGCTCAGCATATACAAAAAGGAAGCTTTAAGAAAAGGCAGAAAAACCTGTGGACAGGCAAGTCTGAAGAGCAGACTGAAGGGGGTGGGATAATAATCTGCCAATGCAAACCAGACCGTTGCCAACAGGAAAGGGCTAATCTGTCCTCCTCCATGGCAAATAGACCAAGAAGTTAGCCTGCCGCAGAGAAGGTTCAGGGCAAGACAGTAAGGGTAGAGAACCTGAAGCCTTCTGATGGTTAGGAACCTGAAGCCTGGAAACAGATTGCTGTGGCCGGGAACAGCAGAGGCTCCACCAGTGGTGGCCTTTGAGGAGACTGCTTTCTCCAGAGCAGCATCAGCAGAGCTGATCCTGCCTCAGGGGCAAACAGCATATACAACATTTGGATTCTTCCCAACTACTTAAGGTGGGAGCAGGATCCCGCCCACCAGGGATTTTTGCTATTGATTTTAATGCGTGAGGATTTCTTTCTTTTTGTAAACTTTCTGTTGACGATTAAATATGGCCTAAGAAGGTGTATTTCTGCTGAAGAGAACACAGAATCTGTGTTTACAATGCCTTGTGAAAGCTATGCAGCTCATCAGTGACAGCATAAAAGGTGGAGAACGGTTCCCCACCCCCAGCATCCTATGTTGTACATTGTTATATACAGAACTGCTCTTGTTGAGTGAGCCAACTGGAAAGCAGACAGAGGCAGGTACTGATATTACACCAGAACATATTGTCTCTGCTAGAGCCAACTTACCGTCAAATGAAGCTGCCAATTATTCCCAAGTCACTGATATATTATTTTTTTTAATCCCAGAGAATGATCTTCTGCTGGAGGCTTTTTCACACCCATGACTCTGAAGTATCCCTGGTGGCATGTTGGCTAATTAAGAGCAAAATCCATCTCTTGATGAAATAACACTGCCACTGGAAAAGATTTCTACAGTTAGAAAAAAATGCTTAATCAGGCTAGAAGGAGCAGCATCCTAACACATGCACCAAGCACAGGAAAGAGGTCTACAGCTAGCAATTAACAATGATGAAAAGGACAGTGATTTAAACCATATTGCCATGACATTTTTATCAAACTAAATGAGTTTGCTAGGCCCAGCGGCTGCATATGCTTATTGTCATTTAATGTTTGGATAGCAACACATCAGGCACCGAGTATCAGGAGGTGCCGAATTTAATAAGTCATTTTGACACTGGTGTGAAACGAGCAAATCAGCATTCTGAGGAATGTGTTCACACTCTGAGCAGACAGGCAGACATCCTAAGCATGTGAGGTGACACCAATCAACAAAAAAAAAAAGGGAGGCAGGAAAGAGAGGGAGAGAGAGATGAAAGCCAGGAGAAGAAACAGGCAGCAATACTCTGATGAAAAACTAGTTCTGTCCTGTCTCCTGGTTTGGCTGGTTGGTGTCAACAAGGCAGATTTCTTTTCACTAAGGCTGAGATACACTGCATATCTTCGACGGCATATATCTCATGTATTATTTAAGTCCTACATGGATTATCTCAAATGAACTAAAATTAATGTCATGGAAACCTTTCAGGACTTTTTATTGCTTTAGCAGCAATGCAAAATTCCTGCCACGTGCACAGTTAATCAGAACTTGTTTTTTAGCACAACAAGGCTGGCTCTGCACATGTACTTTGAGAGCCTCTCAGACACTTTCTCCCCGAAGCCCAGAGGAGTTGTGCCTGTGTGAGTAAACTAAGGCTCTGGCTTTTCACGACTTTCAAAGAACCGGCAGCAGTTTTGATCCTAGCTCCTCTGCCCGCCGCAGATTGGCTGCTCGTCTGTCCCTCGCCTTCCAACCCTATTTATATTCTCTTTACCTCAGGGTATGTCTGTAGTGCGGAGGTACCCGAGTTCGCTATAAAACTCGCCAGCTCAGGTGCTGCTGTAGAGGAGGTTGTGGGGAGCTCAGTGCAGACTAATTTACCCCTGCTGTCACTAATTCATTTAAAGCTAGTTTAGCTGTGTCCACCTGACTGACTCAGTCCCCATATTCATCCTTACCACCATGTCCCCATCCTCACCCCTTCACTTCCAAATGCTCCGTATTTCATCACTAATCTTTTCAGTGGGCTGATCCGTTTCTAAATTAGTCCCTTTTCTTCCCCCCAAGAAAACAGTTGATGCAAATTCAACAATACTTTTGCATTTTGAGATTTATCTCAAACTGTGCCTTAACTACAGGGCTCACAAACCATTTCCCCCAGTCCTGAATGGCTAAAAATGTGAAGATCAAAGTCTCAGAAGAAAAATGTCATCTCAGAGCATTAGTACATACATTAGGGTATGATAAAACAACCACTACGATGAAGAACAATTAGGCACTTGGGGACATAACCTAGAGTAGGAGCAGCATTAGGGAGATGTGGTGGAAAGGGAGGAAGAAAAGAGATGAAAGCATCGCCTTCATATGTGCTGTAGATGTCCCATCAACAAAAGTGAGAATAAATCTACTTCCCTCACATACACTGTTTGGACTTATCCCCCTCTTCCTCATTTGAACTTGCACTCTTCCCCACAAAAGATCAGAAGTTTGAGCCATCTCTCAAGTAAATGCATCAGCAAAAGAAAAAAGGAGAAATGAGATGCCATTGATACTGGAACCAAGTAATTCTATGAACATGCATAACCCACATTTGGTGGGGTATCCACTAAAAAATATGGACAGTTACTATTTTTCTGGGCTGATAGGAGGTCTCAAAAGAATAGTGTCAGGTTTGCAACGTCAAATAGAAAACAGGCTGAGATGATCTCCTTACTTATCAGAGGAACTCTTTATCCCCAGACACTGCTACAGCTGGTCGAGTCACAGATTACATCAAAAGGCTGGTAGCCTCTCCCTCCACCCCCAAAAGCAGTGACCAAAACAAACACTGTCTTCAGTGCAGCTCCAGCAATGGAGCAGAACATAAACATTTCACCCACAAGCCTCCTACAAGATGTGATGCTTCACACCTTCAAGAGATTCAGGACACAGCAGCTTCCACTTCAGCAGGGACGTGCACACTGAATTTCCCCAGCCCTCACACACAAGCGAGGCACAGGCTGGGGGGCATTCGACAGGATTGAGGGGTTCGAATTCAGTGGGAACTCTCTGGCAGCACATTGACAATTCTGGGTTATTCAAGTCAAAAGCGTGTTATATTGACTGTCAAACTTTTCAATCAGGACTGAAACAAAAGCAAGAGGGGCTCTGGGACCACAAAAATCCTAGTAAAAGGAAGAGCTACATATGATGCTGGACATGGAGCAAGGGACACGCAGCTGTGAAAGACCAAGGGAGCAGGAGGAGGATTACTGAGCATGCAGACTTGCAAGCGGATCAGAGCCATCCAGCCAGAATGCGCTCGAAGACAGGGGAAGCACTGGTGCTCAGCCAGGTATGATACTCTTCTCAGGGCCCAGAGTACATCCCCCACTTCTAGGATTTAGTAGGCTAAACTACGGAGTTTAGCTGGCTGATCCAAGGTCAGCTCAGCCACTGATAAGAGCCGTTGTGAAAAAAAGCCAGAAGCAAGGACCTGCCCCTCATTTCCCTTGGGAACTGCTTTTAAGCTGGGGCTTTACCGCTGGCCCCCACCAGTGAGGGCTGGCTGCTCTGCAAGGGGCAGGAAGCCGGGAACAGAGCAGGATAATAAAGCAGGAGCAAGCACTGACGTCACCAACCAGAGCTGGGACAGAAATCAGCAGGTTCGGGTCAGGATCAGGGCGAGAGACAGCGATCGGAGTCAGACATAGTCCAGTGGTCATGCAGTGAGTCTGCAGTGGTGGGGCATGTCTGATGTCCAGCCAGGAAGCTGGTCAGCAGGTCCAGGTCAGGGTCAGAGCTGTGGCACTATGAGACGGTCGCAGATACAGCTGCTGTAAGGCTGTGACGGAACACAGTTAGGGGCCAGCAATAAAGCTCCAGCTTAAAAGCAGTTCCCAATGGAAAGGAGGGGCAAGCCACCACTTCTAGTTTTCTTCACAACAGCTTTTATCAGTGAAGGAGCTGACCTTGGACTCTGCCAGCTGAACTCTAACCCAGGCAGCTAAACTCCTAGAAGGGGGCTGTGCCCCGGGCCTGACACCTCTGATTCCTCAGGCCCCGCATCAGTTGTCTCACTGCTACTCAGAGGAAAGAGCATGAGACAGAAAAGAGCTTTTGATGGACCAGGTTGTCTGCTCTATTACTACTCATTGTAAACTCCAGCAAGACTGAGGTAAAAGAAAAGAAAAATTGCTGAAGGCAAAAACCAGCGCCTGTTACAGCAAAGCTCAAAGGCCACCCATCAGCTGAGGAAAGGAAGATCTCAGCCCTCTGAAATTCAGTCTCTTCTCCATGACCACAGGTTGCAAATATTTTTTTATTTTCTTTAGTGTTCAGAAGCCAGCCCATCTACATTCTAAGTCCCTGCAGGGAGAGCAGCCAAAGCAAAAAGCAGAGAGGAGGGACTTCAGATGTACGCATTCTCCATCCTTGTTTAACTTGGGGGGTCGGGGAGGAGGGAAGAGAACTATGGACCCAAATCACTTTCTTGTTTCATCCTTCATGTAAAAGGTATATCCAAACATCACACCAAAGCTGCACTTTCTGTCTTCAGGCTGCAGCAGTTTACACAGCCCAATTTAAAATGCCTTGCATCCCCTGGAATGTGTAAAAGGTGCAATAAAATTTTTACTAGCTGAAATTATAATAGACTTTTCCCTCTTTGGTTTTTCTTCCCACACTCTCTCCTAAGGCCTCACAGTTCAGTGTGTGGGCAGCACAGCCTTTTGCCATCCAGCTGCTGCATTGCAACATTAATAGTAGACAGCAAAGGCATATCAGCCCAAGATTACAGGAAGGCTTTTTTGTGTCCTTCGTCCTTAGTTAATATCTTTTCCTTCCATGTAGTTACATTGGCACTAACCCAATACCCGAGAGGGCAGCGCAACTCCAGCAGTCTGGTGGGAAGATGGTGCTAATGCAGCTTCTTGGTTAGCTGCCAGGCGCAGCATGAACAGTGCACAGAGTACTCATCTCCCCAAAGAAGAGCTAGCACGTTTTCTCCCTGTTCTCTGAACTGCTAGCATGCACAATGCTGCAGAGCATGAAATCCAACGCTGTCCCTGAGCTTGCATCACCAGAGGTACAATTAGGTCATGTTGTGAGTAGATGTTTCAAAAGAGACCCCAAAACCACTTAAGTGAGGACCTTCCACTTGGGAAGGAGCATGAGTGCACAAATATATCCCTTTGCTTCTGTCTTAAAATGAAATAGAAGTGATACCAGAAACACTTTCCAAAAGAGCTGCAGAGTCTACGAATGCTTCTGCTTTTTCCCACGTGCAGTAATCCGTTTTGTGCCTGCTTTTTAAAACACTGACTCCTCTCTACTCCTGCAGAGCTCGTTGTTATGCTGCCTTATTCAGTCAGGTTGCACCTGCTAAGTACGCTCTAAATCGGGGACACCACCCAGACAGTGAAGCACTGTGCAAGCTAAATAGGAACAGCAGAACTTAGGCCCCAAGGGAGATTTACTCTCCACATCTTCAAGCCCCAACAGCTCTAACTTGTCATTCTTTCATTTTGAGGTGGAGAAACCAGAATACTAAATCCCATCAGGAGATGCCCAAGCGTGTCTGATATTTTTGGGGTTTTTTTCCCTTAGCCTACCACAAAAAAAAAAAAAAAAAATAAAAAAAAATAAAAAAAAATCACAGTTTCACTGTGGTTGTGGGGGGAGAAAAGAAAAAACCTGGTATGATTCAAATGTTGAAACCAGTGACAAGTGACCCATGTCAGAGATTTTGTTTTACTAAAGCAGGTACCACAGATGGAACAGAGTGTTTCCACTTTAAACAAGAATGGCTCAAAATTAGTAATGAAGCCACCGAATTACACAGCCCAAATACAAAACTCTCTGCATGCATCAGGTATACAGTTCAGAGCAAGTAAAAGCGGCAGATGGACAAGTTTATGCTCTCCTGTTCATTTCCCAGTCAAGTTATAAAGATAGCTGCTTGGTTTCCCCCCCAGACTGGCAGCTTTTGGACTGACAATCTACAGTGTGGCCATATATGACACAACAAGATTTTGCCCATTTCTAAGGAAGGACAGATTCCAAAGGTGGTGTGAGCTGGTGAAATACTCATTATTTCATGTTCCTGCTACATGCAACCTGCAGACATTAGTTAAAATTTTCAGGACACCAAGGAGATAAGAAAGGTCATTTAGAAGCATCAACAAGTTGAGTTTAAAAAAAACAAACAAACAAAAAAAAAACCCACAAAAAAACAAGTGCCTCCTGACTCCCGAAGTAAACATCTGCTGGCCAAGGGTCAGCACTGTTATCAGCTGCTACTGTGACCTCCAAAGGCAATTTCACTGCTCTGACATTCGCTGAGGAACAATACTGACCAGCAGAGAGAAACCAGTGCTGGGAGACTGGAGACCCCTCCCAAGAAAGGGAAATTAGATGACAGAACTCCCATCATCATGAAAGTCATGAAAGATGAGAAGTACAAGGAAAACACTGCCTAAGTAATAACACAGAAGATTTTTGTATTCTCTTCCTCCAGTTCTTCACTAACAGAAATAATTTTGCTTTCTGAAGACCATGCCCAGGCATTTGCTAATGCACAATCTTTTACAGCATCCATTGGAGGCTGAGAACATAGCGCTGCTGCTTCCTACTGAAATAGGCTGGGAACCGCCCTGTATTCTTACATTTTTCTGCTGATTTAACTTCACTCTTTTATTTAAAATATCTTTGTTTCCATGGGTATTTCATGCTGGTTGAGGAAGCTATATGATGGGAAATTACATTTTAATGATTAGCGTACAGAACAAAACAAAAACCCCATATGGCAACAGAAAGGCTGGATTAGCTAGGACTCTTGAGCAGAGAAAGCCAACGTCCCACACAGCCGCTTTCTGGGTCCAAAAACGGATCCAAGTTAGAGTTGTACTAATTACACCCAGGTGTAGAACAAGAGCTGGTTTTCATTTCTTTTCAATCTAAACCAAAGGAGTGTTTTTCAGTCTAGATTAATTTGTCCAGAGGGTCTTTAAGGGGTGTGGCTTTAATTTGCATCTGGCTTCAGTTTCGGGGTTCCTAGCAGCGCACTTTTCTGAACTCTTATCAAATTAATTGAGCGCTCATGGACAACTCAATTCAGCACTCATGCGTAAATTACCTGGGTGCACAAGCGTGAGGCAATTAGGTTCTCATGCATTAATTGATTGGGCACCCATGCATGAATTAACTGGGCATGCAAGCGTGAGCCAATTGTGCACTCGGGGGTGAACCGATTGGGCACTCGAGCGTGAACTCATCGGGCACTCATGCGTGAACCACCTGGGCGCTCGGGTCTGAATGCAGTAAACCCTGCAACTTCCACCAATACGTTCTGCCCTTTCCCTCTGTGGAAAAACACATAGCAACTGTTTCAGCATTAATCCACATAAACTACTTTCAACATCCTCACAATCTTAATACGCAGCAATTAGCAGCTGCACTCCTGCCCCTGTGGGCCAGGCAGGAGGGGTAAGCGCCGCATCCTGCACACTGTGACCAGCGCAGCACCACAAGCTGCTCAGTCTGACCGAGCGCCTCCCTGCTGCGCTGGGCACTTGTTAACGCTTCCTTTAACAAGCCCTGACCAAGACCCTCAGCTCAACTCCCCAGCCCTGCCAAGTGCTCTTGGGCTCCCTGGAGAGCCTGCTGGAGGGGACAGTTTGCCCTTCCACACCCCACAGCACGGCAGCGTGCAGCTCCCACCGGCTTTCCCAGCCACGCTGACACTCCCCAGAAGATGCTCTTGGATCCCGTGTGTGGAGACAGCCCTGGCTGCAGGGCACTGGGGCAGATGCTTGAACCAAAACTCAAGTCATCTCTTCCCGTCACCTTCCCACCCCTCAGGACCTTGCTCCGGTAGCCTCAACCTCTCCACTTTCCACCTAATTACACACTGTTTGCACCTACCCCCTCCAGACACGATGGACACACCACAACCCCTCAAATTCACAATACCAGAACCAATACTCCTTCATGAGCCTCAAAACCGCTCAAATTATTGGTGTTGCCGGCCATGCCAGACCTGGGTGCTGCCTGCGTTCTCCACCAGTTACTGTAGTGCACAAAACAGTCTCCACTGGGGGAACTTTTATTTAAGTTATTGCCAATTAACATGAACTTCTAATCACTGTTTCAGGTATCAAGAAAGAAGAAAACATAAGCAATTAAGCACTTTAAAAAGCACCTTTTCTCCTCCTTTCCTAGGCTCCATCTAAGCCAAATATACCTTGCTAATCTCAGCTTCTCTTGCTCGAACCACGGGTTACACGTCCCAGCTGTCTCCGTGAAACAACAGGCAGTGCAGGAGGCTGGGGCTGTGTATGCAACAGTTCCTTCTGCCTTCCCCTGCCTCTTCCACTCCCCCGGCTTCCCAGTGTCACTGTGCTAGTACAGGTCACCCATGGCCACAGTCATTCAAAGTGTCCCTGCCCTGATGTGGCTTGTCCATAGGCTGCGGTGATTCAGGCATGCATCCCCTGGGCATGGGGCATCCTCTTCCATGCATGTCTTCTCTGCCCTTTTCCTGTCTGGATGTCTCCTCCAACATCTCCCCACGCTGTCCACTCTGGGGCACTGTAGGGTCCTCTAAGGGCCTGGCACTTTGGGACACCGTATCAACTTCAGGGCCAGCTGCCACCTGCACAGGGCAGTTCATGGTGCCTGCTCACAGGAATAACGCTGCAGCCCCTGAATGCCAAACCCTGCCACATGTGTTCAGTGTGGCACTAGTGTGACCTCATGACACACTTGGGGGGTGAATGCATTGGGTACTCATGCAAGTACTAATTAAGCATTCATGCATGAGTAAATTGGGTGCTCATCCAGAACTAATTGGACTCTCAAGCATGACATGATTGGGCTCTCAAGCATGAACTAATTGGGTGCTCATGCACGAACTATTTGAGCAATAAAGCATGCAGTAATTGGGCACCCATGCGTGAAGTAATTGGGTGATCAGGCATGAACTAATAGGGTGATCATGCATGAGCTAATTGGGCACCTATCCCATGCATGGACTAAATCGGCACTCATGCATGAGCTAATTAGGTGCCCATGCACAAATGTAGTAAACCCTGCAATTTAATTTCAGTACCTTACACCCATTACCTCCACAAAACACATATTTAAGAGCTATTTCAACATAAATACATTACAAAATTTACTTTCAACATCCTCACAACCCTAATATATAGCAATTATAAACTTCATGCTTCCTTATCTGCAGAATAAACAGTAGGGATTAACGTTGTAGCAATGTGTACACATGCTCTCTAAAATTTAATTTCTTGCCCCACAAACAACATTACAGCAGAGAACAGAATTCTAGAATCATTTAGGTTGGAAAAGACCCTTAAAATCATCGAGCCCTACTGTTAAGCTAACGCTGCCAAGTCCACCCTAAACCATATCCCTAATTGCCATGTCTACAGAGTCAGGACATCTTACCCATCACAAACTCTACCCTTTGTCCTGGTAGACCAGAACATATGGGGTTCCTATCACCACAAAGTGCACATGCACTTACTAAAATTCTCGTCCTGCCCCCAGGGAGCCAGATTACAGGGGTTATCACCATCATCACAGTCTGAACTTTTATCTGTTAAAAGCTCCACCCCTTGACCCTGTGGACTAGATTATTGGGGTCAACCTTATCACAGGCTGACTACATGTACTCTTCACAACCGTCAACCCTCATCCCCATGGATCAGACACTAGGGGTTAATATTGTAACAACCTGAATGCATACGTATGATTATGCCTCTCATGTATAAATTGCAGGGCTTACTGCATTCATGCATGAGTGTCCAATAAAGTCACACAGGGATGCCCAACTAGTTCACGCTTGAATGTTCAGTACATTCATGCATGAGCAGGCAATAAATATGTGCATGAGTGCCCCATTACTTTATGCATGGGCATACAAATAATTCACACCCGAGCAGCCTATCAGTTCATGCATGAGGGTCCAATTAGTTCATCCTTGAGAGCCCAGTGAATTAAGATGTGGGTTCACAATTAATTCACATCCAAGTGCCAAATTAATTTATGCCAGAATGCCCAAGCAGTTCATGCATGAGTGCCCAGTTAGTTCATGCATGAGTGTCCTGTGAACTTACACTTGATTACCCAATTAAGCCCTGCATGGAGGCACAATTAATTCACGTTTGAGCACCCAATTAGCTCACACATGGGCATCCAATTGGTTCAAGATGCCCCACTAGCTCACACGTGACTGCACAATCAGGTCACACACCATCACTGAATTCATGCATGAAAACCTGACCATTTCATGCACAGCTCACTTGAGATAGGCACCCGGTTTGCTCATGCATGAACACTCAATTAGTACATGCATGAGCACCTGATGATCTCATGACTGCTGTACTGGACACGTGTGGCAGGGTTCAGCATCCGAGGGCTGCAGCAGGGCCAGTGCGGGAGGTGGCTGTGAGCTTCCCCATGAGGGCGGCAGCAGGCACTGAAGCTGATGTAACTGCCCACGGTATCCCAAATTGCCAGGCCCTCAAAGGAGTGCACAGTGCCCCACTGCAGAGATGTTTAAGAAAGAGAAGCAGGTACAAGGGGAAGAGACACATGGGGAGATGGTAGAAGGGACACATGGAGGGAGAGATGGCAGCAGTTACATACTGAGGGAGACCTGCTCATGGAAGGAGGCACTCCATGCCTGAGGGGTGTCCCTGAGGGACTGTGGCCCATGGGTGACCCACACCAGAGCAGGGACACCCTTGAGGGACTGTGGCCTGCAGGCAACCTGCTGCCTGAAAGCTCCCACAGCTATTCATTTTCTAATTCCTTTCTGCTGTGAGCTGGTAGGAAGTTCTACTGATCCAGCAGTGACTCGTATGTATCACCATGTCAGGGGAGCATGCCAGAAGATGTGTGTGAGTAGCAGCAACGATAATACTGGAAAGCCACTAGCAGGGCTGACCTGGAAAATAGTATCAAAATGATCTGGAAATTCTCCTTGTTGCCACCCTTACATATTGGGACTGTTCCCGAAAGAACAGGGACAGCCTAGGATGAAGTGGGGAAGAAAGCTCTTCAGAGATGAGAGCTGCAAGTTAAGGAACTGCAGATGCAGGGGAAACAGAAGGCTCACTTAATGTTGTTCAGGATGTGGAGCAAGGTCCAAAACAGCTGAGCCATTTGGGGCACCATTTTACCTCCCTGGCTGGGAAACACCCATGTTGCATCAAGAGAAGAGACCTCACCACCCATTTCAGGTCTGGATGCTACAGCTATTTGCCTCATTAACCTAGGTGCCTCCAACAGTGGTGTACTTCGCTTGTACTACCTTCATCATCTGCCTTGTATGATAGAGTATAGTAAACAAATGAAAAATTCCGTCATATTCTTGGGTTTGTGTTTTCCAGGAACGAGGCATGAAATTTGTAGTAAGCGCTTAGACTATGTTAACCCCAATAATGTAGTCCACAGGGGCAAGCATTTTTAACACATATATTTTCAAACTGTTGTGACTTAGTTACATTTGTTGCAGGAACAAGGAGTGAAGTTTATAATAAGCATGCATTCAGATCATTACAGTATTAACCCATACAGTCTAGTCGGCTGGGAGGAGGGTTGAAGTTGGTGGACAGTGCATGTATTCAGACGATGATAAGGCTGACCTGCATCTCTTTCTGTTCATCTTTGCAACTCTCAGGATCGTGCTCAGGCAGCTTTTATCTGTTTCCCACTTGCTTACACATTGTTCACACCTACTCCCCCTCCAAGACATAACAGCTGAACCACTTACACACCCCAAATTCCCAATACCAGAACAAGGCTCCTTGCTGAGACTCAGGGTCACTCAAATTACTCCAACCCCAGACCATGCCAAGCCTACATTTTTCACCAGCTGTTGTCCTGGGCGCACTTACTGTTGCTAGCAAGACAGCCTTCACTGAGGGAATTTTTCCTTAAGTTATTGCAAATTAACACAAACTTCTAATCATTGATTTGGGTGATGAGAAAGAAGAAAACAAGCAATTAAACTCTTAAGTAAACACCTTTCCTCCTCCCTTCCCAGTTTAAGCTGCCTTTTGCTTTCACCACAGGTTACACACAGCCTGTCCCAACCCCGTTGCTGACACAATGGGCAGCACAGGAGGGAGGGTGTTGTGAGCATAAATTTGCTGCCACGCTTTGCTTTTCATTGGATTTCTTCCACTCCTCTTGAACCCCAGTCTTCCTGCCCCTGGCATGGATTGGACGAAGGGCAACATACCATTCCTGTTCTCAAGACACAGCTAAGTGATTTTTGTCAGTCAGTGAAAACCGCACTCAACATCCCTTGCTCTTTTCTTAGCAAGTATTCAGAAAGCCTTGCAAATGTTCACAGTATTCACAGCAATATAAAAGGCCAAGGCCTCAAGAACACGCACAATGCTGAAGAATAATGTTTTATCCCTAAGCAACAGTGGGAAAAAAAACAAACCACATTGGTTCAGTGTAATATTCACCACATTGCATGAAAGGAATTAGATTGTCAAGCACATCTCAGTACCTCCTGTACTACTCTTACACCATTCTAGCCATGCAAAGCCTTCAGCAGTGCAGCACAACTGTCTATACCAGAACGGTAACTCCTTTGCAACAGGCAGCCTGGACCGCATTTGGGAGCCTGGCGCATTTACTGCATGTTTCTGCCAAGATACATCTTAACTTGCAGCTGACTTCAAAACGCAAACCACTTAGCGATCCACAATATGATACTTTCTAATCTCTAAAATCCCACACTACCTACACTAAAGGCAGGAGGCTTAGGCCTTGAAATGCCGAAGTGTTAACAGAGTTGCACTGACAGAAACAGCATTTGTTTTGAAAACTCCTCAAGTGTATTGATACTAGATCAGGGCCCATCAGAGTCTGCCAGCTGAACACCACTTCTCATGCTCCTCTCTGTGTTGACTGCTATACTTGCTAAGACGTCTCTCAAGCTATGCAAGTCCAGAGGGAAAAAGCTGTAAACTTATCAGAGTGAAAAATAAGCCTATTCTGTGGCTATGTCTTACCAGAGCAGAACAGCTGGAATCGTGGCAATACTGGTTGTAAAAGTACCCTTTCAGTGTGAGCTTACAACTGCCACACTCCCAGAGCTCCCTCTTTCAGGAAAGGGACAAGTATTTCCTGACAGATAGTAGGAGAACATCTACCCCAACACAACAGCACCAGCCAAAGGTTCGAGCAAAAGTATCTTCTGAATCAGAGAGGAATGATGACTCATGTTGCTGAGATTTAAAGCCTGTAAGCACTCTTTCCTCTGCGAGTATGTACATATCAGTTTAACACGGCTGTCTACAATGGCAGATAGCTATAATTTATCTCAGCTGGTGTGTCCCTGTTTAAGGGAGCCTCCAGCAGGCATTTAAAAGAACAAAAAACGAAGGGCTGGGGAATGGTTCCCGTTCTTCATGGACTACTGTCTACTCTTCATGTTAAAATATAACCATTGGTTGAGAAGACAGCATATACTTAGAGGTATGCTGCACCAGTGTCCCCACGGAAAAAAGACTGCTCCCACCACGCTCCCATGGCTGTCAGACTACCTGAACTTGCTAGCGGTGGCAACTCTGTTCCCGGGCACCAGGGAAATACAGTAACGGCGTGTAGGAACTCTGTCCCCACTCCTGCAGCATGCAGGTTTTGCATGGAGGTTTCACACAGCGAACCAGTCTCCTGTGTTCTGGACAGCCACTCTGGGCCACTTAGCTTAACCACACACGTCTACCTCATTACCCAGACCCAAAATTAGCATGGAAAATAAATGAACGCTATATCACAAGAGCCCACTGTTTAAATGCACTCTCATTCCCTAACTCAATCCGAATTTCGCATTCTGCTACAAGCTGACAAGATAATTGTTAGGTAATTACACTGTCTTCATTTCCAAGTGCAGCAAAGATGCAGTAGCAAGAGAATGTACTAGCATGATAAAAATTACATGTTTTTCTGCTTTTCAAAAGTTATCCAGCTGGCCTGTATATTACCAAATAAGTAGTGGGCCGAAAGGAAACAATGGCTGGAGAATGCTTCAGAGCTCTGCTTGCTGCTCCTGTTTACGTTGCTGGCACTCACAGCTAGAATAATAATAGAGGGTAACAATAAATGGTAGCACGCTCTGCACCACTGCTTCCCTCACATGTTGAGAGGTGTGACACCTGCCGCCCCCAATGGCACATGAGAGGGACAGTGGGTGCAACAGAGGTGACAGAACTTGGGGGGGTATCACCAGACCTTTGTCAGCAAAACCTCTGGTGGCAATAAGGTCACTTCAGCTGTTCCAACTGTATTTGTACACTATAGTTATTGCAGCCCAGGCAGATCTACCTGAATCAACTTTGAAAGCAGCTCAACTCAGGAGTCCAAACTGTGCCCAGGTAGAATAATGTGTCCTGCAAAAATCCTGCTGGGAAAGGTGAGCCAAGTTGTTGTGGCTCTCCTCTGCCAGCATTCAAGTGAGCCAGTTTGACTCTAGTTATGGTGTGCTCACATTAGCAGAGACGCTCTAGTTTTCAGGATCACTGATGCCACGAAAGCACCACAGGGTAGGCATTTCATCCTAGTAGCTCTTCTGAGTACAAGCTGCAAGATGGACCAGTAAGTTCCGTTCCTGGTGAAGATTTCAGCAATCAGTTATGAAGGACTGCTGTTCCTGCCACCTACCATAAGCCACAGTTTTATTGTTGCCATGAGGCACTGTGCCAATTCAGCAGGAGACAGCAACTCACCATGAAGCCTAGCCCATGTAAGAGGACAGTTTTAGCTGCATCCAGGCACTACAGCTGCTCATGCAGCATAAAACCAGACTGACTAGAAACAGAATTTTGATTTGGTTCAAAGATACCAAAAATGTTTCCATTTGAAACAAAAACTTAATTTTTGACCTTCAAAAAAATGTATGTGGAAATTTCATTTTCCCTCCCAAAGATCTCGTAAGAGAAGAATCAACCACCTTGTGTCATTCATTCTGTTTTGCAACTGTTCAGTGAAAATATGAACAGTCACAGAGGAAGGCACAGAAAGGCCTGAGTCTCCTGGGTCTATTTGTATTCCCTATAAAATCCCATGCTATCACATAATAAGCAAGCGATTTTGCGCTTCTTTTATAATCACTGTGTATCTTACTGGGGCATGAGAGTTTCCTCTCCAGCTGTAAAGCACCCTCAAGTCCAGAACTTCCCTTGGTGCGATGGTATGATCAAGTGCATGGCTGCTGATGCCACGGGGACTTGGCAGAGTGCAGCAGGTCCTGAACTGTCTGCAACAGATGACTCAGGGGCTTCTTTTGCTTTTTTATGAGGAAGCTGACTTTTACTTACTGGCATCCACATTTTTCAAAGTGTGCCACTTACCATGAAGTCTTAGATAGGAACATTTTTACTCACTGGGATGAATTTTTAGTTCAAGGTGGAAGGAGGTGTTCACAGCAGGGACCCTAAGCTTTGCTTATCTGTAAGTGCTGCAATACAGAGCTATTTGGTCTTAAAAAGCCTGCATCTGTTCGTTCACTGGAATGCCTCTCCACTCCTCTTCACCATCCCTCAGCTTTCATGAGGGACTTGCCTAAATCTGACACAGGAAATGGTTTTACATTTCCTATCCACCTCTTCCCAGCACAGCGAAGGAACAAGTCCTTAATTAATGGGGACCATACCCTAAAACACTCCAAAGCAACCCAGGCAAACTTCTTCTGGAGTTATTCCTGCATATTCCAGTTACTACAATTTTCAGCTAAGGCTTGTAGCTCATGATTGGTTTTGCTAATCATTAGTTTGATCATGTCTTTCTCCTCTCCTTGAGGGACTCAAAAGTCATCACTGGGGGCACAGGTGGCATTGAGGAAGCACTCAGGCAACGGAGAGTTCGATCTCATGCTCCACATTTCACAAAATCATTTCATATCACAACTCTCACATTTGTCTGTGAGTACCGGGGATGGATTTGGATACTACAGACAGAGAGACCAGAGGGATGGTGTATTACTGCGAAGGGGGGAAGAAAGGAAGGGTATAGGTGGGAATGGGCTGGCAGAGAACAGTTTCAATCCACTGTCTGAAAATGCCAGCAGTGTATTCCTTTCACTGTATTGCTTCTCACTGAGTCTGCCTCCAAATGAGATAGGCCTGTTAGGAAATCCGCTCAGTAGAGTCATTAGAAAAATGACCTAGATTCAGTTCAATTAGACATTCAAAATAGGTCATTTAAATTACTCTCCAATAGCATCTATTTCCCCTCAGTGAATATGCAGGGCCGTATGTGACAAGTGCAGCTGTAGACACTGGAAATGTCCACACTAAGCGAGATGAATCTCAGCCTAAACATCTCAAAATCATGTGGATTTATCATCTCAGCATTCCTCGGAGACATGGCAGTACTATTATTGACAAAGTCAGGCAAGAGAAATGACAATATATAACTTCAGGCCTAAAACTCAGGCTTAAAAACGGGAACCTTGGTTTCCTATGCTATCACCGAAGCTCAACAGAACGTGATACAGAGAAAGCTCCTAAGCAAAGTGACTTGAGTCAACTCGCTCAGGAAACGGATTGCAGGAAATGGTAAATGTATGTCTCAGGTAGATCTACCTACCTAAGAAACTACATGTGCAACCTAAAACATTTTTTACCCCCAAGAAAGCATGTGTGGGACATAAATAAGGTCAGAAGCATACAAGAAAACAACAAAAGCCCTGAAAATAGACAGAGAAATGGATTTCATAGTCTTTCCAAAAAGAGATATGCTTTTCAATAGGTGATTTGGATGGAGTCATGGCACTGTTCCCCAGCAAGAAGCCCTACGTTGCTGATGGAACACACCTCAGCTGTTTCCCTAGATGCACGGGACATCAGGCACCTTCTCCATGAATCCCGGCTGTATGCCTTCAGAGCATTCCCAAGACACGCTAGCTTGTACTACTGACAGTTCAGTGGGAAACCCTTAATGACTGTACTCCTAAGGTCACAGCTAGGACCTGAACCACATCGCTTGCTGTTCAAAAAATCTAGGGAACTATAGGAATTAATTACTAATCACAGCAATAACATAGTATGTATCAGAAGCTATGAAAAACTGTTAATTACAGGAAGGTCTACACCATCTTGATTGGGGGAAGAAAAAAAAGGAAATGCTTCTTGCAAGGGAATCAGCCTGAAAAACAGATCATCCCAGGAAGTCTGTGCAGCTTGAGACAGATCAGTCAGCCCATGCACCAAATTCTCTACTGTTTTTCTGCTGTTAAAAAATAAAATAATCCTTTCTTCCATAGGAAGCTGGGCTGATTCATGCTGGGTACATCCCAGTCTGACCCAGCAGAAGTCAAAATTCCCAGGGATAACACTGCTACAAGCTATAATAAAAAGGAGGACCTTTGTCCTGCCTAACCTTCAGCACCGAAGTATTT
This sequence comes from Falco punctatus, assembly GCF_963210335.1. Lineage (NCBI taxonomy): Eukaryota > Metazoa > Chordata > Aves > Falconiformes > Falconidae > Falco > Falco punctatus. The sequence goes on from NC_137584.1 coordinate 89,482,335, forward strand.
TTTACGCAAGTTTGAAGCCCTAGGTTCTCCACCAGGACTACCAAGAGGCATGCTGATGCTCATAGCAGACTACTCACTTGGCAGACTTGCACACCAAGTGAGTGTCGCAGCACTCTCCAAACTATCAAGCTGCAGCAAGGTCTTTTACCATCTCATACCAGCATACTCTTCATATAGTCCCTCTGCTGTCTTCTCCTCATCTCGCCTCATCCAGGACCCACTCTCTCCTCTCTTGCTTCTTCCTCGGCTGCTCTCTCTTCACTGGCTTGCAACCACTTAACTTAACCAGCCACAGCTGCACCTTATCTACATCGGCCAACCCACCGCCCCTGAAGCCAGCCCACAGCTGTATATTATCAATGCTAATTAACCCAGCTTCATTCTTCTGCAAGTGAGCAGGGATAATTACTGTTTTTTTAATTAAAAAAAATGTATTTACCTCAGCTTTGTAGCCGCCACCACAGAGGTACACGTAGAGTAGGTCTAGGTCAGCCTTCAGCTTTTCTGCAAGCCATCTCTCTCTAGAGATGAAAGCACCACATCAGTACACCCAACTGAAGAACTTTCATTTGATTTATTTTTTACAGAGTGTCTGAATCTGGATGCCATGAGGACCTGCCAATGTATATGCAGTGCTACAACTCACAGGCTTAAATATATGAGAAATAACAGGGGCATATATGTTATATTCTTTGAGGCAAGCTTTAAATAGTATCAGCTTATGAATCTTACCAGCACCATCTCAGGGATACACAGGGAACACTCCACCTCCATCATTTGAGATGTTCTGAAGCTTCTTTTATTTTGCACCTGGATGTCTGCAGCTTTTCACCCATCTTCAGACGCTTCCTGCATCAGACGCACAGCGCCAGAAGAAAAATCTGGAGAATCTTCCCAGCTGAAGGGATAAAAAGAGCGCTGTGAGTAGACAAGACTATTTCAGAACACCTTTATTTTAAACAAACGACTGTTGATACAGGACTTTAACCAAACCCCATCACCGGGGAGAATTTATCCCAGTTAAACTCAAGAGCCTGGCTGTATATTGCAGCCCCATCATTTGCAGTCCAATAGCTTTGAAAAATAAACTAAGATTCTCAGAGGAAACAGATGAAAAGGTGCAGAGGTGGAGGATTTTAACAGTTCCAGGATCTTTTTGCTGACAGAGGAAGCACTCTTGGGACATCTTCCCGCAAGCAGGAAGAATACAGCAAGGCACCATAGCATGCTGAAACCAAGGAACCTTCACTCATCTGCCTAAGGGTGGTGTCATTTTCTCAGCCTCCTTGGTACCACAGTCCAAGAGCACCTCTGAATATTGGTGACACAGGCAAGCTGCTGTTTTGCTCAGATAACCGATGGATGGGAAAGGTAAAGTGAGGTCCAAAACCATGGCTGACATTAATCAGCCAGCTCCCTCAGAGTTAGTAGAGTTCATCCAGCTGAAGACTGAGCCCTGTTTATATATTGTTTTCCTCCTGAGAGGAGTAAGTAAAGTTGCCATCATAGAAATGCTTTTGGGGGTGCCTTACTAAAGCAACCTTGATGAACCTTGCTATTCATCACAGCAGCACGTTTTGAGCACTGCAGCCCCAATAAATCAAAACATACCACGATGTCTGTAATTCTTCATCAACATTTTTGAGTTTCCACCCTTAGAAAAAAAACAGAGTGGACGCCAATTTCCCTGCTGGTGCAAATGAGTATACTTCCACTGAAACTGAGAAGCTTCAGCCAATTTAAACAAGCTAAAAAATTTGGATCTGGTGCTGTTTCTGCTCCTGCTTAGAGTGGTTTTTATATCCCGCAGAGTTCTTGCAGGATGAGTAACAATGAAAGGGTTTCCTCCTAAAGCAGCTTTCATGCAAAGGTTTGCAGTCCTTGACAGCGGAGATCTCATTACCCACAAGTTTTAGTTCAGGCAAAGAAGTGACTCGTTCAAGTCTCTTAGCTAAACAACAGCCAAACAGGGACATGCCCAAACCCTGGAGACCAGGTTTCAGGGTGCTTGTTTCACAATTATATTTAACCAAATATCTTTTAAATGAGGGACTTTTAAAATGAGGAACCTTTTCATATTTTTTTTTTATTGCTGAAAACCACAGCTACCACACTGAGACACATTTCTGAGCTTTAAAAAAGGCTGCTTTCAACATTTCTAATTTTCACTGTTTATAAGCCATGACTTTACGGAATTATTTTTTTTCCTGTGTAGTTGAATATGCCCTGTATCTAGAGGGTAATTTTGGCTTTAATCTGCTCTAAACGCTAGAATGTCGGACAAGTGAAGCATTTGATGGTGATGATAATGAGTAGCCCATTAAAGGTAATTTTTAAAAAGTTAATGAGCTCTCACTAAGGGACCGACACGTACTGTAATGAAAAATGTTTGCATAAAGAATATAACTTTCTTGCTATTTATTTTACTTTATAGAGAATCTATAAAACTTTTTAATATGCCTTCAATTAATTCAGCAGTTTAGACGATGCTTGAGTTTTATTTTCATTCTTGCTTTGCCATAGTAGGTTACAGAAATCTAGTTTTCTAAGGAAAGCAACTGATATCTCAATTAATCACTCTCTTTTACCACCCTATTCTCTATTGAATGTCCAGGAATTCAATTTTTCCCCCCCTGCTTAATTAAGGGAACTCAGCAACGAAGTGATTTAGTGATAATGACTCTTGCCATTTTTTTAGCTGTGTGGTCACTGTTAGCCACTATTTGAATTTACTAGCATAAATAAAGCCCTTCAGTGACTAAACAAAGTTAAAGTAGCAATAAATTAAGCCTGCCATGTACACTTGGTTAAACCTTTAGCCAACATAAATACAAGTGGCCTTTTGCTGTGATTTGCTTGGTACAATGACATCATACATTTCCAAATAGAACATCAAGACCACAGCCAAAAAGCTAACACAATTCCCTTACGTGAATCAAATTGCAACAATCTAGAGTTTGTTGCACTGACTGTTCAGTTTCTGGCTTCTAATGCCATCTGCTCTCATGTGACCACATTATAGAATAATCTATATGGTGATCTCAATTTCGCATTTTCTGCATGATTACGTTTTGGCAAGGGGACTCCCCATGTCATCTCTCTCTGCAGGAATGCTTTGAAAGTTACTGAAAAGTCACAATTTACCAGCTCAGAGTCAAAACCAACCTTCTCCTCCTGAACCAGATCTTAGGAGGAATAAAAGCTACAAAGGACTGTGTCCAGAAACAGACAAAAAAAGATGCCAAGAGAACCAGGCGGAGGCTGTGCTAAGTGGAGCTAAACCTAGCTGATGAAAAGGGGCTCTGCCTGTTTAGATGACAAGGCTCTTAAGTGGTGGAGAGGACAGCAAGGAGGCACAGGGGACAAAAAAACCCATCACACTACCTTAGATTTTCTTAAAGCCTAGACAGTAATTCTGCTCACCTTCAGATCCATTAGAGCTTCCCTCTCCCAGGGAGCGTACCTGCACTGCAGGACAATGCACAACCCAGAGACACCCCAGCTACCATTACAGAAAGCAGGTTTGTGACTGAGAACAGCCACACCACAGAGCAGCAACCTCGGGAAGCGTTTGCTTAGTCCGTCAAGACCAGAGCGAGCCTAGATCAGGGGCACAAACCTCCACAACAAGGCAGTACCCGAAATGCTCTTTCAGAAGTAAGACTGATCCTCCTGAGGGATTTTATCCCCTGCAGGGACTGGCCAGGAGCAGCCTATTAACAGCAAAAGATTGGGATCCTTTTTGCAGGAGAAAAGAAGGTCCTCAGCTGGTTCCTATCAGGCTGTGCTAGCCTTACTGTTTGCGGTAGAGGAAGCTTTGCTCCCGGTGCACCTGCAGATAGCACTTCCAAAACCACAAGGAGACAGCTTTGCTAGACTATGACACAGCTAATTTTGTGCTACTGCTGCTTATAAAAGAAAGCAACAACAAAAAAATCATGTTAGAGGTGCTGGTGGATACTGACCCTGCCTATGAGGACAAGCCCCCATCCTCCTTAAGTTTAGTAACTGTGAGCTTCTGCATTCATGGTGAGTAAGTAGAAAAGTCTGGAGTCCTTGTGAGCTACTGAATGGAAGGGAAAAAATATTCTGTGCTTTCTTCTTTTTTTCATTGTATTCCCAACTCAGAAGCAGCCAGGTTTAACCCAGAACTACAATGTACTTCTGAAGAGTCATGTTCTTGTATTTGTTCTCTAGTAACATTTTTTTCACGAAGTAGAACAATTAAACTTCTTCATGCAAGAAAGAATCAAATGAAAAATTGCATCACAGGCATATTATTTATCTAGACGTGAGCAAAGGATGACAGGGAATGCCCCTCTAAGCCTGTGTGCATGACACAGAATTAAAAAAGTGGATAACTTAAAAACTAATTGGTTATAACTTTATGGCGTAGCCATAAAAATGACAATAAGAACATTTTGCCTCAACCAGTTTTATGCTGAGGTGTGTAATTTTATGTCGCTTTTTATTTATATTTTCATCATGGAAGTTTTGTTGAAAGAGAGCACTAGAAAAATACAATGAGGCTAGTCTTCACAACAGATTATACTTTTACAGTATTTTAAAAATGAAGAGATTGAGCAAAGTTACTCGTATATCAGCTTTTCTCTACTCTCTCTTTACTCTCCTAAGACTGTGTTGAGTAATAATTCTTGCCTTCTAAATCATGACATATTCAGGATGGAAAAGACTTCACATCGGTTTTTTCCCCCTTCTTTTCTTTTTATTATTCCTTTTGAAAGATCTGTAAAGGGCTGAAATATCATCCAGGCCTCTATGAAGCCAATCAGCACAATGCTTATTAAGCACAACACAGAAGATGTGATCTATTTTTAATTAAGCCATCTTTGAACAATGCAACACACAAGGAACCTGGCTTTTGAACTGCAAGGCAATCAGTGAATGGATGGTGAGTGAATTAAAAGTAAACAGGAGGAAGAATTCCGAATACAGGGAGGGCTCAGGGGGGTATTTTTTTTTTTTCTTTAAAAAAAGTTTTTGCAAGGAAAGAAAAAATGAAGATTCTTTTACCATAATTTTGAAAGTACATTTCATTCCCTATTTTGACTTACTTTTCAAAGCCACATCAGGTTGTTTGTAGAAACAATTTGTTAGCAAATACATGGTTCTCCTTTGCCTGGAAGATTAGAAACTGCAACATATATACAACACTTACTGATGTTTAAGTATCAATCAGATTGTGTATTATTTGAGCAGAGTACACATTCAAGTCCACTTTACACCGTTGTGGAACAGACTAAACAAACCTGACCTCAAGGGTGACCCTCATAGGATCCCTAAAGATTGCAAATGCATAGTAGGCAGTCACCATGAGACTTTTACAGCCTGGTAATGGCATGCAAATGACACTCTGTCTCTGTAAGGCAGCCAAATTCTGGGGTTGTATATGAGAGTAATTTCCTGAAGAATTTGGGGAAAATGTGATACTTTTCCTTTTATGTATGAAATTCACAACATCTCGTCCTTCTACGAGAGGACTACAGGGAAAGCGCTGACAAACTTATCACCAAGCCATACTGTTCCCTGTAGCAGCACCTCTCCAAAACTCCCTCCGTAAGTGGAGTGGGCGCGTTCCCCTGGAACACAGAAAGAGCCCGGTATGCTGAGCGCTGTTCCACGCCCCAGAAAACATGCTCAGCACCTCCCTGAGCTGTGAGAAGCATTCTCCTCCAGAGCCCAGCTTCAGGCAGGAGATGAGGGGAGATGCTCTGAATTGCCCTGTGGAGGATCCACTCTCCCTCTCCAACATTTATACAGGGAGCAAGGAAACCGGCTATGGTTGGCTCCTTAAAATCAATCAATAGGAATTCTACTCATTCCCCTCTGGGCTGCATTTTTTTTAATGGAATGAATGGAATTGAATGGTTTGGGTTGGAAGGGATCTTTAAAGATCATCTAGGCCAAACCCCCTACCATGGGCAGGGACGCCTTTTGCTGGAGCAGGCTGCAGATGGTTCAGCATGCGTGAAGTCCGATGGGTCTCATGCCAGTGCAGTGGGTGAAGGCTTAGCTTTGCCTGCTCCACCACTGAGGATCAGGCCAATTTTCACAGCAGCAGCCACACCTACATGTCACAGATGTAACTTCTTGTCCACACAGCTCATATCTTTCTTGGCACTTTCAGTGCTGTAGCTGTGTTATTACAGTTTTGCTTCAAGGCTTCCACTGCAGCTGTGTATACATTTGCCATAAATCAGCTTATCTGTTCCCACTGGAGCTCTTAGCAGAGGAAAAGAGACAAGGAGGGAAAGGTAAATGCATCTTCCACAAGCCTTTGTACTTCTATGTATACTAGTACACTAGTAAAGGACGAGGATCGTCCTGGCATAACACAGAGGAAGCCACTTGTGGGTCCACCCTGGGCTTTGAGGAAACAACCCACTCCAGGCAAGCAGAGTAGCAGCTCCCAAAGGACAGCATGCCATGGCCACGCTCCCTCACTCAGTTTTTACAAGAGCGCACAGATGGACATCTGTTTTAAGACATTCTTATGACTGCAGGGACTCAGGAGGGCTTTTTTTCCTCTCTGTCTGGCCATAAGACTTCTGCTGTCCGTTGGGGATGTCCCTGGCATTACCTGTGCTTTAATCAGACCGCTGATGTGTTGCCGCAGTGTAGCACAGACATGTCATGAATTGCTAAAACCAAAGTCCAAAAAAGAGTACAGCAGCGTCACTTTTTTTTGCACGACCTTTCAAGGGGTGTATTTGGTACTCACAAAACGCAGTTTCTTTCACCTGACCTGTTCTGCTACGAGACACTGGTTACTACCTGGAGACAGAACTGTACAGCAAGAACTTAACACCAATGAATTATTTGGCCCAATAGGTTAGCCTTCTCCTGTTTGCAGTGACTGTGTTAAATGGAGACACGGGGAAATGTTGCCAAATGTAACAAAGCAGTGTTAATTTAGCATATCTGCTCCGTGGAACGCTTATGCAGCCATGGGGCTTAATTGGGAACGTGCATCTGTCTTCCTCAAGGTTACTGCTGTTTGAGGTTAACCTTACACAAGGACTACACAAGGAAAAAGTGCTGGGCTCCTGTGCTTTTTGACAAAATAAGATTTAGTGAGATCCTGTTGCTTTCAAGACCCACTCTAGCCATTTCTTCCTTTTCCCCGTTGCCCCCCTTTCTTTCCTCTTCCCAGAATCACACTGTTGGTAAACTGTTTCTGCCAATATATAACATGACAAACTTACGGGTATTTTCCTTTCCTCTGCAGTTCCGGCCTCTTCTGGGGAATTAAGTTATGCATACTGCATGAAAATAGGACCACAGGCTGGGCCTCTACAAGCTGCTAATTGAAAACCTTGTCAGAAGTAGGAGGAAGTGGCAAGAAACTTGGCAGGCCCTCACGCTTTTCATGCTGTACTTAGCTCTTGGTACTTATGAATGGCAGCTCTGCAGTACTTTGCAGAGGTTTACAAGTTGTGCCAGTGCTGTCTCTGCAATTATAGAACAACATGTTCTTCTCTATAAGCTGAAAAAAAGAAAAGAGCGTTTATATCTACAAAGCCACATCCTGTGTTTTTCGTCCAGGTAATACTGCCACGCAAATGTAAGTGAAGAAGACAGAAGACAAGACCTCACATCAAACGTATTAGACATGCATGGCTATCAGCTACAGAAAAAGCTGATGAGGCAATGTCATTTTTTGGTGGGGGGAAAAAAGAAATCCGTGTGCTAGATTCCTGGCAAAGATAATCTTAGGCTGTAGTAGGTAAAAAAGTAAAAGAGGGCACAGGGAAGGTGTCTGGACCTGATCCTGCAGTTCTTAGTTGAATCCTGCTTCAAAACACCAGCTCACACGGGAGCTGAAGAATCCAGCCCCATTAAAAATTACTACAAATTACCTGATATGAAATGCTTACATTATGAAAGCAGGGATGATTTTGCATCTGTTAATGAGGATAATGACTAATATATTCAGGCAGTAGACGTGACAGCTGTCTGTATGTTTTCAGGGGCATGTATTTTTAGATGCCACTTACCTCCAAACATATTAACTACTACATTCTTCCACAGTGCTCCAAGCCTCCAAAGCTTAAGAATGCAGGTTAAATTTCATTCTGTTTCTGCATCACTCAATTACATCACTCTGTCTCATTATTTGAAAGCTCTCATGAACCTGCCACTCAGATCCTCAGCTAAGTGCTATGGCAAAGGGAAAGGGCTAATACCAATGTGAAACAAAACAAATTTGAAATCACAGTCCACTGAAACACTTCTTAAATACAACTGCACTGCCTGCTGCTCCATTTTAACTAGTTTAATCGCTTGCTGACCAAGCAGGGCTTATAACTGTTAAGGAATATATGTTTACACTTTTCTCCTATTTTTCAAACCCGAAGATTTGCAAGACAAACTCCAATTTTAAGACAAAAGTCACCCCATTAAATCTTAACAGATGTTTCTCAAGTTTAGAAGATTAAGAAAGATTTCAGCATCAAAAATCAAAGAAAATATTCTATGACCTTAAAAAAGGATAAATCACAAAGCTCTAAACAAACCAAAAGTCCACTTTGACAGCTGCATCTGACTGAATTGATGAGGTGCTATTGATGTTTGGATTAAACTATGCCTCTGTGATCAAGTACTCAAACATGGGATAAAAGAGGAATATATTCTTTAATCCCACCAACTAATTTTGTGTAGGCAGCAGTTGCAGAAAGCAGTGGTTACAGAACAAACGTTGGAAGTGGCTTCACTTTTGCTTATTGACAAAGCTATTTTTATTTCATTAATTCACCAAGTATACTATCAGCGTTTAAACTAACACAGGGAAATCTATATCAGGCACAGTATGCTCCACAAACAAATAACTGAAAATTTCAAAGTCATTAAAGGTAGAATCAATAGGATATGATTCTGAAGGGCTAGGAAGATGCAGTGCTAAAGTGTAATAGAAAAATTAGATATTGATTTTTTTTATATAATCTTGATAAACAAAGTAAACAACACAGGAGATTCCAGTTCTGTTTTTATAGCATCTTTTCTCCAAAAAGGGAAAGGGTTAAGAGGCAGTTAAGTCTCTTGTTAATTACTGTCTTCATTTATCATTCTGTAACCCTATAAACTTGCCATCTCTAGGAGAAGACTACACGATGTGTGCTTTCCAAAACTCCTAGCAAGGGAGGAACTGAAGCAAAGGTAGGCTCCAGGTGCTACATTACTAGGAATCCAGATGGGAGAAACTCTAAAACAAAACCAGCCACCCTGATACCTGGATACTCATCTGACTACAACTGGGAAAGGGCTTTGGGGTAAACAAAAATCAGACCTATAAAGTTTAAAGAGTGGGATTGTGTCCACTGCTGTGTGCTGGGATACCTCCTGGAGTTCAGACCCATCTTGAGAAAGATACCGTATGAAGGAATGGGAAAGATTCTGGCTACTTGCAGAAAGTCCGGTCACAGGCTGACACCGAGTTGCACCATGGACTGTCAACGCATGAAGCCCTGCAACCTGAGCAAACAGCTGGGCACATCATTTTCTGGAGCAGAAAGTCCAGCGTTGAAAAAAATAGGCTCTCAGGACATTGGGATGCCAGGTCTGCAGAAGGCAGGCACAGAGAGAGCAAAAACTCACACGTAGTAAATTTGTATTCCAAATAAAACTCCCCCTCCTGTACACAAAACAATATCCAAACTTTTTTTTTTTTTCACTTGAGGCACTCAGGAACGTGATTCTGAAGTAATTTGCTGGAGAATTATGTTATTTTAGAGGAATAACTCCCATCAGTAAATATTTATCACAAGCATCCTTTCACTAAAAGAGAAGGGGGAAAATGTATCCAGAAGAGATCAAAGAATACAGTTAAGGTAGGCAGCCATCCACAGACTCGGGGCTGGCGGGGCATGAGACCACTGAAGTTAGGATCAAACTTCTCATTGGTTTCAAAAAGCCTAGGACTTCACTTCTAATTCTTTACTCTTCTGCCTCTTTTTGTTACTTCTGTTCCTCTTAACAGCTGCTCTTTCCATACAGGTAAGGAACACCTACTTTCAGGTCCAGATTTCCATGCACTGTTATTTTATTGTGCATGCAGAAGAAGAAGAGCAAGAAGAGCAAGAAAGAAAAAGAAAGCTTTGTAGTTCTGAGAACTGCTTCTGAGAAGAGCCAAGTACTCCCAAGTTGAACCGAACTAACCCATACATTTTTCAGTATTAGGCCCAAATTAACCAAAAGCAGTTGCCTTGCATTCAAGAGAGGCAGCAAAAGTGACAAATGATATAATGAACTATAAGAGAGAACAATGAAAATAACGGATGGCCTCTTCACCTGACTTAGAAGCCAAAAAAGGGTATAATCTCAGCTTTGAGATAGTCTAGATTCTTTTATCATTTCTTCAAGCACAGTTATATCCACATTTTCAGGAAGAGGATGGATGTAAAAAGAACTTCACATTGCTCTCAGTTTAGTCTCTCTTTACAATCACTTGTTCTTGAGTGCTGCAAAACCACACAACAACATGCCTACAAAATACCAGAGGAGAAAACGTATGTAGCAATATGTCTATGTATTAATGTTTATTTATATAAAAGTATTGTGTTTCTGTGTTGTAGAAAAATACATAGAATATTGACAAAAACTTTGAGCCTATTGCTGGTTTTTATTTTTCAGCTGGGTAAAACAAATCTTTGCAAATTTTTTTTCAAACTCTTTTTAACGCACCAATATATCTGCTTACGCTTCCAGAATCATAAATATGAAACGAAGCAACACCACTGGTTATGATTTATATAGCTGGTCTATGACTATTATGCAAAGATGGGTTTTACCATTACAATTATACTTATGTAATTCTGACAGTTTTCTTTGTGTTGCTAGGGAATTCTGTAAACAAACCAAATAAAACCACAGAGTACTTCAATAGCAGTGACAAAATTTCGTAGCCACAATACTGAGAATATGGTCTAATTATTCTATAAACACACTTTGATTTGTTTACTTCAGTGTCAAATTAACTTCAAATATGTAACAACAGTCACTGATTTGATACGGTATACAATACTGCCAGTGACTGCTTTCATTGTAGTGTGTGTAAATCTATCTCTTTTTAAAATTAGTTCTTTTCTGAAAGCGTCTCTGCCATACATTGTGAATACTAAACAGGGAAACACATATGCAACTTATTTAAAAGTAAAATATTTCCATTTAATTTTGCTATGATCCAGCATATTTCGGCTCCATTTTATTTTTGCTTTTGCACAGTAGAAGGAATAATTTTTAGGAAGATTAGTAACTCATAACTTTGAGAAACAAATTATAATCTCGCTGGGGAAAAAAACCAGCCAAACTAACCTCATCTCCCTCCATGGAGTTGCCCTGAACCAGCAGATTGTGCTACTTTAAAAGAAAGACAGAACTCTGAGCATTATAACCAATATACAAAACTGTGGAAAAATCAAATGTTTTAAGCAGTTGCAAAGAACACTAATCCTGGAGAGATGCACTGAAGAAAAAAATTATTACACTGTGGTTTTGATTTTGTAGTATATTTAACTGAACTATAATCTAGTGAAAACATCAGTGGCTTAGAAAAAGATTTCAATGTGGCATTTTTTTCTTTTTAGGGAGCTCTTTTCTGGGGAGCGCTGCAGAGGCTGCTGCAAACCATGACCATCTGTGGTGGCAAGTGACAAATTCAGTAATGGCAGCCGCTGCTCTGCACAAATGACTTTGAAGTGGCTTGTGATATGCACGCCACAGCTTGGAAAACCCTGGCTTCTCTCATAAAGTGCCTTTCACAGAGAAGGGTCTCCAAATGGTTTACAAGCTGCACACACTATAGACAGGTCAGAAGCCCACCCACTGAAACAAGGCCAGCTCAGGACAGAATAAGGCCGCCAAAGGGTATATGTAAAACTAAATAAAATAATTAAGCAGAAAAAAGAAAGCACGTTAGTCCCATATTCTGCCAGTGCTGCCTGTTTCTGCCCATTTGCCCAGATAGTATTAGGAGGTGTGATAATATCCAGTGGGCCAATTTCCCTTTCAGCAAACAAGGAGTTAATGTCTCACTCACAAGGGTCATGTGTATAAAGCAGAGAAAAGAAGGCAGGAGCAGGGACCTGGGACCTGCCCCAGAAACTAGAAGGGGTTAAAAATGTTAGTAATAAGAGATATCACTCATGCCCGGCCTCTCTTGGGACTGGACTGGCAATTTTCTCCCCCTGGTCATAAAGTTTTCTGGTTTCAGTAGACAGGCAGAATGCAATAATCCATGCTGGAATTTCTTCAGGAGACCAAACACCCATTCTTCCATCTCTGGAAATAGCAAGACCTGCAGTGAGGTGGAACAGATGAATCTCCATGTTCTAATTTTCACAATAATAGGTCTTCAGCATGTCTGTGTGAGACACTGACTCAAGGAGAGAGGCGTACATCCCTTTAGCTCCCTGCCACACCGCTTTTCTACCATGGACGCTGTGACTGCATCCCAACCTGTTTATGGAAACTGTCTGCTGTGACAAAGAGCAAAACGTTTCTGTTGCATTAACAGAATTGTCAAAATATTGCAGAAAACCACTGGAGGTTTGGGGGATCCTGCAGGCATTTTACCTACCCCACCCTGTAAGAGAACCTCCCAGGGTTTTCAGAACAAACCAGACAGACACAATCTCGGCAATATGTAGAGATGGACGGAACAACCTCCCATGAGTGATCCAGGAAGACAAGGCTGGCTGTACCACTGAGGACAGCGTTGGGCTGGCATCCTTTCTGGCTCTGGCATGAAAAGTGATAATAAATAAATGGATTCTAGGATAAAACAATCTTAGAGACAAGATGTGAAAAAGCCACATAAAGAAGTGTTGTATTTCCTCTGGGACATAAAAAAAAGGCTCTGCAAAGGCTCTTTATTCACCTTTACTCTCAAAGATTGGTGAAGAAATAAACTGAGGAAATTAACTAGAAAAAGGCAGAGAACCTGCCAGTGCGCAGGGTCTGCCCCGCAGCACTTACAGGTTCCTTCAGCCTTCTGGTCTCTACAAAAACACTTGCTGAGTCATCTCGCTTCTGTTCTGCTACGGGACACCTGAGGAAGCCTTGACCTCAGAGAGATCCCAGTGACGGGGTGTGGTGGAAAGGATTTGTCCCAGGATGTTAATGTGTATGCAGTGTAATCATCAAGATCCACAGCAGACTCCAGTGTTCCCAGCAGTGCACCTCAAACGGCACCGAGCACAGAGACAAGGGCTCGTGCCCTTTAAAGGACTAAAATCTTGAGGAAGAAAATACTGGATTTACTGTCATTAAGCTGAAACAATCTAGGGACTCATGGAAAGCTTAGAGTTTTAATACTTGTGAGGTAGAAATTGTGGAAATTAACAATGAAGTTGTGGAAATTAGAGGTTATTATTACAAAGCCTCTATTTAAGGGATAATGTTCTTGGCAGAGAAATATACGAGGCAATAAATTGCATTAGTAGGTGATTATATTCCCAAAGCAAAAACTGCACTGATGGCTGAATAAGTAACCACAAACACTATTGTACAACAAGGGAAAGGATATAAGCCATGATACTGTGCCTTCTAAAAATATTTCATACACACATATTATTTTCCTCCATTACTAGTGCATTTAAGGGCATTGTGCGTCATCCTTCTTAGTGTTTCCATATTTACCTGAGTAGTTTAGATGAAGTCTAAAGGAATTCAAGTCACAGGTGAGCCTTGGACTCCTGACCCAGCCGATATCCATTGGTAAAGATATACACATGGTTTGTAGATCAAGTTCATGAGTAGGGAAAGGGTTTCAGCTTCTCAGAGGCTCTCCAGTATAGTTCTGCACTTCCACAAACACAAGAGTATAGTAAGAAGTCAAGGGGAAAGGCCCATCTTCCCCGAAATCTGTGGTCCAACCCTCTGGGGTCACTTCCACTTGTACAGATAACACTCACCTCTAGGACAAAGCCCTAGGTCAGCCCCTCAGGCTGACTGGGGAAATCCCTCCTCCTCATCCTTAGCTCTTAGTTCTGTAAAACACCGCTCCTCCATCCCACTTATTTAGGGTGAATTTAATCCAAAATAAGTAACTCTTCCAGCACAAAGCCCATATGGTTAACTGAAGCAAAAGCAAACTAAGAAATACAGCAAGGGCTGTATCTTCACCTTTACTTCATGCTCTGCAGCTTGGGGCTCTGATGGCTCTTCAGCTATTCCAAGCCTGGTAACAAGGATTCCCTTCTTTCCCTCATTAGGTATGGTTGAAAAATTGTTAACTGTTCTACCAGCGATGAGCCTCACTGCCATTATTCCTGCCTCCATCACGTCACTATAAGCTTGTTTTATGTGTATGGAGCACACACCAACCCCAGGCTACACCTAAACTCCCTCGGCAATGGCAGCAGAATGCAACATGCCATTGTTACGTGCAAGTTCCCAGAAAACGATTCCTCTTCTACAATTTGCACCAACTGCCAGCAAGTTTCCCGGGGGGGTGGGGTGGGGAGTGGGGGTGTAATGGAGCTGAATTTGCCCTATAAATTGCTGCTTAGCTTGCAGTTCATCTACCTGGCTACCACTCAGTTTCCAGAAAAGAAGGGGGTGCTGGAGCCTTGGGAAAGGCACGTTTGAAGCTCAGGAACACTTAAGTTCTCTGGCCAGCTTCTACAGGCAATCGATGGAGACTGGTTCCCCCAGTGAACTCTTGGAAATTTATTTTCTGAAGTCAGGTGACTGGAATGAGGATCTATCCCTGTCTCCAGAGTTTGGGTTCCCTACACTAGGCTTACCCTCTGTGAACACACTTCCCACTCTGAAACGGAACAGAAGTTCCCTGGCTCTGCCATTAACCCCTCTCTAGGTCATTTAACGAGTCTGTGAGAATGCTCCAAAGTGTCTCTCTTCTGGTATGGTTTTATGGATGCGAAGAGTGAAGGACAGAGGTGCTGGGGTCTGGCACTTTTTACCTCAGCTGGCTTGGCTAAGGAGAGACCTGTCAGATTCGTTAGAAAGAAAACTTCAGACTCAGCTTTTCAAGAAGATCCAGAGCTGGTCCCCTGCTTCACTAAGTGGGAGCTGCAACACTGGCTGCAGGGACAGCAGAAATACACTGCACCAGCAACGTGGCTGCCTGCACCAAGGACAAGATTTGAAGGACTAGACATTCCTCTTCATACCCATGAAGCAGGACTGTCAGCTTTGCGGGTTTGGTAGGTGACGTGAAATGTCTGTTAGAGTACAATTTAGTTAGAGTGCAATTAATTTTAAAGGGCCTAATTCTGCAGAGTTTTATTGACTCTGCTGTAAACATTCTGGTATTTGTTTGCATGTTTCCACAGATGGGGCATCTACCACCTCTCTGGGCAACTGTTCCAGTGTTTCACCACCCTCATCATAAAAAATTTCTTCCCTACATCTAACCTAAATCTACCCTCTTATAGCTTAAAACCATTATGCTTTGTGCTATAGCAACAGGCCCGACTAAAAATTTTGTCTCCATCCTTCTCACAAGCCTCCTTTAAGTATTGAAAGGCCATAATAAGTCTCCCTGAAGCCTCCTCTTCTCCAGGCTGAACAAACCCAACTCTCTCAGCCTGTCCTCACAGGAGAGGTGCTCCAGCCCTCTGATTAATGGATGCACTGATTTGCGCTCCTTACTTTTGAAAGTGTGCCTTTCAAAGGCCTAATTTTTCATCTTTTATTTATCAGGCTGATTTCTTACTTCTGAAGGTGAAACAGAAACAACACTGTCCTTCTCTTAGGAGACCAGAAGACTTCTCCATACCCAAGCACACCACAGTAAGTGACGCACAAGAACGACAGGCTCTGCTGCTGGCTTGGGCTTTGTAACTCCCAACTGTACCTCCAAAAACTACACCAAAGCAGCAAAGCTATTGCTCCAAAAGGTAAATTGAAACTTTATCACCTGTTCCTCTAGAAGCCTTCCAGCCTCTGACCATTCTACTTACCGAAGGACCAAATTAATCAATTTAAATTCACCCTGCCATGGACAGGAAACCCCAATAGAAGGCAGCTACCCAGGAGGGATGAGGGCTAGTTAGAGGTTGGAATTGAAGATCTGGAGATCAGCGTTTATTTCTTCATACTGGAGGCCAGTCTTAGGCTTCTCACTTGATCTCTCTGTGACCTGGGTCTGTATCTGTTACAGTCAGGTCCACATTACTATATTCTTCCAACATGCCTCACTTGAGGTTGCTAGAGGTGGGGAGCGCAGGGATCAGCAGGTTTTGCATGACAGCACAACCCTGCACAAACTCTTCCAGTTTGCAGCAAGCACCCTTTTCCAGAGCTGGCTGTGCCCTCTGGGGATGTTCTCATCACCCAGTGTCTGTTACTCACTTGTCTGAAGTGACTCCCACCTGTTTACACCCAGTGGCAAAAAGGCTCATCACGAAAGCTCTCCCCAAATCTGCATTCAGCAAAGTCAAATCGCTCAGCTCAAATCATCTGTTGAAGCTAGTGTTGTTCATTTCACCTTTCAGTAACTACCCGTGGCTGTGTTTGAGCCTGGCCTTCCTGTTCCATTGTGAGCTTGAAACAACTATATCCGTCTCTGCTCTCCTCCTCTCTTTCCCCAATATAATATGCAATTGTTCATATCTGCTGCCAGAACCACCTTGCCTCCAAACCCCTCCCCAGGTCTTAGCACATAAACACATATACATTCAGTATACCCTACTTGCCAGCTATCTCATTCAGCAGCGTTCCAAGCCTGAGAACACCTTGGTGAGGCAACCTTCAAATGTTCACCTCACTGGCTCTTTCCCACCCAAGGAGTTCCTGGGTACGTGCATCCATGAAACTCTCCTGGGCAGGAAAGGAGGAAAGACAGTTACTGCAAACTCCTTCCCCCAAGTATTTTCTGCGTGGCCTCAAGTGATGACATCACCTTGCCTAAAAGTGGGCTCCTCACATGCTTCCAGAGGAGTTTGATTCATTTCCAACTGTCATGTGCTAACCCAATAATCAATAAACTGGTCATTGGTTAACAATTCCATCTTAAGTCGACCCATGTGGCTCTGCCTTTAACAGATTAGAGACAATGCATGTGACCCTTTTTGCAGGCAGTTATAACACTGGGAAAAAACATCTGGATTGTTTTCAGCTCTTGCAGCTGCTTGCAAAGCCCTGGACACAACAGGAGCCGTATTAAGTGAGCAACACTCTCACTACGAAGGCTGGAGTCAGTCCCTTTGCAATAAGCATCCACTTTTACCTACGAATGGGTTTCCAGGCCTTAACACCTGAATCAGACGTGCCTCCACTATCTGAGCACTGAAAAGAAGCAAAGCCAAAACCAGAGCAGACCTGTTCAGAAGAAGACCTACAGAAGTACCTGAAAGCAACATAAGGCTTTAGGATGTTTTTTACATCTTTTTTTATATATAGATTTCCTACTTAATATAAGAGCCTACAAAAAGGAATATGCCTTTCTGAATAAGTCTACCTGAAGAAATTTTTTGCCTGTCTGTTTTAGTATCGTACACAAGGATAATCATAACTTTTTTTCCAAAGCCTTTCTTTCGCTCTTGCTGGAGTCTTCTCTTTTTACCTCCCCACATTTCTACATGTGCAAGACAACTACCAGCTGCATTGCCAGCTATGCTGCCAGGATTGGGTGCAAGAATAAAAGTCTGTGGATTTCTAGCACATGCATTTGGTGTGTCAGACACTTCATGGAGTGCTGCAAACCCTCAATGAGGGCTTTGAATTTGTGTATATTGGCCATAAGCAAACACATTTCTTCTGGATTCCTCTGCGCTCACAGAGGCGTTGTGCCACTCACCCCTCCATGTGAGCTGATCAAACTGGCTTTCATGCATATGCTGCACCACGTTACACCTCTGCTGAAAGTCACCCCAAGCAAAAATCAACGAGTAGATATCACTGTTCTTTATGTTCTATTTTCCTAAGACCAGATACATTTGGGACACAGAATAAGCAGAAAAGTTGAGTGGGAACCTGTTAAAAATATTAACCCTCCTACCACGGTAATGAAGTTTCTGTGTCTTTCTCCTCACTTCACTCTGATGTCTTCTGTCTTAAACAGCACACTCCATTCCTAGTAATGCACTGGGCAGCGTCACAGATTTTGTTTGTGTTACAAATCAGCTGGTGCCAGCTAATGGTGCAGATAAGAGATCTAAAAACCACCCAGTATGTTAAATCGCACTGAAAGTCGTTAGAATTGCCGCAAATGATTGTCCTGAGATTCAGAGTGAAAAAGCCCACTACCACAGGTAACAGGTAAGGATTTCTATTTCTCCACCTTCAGTAGAGCAATTTGTAGCTGACAGGACCTGACAAGCATCCCACTAGAAAAAAATTACTTCCACAGATGAGCTTCAAACCCATGGGATCAGCAAGGCAGAGGAGGGGGAGAAGTGTGTGGGGGTAGGGGGACAGCAGGAAGTTCTCTGCTCGTTGAAGGGCAGGCAGATACAATAAATATCATCAGCAATTGTGCATTGACAAACCATCCTGCCAAGGTCTGCAGCTAAGGCAAAACGGGGATTAAAGTATGTTCTTAATTCAGCATATTCTTAATTTCTGCAAGAGCACTGTGGACTGTCCTGTTGCACTGCTGATGTAGCCTGGGCATCCAGCAGTGCTACCAGTTCCTTCCATCAGTGCAAACTGAGATCTGGTGTAAAACTGAGATCCTCATCTCCCTCTAACAGGAGAAAAATAGTCTTTCTCAAGTCAAACAGATCCTGACTCAGTTCTGGACACTAACTTTCCAGAATTTCCCCAAAATCTTTTTCTTCTGTGTCTGCTCCTGTGTGGGAACCAAAGCTTAGGAAAGTGAGGTCCTCACAGGCAAGGGCTAGGAAAATGGTCATCCAACAGGAAGGAAGGCAAAACACAAAGGACAACTGGGAAACTATGGTGGATACATGCTAATGAAAGACATCCCCAAGAACCCTGTGGCTGAGATGATTTACTAATGGCTCATACAAGGATCCCAAAACTGTCCATAAGACTAAAAAACTATCCATAATACTGAAGGAACTGCTTTTACCATCTTGGACCACAGCAGAGTCTCTCTGAGCACTCCTGTGGATCCAGGTAAATTCAGATGGGTTTTCCCCACTCCAGACTCTGTAGTAAATGAGCTACCAAAATATCTGAAGTGCATGGCACATAGCAAACTTCTCTGAGATGCCCAGTCTTCTGACAGACCTTCTTGCCAAGACCGAAGCAAAAAATTAACAAGGCTGAAGTCTCAGTTTAAGAGACGGAACTCAGTACATTAGCAAACTGTTCAGTAAATTCCGTTGCAAATGAAAAGGGACAGTAGCCCAGACTCAGCTATAAAATGGACCCAATGGGTTGTACCACTGTCCGAAGAGGAAGATGCTGTATCTGCTTGTAAAGTGATAGCTTCTCCTTTGTTGGGCTTAGGGGTCTGCAAGGCAGAAGGGAGGCAGGACCCCGTTCCTCTGACATACGGCAGGAAACAGTTCTCCATCCCCAGTTCAGGAGTAATTCATTAGCTGTGGAACATTTGTGGGATGAGCTCTCCATGAGGAGACACGGAGCTAAGAAGCCAAGAACCAAACACAGGAAAAACAGAATCTGGTCTTCCCAGAAAGCCCTGTCATGCATTGCTGTTAGAAGAGGCTTCAGACAAAGAGCTGACCTTTTGGACAGCCTATGTCAGGACTCGGGCTCAATGAATCATTTAGTCACTACCACTACTCACTCAGTCATGATTAAATCTCACTGCATCCAATTCAACTAACTGCAAAAACATTGCATAGCACATCCAAAGCTGAATACCCTCAAGCTACCACAGAGAGGGACAACAGCAAAGAAGAAAGATGTTTATTAATTCCAGTGTCCCAAGCTGTAGGAGGAATCCATCTTTTTCCTATGCCCTCCCTTTCTGGCTGTATGTCGCACATGAACTCTGTCTTTCAGAACAGAGGCCATAGAAAAGGACTCCTGGTATTGTCTCCTTCAGAGGCTTGGTGGGAAATATAATACAGAGTATCACAGCAGGGAAGGAAGGAGACAAATGGGCGTAAGCAAAATAGGGGGTAAGGAGTGGGGAGAAAATGCAAGGAAAAATCTTTCTGTGCTTCAGTTACAAGGAAGAAGCAGCTCAGTTTAAATGCTCCTCTGCAGTAACATTTACGTAGATACCTTCAAGGCAGATATGGAAATATCAACAAAAAGGTGGCTTAGAGGTGCGCTACCTCTTTTTGAATGGTTCCTTAATAGACAGTGGATGTAAGAGAGGAGTTGGCTCGGCTGCCTACAGTAGAAATGTTAATGGTTTTGCAACACAGTAAAACACACACGGAGCTGAAAGTAAGTTGGAAGACAGAAACCAAAGTTGGGGTCAGAAAATAAAAGGGCCTCTGTACCTGGCAGGAAGAAGGAAGCATTAAGCTCAGCCAGGAGCTTGGAAACACCACGAGAGAGCCCATGCTAGAAACAGGCTGTTTTGCTGGTGAAATTCTCTCAGTTGTGAGTCTACCTGCCGACTCTACAAATGCATTAATAAAAGCAGACCGAAACAATTTAATAAGCTCACTCCTGCTGCCAATTCCTTTTCCTCCATTAAAAGAAATAACCCATCCCTCTGGTTCCAGTCTGCTAACCATCTGGCATAAAGCCCAAGTGGGGCTCGGCTCTCCAGCCCTGAAAGGCAAGAGGTGAAATCCAGTGCTTGCTTAATACCAACAGTGTAAAGCCAATTTAAAAGTCTTTAAAAATCTATCTTTGATCGAAAGGAAGATGTTGTTTAATTGAAAAGTCTCCTTTTCTGGAACAGCTGGATTTTCCTCAAGCTGCAGCCACTTCAAAAGGATTCCCAGTAATGTCAGAGCTTCTTAGGTTTAAACTGTCAGCATCGGAAGGGCTGCTACAGGCTTTCGTCTCCTGCAGGTTCCTAAAGACCTCTAGTGTATAAAGATCCATTTTAAATAATACAAATGCTTTAAAAATACAGAAGGGAGGGAAAACGCTAAGAAAAAAAATCCCTCCAAATATAAAGTTATCATAGTTTCTGCTGAGGACCAATTTCTGCAGCAGTTAGGTACTCTTCTAACATTAATATTTTTGTTTCTTGTTCCTTAATTTGTATATCATGTAAACAATAATGAGGTGCCCATTGCTGCAGACACACAAAAACATGTTTTGGAATTGCTGCTTTACTTCAAATGCATTGCATTTAAATGCAGATGGAAAATGCACTTAGGCAGGCATTATTATTCAATAAAGTGTGCCCTGTCATGTCTCATCATGCTTGACTAAAACTTTGTAACTCTGGCATAGCTGGCATAAAAATAGGGATATGCCAGTATCTGGATAGAGACATAACATTCTCCTCCAGGGAGAGCAGACAGCAGCTTAACAAAATTGATGTCATACCCAAACTCCACTGAGCCCTCAAAATAAGACAGACTGGCTTTTTTAAAATTTCAGAACTGCCCTCTGCACCTTAACTTTCATGACCTATGTGAGGATTTACCATTCCCATACATATAGCTTTAAATTCCTGGCACACAATGTCTCTACAGATCAGTTAAAAAAATAGGCAATTGGCTTTAAAAACAATTTCTGCACACAGACAATGCTGAGGTCTGTTCAAAATGGAAATAGATGAACCGAAACGCACCTGTATTCTCAAACCCATGACCTACTCTGGTTTTAAGGACAAAAAAATTGAGCCCATTTTACTGTTGGACTGAGGAGAGCTGTGCTCTAGAGACTGCAAAACATCAGGCAGGATGAGTCCCCCAGTTCCCCCAGCACTGTGCCTGGCCTCACCCAGACCAGACTCAGCTGACCTGGATTCTACTCCATCTCCATGCCTTGCTTTTCCCATACACGGGTTCTAAGAGACTTCCCATTCAGCAGCTCATGTAAGCTTTGGGTATTTCCCTCCTGGAGTTACATCTTCAGGGTGAGGTCCTCTGTGAATCTCATCATCGTGCTCTTCAGTGCTTAAATTCCGCACCTGCACAGTAAGAAACCCAGGACTTCAAAGGGTATTTGTGAGGGCAAATAGGGCTTCCCAGAGACTGCAGGGATGGAAGTCATAAAGTGGGACACTGCAGAACATGTGACAGGAGAATTCTCTAAATCATATGCACATATTTAATAACAACTCATTTTTGGGTTCCCCATGCATGAGGACTGTCATGTCACATTCTATTAGTCATAGTCATACCAGTGTATTCCTTTTACAGCTGTTGGGGTGGCTGGTTTTCTGGATACTCATGTTGGTATCAATAAATTTGGGAGTGAGAGACAATGGGTTAGATTAGGACAATTAAAAGCTTATTCCGTTACCAATTATTTATATTGCTATACTACTCCTGTGCTATCCCTGGTGTAATTCTATTAAGCTTTTGGAGTTGCAATGGGGACAAATTTGGCTCAGTGTGCTTAAATATTTTTTTGTATTCGATACTCATGGCTGTATTTATATCCAAAGCAATATGTCTCTTATTACAAACATAAGTCTTTGTAACGGCATAAGCCCTGAATGCATAGGACATTTAGCCCATAAAAATAAGGTCTGATCCAGTCTCCATTGAAATCATCTACAAAACTTCCATAATTTCTAATGGGAACAGAATCAGGCCCCAGCTTTTCTGCCCTTAGAGGGGAGCGTTGCATTAAGAGTTAGTGGTAATATCCCCATATTGATGAGTCACTCACTTTGCAGTACATAACATTTTATGAAGTAGAGAATCACTTTCCCTAAGCAATTACAATTTTGAGACAGGATCTCAGGCACTGGCAAGTTCCTTTGTTTCACAGCCCACTCTTGTGTGGCACTACAGCCATCCTTAACATGCCTGCCTGGTTATTTGCTAGGGTAAATAATTGGTAAAACGTGGTTTCTGTGATAAGAAGAGCTCCCAGCTGGATATCAAAGTTTAGGTTAAGATTTCAATGAATGAGGATTTCTATTAAATTTCTCACCCCGTTTCTTCAACTTCTTGATTAGGGGCCTGTCAGTAAGAACAAGAACGTCCACCTCTGAAGCGCATTGCCCCTACTGAAAGGAGTCCCCTTTCACCCTTGCCCAGTATTAAGTGTGAACAACAGGAGCTTATCACATATATAATAACATGAGCAAGTGCTACAGAAATCTTTAAAAACCTATGCATGTCACCTCAGCGCTGGCAGAAATGTAGACATTCCTTCTACCACATTTTGGGAAATACTGCAGACCACTAGCAAAATCCTCCCACCCCACCAGCAAGCCTGCTAAGGTCTAATGTGAGCTCTGCCCAAAGGAACAATGGGCTGTACTAAGACCATTGCAGCAACTGAAATTTACTGCTCTATCAGAGGGAAAAGTATGTATTGGCATCAATTGCTCCGCTTTGGTCGGGGATATAGGAAGATTTAATTATTCAGGACGAAGCCTCCAAGCCACACCTCTGTATTAAGAAGAAGGAAAGATGTAAAAACGGACAGGGCATCTAACGGCATTTGACAGATTGCTCCGGGGGTGGCTGTTCTTTCCCACTCAAGAAACGTTTCACAGGACTCACGCAAAGCGTTACCTTGGCCACTTGCGCCCTCTAGTGCCCACCCCGGAGAACAACCCAAGCCTCCAACAGCGCGTACAACGCTTCAAACGTTTAAGAAAGGCAAACTACAAGCTCTACACGGAGATCATGACATACTAGGTCTGTCACTCGGAGCTTTGTCATCTCACCATCACGCTGGGGTGAATGTGGGAAACAGCACAGAAGTGTCTGATTTTCCTCTACCAAACCTCCTTGAGCTGCTAGCTGAACTCTCTGCTTCAGCTTGCGATGTGGTCAGTGTCCTTGAGGCACACTGCTAATGCGTGGAGTGACCTTAGATGGGGCCTTCAGACAGGGAAGATCCCAGTTCTGGTTAGCTTTTACACGGTATGTTATAACAGGGAACAGAATCTGCCCAAAGTTCAAGAATAGCAAAAATGATGCTCCCAGAAATTAAATTGCTATGGCCTCTGCAAAAATATCTTTTTTTAAAAGTAAATGCAATTATTATAACCCAACACAGTCTTATTAGCCAGGCTTTCTGAACCAAAGTATCTGCCTCCTCTTCCACTACAGCTTCTGCTCTTACAAACTTCAGATTGCCCAGCAGCAAGCACTGTAAATTCGCTTCTAACATTTCCCAAGGAAGGGCTTTGGACCTCTGAATTATGTTCTACTAGACCTGGAGAAGATAACTTTTAAAATGTAAAGAAGAAATAAAGGTTACAGATGAGAGTCTAAAACAAGTGGAAAACAGATGTAAATTAAACAACGGCTTACAGCATAATGGCAATGGAAAAAGACAGTCCATGGCTTTGGTTTTAAAAAGAATAGTTTCATTCCATGTAATATTTTAAATCCAGAGACTGAAGTTACAAGGCACTACCTCAATCTATTGTTTAATGACATTTATAACTCTATAATAGTATTTTGCAAAAATTACTGCTCAGGCTTAATATTTCTGATTATGGAATAGACAATACAGTGATGTCATAAATGCAAAGTTGGTAAATTATAATCTGTCATTTCGCTTTAAGTAAGTGTATTTCTTCAGACAATAGGCATGATGAATATAAGCGCAAATGAACCATGAATCTCTTCAATTATTCTTATTTAGATTAATTTTCCTATGAATTTTCCTTTAATTCCAACCACAATCTCTTTACCATAAATCAAAGGCAGCCCTTTCTTGAGGCAACATGTCTGCTTAATCTAATGAAGAAACACCTACAGTCAGTAAAAATAGCATTTCCACAATCCAAGGTTCTTTTACAGCAGCACACTCTTGTGTTTGAGGCTATATTCTGGAGTTTGCAATATTGTCCCTTTTTCTCTAGCATCAGATTGTTACTATCAACCACAGCAATTACACAAAAAACACATTAAAACCCTTTACCTTTAGCACTAAACCCAGGTAACCTGTCATGAATGAGAGTATGATTCTCCTAGTGCTAGAACCTCAGCTCATCTACCCGTCACCATTCACCTCTTGCCCTGACAGCATGGAAATGAGCTGGTATTATCAAAATAGCCCGTGTTGCCTCACTTGGACTCAAGCCCAAGGCCTGAGAGATTCCAGATCCAGCTTTTCAGTTCAGGCATATCCTCAGGGGGGGACAACGTGGGCCCTAATTGCATCAGTACTAATAAAGATGCTTAGCTTTAGCTGTCCCACTCAAGTCCACATCCCCCTTGAACATGGCAAGCAGCTGGTCTAAAGTTTCCCAACCAGCATCATTGTGCTCCATCTGGCTCATGCTGGCTTTTGAGTTGCAAACTGCACATCTGCAACAGGATTCCCATGCTGCTCACGACACCCTGAAACCCTCCTTCTGGATGTTGTAGTCTCAGCTGAGGTCATGACCCCTTGTGAGAGTAAGCAAATGCATCCCAACTCTCCAAGAGGCTCCAAAAGACTCCTGTCATGCCCTCTGTTGGGAACCACTGATTTAAAGCCCTACATGAAGCCCCAGGGTCGTAGGGTACAAAAACTGTGCCACAATTCCTTTATGTTGCTTCTCCCTCACCTGTTTGCCTCCTATACCGTATCAGGCTTTAATCTTCTGTTTTCCTAACCTCTGTGGCACACAGTTGATCAACTTCAGCCCACTTCCCAAAGTGATCCTGTTCACCCGTGGAGCTTCCTGCTCCTCTCTCCTGACACTCTCCTATTGTAAGCTAGCAGAATAGGCAGAAGGCAAGGAGATAATCAGGCAGCCGATGTGGTCTGAATACAAGTCTCGTTATCTCTTTATGCATTCTCTCCTCAAATTGTATGACCTGCAATTCAGGCACCCTTGGGCTTGGGATTTACATTTTTAATATCGGGGGCTTGTGACGCCATCCTCTTGTTGGTTAATTGGTATCAGAGAGCAAGTGTTTTCCCTTCCACTGAAATAAATCTCCCCTAAAGCTGCAATTGCTCATTCTTTTGTTCCATCCTCATTTGAAATGGGTTCTGCAAAGCCTCCACACCATGCTAAATAATCTTCAACTCTCACTTTTTAAAATCTGTTGGTTTATGCCTTAATGGCTTTGATGGGCTTTGCTATTCAGTCTTGTTACTTAAACCACTTTCCTCATATTCCTAAACTCTGTGTTTTCATTCATCCTTACCACAGTGGACTCTTTGAAGCTGAAAGGATTTATTTATTATCCAGAATACTTTTTCCCCCTGAGTTTGGAAACATACCTTTTTAAAAGACAATGTGACACAGTTCAGGGTATTTTCTTGGTCTAGAATACTGAGCCTAAAACAAATGCATTTTGTGTTCTGATTTGCTGAAATATCCATCTGTACCTTGCAGGAAATCATTTTTCCAGTGGATCTGTGTCAGCTCCAAACAATAGAAATGTTGCACTCATCATCAGTTTAATGTGATCTGAAATAACATTCTGTTTGAATTCAGTTGTTAGTGGTGTTAATAAAAGCTCATCAGTAGCAATGGTGAATTTCTGGAAGATTACTGCATATGAGCTGTAATTCTCTGTCTTCAATATGCATTGCAGTTTTAAATTAATTTGGACACACATAGGAAATGTCAGTCTGGGTAACACTGTGTAAACAGACTGAAGTATCACAGAGGAGGATCAGGAACAAATAAAATCGTGTGTGTGACTTTGTTCTTAAATCAATGTTGACACTTTTGCTGTTCCTACAACGATAATGTAACTTTCAGCTCTTTCTTCATGTGCTGTCCTTATTGTGCAACCATGGAAATACTGAAAAAGTGTAATCATCATTTTGTCAGTCATTTGTTTTAATATTGTTCTCCAAATATTTGAAAATATCTAAAAACAAGGGCTGAATTTCCGAAGTTCATCTATCAGTCAGAGGCAGTCAGCTCTCTTTCCAACCCACACACAGCTTCTTCAAAAACTGGAAAGATGACCATGTATTTGAAATATTGCCAGTTGCTTCCAGGCCAGAGAGCTGATGTGCCCAGATTCCTCCATTCTCTGGGGGGAAAAAAATGCAACCAGAATTGGGAGCCGAAGTTGCTTTGTTTTCCCTTATATTTTTACACTGACTCCAGAAAGAGATGTTGTCACCAAAACACTTCAGTCAAAAGGAGTTTTTTCTAATGACTGAAGCTGTGCTTCAACCCAAAAGACACAGAGCTTGAGCCAACCTGAAGCCAGAAGTTTCACTTCATCTGGCTTCTATAGGGAAAGAACTGAATCCACACTGAGCCCAAATTTCTGGGCTGCTATGGAATAGCATTTGCCTAATTAGAGTCCAGCTGGAGGCTTATTGTATAGAAGGATACAGTGGGGTTTTACGTCTTCAAAGCAGTTAGTCATGCACACAGGCTTGGCTAGAGACCTTTGCTTTCTGTGACCGAACCAGGACACGACAGTATTTAACGGGACTGTGACTCCGTCTCGTATCTCAAATGGTCCCTGCAGAGCCTTGACTCTCCCTGCAGTCATGGTCTCTTACCTGCGGTATTTAACGTGCTCCAAGCTGCAGGCTGAAATACTGGTTTTAAGGGTGTGCTCAAATACCGAGGCAGGAGCCAAGGTTTGTATCTGCATTGGGTGGCCTCTTAGTTTAAGCTGAGAGTAATACCACCTATTGCTGGTCTGTTGGTCAGGATGGATTTCTGCAGCCTCAGACTGCCAAGTGATATAGCTCCCTGCTCGTATCAAGGCTTCGCTTGCACCAAGTGAAGAATTTGAAGGGATCCTGCTCTTGGGCAAATGGGAAAACTGAATTCCCATGACAGAAAAGCTCTCAGCAGTCCTTCCAGGTTAGAAACAGGTTTCTGCATTATTGGATAGGCTGGAGGAGAGTAGTCACCAGGACTCTTGTCTCCCTGCACAATGAAGTGTTCAACAAGGATGAGAAGAAATATACCCTTGCTCTGCAAAGTGCACCATGGACTAGCTGGTATTCCTGGCCACGGTTCCCCATGCTTCCAGAAGGACAGTAAATGGAACTTCAGAGGGTGTAACATGCTGTCTCCATACTCCAGTGATACCAACCAGTATCCATTAGGACTGAGGCCTGCTATTAAGCACAACAAAAAGAGAGCTTGCCTGCCACAGATTTTTCCCAGTTTTTGTATGATGAGAGAGTCTCAGGCATCAGACACAATTTCAAGACTGAGCACCAGCTGAGCTGTGGTAATTGCCCATGCATGGACACAGAGTCTAAGGGAGGACTTTGACTCATCTGAATTAGCTAAACTTTCAACAGAAATTAGCTGTGTTCAAAGTATGTTACCAGCTCAGGCACTAAGTGCTTGTGCATCCATATTTACCACAGGTCAGACAACATGACTAAATATATTACTCCCCAAACTGGTTAACACTCTTTGTCCTGATTTAATTATTTTAGATGTGGTATTTATTTCGTAAACCAACAAAAGTAAAGCCACACACACCCTTAATGCTGACACTTTTACAGAAGAGCAATGGCATAGCTTCTATTGCTTTCGTGTATTCTCTTTTGATCACAAGGACCTCTGCTAGAAGACAGTAAGAGTGGGCAGGTCACGCAACAGTTACGTTCTGATCTAAATAAGTCAGGCTAAACAAACCAGCAGCAAATTTTAGCAAAAATGACCCAAGTTAAAAGGGAAAGGCTTGTTAACAATCACTGAACTGAACAGTGAAGACTAGTTAATTTAAGTGAGCTTGTTTGGACTCGCACCAGTTCAGGCAGTGACCACATGTACAGTTCAGACAGCAGATGGGAAGGGAAGGAAAGGAATTAGACCCCTATCATTGGGCCCACAGGTATTAAATTGATGGGAAGCTAAGAGGGGAGACTCCTTCAGCCAGCATAACTACATCTGGGATAGCACCTTTCTTAACTAAAAGTAGCAGTGGCTCTACCTGGAATCTCCACAGGTCATACTCCTTGCCCCACAACTCCTGCAGCCACCTCCCTGCAGCGTTTGGAGGCTAAGTATGGGTGACTGGCTCCTGCCCTGTGCTACTTCAGCTGCTGCATTTGTAGCTGCTTGCACGCCTCTTCTGCCCTGGCAGGATCAGCCCAGAGTTTGAAATCTGAACCCAGAAACAAAACAAGCCTTTACCACCTATAAAAGACAAGATCTCTCCCCCTTTGCTCACTGATGAGTACTTTTTAGCTGTTTCTACTCCCCTTGAAAACTTACAATTCAAGAAGTGGAGAAAAACAACTCTTCTCATTAGCAATAACAGTCATGTGAAAAAAATACTTGTCTCACTAATTATGGGTATTGTGTTCGCAGTGCATTTGCCCTGATCACCACTTATTTCAGTTACTCCTTGGACTGCTGCTTCGTCTTTCTTAGTGAGTAGGACAGTGGCACAATGGGATCCAGTACCTCTTACTGCTCAGCTGCTACTTTTTTTGCATAACCTCAGTGAGACCCTTTCATCTCTCTCCCAGAGGATAATTAGGTATAGTGAGGGATAATACTAGAAGTCCAGTGACAGCAAGTCCTGTGTAATACTACTCTTTACAGACATAGCATAAAACCTAAAACAGATGAGCCAGCAGTATTTTTCCATTGACCTTTCTCTGTCCCAAAGAAAAAAACGGAAGAAACCAATAAGCTAAATCTAGCAAGCCACTTAAACTGGTATTATTTCCCTGGTCATCCAAAGGGGTGAGTAAAGCAAGATACCTCTGTGCTTAAGAAATTAAGTTAGAATAAGAGATGAGCTCAGCATGGCAAACTGGAAAGAAAAATAAAACTGACAATTCCAAACTGCTCTCTGTTCATCTTGTTTGCAACCAGACAAACCTCATTAGGGCTGAATTTCTGCAGAGCATCATAGTGACATTCAATGGACCACTTGCAAAGTATGCATTTCCTTCAAGCGTCCAGAGCAAACTATCTGGACCTGGAGCTGTGGCCAGCTGTTTGTTAGAAAGCCAAGCTTCAGGCAAAACAACCTTCCAAGCTTCCACACTTGCTCCAATTTGCCAATTAAACACACAAAACAAATAATGGGGAAGGGGAAGAAGGAGGGGAGATCACAGTGCTGCTTTGCCAGAAAATGACAAAATAACCCAGAGATAGGAGCCAGTAGAGCTACTTACACTACATTATAATATGCAGAGCATTGCCTGCCTCCTGATCCTGATAGTAATTTGTCATTACACGGAAGCCTCATTGCATTTGTTTCCTTTAAGGGAGCCAGAAGTCTCATGCGCCACCCCCAGCTTTCAGTGAATGTGGTCAGGCTGCCTATCCAGACATTTCAACAGAAGGCCAAGATCCACGCCTTGGAAAGCCAAGAGTTTCTCTGTCTGTGCAGAAACCTAATGGACACAACATCATGTGGAACAGTCTGTCCCAGCAAAGGGCTGAACTTCTAATATCCTCTGGTACTGGTTATAAGCAGCAAATGCTCCTGCTCTGGAAGCACAGTGAGATATAGCTCTCACATGACTCACACAAGCAGTCAGCGCATGCCTTGGGATGCCTTTCCAAATTTCAGTACTGCGCTCAGAGGCAGGTGGCCACATACCAGGCAGGCTAAAGACGGGCTTGTGTAAGACCTTCTATATTAGACGCATCTTGACCTCTGATTTTGTTTGTGCACCAAGATCACAGCAATTGGACAACACTTAAAAAAGAACAACACTGAAATCCTCTCATTTCCTCCATCTCTGGCACTCTGAGAGACATTTCTGGCTGGGAACTGTGACTTTGACAGGTTGGGTGTCAAAGCATACTTGCTACGATAGTTCAGGTCTCTGGCAAGCTAATCGAACCCTAAAGAGAGGACAGCTCAGTGTCTCAGCTGCAGCTGGCCCCAAAAAAAGGTTGCCTTCACAAACCCTTACTCCCCACTTCCCACTAAAACATAACCTATCCTGAGCCAAGAGCCCAGCAATCTGTGGGTTGTCTCTCTGCCCTATGACTTAAATTCCCCATGCCTTTACCTGCAGACTCAACTCTATTTGCAACTCTGTCCTTCTTTTTCCAAGTTCTCTCTCTTCGCTAGCATTCAGGATTAAAGGTAAGGTTCCACAGTAGCTCGAGCTCAAGCCTGTTTTGATCTCATCTCCATCTCTCTAATGAAAGTCACATTATCCAGCCTCCTTCCTTGCGCTGTTACTGGTGGTCATATACGTGGGTCAGTTTAAGGAACCAGCACAGCTGAAACTAACCCACACCAAGTAGAGAAAAAAGAAATTATTACATTTCAGACAGATCAGTCTCCTGAACAGATCTGCTACACATGAATGGAAAAGGAGGGAAATGTCTTGCCGTGGGAAAGATGCAACAAAGCAGTATGGACCTAAAACTGTCCCCACAGGCAGTGGCCGGAGGAGAAATGAACCTGATACTTGCTAAACCCAGGAAGTATGCCTGTGTCTGCTGATGGGCCGCAGCTTAACAAGGTGGGGGCAGATGGCCAGAAGGAAGGGAGGAGAGTTCTAGGGTGGCTCCAGCAAGCTGTGTGTACCAAAGGCCAGCTCTGAGCTCTCCACTACCCTGGAGCTCTGCGGTACAGACATACATATTCATTGATCTCAGAGACAGCAAGCAAACCCATCAGCAGTGACCGATTCATCTGCAATCTCCTTTCTAGCTCCAAATCTGCCCTCTGAAACTGTTCAAGAGTCTTTCTTTGTATGAATTGGAAACACACATACTTCGCTTCATTCATGTATTTCTTTAATTATCAGGTCCCCATATTGCAGTTAGAAAGCTTCTGATTGACCTTAAAATATAGTTCATATCCACCTCTTACTGTAAAAGCAGCAGTCCTTACAAAACACAGATTATTCCAACCCACCATCCTGTTTTAGACTATAGCAATGAAAAAAATGTCATTGGTAATTTAGACTATTGTTGAATACGCCAATAGGTTTGCTTTGTACTCTGAAAGGGAAATCAGATAATTGCTTTGGCAAGGCGGCACACTGCTTATTGTACATGGTTATTGCAAAACCTCCAGCAAAGATATATTTAAAAAAAAAAGTTTTCAGGGATTCTTAAGCCTATCTTCTTGCCCCCAGCACCATCTCCCCACCACCATTCCCCTCCCCCAACCCCCAAATCTCACAGCTTCACTTCATCCCTGACTGCAATATCAGCATAAAAAGCGAAATCTGACAGGAATTTGGGGAAGCAGTTTTTAAGTAAAGGCGAAATAAATCTTAAAAGGATTTTGGTCGTTTTAAAATATTTAAAGACTTCAACCACAAAATCAAGATTTTGTGTTTTGGATACTTTTATGTACTGGTCTAACCAAAACCAGCTTTGTATAAAAATCCAGTTTTGCAAGTCATCCCACTTCCATAAAGAGAACTATCCCCTTAAAGTATTGCTAAAAGGTTGTTTGGCCCACAGGGACTTGCCCCCTTCTCTCCTACACTCCTGTTAGCAGAACGGGAATGACCCAGCATCCCATAAACCTCTAAGCCCTTGAAATACCAGAGGCACCCAAGTCAAAGAGTAAGAAAAGCCATTAATTTGGCATTCATTTCCCTTTTTAGATGCTTGGTGTGAGCCGCTTCTGGACCTGGATCCTGCAAAGGCTCAAACACAGGTTTAGCTTTACACCCTGCATGGGGTTCCATTTACTTCAACAATTGCAAACACTGGGAGGCCCAGGGACTTACAGACAAACTGGAAATCAGGCTCCGCTATCTCTTTAAAAAGGATCTCGTCTATCTGGAAAGCCCATTTGCATCTGGGGGGGGTTGGGGTTGTTAACCTATTACAGTTACATTACACCAAGATTAGTCCAACTGAAAGAAAACAGCAGGAAGAAAAAAAAATAGCTCCTACTTCCTCTCCACTCCCAAGTTAGTTTATTATGTGTATTTGATGGCCCTTCACGAAGAGGCAGTAAGACCCTGAACCTGCAATGACCCCTGTTTCCACACAGAACATATGGACTTCAGTGCAGGGGTTTGCCTGTACAAGGCTTATTGTCAACTGAGACTCAAACATCCCTGAGCAAGCAGAAAAACAAAAACATATTTTAATATTCCCCTTTAAAAAGAAAATAAGTCTAGCAGATTTTGAATATTCTGTTTCTGTGAGACACTTCCTATCCTGTTGTTTCACAACTGAACACATCCCTGTAGGTGCCATCCTGCAGCACCTTGAGCTGTGTTACTCAGCACCTTCAACTCTTTCTGAACCCTGCTGGCGTTGAGGGCACTCAGCCCCTCTCCGGATGGGACACAAAACTAGTTTACTTTGATCTTAAGTGCTGGAATTGTTTGTGATTAAATCTAATTTCAACGGATCCTTGAATTTATCCATTCCCCTAACGTTTGCAACTTCACTGAAAACAATACGTGTAGAAATCACTAGCATCACATATCCTACTGAAGATGGAAGTTAATTTACAGAATCTAGCCTTTAAAATACAAGGATTTCACAACAAATCTGTTGCTATAGCAACAGAGTAAGCTTATGTGAACTTCAGGCATTCATATTCATAGAAACTCCTGAAGCAAGACTGACTGTTGGCCATAACATCCCTACTCTTGCCAAGTTTCAAATAGTGCATGAATTATGCCAAAAATAAATGGGTGTGACTAATACAAGCACACAGAACACTCAGGGAAAAAGAAACACCCAAGCTTTTGCCTCTAAGGCAACATTTGTTGATAGAAAAGATGGGCATTTGGAGAGCATGCCTCTTCCTTCCCTCTATCTTTTTGCTTTACTTGCACTTCATAAAAGCCCCACATGCACATTTGCCTCCCATAAATTGTACGACTGCTAGTAATCGCATATCTTTGCAGTCTATAGAACAAATCTTTTTTTAAAGACTTGCTCCCTTTGTACTCCCCTGGTATTTAAGGAGCACGTGTGTGTTGGAGGAGGAAAGTCAATCTGTTTTAACTCATACCCTTCTCTCTCACAGAGCTGCAAGCAATTCTTCTTGCAGCCTCAGAAAAAAGCATGCCCAGCCTTAGCCTGTGACAAGCTCTGCGATATCACATCCATCCCTCTCACATTCTCTCCTGCCCGTCGTATCTCTGCACCCCAGCCCAGCCTGCCCACTCTCATTTACCAAGGCCAGACCTTGTCAAAGGCCAGCCTGCATTTAACGTGCTGTATCCAGATCCAGAAACTTCCTGCTAATTACTGTGGTCACACTTCCTAATCCAACAAGCACCAAACTGCACAGTAGTCTCTCAAGCGGAATAGGTCACCCAGCTATCTGCTGCAGGTCATTCAGCTGGCAGCTTTTTCTTGATGAAAGATAGCTCTGCAAGGTAGCTGTTCCAACATGAACAGCAATCTAGACTAATTACATGTGATACACCCACTCTGACTCACGAGATAGCACAGAAGGAAAAGGAGGGAGGAAGGGGAAGAAGATGAACAGGAAGAGTAAGCACAGTAAGTCCTTAACTCATCTAAGGAACAGAGGAAAGTTTCACACTTACAGCTCTTCCCTTCGGAACAGAAAGGTTCTGCAAGAATTTATTTAAATCAAAATTTTACTCCTCTTCCTCTACCCCCCTCCCCAGCTCCCCTTCCTAGGCTGTGCCGCAGCTCCATTTCCCATTACAACTCAACCCAAACCAACATGTCCTTCTCAGAACTCAGTAACTGCTTTTGGGCCAATGAACTCTACACAGGCAGAACAAAACAATCAAGAAGGTGGTGGAAGCATCTTTCTGGCTGTCATTTCACCCCATGTTCCCACAGGTGATTTTACAGTCTTTCACTCTGCCCAAATTCTGATTTTTGCTTAATGATGGAATTAGCCCAAACACATGTTAAGAGAAAAAGTGAAGACATGGGAGGGCTCAGGAGACCAAAGTAGACCTCCACGGAGCAGAGGTTTTGCAGTTGAAAAACATAGGACTAACTTTGCAACTAATCTTTAAATTCAGTGAGGGGATATGGAGGAAGGATTTCTTCTTTGCGTGCATTGCCTCAACATTCAGTCCACCTTTTCAGATCAAGTGTTAGGCCCTGCACATACCATCTTTCACAGTGTGTTCTGGACAGAATGCTGGCCTCCGACATGCCTCCTGTCAGGCATTATGTCAACATGCCTTCTCCTTTCAGGAGCGATGGCATCCACAAAACTTCAGCTCAGCAACTAAGTGTGGACAGAATTTTATGCAGGCCTGCAGATGATAACCTCACATCCCCCATGAGTTTATAAGCATAGTTATTTTTCATTTATATTGACAGCAAATTGATTTCAAGTGATTTGAATAGTGTTCATTACGAAGTCTGAAGAGAAACTGTTTGATAAAAGTCAGCCAGGGCAACAACTAAATGCAAGAACATGCCATCTTCTCAGAAGAGAAGAGTTGGCCCAATGGCATAGATGAAGTAAGACGCAATTTGTTGCAACACGGTTACTTCAGTAATTATGCCACTTGGGGGGTTTCCTTGCATGTGTCCTCTTCTTGGTGGAGGCTGTACTGACCTAGACACTACGTTGCTGTTTGCTGCTGCAGCAAAAAAAGGAAGCCACCTGTGCGTTGCTTGCTAATTGTAGTATCTTCTGTTAGGATGGCTACAAATGTTGAAGAATGAAAAGATGTGAAATACAGCAGGTCCTCATGATTAAGAAGGATGAGAACGCAACATGCTGATCCATTTTGACAGTCCATTAACAAGTTCACTTGTGCATGATTGAGATGGCTGTTTCCAGTTTTCCAGGAGCTAGGCCTGGAAGCTGGTAGATCTTGTGTGAAGTACGAAAACAAGGAAAATAAGGGGGAGGGGAAGAAGGTGAGAAATCGTAAAAGCTACTCATGGTCCATGGATTATTTAAGAACACCTGTGTTACCTGAACACTTGACCTTGCTTTGCCCTGGATAATTCATAATGCTGGCATCGAGTCGCCACTTGTCAGGAAAATCATATTGGGTTACTCACCATCACATGAGATGGGCCTCTCTCCAAACAGTGCAGATTCAACCAGTGCTGAGAACTGCACGTATTCACAAGCCTTTGCCAATTGACTGACTATTTCCCAGCCATAAGGGTTTTGGTAGTTCGCCCTCCAGCCTTGCTGCCAACAGCACTCACCTGAACAGAACAACATCTCTTCTTAGCATGCTGGGGCACTAGCAGACACTGCAAAGCCAGGTACGCCTCCGAGGGCTTGCTCAGAGCTCTTAGAAAGGCTTATGTGGCTAACAAAGGCCTTGGGTCAATCTCCACTCCCTCACATTGGGCTACAACAGCCAGCAGTGGGGACAGGAACCAAGATGTGAACTCACCCACTGGATTTCACACCACAGATCACAGTTCCTTTACGCTTAACTTATGTTAGAGGTCACTCCAATCTAACTGAGCCCTGTCACCTGGTTCTGAAACGTTGGCTATGGATTTTGTCTTCTTGTTTCACAATCACATTTTGGTCTTGATTGATGGGTTCTTGAACTCTCATGGAGCGCTTTCACTCCCGTCTAGTTACAGCATAGCACTGTACTGCATGAACACATTTTCCTCTCACAGCTTTAGTAAAGGGCTTCTGCAGGATGCAAATCTGCACTCCCTCGGGCTTTAACCCATCCGTTTTTTCAGCACTATAACGTCAGCCCCTTGTGGGCAATATGGACAGTCCTTGGAAAGGACTAGCAAGAGCATCCAGAACTTGCTTTCA
The DNA here is from genome assembly GCF_963210335.1 of Falco punctatus. Lineage (NCBI taxonomy): Eukaryota > Metazoa > Chordata > Aves > Falconiformes > Falconidae > Falco > Falco punctatus. Next base: position 89,518,892 of record NC_137584.1, read on the forward strand.
TTTCTACCTGTTACACATTTTTGGTGCCCTCTACCCTTTGGCAGAAATACTGAACTACCAGAAAGGAGAAGCAAATTCCTATAGCTTACCTTCATTCTAACAGTAGCCAGGGCTGCGTTGGCAGGCCAAGTAGTACCCACTGCCTTTAAATGGACTAATTCTGCTGTTTGGAGAAGCATGCAAGTGAGTCTTGGCAGAACACAAGGTAAGGTTTCAGAGTGGCTGTCCTATAATAGTAGCTTAGCTTAAAGAATTACAGGTCTTCCAGATGTGGGCCACCATGTTTAAACTGGTATTCTTAATACCAGTTCTCAGAACTGCTCAGGACTTTTAGGTCTGCTTTTCTTCAAGACCTGTGATTAGTTGACTTCACTGGAAACCGGAGCTTTTGTCCCAGTCAAGCTCCCTTTTCCATTTCTTCCCTCTAGAACAGACAAATCAATTTCTACCTATTTTAACCTATTGTATTTCTTACTCTTTTCTCCCAGAAAAACACTATTTCCAGTCTGCAATCTTTTGGAGGAAAAGAGGTTTCAGGCCAAAAGAAAAGCATGTAAGACAGTTTGTAGCTGTTATAGTGAGGAAGCCATTGTTCTTCTATGAGCCATGTAAGGGCAGTCTCTGCAGAAGTGCGGGATGTTCTGGCCACTGCCACCACACTGCCCACCATCTACCCCGCTGTGTCCGAGACAGCCTATCTAAGCAAGCACAGCAGTCTTGGCCAGGCGCGCTAGCAGGCCTAACTACCCCTAGAGGAGATCAGTTTGGTGTTGAGTGCCTCAAGGCTGCCCTTTCCTTGCAATACAGGCAACATGCAGAGGTCCTTCCATACTCCGCTCCCAGGTAAGTGCCCAAACACTTTTGGGAACTGACGAGTCCTCTGCAAATTTGCAATGTGAGCGGTGTGAGTGACCAAGGATATGCTATTCCACAGGTCTTCCTGTTTTCTGGCTCACAGGATAGAAAAGGCCATGCACTAAAACCTAGTAGAGACCACACTGACCTCACCATGAAGTACTTGGGGCCGATGGAAAAAGACTCCCACAAATATTCATGGAGGTGAAAGAGAGCCACTGGTAAGTGTTTCTAGATGAGTCCTTTTGCTTGCACTAAAGGAGCTTAACTACTTCTAAAAGAGAGGAAAGAAACTACATTCCTAAGTATTATTTTCAATAACTCCAGTGCTTTAAGTAAGTGCACTAAATATCTGCTGAAGTGTCATATTCAGAATGACTCTGCTCTTGGTAAATGAAGACTTCAGTTTTCCTGGTAGCAAGATGGAGATCTGGAGCATAGAGATGAAAAACATTTCTCTCATTAATTTCAATGGGTCTGCCTGGAGACCCAAATCTTAAGCACATGCTTATGTACTTGATTGAACACAGAAAGGACTTAAGCACATGTTTAAGTGTTTTGATGAGTGTTGCCATATGAATTTCAACATGGATTTACAGATCTATGGCTTGACTGACAGACTCAACCCTTTCAAACATATATTATCTAATTAGTGCCTGAAGGGAAAGGCCTAGATATAGAACATTTGTCTTTTAGCACACAACTCACACAGCATTTCATGACGTCTTGACACTTATTAATTGCATTCAGTTTGAATATAAACACTGTCACATGATCCTTAATCGAGAATTGGCTGAAAGACCATAAACAAAGGATTACAAGCAGAGAGCGGGGAGGATGTGTCTCAGGGGATGCCACGGGGAATTTTGGTTGTGTCCAGTCTTGTCCTCAAACGATAAGGAAAACAGAATTAAAAACAAGCCTGAGTTTGTAGATGGTAGAAAACAGACATGAGAGGAGCTAGAAAAACAGAGTACCTAGAAATGTCTACAACTTGGCGGATATAAAGAAAGGAAGAGTTATAATGGAAAGAAAGAAATAAATTTCTATCTTCTTCCTCTCAGCTAGAACACAGACAATATTTTTGACACCTTTCGTCCAAAGAGTTAAAAAAAAGAAAAACATGAATGATCCAAAATATGCACAGAGCAATAGCAGAGGCAGTATCACAGCACCATACAAGAGCAGTAATAGTGGGATACTGTCTCCAGGAAAAAAGGCAGAGGCAGAAGGTTTCTGTAAAACTACCATGTCTCCTAACAAAACCCTAGCAGCAGGAATGGCACCAGTATAGATCCCCTTCTCACCTCCTCTCTGTCTGCCAAACTTAATCCCCGAGGCTGTTCTAGTTTTGCCAGGTCTATGGACTATGGACCTCAGCCATCTCAACTCCTGTTACAGGCTGGGACTTGTGATGGAAGCAAGATAAACTACTTCTCCTAGCTTTGTCATGACATCTGGGAAATTCCTTCCTTGCTTAAGCAATCAGAGCCTGGGACCAGGATGTGACTGCCACCAACAGGCAGTGCAAGAAGCGGATGGCACAAAAGCACTCCTGGGTTTTAGTCTCCCACATGCATGTATGACTTTGTATGTGTTCACAAGAGCATGGAAGATCCTAGGGGACCGCAGGACAAAAGCCTAAACTTGCACTGGAAACTAAGAGAAGGACTACAAACTCTGGTACCCTCTGCCTGGATGGAATACGCTCTACCCTTCAGCTAAGAGGAAGCAAAACGCTGGAGCCTGCATTCTGTATTTGTAGAGCTACGAGAAGTTAGCCCAAAGACATTTTTTCACATTAGTTTGGCATTTGCTAAAAGCCACTACAGTTGCATTTATAGCATATCATTTTTCAGATGACCAGAAGACTTATTTTCATCTGCTTGTCAATTAATTCATTTATCATTCAGACCTTTCCTTTAAGTAAAAGTGTTCTCTCATAACTTTCATACCATTGTAAATTTTTACCATGTGGGGGAATCAAGCAAAATTCATCAGAGCTTTCAATCAATGTGAGATATATATAGATATAGAGAGAGATATATGAAGAAAGTGCTGCAACGGTATTAAATTTCAGAGTAAAATCATTTATTCTGCCTAACAATGAAGCTGCTATCTAGAAACAAGACTGATTATTCATAATACTACCCACTGTTATTACCAGAACTCTTTACAGCCCCCGATAAGCTTTTATCCAACACGTTTAACATGTCAAAGTCAATTTGGCTTTCCACATGTATATTTTATAATGTTACTTAAGTATACAACCAGACACCAAAGTATTAAATAGAGTATACATTTGTTTGTATTTATTTAATATTGCCATAGCTCTTGACAACTTTAAAAGAACACACATCTTAAGAAATAACTCAGGTTTCTTTAGGAAAAGATCTCTCATGAAAGATTATGTTTTTTCTAAGCATCTTAATGGTAGAGGGTTACTATTTTAAAGTAGGAAGAAAGATTATGTAATTATATATCTTTATAGTTACATATTGCAATATACAGTGTAATTTACATAGCCAGAGTAACAAAGGGCAAGGATATATCCCCTAAAAAACACCCAGCAATGGTGAACTCCAGATACCATGAGAAATTAGGGGTGTATCAGGGGGCCCACGGCAGACAAACTGACCACACAGATTCAGCTCAGATCCATCAGGCCTCCTGACCACTACGACACCAGTCCAAGCCAGCTACTGGAAGCACCGTGCAGGTGGGACTGCAATAGCTCATGTAAAGCGACAGTACATGGACATGGATCAGGTCCAATACAGTCAATGCTGAATCAGACTTTTCAGCCCCACTGACACAGGGGCAGGCTGTCTCTGCCTGTGCTCCTACTTCTAGAGGCACCAGATCTATCAGCTACCTGCTCCAGGGCTGCCTAACAGCAGTGCCATCTCTCCTGGCACCAAGCTGCTCCTGAAAGACACGTAGCTATTCTCACTCCTGCATCTGAGCCAACACACCCTATGTCTCTGCATAGAGCAAGCTCAGGTCGCCCCACATCCATAGCCCAGGCATAAGCCACAACCCAGCCAGCCACTTACAGAACCCTGACAATATCCTGCACATAGCTCCCTCTGCCCAAGGAACACCACAGCTTCACCTGGAGCACCTGCGGGGATAACACCCACTGCTTCCTCCTCACACCCCCCCTGACTACCACCAAGCACATCCCCATCAGCTCCCAACACAGCCAGTGTTGTTAACAACAGCTCACTCACCCTTCAGAGAGCAGCTTCTGCTGCCTGGTCACCTCAGGATCCTGCTGCACCCCAAGTGCAGGGCCCCGTCTCTGGAACCCTCCTTCCCACCAGGGCACAGCCCTCCCACTCCACTCCAGCTGAGGATCTGTTCATAGCCCAGCCTCCTCGTGCTGCATAGGACTCCCAGGCTGACTGAGCACCTTTTAGTGCTGCTCTGCCTGGTGAGGACGGGAATGTGCCCCACACACACACACCGCTTTACAAATGCTAAACAACCTCACACAGCATCTGCAGGACAGAGAAATTGTGCCCGGTGGGGAAACTGAGGCAAGCAGCCTGAGCCCCATCCCTGCTGACTGTCAGCACCAAACCTGTGCCCACCTTCCCTCAGCACAGTGAGTCAGGAGTAGCCGTGTAGGCCATAAGCAGATCAGCTCCTCACACACAAAAAGCCTGTCTGAAGTGCCCAGCACCGATGAGCTCTGAAGCTAATTTCCACGCAGTACTAGCAGGGCTCCCTTTTGGATGAAGCACCTGCACAGCCAAAAATGAAAGCCCAAGGAAAGCTTATTATCCATGAAACGCAACTTACCAAAAAAATACAAAACCCTGCTCAGCATTTTGAATTTAGCTTATCTCGGCACATCCCTGCTAGTTTAATGGAAAGGCACGTAAGCACACAAACACTGAAGTACAGGTTAAGAACAGCTAGCTGAAACCTAGGGCCCAGTTTTCTTCTTGTTCACATTTCTGAAATAAGCCCATTTGGGGCCAGGATGTTCCTCTGCTTTCATATCACCAAAATCATGAGCAAAATCTAAACTGCTCCTGGTAAAATACTTCTGGAACATTCAGTTTTAAAGTACACCTATTCTTCCCTTAACACTGTACGCTGCATGTACCTGACAGCACAAGAAAATGACCAACTGCAATATTTTTGTGTGTTCACTTGTGTTCTTCTGAATAAATACAGAAAATATTGAAGATTTGCCCCTAAGTTACTTTGGAAAAGCTTCTGCAGTCATTCTTGCAGTCTACTAAGCAATTCCTCTAATAAATGCAACACCCAGAAAGATTGAGCTCATGTCACAGAGACACATCCTTACAGCTGAGAATCATTTTCAGGCTTTGAATCCAGCTAAAAAGAGATGCATTAGCAAATGTAGACGACGCATTACTATTTGCTTTTAAAGGAGGTCTGACCAGCACACAGGATGAATTCTGAGACCCCTACATGACATAAATAAATAACCATTATTTTTTAAAATTAATATTATTTGGAGCATCAAGCAAGCTTTTCCAGTTTGAGATTCAAACACAAGAGACCACAGTTTACCCCACTTATAGCACATACCTTGGACAGCGCTGACAACAATTAAAATGGGGTAAAAAGTCTTCCCAAATACCTTGGCATTGTCTGGATGACCACTGAACTTTAATAACAATTTCAATTAATTAAGACAGGAAAATATGAGAATCATAACAACAGTGCTATTTTATTGGCAGACTACTGGGGGGGGGGGGGGGGGCGGGGGGCAGGGAAGAGGATTCATCTGTTGGCCAGCAATAAAAATCAAAATAACTGCAAGTAGCCTCAGGCCTAGAATCTGCTCTTATTTACACCATCCAGGTAATTCCATTTATTGCAGTGGGATTACTCCAGGCAGATATTGTGGTCATGCAGCTGTTTAACACCTCATGCAGAATAGAGCCCTCCAAGGAGAATTTGGCTCCATGCATTTATATTTTCTATCAGGCACATACCCCTAAGGGGCTGTAATGAAATGTTAAATAAATAAAGTAAAATAAAAATAGGGACTTCTGGCTCAGGTTTTAACTGTGCCCTCCTGCAGAAGGTTCCACCTGATTTACCCAGTTAGTATTGTGCCTGGGAGGCACAGGAAAGTATGAGGGGTAAAGAGCTCATTTCTCCATTACTAATTCCTATTATTGTTAGCTGGAGTCAAGAATAAGGGGATTCAGAGTGAAGATGTCAGAAGAAAGATCAAATAACTTGAACAGGCAATAACAGCACATTGACTAGCTATAGCAGCTGGATTACAGGTGGTAGTTCCTCCCAAAGAATGACTGGCATAGGAAACAATTTTCAGGGTGAAACACAGGATGGTGCTCTGGAGAGCAAGAGAATATACAGTCTTTGAATGAATTCTCCACTGCAGCAACGCTAAAGCAAGATACCCTCCCAGAAAGAAGACAGGCTTTCTACTCCCACATACCTTTACGTTCCCTTATGCTCCCTTAAGTTTCTCAGTCCCTGTGCAAGGACAGTCAGTTGAGGAAGAATGTGTCGCTGGAAGGTAAGCAAGTGACATGGCTGGGGATCTATCCCCTGCAAAGGGTCTTTCTGTCAGGCTACACATGAAGATGATGTCTTTGGTTGAGGCCAGTGCACCAGGGAATGTTCATGCCCATCAGTAGTTCAAGATGGTGTGACCAGGATTAACAACAGAAATTCACTCTCCACCACCACTAGCTCAGGCAGCAGTCTTCATCTAGGTGGCTGTTTTTTTCCTGACCCTTCTCACTGGTGGAGCATATAGTAACAGATGTATTGCCTCCATCAGATCCCTTCAGCTCCTAGGTAGGTTCTTGTGACCTCGTCACAGTAAACTATGAAGCAAATGATCTGCAAAATAAAATTACTCCCAACCAAACTGATTCAATTTCACACGTCTTCAAGGACCAAATACTTAAGGATGTGCTTACAAGAGAATGTATGAGGATGATTTTAATTAGGCACAGAAAGAAGAGCTTTGCTGAATGAGAAGCTAATGTGCAGCTGTGAAAGAGAAAGGTTGGCTTAAGTGTATGATTTCTCACATACCTGGAATAACACACCTGCTGAAGTTTGAAAGCAGTAACTGTTTTGTACCTACACTACCCACTGAAGGCCAGGCAACCAAGTATGTCTTTTGTCTGCACTGAAGTTGCAGAAAAGTCTCAGGCAAACAAACAGAAAACAGTGTGTTCCACTGCACAATACGGACAACATTTTTCTTTACAAAACACTGCAGGTTGATAGCAGGGTATCTATCAGCACAGAGAAGTTATCTGTACTTGGTGACTAATTCACCTTTGGAAAATATTGCTCCTACAGCTGATTATAGATTCAGACAGGAGTCCTGCCCCTGAAATCATTTCCCATCAATCTCAATCACTCTGAAAGGCTCAGCCACCAAAGGTTCCCAAGTCAGCTGGCACACAAATGTCCAGACCCTGCCAATATTTTGTGATCCACTTACTGTAAACACACAGCTAATGAATGTTAATTCCCTTGATGATTCTTTTGGAAAGTGGAGACACATCTAAGAGTGTTTAGGAGGTATGTAGTACTCAAAAAAATTGATAAATACTCTGACACATCTTAAAACAGAGGCACCAATGCCTTTAGCCAAACAAATAATGTTAATCTTGTATAAAGACATGAGTTATTTCAGGAGCCTCAATGTATTAATTTCATTATAACTGAACATTGCAGTTGTTAAATATTCTGACCCCATAGCTTGGGGAAGGATGGGAACAAGACTAATGCAGATGAAAATTGTTAGTTGTTATGGAAACCTTTGCATAATTGTGATGGCAGTTTTGTGTCAGCCTGTGGATTACATATTTCCACCATCAGCAATGGCCGTTGCTAACCCATAATATCCACTTGGCAGGATCTGAGACTGTGCAGCTCTTCCAGCAAAGAGGATGCCCTGACTCTGGGAGGAGGCTGACCTGCAGGTGACAATGAGATGTGCCAGGGTTGCTGTCCACCTTCCCACTGAGCTAAGCCAGAATTTGGCAATGCAATACCAACAGCCTGCAGGAAGACTTGAATCCTATTCGTCTTGATGCCCAGAGGGACTTCTCTTCTAAATAGCTGGGCATAAGAAAAAATTGTTGTATATATGCACTCGTGCACACAGACATGTACACACTCAAACAGAAAGTTGAAAATTAGATTTTAACAATATTGTGCTGAGAACTACCATGGAAAAAAGATTATTTGACTTGCGTTTCTCTTCACTACAAATCCCTAAAGGTACATGATGGGACCCTTTGAACACAGGAAGAATTTGGCAATACGAAGTAACTTGCAGATGCTGTGTCTGACACAGCACATCTCCTATAAGGCTGCATTCGCTAACTGCCATCTTAGAAAGCTTGAAGGCATCAAGGAAGTTCAATGCAATCTTCCGGTCCTCTCAGCCCTTCCACAGAGAGCGTGTCTTCCAAGGAAGGGAGTAAGAAACCTGCCTCTGTGTGTGATCATGTTGCCATCTAGTGACCGCAACCTAGAGAATACTCTCCCACACAAGCACAGACAATGCTGCGTGTGAAGCAACACGGTCTTGTATAACTGAGACCTCAGGGGAAGTCTAAGCTGTTGGCAAGATCTACAGGATTATTGCTCCTAAAGTCACTTAAGCAGAAACAGCAAGTTCTTTGACTAGAGTGATAAGGAACCGAAAGCTCACAGAAGTTGCAGATCAGTTCTAGGGCCAAGAGAGCAGTTCCTTTTCCTGAATTCCCATGGAGAGTTGGCAAGACCAACCACAACAGTCAGTCTGCTGTTCTCTGCCATTCCTGTGAGATTTGCTCAACCTTTCCCGTTAAGCACAAAGAAGCGAAACATCCCAACACAGGTACTGAACGGTGCTGGGCCTCCTCTACTGCTCGCTGCACCTAGAATCAATGGCAGATTTTCTGGGACAGAGGGGAAATGCAGTTTTCTTCTACAGCCCAAAGGATGTAGGTAGCCAGCACTCTTTTTTAAATGACCAAGATATGTAGGCAAATAAAATTTGGGGATCCCACACATAGGCACTTCTGAAATCCAACTCTCACTGCTCTCCAGGCATCTTTTGCCGGTCCTGGCCCAAGACACTCACTCAATCTCCATCAAAGCTGTTTTGAGTGTTTTTCAAACTTACAGTTATGGTAACACACTTCTTTTTTGGCAATTTGAGAAAGCAAGCTTTCCTTCCTAAACATGTATGTGCTCAGTCCTTTTGTATGTAGATAAGTGTACGTATGTATGTGTGCATGCATGTGTATAAATAAATACACATATATGCACAAAAGAGCATCCTCTCCAGCGTCCAATCTTTTTTTTTCTTCCCTATATACAAACTGCTACGAAGTCAGATGTAGAGAACTGGCCAAAGATTCAGAGATGCACTTAGATGTGACTTTCTGTGGTATCTTGTCCAAGTTTTTCACCCTGCCTAAGCCCCAGACATTACCACCCAAAGTCTCTGCATCCTGAACATTACTTCTTCCCATAGCACCAGGTTTTGTGGAATTTGTCTTTGTTTTTCCCCTTGTTGAAAGAAGGCCTTCTGCTTCTGCCTTAACAGAGTCACATGCCAATCTGGACCAGAATCATCTTGTTGGTTTTGTCTATAAACATACACACACAGAGTAACCAAAACAGCTCATGTTTTCTTCCTATTATTCTCTGTATTATCTCTTTCTTTCGCTTTGGGATCTGAAAAGCCACTGATTTGTTTTTATTAAAATATAAATAAATTTTAGGTCATATATTCCCTGATCAAATACAGACAATGAAAGGCTAACTTCAGCATACTTTTCTCCTTAAACCGTTATAGAAGTCTCAGTGTGGTTTCCTGAGAGATATGATACACACAAGAATTGCTAGCAGATATAATTTACTGGCTCCAATTTATTAGAGATCAAAGAATGGGGAAAATAGGCCTCATCTTTCTTGTTCTTCTTGGCAGTGAAACTTTTAGATCACTTAGAAAACCAAAAGGCAAGAGGAAAAGAAACAACATGAGGATACACAATTGCACTGGGGAGAAAATGATCACACTGAAATACCTAAAGAACCCCAAAAGCCTTCATAAATATTAGATGCACAAACCAAGTCAGATGCAGATTACCAAGCATCATGGCCCTTATCCTCAACAGCCATAAATCAGTCCTGACGTAGCTATGCTAGTATGAAATAGCTGAAGATCTTCCTGCACTGTGGTGATGCTCTAGGGTTTGGGTTGAGATAGTTCCAGTGGAATATGGAGGAGAGGAGGGAGCTACATACCTCCCCCTGCCTGGGAAATAAGGGAATCCCATTTCTTAGAACCTTTTCGAGCAAAATGCACTAGGTGACGAAGCTAACCTCTGCCACTCCTGTTAGAATTGCTCAACTTGTCCTGTTAAGCACAAAGAAGAAAAAAAACACGAAGCAGAATGAAGGATGGCCATGTGCAGGATTGCTACTTTTGCTCTATTATGCTAAATAGGATTATTCACACAGTTAATTAATTTTTCCTCCAAATAACTCACTAGTTAATTCTAGAGACTGAAATTTTGTTCTCTCCTATGGGAACTTGTATTTCTCAAGCAGTTCCTTAAAATCAGGTTTTCTTTTAGTCTTTGGCAAAGTGCTTCCTTTCCAGAGAGACCACCCAGAAGAAAATAGGAAGTTCCACAGTTTCATATGCTTTGAGGAGCAGAATGCTGAGTTCAAGCCCTATATTTACCCAGCCACCAAGGAGTTAATGTGTTGAGCAGCTACTTCATGTTCTGCAGCTATGTATGTACTGATTAGCAGTGGTTGGAATAAAAGACTACAGCCCAAGGAGGGTGGAACTTTCTCAGAAATAGCAGTCTGGCGAGAAGCTGTCAAGGGAATAGATCCAGAACCCCCAAGAAGAATGAGACGGACTGACTGGGAACAATTAAGGAAATCATTCCATTCTCTATAAAGGGGAGAACAGAGCATCTTTCTGGAGTTGTGGGGTCCCTGGAAATCCCCTTTAACTTAGGTTACAGAAAGGACTAAAAGAATAAGACTGGACCATTCCTAATCTCTTGGAGGATAACAGCAAAACACCTCACAAGGAGAGTGCGAAGTCTTCCCCAGCACTGTCTCCGTATCAAATGTGCTAATGATGGCAACAGTGCTTCTACAGCGGGTTTCACCCCAGTGCAAACCAGACAGCCACTGGCTGCTTGTTTTGGGGGTCATTCAAGGCAGTTGCCTATTACTGCCTAGCTACACACAACTTCAAATACCAAAGTAAAATACTCCAATGGTAGTGGCCAGCCTCTCCACTCAACCCTATCTGTCCAGAAGCTGCACTACGCTGCTAGAGAAAGCTACCCAAAACACAAAATGTAAGACTCTATCCCCAGTCCAATTAGTTCTTTGATTATTCCATTAACAGTGCTAATGATTAGCAATGAATATCGAGAGATGTACAATTGAACTGGCTGACTGACTGACATTACCAGCTCCTGTTATGCAGACACTTGAACAACCCCCAGTCCCATCTAGGAACTTGAATTTTCCTACTGAATCTTACCTGATTCCAGCTCAGGAAGCGGACCAGGAGTCATCCTGGAGCAAGATGCAAGATGCTAGAGATCAACAATTACCTGTTCCCCATCTTAGTATCTGGACTTCACCTTGACTGCATCAGAAGGTTTTGTACCTTCTTCGAAAAACATGTTTAGCATAAACTATTTTGAAACTGGTGACCTTAATTAGGCAGATAAAGAGGATTCCTTCTCTCTGCCTCTTGCTGAGTTTTGATCCCAATGTAAACTAACAGCAATGAATTTTGCAGACTAATTCCACATTATGTGAAGCTGCATTCCCACAGGGCAGCTGTGATCCCTTCCAGGAACCAGCAGCTTTTAAGTTTTTCTGTTACAATGAGCACGGCCCCTGTGGCCACTTCTGCTTCTTTCTTTCTTCTATTGGACTTCAGAGGATGAGGGCATGTTCCTGGCTGGACCTGTGTCACAGAATGACAATCACAATGCAAAAATAGCCCCCCTGCAAATCAATTTACTAAAACTATTAAAAGATCAGCACAGAGCAGGTGTCCTTAAAGATCAGAGACCCAACTGGACCTATGTTTCAAACTGCAGTGTGGGCAGAGATATCAACACTCCCCCTCACAAAACAGGAGTGAATGGAGGACTAAGTCATGAAGTGTGTGACAAGAGATGGCAAGGAGGAAAGGAGGGCATGATGTGCAGGGACTCAAAGATATGAGTCCCATTGCAACTTCAGAGGATGTGCCAGCCAGTTATATCCCACAGATGAAGGAAGAAGAACAAAATTTCTGCCATCATTCCTACGCAATTCCTTATTTGAGGAACTTCATCACATCCCATCTCCTTGCTCCTTGTAAGACAAACGAATCTGTTCTATGGCAGTGACTTCCTTCTGGCACACAGGGACTAGGCAAGCTGAATGCACTACATGACCTCAGCACTTCTGTGCCTATATGCCTCTTTTGGGGACGAAGACAGCAGCAAAGTTTGTGACTTGCATCCTGTCAGTCAACATGTATTCTCAAATTCCCCTGAAAGTAACATGCCTGGGTAGAGCAAAAAGCCATTTCTGTTCTCCCAAACTAATGTTCTCATCCCTGGTGTGAAAAAGCCAGGCAAATCCATAGCTGACTTTCGGAGATGTCACAGAATCGCATAATGATTGATGTTGGAAGGGACCTATGAAGGCCATCTCATCCAACCCCCCGGCTCAAGTAGAGACACCTAGAGCAGGCTGCCCAGGACCATTGCTCCGACTGCTTTTATGGGAAGTACCAGTGCTTACAGCACCTGTGCAGGGCAGACCTCTCTCCTTAGGCATGCATTTTATTATATAACAATACATAGATAAGGAAAACAAGTGATAGTATTTCACAGGAAGCAGTGCTGTTTGGAATGGAGATATACAAAAGACTGTTTGTAAAGCTGCCAGTTCTAAATACACCAAAAAACCCAGAAACATTTAAAAATATTTAAGTGCAGGATTAATTCATTACCTGTAAAACTGACTGCAATCTTATATCAGAAAGAGCCATCTGCTTATTTATCCATCTTAGTAAGCTGAAAATACAGAGAATAGAAAATATGCACAAACCACCCCCTCCCCTGAAAGAAAATACCTCTTGCTATCGCAACGCTGAAACAAAAAGCAATCACCTTTGCAAATTAATTAATTTACTGAAATTCTTAAAGAACCAATCGGAAATAGTTGTTCAAAAATAAGGCTTCTTAGGCTGTGGAACAATTCAGTAATGAGATATCCTATTATTCTCTTCAAAAGGTCTTGGAAGTGCTTTGTAAGGGAGTGCTCTTAACTTTACAGATGGGAAAGCCAAGGCCTTACAAGGCAATATGATTTATCCAAGGTTATTTTACCACTCAGTAGTGGAAAGAGGAATATAAACAGTTACTTAATCCCCAGTCCACCGCCAGCTTCCCGTAGCCTTACCTCTAGCACAAGCAGGACTGGAACAGCAGCTGATAACGAATCTGTTTACTTGTGGGCCCGTACACTGTGATTTCGTCAGAATCCACACGGAAACCTGGTGGGATGTAACAACACTGGAGGACACACTGCCACAGAGCATTCTTCCTTATGCAACGAAAGACACTGAGATGCAACAGGGACCTTCTTCTGCATGAAGACAAGCTAGCACAATTTCATCATGGCCTTCAGTGAAACGACCTCATGCGGGAAATGCTGGGGAAAGGCTCTGAACAACTTGCCACCCACCGAGCAGCTTCAGAGTGCTGCTTCCAACTCCCCAACACCAGCCTCACCGCAGTCACCCATTAACTTCCCACCTCGTCCCTGTCTCCTGCCAGCATCACAACGAGGACATGCCAGGGCTCCCGCTCGCGAGGGTGTAGTGCTGCAAACCCGTGCTGCTGTGCCAACCCCTGCCAGACTCCCACTCCTACTCCCATTACGGGTACGCCTCCATCTGCAGGGACATGAAGCCACGTGGCAGGCCCAGCACAGCCCACAGTGCCACAGGTCACTGCTGACACACACAGGTCACTGTGTGACACAGGTCACCGTGGCAGGCCGCCGCCCGGGCCCCTCCAGCAGGCCTCAGCTGAAGCGCAGCCTCCCTGCAGCTAAGGATGGCCTGGCTGAGGAAACCAGGGCAGCAGCAGCTCAGAATCGCCTCTTCCAGCCGAGCACGGCGGGGAAGCACCACAAAACCCCCTTCGAGAAGAGGCAGGGGCCACGGCGGCCGCCCCCTCCGCCGCCACCCCTCGCCGCGAAGGGCCCGAGGGAAGCTGCGTCCCCGACGGCCGCGCCGCGGCCACAAGATGTCGCCCTCCCCTCAGGCAGGGCTGGGGCCGGCGGGGCGGCCGGGGAGACCCCCGCAGGGCCGGGACCCCGGCCCCGGAGGGCTGAGGACCCCCCTGTAGGGCCGAGGAGACCCCCGCAGGCCCGGCCCGCCATGGCTGCGGGGAAAGGCGGGCCGGTGGCTCACCGGAGCCGCCCCAGACCTACCGGCCTCCACCTGGCGGCGGCGGCGCCGGGCGAGCGGCCGCCATGTCGCGGAGCCGCTCGGGGTCGCGGGGTGAGGGGGGGCGGCTGCAGCCTGGCTCCTGGCGGGCCCCCGGCGGGCCCGGCACCTCAGCGATCCCGGGATCATAGGATCGCTTTAGGCTGGGAAAGACCTCTGAGGGCATCTGGGCAACCGTTCATCCCAGCGCTGCCGAGCCCACGGCTAAACCGTGCCCCTCAGCAGGCGTCTGGGCGTGTGTTACACACCGCCGGGCACGGCGGCTGCGGCGCTGCCCGGGCCGCCTGTGCCAGTGCCTGACCACTCCTCCTGCGAGGAAGTTTTTCCCTATATCCAACCTAAACCTCCCCCGGTGCAACTGGAGGCCGGTTCCCCTCATCCCTAGTGCCTGTTGCCCGGGAGAAGAGCCCGACCCCCCTGCCTACAGCCCCCTGTCAGGCAGCTGTAGGGAGCGGGAAGGTCCCGCTGAGCCCCCTCCTCTCCGGGCTGAGCCCCCGCCGCCCCCCCCCAGCCCTGTGCCCCAGCCCCTTCCCCAGCCCCTGCCCGGCTCTGGCCACGCTCCAGCCCCTCCACGTCCCCCTGGCCGTGAGGGGCCCAGAGCTGAGCCCAGGGTTCGAGGGGCGGCCGCACCAGCGCCGAGCGCAGGGGACGGGCACTGCCCCGGCCCCGCTGGCCACGCTGTTCCGGGTCCCAGCCGGGATGTGTTGGCCTTCTGGCCACCCGGGCACACGGCCGGCCGTCAGCCAGCCCCCCCAGGCCCTTTCCCCCGGGCAGCTCCCCAGCCCCCTGCCCCCAGCCCGCAGCGCTGCCTGGGGCCGCTGTGAGCCCAGGGCAGGACCCGGCCCTTCTCCTGGCTGAACCTCGTACAAGTGGCCTCGGCCCACGGGCCCAGCCTGCCCAGCCCCCCCCGCAGAGCCCCCTGCCCTCCAGCGGATCAACGCTCCCCCCAGCTTGGTGTCACCTGCGAACAGCCCTGGGGACACCCCGTGGGCCCGGCGCCCGCGGGATGTAGCTCCATTCCCCACCACTCTTCGGGCTCGGCCACTCAGCCAGTTTTTTACCCAGCAACGAATACACCCGTCCAAGCCATGAGCCGCCAGTTTCTCCAGGAGAATGCTGTGGGAAACAGCGTCAAACACTTCACTGAACTCTAGGTAGACAACATCCACAGCCTTTCCCTCATCCACTAAGCTCAGTCTGGCTTGCTATAAAAGGGACAGTTTACGCACTTTGGGCACCAAAAAGGCCTCCTGGGATGCAGGCTGACACCCCCCATCCCCTACCCAGTGCATCCTCCTGCAAAGCTGCAGAGAGCTGGCTTCAAACCAGCTGCTCTTTTTGCACCCAGGGCATATGAGGCTCCAGTTCTGGGAGGCTGTACAGGAGCCTTACTCCTCTGCTTTACAAAACTCTTCCTTTCCACGGCCAGTTCATTCTGCTCTGCTTCTCTGACACCACTGTCCTTTAGCCCAACTTATTTTTCACTGTGTCTTCTGAGCAGTGAAAAAAACCCAAATGCAGCAGTTTAAGAGGGTGCCGGATGTTTCCTGTTGTTGCTAGGAGCACGCAGCAGCATCTTCTGGTGATTCAGTATGAAGGTAAAGCTACCATCTTTACTCAATCCCCCCATGTGGACCAAGCATCCCCCCAAAAATGACTAAATGCAATAACTTGATCCTGAAACGGATCTCTTGCAAGGCTCAGCCGCCTCCACTCCTGTTCAATTGACTCCTGGAAGGCAGTTACAAGTTAGGACTAAAAGACCTGGCCAGGATGCAAACAGCTGCTCTGCTGGAAGACACGTCCACCTCCCACTTACTTGTCAGCTCCTGCCTCCTGGAGGGTTACCACCTTCCCGACTCTGTAGGTGGGATCACCTTATCTAAGTGCTGCCTAATCCACTGCAGGCATAATCAGACAGGCTGGCTCAAACGCTCTGAACTGGTGGGCTGAGCTCAGCCAGCAGATTTTCCTTGAAGCCCATAGTGGATGCTAGATGGACAACTCCATCAAAGTGACAATGGCGTTATCTTTCCATAGGTCCAACCAGATGGAGAAGAGGATGGATGTCCTTCTGGGCTGTGACACTCCCGTGGCTTTCCAAGCTGAATAACCCTTTTCAAACATACCACTAACCCCCCACTAAAGATGTTTTGGTGATCCTGGAGGAGGACTCCTACCCCTGCCATATATGACGTCTAGATGCAGCCCAGGCCACATGCATTAGTACTCAGGTTCTGAATCTGAGAAGCTCACACACGTGTGACCGTAAGTGTGGGGGAGACGGGAAGAAAGAGGTCACCCACAGCAGCCTCTGAGCAATCCTGTAATGATGGTGTGTGTGTAAATGACGTAGGAGGGTTCAGAACAGGAATCTGCTCTCAGAAAATATTTGCCCTCTGTGACACGAGGAGTCCTGCTGATGTCAATGGAACAGGAGTGGCAAGCCCTGGTTCTCAGTAAGGAGTCAGATTTCCCTTCTTTTTTATATTCTTAGGATTATTATGAACATCTGGTAAACAAATTTTTCTTAACGATTGACAAGATTTTGACCATTTCCTTTCAGACAGCTGGCTTAGAGTAGTAAGACACAGACCGAAGGGTTTAGATTCCCCCTTCTTTCATACGTAGCTTCTTCCACACAAGAAGCAAGCAAAGTTTCTCCTTACGCATAATCATATTCACTAGCAAACCACAACTGCTGGGGGGAAAGTTTTCCCTAAGACTGCATTTAAATCCAAGCATCTCCCTTCTTTTTCAAGACTATGAATAATGTAATGCTCATTATTACAAGACAGACGCAATGGTACTAGCTTTGTACAATCTAGCGTTTGTTTGGTACCTCTGGAAAAGAAGATTTAATGATACTAAACTCTGCGCAGGAAGTTAGAGAGAACACTTAAATAGTGGTTCAATGCACAACAAGGAGATAATTAAATCTGGCACACAGGAGAATCCTTTCTAATTGACTCCCTGGATCAGATTTTGCTGGCAACCATTGGAAGTGAAGATTAAAAGAGTTTAACAGCTTCCTTTTTCAAAAAGTGATTTTTAAGAGGAAAATATCATAGTTCATTAAGAGTTTCATTGGAGCTTCATTAAGAATTTCATTGGAGCTGCCATGAATTGTGCTCTAAACAACACATACTTCATCGCTATCTTTGCTTACATTGGTTCTGTAGGTTCAAGTGCATTCTAGGGGAGTTTATTTTTTGTTACCATGGTAAAAATGATTTTAACTGTATATGATCAGCATTGCCCTCTCTGCTTGCTCATAATCTCTTCTACTCCACCACTTTCCCCTTCCAAGTACATAAGCATCAAGATTTTCTCCCTCTTCCTTTCACTCACATAGGTAACAGAAAAACAGTTTCTCAAACATATCCAGTGATGACCCCTGTTTATTAATGGGTCTGGATAAAAACCAGCTCTCTTTGTATAGCTAAGTATTAAAGACAAATCCAAAAATTTTAATTGCTAGAAGTTAAACTCTCTTTTTTTTTAGCCTGGCTTCCTAATGAAATGAGGCTTATGTGATCCTGCCGTCTGTTTTCCTCTCCCACCCTCCTCCCCCATTCAAATGCTTTTAAACCTGTTGGCCAATTCCAGCTAAATTTGGCAGAGAGGTTGGAAAACACTATCTTTGCAACCTCACCGAGCTTAATGAAAATTGGCGCTGGACCGAGAAGAGCTATACAAATGAATGCTGTGTAGTTCCACAGTCCCCTGTTTGGCTCACGGGGCGACCCAGCAGCGTGCACACACCGGCCAGCCTGTACACCGGCTGCTTGAGCTTTCCCATCACAAGTGTCTGCTGCTCAGCTTACTGTCGCGGTGGTATAGGCAAGCAGGTGGGACTTACATGGGGTGGGGGGGCGGAACTGGAGGTGGTGCGGGGCTGTGCAAGTCGGTGGGTGAAGCTGTAGTTATAGGGTTGTGTATACAGAGGCATGGAATAAATGTGCGTGGGGAGCAGCTTCCAGAACAGCTACTTGCAGTGACTGATACTCCCCTCTCGGTAATAGTCACCTTCCAACAGCACAATAATCCAGACCGGCACAATTCTTTCCCCGTGATACATTTTGCCGTTCTACATAAGCAGTTTGGGTAGGACACATGCAAGAAGATTTTCTGCACAAAATACTGAACAGGAATATTCCTTATCTTTCATAGCCACTGCCTCCAGACAACCTATATGCCCTTTGCATCCTGGGTGGGAGCCAGGACTGCTAGAGTGATGAATCAATAACATCCATAAGGAAAACGAAATGGAGGAGGCTCTTATTCAGTACATTTCTCTTTTGTTAATTGTTGCTATATTTCATTCCAGCCCCCCCGTCCTTCCAAATGGCTGGGACTGTGACTCAGCTTCAGCAGCTTACATGATCAGAAGAGAGAGGAGTCACCCTCCTAGGGCTGATTTCACTGTTTGCTTCATAAGCTCCATCGCTCGGCAGGTTTGTCCATTACACAGATCCTTTTGCAGGTCTTACCCATCCCGCACCCTGGATCCCAGTCCTGTCCTAGGCAGCTGATCACTATGGACAAGGACAAGGACAGATACAGCGTCAGAGGCCAGCAAGATAATCCTACTAGCAGGTTGGCTGCATGGGGAAACGCTGGCTTTGCTCACCTGGTATCATTGTCCTACCTTCATCAGACGCGTGATCTAAATGACAGAGTATGAACCGGGCCCAAAGACAGCGAGAAACAAGACCCACTCTCCAACCCTGCTGCAGAAACGCCAGCACCTAATGGACAGGCAGTGCAAACTAAGAAGGGCAATTATTTCTTCGGCTGTGGCACTTAAATCCAGTAGATTTGGTCTGTCAGTCATGAGTCAGCTCTGAAGCAAGCTTGTGCCTTCAAGGTATGGTATAGATGCTTCAGAGTTGACACCTCATAAGTCACTCTGTACGTATGGAAAGCTTAACATTGCTGTTCCTAGGTAGCAATTACACTAGACGGCAGGTTGAAAGGAGGGCTTGGTGTAACTGGCGACCAGAAAGAAGGAGTCAAAATAAAGTTAATGAGATTTCTTTTTAAGATAACTGCTGTGTCCTCGTCAAAATAGATCAAGGCACCTTAGGTGGAAACTGAGGGGAAAGCATAGTGAAAGCAAAACAAAAAAGCAATGAATAGCAACAAGAAAATAAACTAGAAACATATGTAAAATAAAGACAGAGGCAAAACAGTCAGGCCTTTCCAAGCCTCACCCTTTAAGCCCTAGCTCCTGGAGCCAGGAGATTGCATACAGTCCCCAGTGTCATTAAAGAAAGTTATTTTCTCCTTCTCACTATTCTTTGCAAAGAATTCTAAAACATAGCACAGACATGCTTTAAAGAAAAGCCAGAAAAGGCACCCAAATTTGGCTAGCAAACACTGGGTCTTTAAAGCCAGAGCAACCTGATAATTCTTTGAGATTTGCCCCACAACTTTTGAACAGTGAAGAAGTGTTCAAAATGCTGGTAATATTGCATGGGTTGGATGAACTCATATTCTGGGCCCTGGAAACACTGTACAACTACACTGCTTTCCGGACATAATGAGACTATTTTCATTTAAAAAAAAAGGTGTTTATGTGCAAATATGTGGCTTTCAGGTCAGTGAGAAACCTGGTATCAGAAAGTAAACGAGGACAGAGATGTCTAGAGACATGCTGAAGCCTGTAAGCTCTGTATTGTAAGGCTAATGTTTCCAAGTGCATCTGGAGACAGTACATTTATATTGCTAAAAGATCCAGCTCACACCACAATGACAATGGGACACTATAATGATGTTGGTGGGACCCTATAATGGTATTGGCAGCTGACTGCAAGTCTTCTACTGCTAATGTTTTAGAATTGGTCAGACACCACAACCCATATTTAGAGCATGCTTTTCAGAGACACCGGCCACCCACAATTCCTACAGGGCTGGGCACAGACATCAAGCCAACAGCTGTAAAGCTCTTATTTCCAATGTTGTGTTTCCAGTCAACAAACAAAGCTTAGGTAGGGAACATACTGTCAGGAATGTCTTCTGGGTTTCTCTTTTATTTTTTTTTCACCCTGTTTCCCAGCTAGTCTTACTGAGGAACAAGAAAATCAAATGACTTGCATGGAGGTCACAGAGTGAGTCATCAGCTCAGCCCAGTGACGGTCAAATAATGCTTATTTGTAAAACTATAATTTTATAGTGCTCTACTGCATAGCTTTAAAAATGAATGTATGGGAAAAATACACCCACATATGACAAACGTACTTATACTCCCTCCGCTTTGGGTGGACGTTCTGTTAGTCACAGGGAAGCATCTGTGTAAAGCTTTTTTTGTTGCTGCTTTCTGCTTCTCTAGACATTTCATCAAATGGTCCCTGAGTCAGAAGAAGTGGGATTTGCTATTAAAGTCTGTGTGGAGGCCGCATTCCAAAGCTGTTGGGGGATTCAAAGATAAATATTCCTACTTTGGAGAAAAAGTAAAAAAAAAAAAAAACCAACCAAACAACAAATATCTTTGATTTAAAAACCAACAACAACAACAACAATCCAAACTGAATGTAATGTTTACAAAGACAGCAAATAACTAACGATCCTGCCCGATAGTCCCTTTGGAACTGAAACCAAAGAAGAGCTTCATTAAAGCACAAGTTCCCTTAAAATTGCTTTCAATTGTATAGCATATGTGCTTACCATGCTGAAAAAAAAAAAAAAAAAAGGTATTGATTCGTATTGAAACTAATTCCAACAGCAACAAAATATCAGCCAGCAACCTCATACAGCCACTGTGTGATGAACAAAGCTCTTTGGAGCAGGAGCCATCTCTGTTCTGTGATTTGTATTTTGTGTGGTAAGGGTGGAATGCAAGCCTGTAATAATCTGTCTCAAGAAAATATTTGGGGGTGAGCATACAGGCAACGGCTCCTTTGGCTCGCTGCTTTGGAAGCCTCATGTATGCTCTCAAATACATGGCTTGCATCAACAAAATGAGGGAGAGCTCTGCGGTAGAAGATGGTAGAATCACCCCATCCTGCGGAAGTGTTCCCATATACATATAAAAGCAGCAGCTGCAGAACACACCAGACGTGTAATAGACAGAGGTTAGATTTCAACTTAAATCTAGGTGCATGGCTTGAAGTAGCATCCCTGCCTCAGTTCAGAGGGACCTTCAGACCCACTGTTCTCCCTGCAGTGGTCCGCCACGGACAGCAGAAATGACAAATGAAGTCTACGCTCTCCCTACGTAGTATCTGTCATCATCCCTTCCATCTTAGATACCCCCATCCATATATCTAAGCCCAGATGGGCTTGCAAGGATTTTGCCCCCCACCATGAGGCAGAAGGAGGGTTCTCTCCCTTTTGCCCTGGGTGCACTGGTGTGCAGGACGGAGGGACTGACTCCTACAAGGGCAAGGAAGCCCACAGCAAAGCTGGGCCCAAAGGCTGAGTGCAGAGTTCTTACCCCATCCCACCTTGCCCGTGTTCAGCAATATCCCATGGCTTGGATGATCTGCTTCATACTAAAAGAGTGCCCTGGGTGAGGGGAAGAAGAAATTCACCTAGCCTCCATCACTCCTGTAGCTTTAACTTTTTGTTGCCTGGTTTAGCAGCTCTGGCTCTCCAGCCGTGCAAAGTGGAGCTGGATGCAAAGGGAGGCGATGAGCCTCTAAAGGTGGAGCTTTGTGGAAGGAAAGCTGTCGAGCGAGACTGCACAGGAAAAGGGGACCATTTTATCTGAGCTGGCCTGGTCCCAGCCTCACGTGGCCATTATGATCACGACCTAGGGAAAAACAGCTCTCAGGCAACATTGATGAGCCTGGCACACCTCATCTCCGATAGCCAGATCACCAAGGCAATTACAGCTCACGTCCAAGAAAAGCTAAGAAGATGAATGAATAAAAATGCTGAAATATTAGATCATCAGTAGAACAATGAAAACCCCAAACAGATACAAACAGTGTTATTGCCTTTTTTCTTTTTTCTTTTTTTTTTTTTTTTTTTTATTTTAACTCCAAGCTGAAAACCTATTTGGGCCAGAATTCTTTGGAATCATGCTACTGAATGTGCCTATAGTTAGGAGATAAAAAAAGAGGCGTTAAAGCTGCTAGGAGATGTGATCATCACAATGAGGGACTGGTTGCAGCCTGCAAGAACCTGAAAAGAAACTGGTGAGTGCAGGAGTTAGAAGGCATTGCTATGACAACAAAGCAAACCACCCCTGAAGAGAATAGAAAATATGTACAGCCATGCCAAGATCATAAGCAAAGAAATGTATATTCTAAGAGGAGGCAAATGAAACATTGACTTGGAAAACAAAATTATGCCTTTAGCATGATTTCTTCTTTATACATGGCACCTCTTCAGGAAAAGCATGCATTTAGCAGAGGGAAAGAAACTTTCGTCAAAGCACCTCTTTGCCCAGTCCTGATGCTTTGAGGAGGTAGCAGAAAGATCTGTGCTCTGTTTGCACTCTCAGATTTCAGCGAGCTGTGGTTGTTTAAGCTATCCATAAGGTGGTCTCTATGCTTTTTTCCAACCAACACTTACTGTACTTGTGAACAAATTTAATGCTAAATTTCTTACATTTTCCCTCCTAATAAAATTACGGTCATTTACCAGAAGACGCCTTTTTATTCACATTCAAAGCCTAGGATACCCCATGGAGGATTAAACCTAGAAATTCCTCTAGCATTCTGGCAGAGAAGGTTTCCATGTTCTTCTACAGCTGCACATAAGTCATTAATGAGATCGGTCCAAGCAGTTGTCTGGACCATACCTAGCAGAAAGCTCCCTGGTGACACTGATGCTTGATGACAGTCAACTCTTGAAATCAGAGCCAGCATGGATGTTGACATAATGGTCCACACTTTGTGTGCTCAGCCAGGAGGGGGAAAATCCTCAGGTTCCCAAAGTGAAGGAGCAAATGAGCGAGCTGGAGGAACACACTATAACAAGGGTGTTCTGAAGAGGTGGTGAGCAGCATCTAGGGTTGGTCGCAGGGAGCACAGCTGGGCAGCTTTGTGCCACGGGACTGTTCTGCATGGAGGATGTCCTACACTGGGAGAACGAACCCATACTGCTGGAAACAGAGCAGTATCAGGCCCTACCTGGATAGTCTTATGATGGCTTTTGAGATTTATCTTCCAACTTAGTTCTGGAATGGTAGGAAAGAGGATGTCATATACACAGCCTCTAGTGGGTTGTCCTCTGCCTCTACAAGGTCCTCATGATGCAGCCTCCTGCCTCCCTCCAGCAGACCTGAGCAGTTCTGCCACACTTTCTGGCAAAATACTTCCTTGCTTCAGCCTCGGAGATTTCATTTCCCTACCGCACTCCTTAGCTGGAGACTGAGCATAGACCTCAGCTGCTACAAACGTACACTGTGCCCCGTAACACATCTGGAACATCAGCAAACTAATGCATGGAAATTGTTGTGCCGGGCTAGGAGATACCTTGCACTAAAACCACCACCGACAACCACCAAAATGTGACTGTCCTTGCCTGTCCTCTGGAAGGTACTGCCGTGGAGCGGCGTGGGCTGAACCCCCTAGCCTGTGCCACCAAAGGGACTCGCAGCCTGTGGCAATGCCACCTATGCACCCAGGCACGCTAAACTGTCAGGAACACTCATCTGTCAGCAGAGCTCTGTCTACACCAGCGCCTTGCCAGCAGTGGGGGAGTTGATTTCTTTCCACACCCTAGAATTACACTGGCAAACTCTGTAGGTTACGCTAAGGCACAGAGCGCAGGCCACGTGTGCACACACTTTATTGGCCTTCATGTGATCCTGTGCATTAAAGGCAGCTGGGCTTCCTCTCTTTCCAACTAAATAATAATTACACCTATTGTTCCCAGTGGGCAAAGAGACCCTGTTCGCACATATCCAGAAAGACAAGGCATATAATTAACACCTTGCTGGGATAGAGAGCTTTTGTTCAGGTTAGTTATTACGTGTCTTGCAGCCTGAAAACAGTGCTTCTTACATTCATTTCAGCTCATTTCCTCCCTGCCTCAGAACTTAACTCCCTGCTTCTCCCAGGTCTTTGTGCACCAACGTGTCCAGCAGCAGTGCTCAGTAAACTGGGGGCAACAGCTTCTTCTGGGTGTCCGGAGCAGGGGGTGCTGAGCTGCCATGTGTATCCCGCGTTCCTGCCCGCAGGCAGGTGCTGTGGCTCTTGTGGCTGCTGCCAGACCCGTTTGCAAACAAATGGCAAAGGTCTCTGCCAAAGGTGCGAGGCAGACAACAGGTCTCTCACCTTGAGATTTGGGCTGCAGGAAGAAGGTGAAGTTCCACCATATGGATGGGCTTAAATAACAGCCCATTGCTTTTCTCTTCCTCCTTCCTTCCTCTCTTCTTCCTCATCCCGTTTTCCATCCTTAGTGCAGCTCTCATTTTCCCTCTCTCTTCTGTCCCTTCCTTTCCCGTGTGCTGGACTCCACCTTCTGCTGACCAGTGCTGTCAAAAAATCTCTTTTTTTTTTTTTTTTTTGTGTGTGTGTGTGTATTTAGGGTTTTTACTTTTTTTTACTTTAGGTTTAATTTTTTAAGCCTCTGGTTTAGTGCATTCAACTGAAGGGTCCCAAACAGCCCAAAGACTGGCATAAAGAGGGGAGCAGAACAGTCACAGTTAAGGGCAGAAAGGGGGTGGCCAGGGAAAGGGGGCATGTGCTCCCCTCTCCCAGCAGCAATCTGCCTTTAGAGCAGCTCAAGCTGTCTTCTGTAACTTTGCCATCTCTTTTACCAACACAGCGACTTGGAGTACGGTGCTGTGAGGAGGTAGGGTAGGTTGAACCCCATCATTTTGTCAGTAACGATGCTGCCTAGGTGTGACTATAGCCACAAAGAGTCATTTCAGGGCCAAAATCCCAAAGGCACTCTATTGCCAGAGTAAGGTCTGTCCTTACGACATGAGCTTCCCAGGAAGGAACTCTCAAAGTCCCTTTTGGACATGGTTGCTGCCCAGCACACCGAGAGGCCCCATGGCCCATCCAGGCAGAGCAGCGAAATCCTCCCCTCTCCAATGCCCCCCCATCGCAGCCCCCATATGTGCCCTGCTGACAAGGCTGCCGCTTGCGCTGAGAGCCACCAGCTCGGGCAGGGCGCGGGGGCTGGAGCACCAGCCATGCTCAAGACATGAGGAACCAGACCAAGAGCAGAAACCAAACAGTTTGGCACAATCGATACAGGTTTTGGCCATCAGCTGACAAAGGAGCAGCTGTGGCTACGGCCTTACAGCACAGGTCCTGGCAAGCAGCGGGGTTACCAACACCCGGCTGACAGGCGCTTGCGTAGCCAGCATTTCATCACTTCATTTTAAGCTCAGTCCAGCTGGTACTACCCGATTTGGCAAGGTCTTTGCAAGCCCAGAGTGGTGTTCAGCCCACCGAGAGCTTTAACTATAAACATCCAAAGCATCGTGGCAATACAACCTGAGTGAGAAGGAGCACTTACATCAGCTTAAAGACACCCAAGTACCAAGCTCCTTTGATGGGGCGGCTCTCTACTGCCTGTCATCAGCATGAAGTTAGAGGTCAGCTCTGTATCAGAGCACTCCCACATCAGCTGGATTAACTTAACCCCCCTGTGTCAGTCCCACAAACTAACATGGTGCACAGCTGGATTGGTAGCATATAACATCTTCACTGCCTCAGTCCAGATAAAGCCGCACTGGTGCTTTGAGGAGAAACGGTATAAAAAAGACCATTCACACCTAAACTAACTTAATAAAAACAGTAATAGCCACATTTTGTAAACGGAAAGTGCAGCTATACTCCTGCAATCCTGGCAGACAAAAAACTCCTGCAGCACACAGTTCTGCCTTCTTTTGCAGCCTCTAAACGCGATGGCATCTGGTGCCTTGGGGTTTCAGCCCTTCCAATTAACTAACAAGCTCTGTCTCCCACTGGTGCAACTGAAAGGTGATTCTGTGATCTCAGGAAACACTAATTGCTCTTTTTCTTCCCTGTTCTAATTTAAATAACATCCAGCCCCCCCCCTACCACATAGCCACTGTAAGGAGCTTTAAAAAGGTCTGTACTTAGCACAACGAGATTGTAGCAGACAGGTAGGCAATTAGGCAAAATAAGCAGCAAGTTCTTCTAACACAACAGCCATGCCACGGTGCCGTTCATTTCCTGTGGCAACTTCTGTATCTAAATAATGTAGGATGTTTAAATGGATTTGACACGTAACATTTTGCTAATGAGCTCTGGTTTCACAGCTCGGTGTTATGAAGTAGCATGAAGGTCCTTTTTGTACGTCCCCCACCGAAACTGGTAGGACCTAGGCAAGTGTCTAAAACCACCGCAATAGCCATGTCCCTCATAACACGTGGTGGTATCATTGGACTATGTTTTGAAATGTTATTGCTAGAATTAGCAGCTTAAAGCCTGATGTAGCAAAAAACCCAAACCAAACCAGAAGAAAGCCCCAGCTTCAGTTCTCCTTATTTTTCAATTCTAAACTCAACAATATTTTAGCAGCTGCGTCTGGAGAGGCTAAAATATCCCCTGCAAGAGCCAGGCGCTGCCAGGAGAAGGACACAGCGTGCTGGAGATGGGCACTGCTTTCCCAGTCCGATGAAGCTAGCCCAGGGCAGCAGCCAGAGGAGGGTTATTTCAGATCCTTTTGTCACAGCAAGTCAGGAGCGTTCAGCAGTGCCCAACAGGCCAGGCAGAGGCAGAAAGGATTTGTCCCTGCTGCCAGGGACACTCCTTTCCTACTTTCCACAGAAGGTCTCTAATCTGCCTTTGCTGCTGGTGGCTGGAGACGCCTTGGGCATATTTCTCCAGATTCTCATCTGGTTCCCTAGACGGAGACAGCAGATGCACTCCCCTAGGTTTTCGGTCCATTCCCTGGATGAAAAGTTATCCGCTGTCCCAGTTATCTCAAAAGGATGGCTCTGGGAAGGGTGGCTTAGCCCTGAAAAAGGCCCTGTTGTGAGGAGATGGGGAAGTAAGATTGAAGAGAAAAGCAGCAGCAGAGCTGGACCACAACATCTGTTTGAAATCTCAGGTTTTACTTGCCGTTTACTGAAACTCTCCCCCACTTCCAAATTTTCTCATGACAGAATGAATTGCTCTATCAACAAGCGTAAAAGGAAATGATTAATTTACCCCTCCCATCCAAACTGATTACCAAGACTTCCATATCTTCAGGACCTGAGTAATGAATGAGCTTCCTGTGATTATAGCCAGGCACACCAAGAGGGCTCTAGTGTTCGCATTCACACCTCTGGGTCAAAAGCTGTAAGGACCACACAGCGAATCTGTGCTCATCAGAGACAGCAGCAACTTTTTCACATGGCAAACAATAACTCCTGTTGTCTTTGACCTTGCGCACAGTAGTAATCTTGCTTAAAAAATTAAAAAAAAAAAGAAAAAAAAATATCTCTGCTTCACACTGCATGACATGGCACACGGCGCACCAGGCTAATGGGAAAATGCTGGAGTCCTGGTTTCCCTGCCATGCAAACCAGGGCAAGGGTAGCATGCCAGCTTGGACTTTCTTTCTGAAATGTGAGGCTCAGCTTGCTGGGAGAAACACAAGAGGAATCGGAAGCTCCTATCTTGCAGAAAGGCAAAATGCTGCCAGCAATTAATAGATGGTATCTTGCTTTCTTACATGACAAGCCTCACTCCTGGTGAGACGGGAATTCAGCGTGAGCTGGAGGCTGCAGTTTCTCACAGCTCCTTCTCCTGTGGTGGCATGCTTCCCAGTTGCTGATCTTACCATGTGCCAGGCAAAAATATGTCCTCCTGGTATCTTTGGCCTCCACGCTGTCAAATGCTGACCCTGATTCAGAGCTGCACCGGTCTGAGCTAAACGGCACAGCCGCGAGCCAGCGGGGCTTCTCCGCGCTAACGTGCTCCCCACCAACAGCCACGGGCAACCCAGGCTGGGGACCCAAGCAGGGCTGTGATGGTCACCCTCCTCTGTGACCATCATTCAGAGATGTCAAGCCAAAGCCTCTTCCCCAGCTGCTTTCAAGGTAGAAATTACAAACTGTCACCGTCATTCTCAAAAGAATAAAAAATGAACCTCAGCCTGAGCACACAGACCAGCATCCCCCTTCCCCCCGGAGGAAAATGGTTTCTGTGTTAAACTTTCACAACTAAACCTGAAACCCAGTGATGTTTGTTTTAGGTTTTGTTACAAACCTAGAACACAGGCCAAGTTTTTTTTGGGGGAAAAAAAAAACGGGCAAAGTTTCAAGCAAATCAAGACCGATTTATGGTTTTGAGTGGAAACCATACTGAGTTCACTACTTTCACAGGGGTTTGATCTGAAACCAGGCACAATCTGGCAGCCTTAGACTGACTTTTGCTTCGGGTTAAATTGAAAGCCAAACCCAGCACATCTCCCCAGGTACCCAGGTCTATGTGGTCCTTGCAAGGAAGGATTCACAATCACAGATGTGCTAGAGAACCCATAATTGCCCAGCAGTACCCACACGCTGGGGTGTCACTCCAGTCTCACAGATCTGCCTTCAAGACATACACTGAGGGTTTTCAGGATAACATACATCATATAATTGAAGTTCTAGGCTGTAATTTCTCATTTGTTGGGGTTGTTCTTCACACACACACACACACACACGCACAATTTCCTTTGATTGTTTTGCTTTCAATCTCTTTGCTGCTTTGGTACAGTTGACTTTTTATCAGATTGCAGACAAAATTTCTGGTGATCTTGTATCAAAGGCCGTACGTAGTTGCAGTAATTGAGAATGCTATTGTGGCACTGGTAGGAATTCACCAATTTTACTGGGAGACAAGATGCATGTCTTACTACGTGCCTATACTGCGTTATTTGTGAGCTTTCTCTCCCTCTGCCTCACACTGATACGTGTGCATGTTTTAGGCTTGCTTTCGAAATATTAAACAGAAGTGTCCTATTTGAAAAAAAAGGATGGCAACCGTGCCATTGCTAGACAGAAGGCGCAGGAGTCAGTGCTTCACAGAAGCAGAAGGAAGGCTGAAGCAAAGAATGGACAGCAAAAGGCATTACTTAATGATCCTGTGCCTGGCTTCTACCATTATTTTACATCGTTAAATGTAACATCTTGCCTCTCCGAGCCAGCCCTCCATTTTCCAAGTCCTACTTAATACCTTGTCGATCCAGACCATGAGGGTTTATGCGTCCCTGAGTCCAGACATGCAAACATCCACAACGTGACAGCCCTAAGTCAGCACATCAGTATCAGGTCCATGCAGTCCGTGCCTTCCACAGATGCACATGTGTGCTTGACTATATGCTGGGAGTAGACTTTCATGGGATTAGCCACAGGGAACATTAAGTGCATGCTTAAGTTTTTGTGGGACTGGCAGGCCTATCTATTAACAAAAGAAAGAGATACATAAATACTACTTTGCACGTATCCAGGCCCCCATCCTAATCCTTTGTATTTTAATCAGATTAAACTTTGCAGAAACATATTATTTCGTGACAAAAACACCACGAGGAACAATCCTTTGTATAGGATATCAAAGAACCATCTTGAGACATGGCTCCAGTCGAGTTGGCACGGAAGAGGTAAAGCATCCCCAGCCACGAACCCTCCCCAAGCCGGCAGGGAGCCACGGGGAAGTTCGCTTGCTGGAGCCAGGCTGGAAACGTGCTGCTCTCTGTAGTGGTTTCAACAACAACAACAACAAAAATTCCGATAGCAAGTACGATGGGCTTAACATAGGAGCTGTTCCCCGTGCAGCCTGCTTGATTTGCTTCAGCGGGTGCAGGGGGATCATCTCGTTGTCACCTATTTCCCCCAGCCCCTGGTGAGATGGGCTTTGCCTCCCAGGCGGTCCTTTCCCAGCAGGAGAATAGGGATGGAGATACACATCCTCCGCCAGCTGCAGCTGTGCTGGCTGAGTTGCTCCCACTGCCACTGTCCCACAGGTCCTGCTCCCTTCAAAATCTGCTCTTAAGTGGCTTATCTGGATCATTTTCACCTTGCTGTGACAGGCAGCTGGAGACAGGCTGTGGGCAGTGAGCATCCACCGGCACCTTCACAGGCACGTCTCCCACCGGCCGGCGGGGACGGCCAGATGCTTTTCTTTCCTTCTGTGTGGCACCGTGAGCCCCAGCACACTGTGACAGCCACCTCCCAGCATGCTCCTGAGCCAGGGGACCAGTCAGGGGTTTTGCCTGCAATTCTTCCCCTCTACGTGGACTTTGCAGGGGTTAAGCTGTAGTAGCAAACAGCCCAGCGCTGCCAAGAAACCTGAGTAACCCTAGTCCTCACCGGACAGGAGGCAGTTTGGGTTGGTATTCTTTTACTTATCCTTCCTAAATGTACCAGGCTATGCGATCTTTTCAAGCATAAATCACCCAAGGTGGCTATGGTTAGGAATTAATTTCTAGACATTAATGAGTGCCAATGATGACACCATTCAGCTGGTGCACAGAACTGCCAAGTAACAGACCAAATTCCTTCCCAATGTAACCCCAACAAAAGGAAGGTTATTCCACCAGGGGTAATTCTTACTTCTTCATGCTAGACACACACCACTTCTTAAATCCAGGTTCCTATTTACATGTTAAGTATCCTCCTAGGAAGATAAGTGAATTAGGCAGCCACACTGTCTACTAAGGTTGACTGAAAAAAAAAAAGAAAAGAGAAAACTAGTCCAGCTGAAGCACAGCTGGACAACTTGTCTTGTTCTTATTATTTGATGCCCTTCAGGATATAAAGAAAGTCCGTGCTCCATTGTTCCAGTGACAGAATAAGGCCTGCTGAGATCCCACCACTTCATTACAAAACATTGCATGCTGGAGCAACCACAGAAGGCCACAGCTGGCCAGCTCTGGGAAAACCAGAAAAACAGTTTGCTAACTTAAAGTGGCTTCAGTTCAGAACTTCTGTCCCCTGCAAGCCGGAGCACACAGCAGTGTTTGTAGGTCTGGAAGGAAATGCCCATCACCTAAGCTGCCCATTACCACACATCTGTGTTAAAGGGCTACTGCCCTTACGGTCGATGTTACAGCTGGATGGAGAAACTCTAGGACCTGACTGTCGGCTGGACATCGCAGTGCCACCATGGTCCCCCTGGACCAGCTCCTGCTTGCCCCTGCCCGAGTGCCAAAGTTGGGCAAACACTCAAGCTGACAACCACATTTCTGCTTCAGTCAGTTGCTTGGGATGTTTCTCTCATGCCTGTCAGCATCACCTCTCTTATCTGGAGTGAGCACAAGGCATTTTGCTCCTCTGTATGTCCCTAGCCTGCCACGCCAGCTGGCGAGCAGGCAAGCCCCTGGATTGAGTGGGAAGGTAGTGCTGCGGGCACCTCCGCACCCGTAGCCCTAACAGGGCAGACCCACTGAAGGAGAGACACCTGCTGAGCCCACAGGGTGTGGGATGCATACTAACAAAACTAGCCCCCGATGCCTCTTGCGTGACCCTACATGTCTACCTCGACACAACCTGCCAGCAAACTGAGAAACCCTGGAGTGTATCGGGATGAAAGGCTGATGCCGGTGATCTGGTTGCTGGAAAACCAACCATCCAGCAGTGCAGCCATTCAAAACCTGCGTGCATCCATCCCCTACCGCTTCAATTCTTTCCTCACTGCTGCTTCTTCAATAGCTTTACCGGGAAATAAGAGGGCACTGGTGATGCTCTTGCCTTCAGCCATAGCCTGGGCTCTGCCCAGGTGCTGCTGTGAGCCTTGCCCTGTGCCCTGAAGACACAACCAGGAGTCACAAGCACTCGCGGGGCCTTTCGCTAACATGAGCTGTGACCCCCCCATTCCCCAGGTTACACGCCTCCCTTTTCTTGTTTCTGCAGAGGTAATTGCTCAGCAGGAATTGAATGAGGCCAAAAAAACCCCAAAAATGTCTAGGGAAAAAAAGACAAAACCAAACCATGCAATTTTGGGGCTTGCAGAATGAATGAAACATGGCAAACATTTTCAGCTGTACCCAAAATGTAGCGGGAAAGGACATACATACCTACATCTCTTGAACGAAACGGTTTGTTTTGAAATGCCACAGCATTTTATTTCAACGCTTCTTAAACACAACCCTTTGATTTGCTATTTTGAAGTGGCATTTTCCACTCAAAAGAGACCTGAAATAAAAGAAAGTGTGAGAAGCAAGGGAGGTAACTAACCTCAAAACAAAACATTACATTCAAAATGCGATTCGGGTTGACCCAAAATAACACATTGGTTTTTTTCTCATTTCCCCCCAAAACAAACAAACAAAAAAAAAGAAAAGAAAAGAAAAGAAAAGAAAAGAAAAGAAAAATGACTATTTCTTTCACTTTGACCCAATCTAGTTCTTTTGGTTCTTTTTCTCTTCATTCTCCAGCACAGCCCCTGAGCTGAGGCAGCTGTTATTTCCCCCGGTCTTCCCAGAGGGAGTCGGTATTATCCAGGCTGCCTGACCCATGGATCTCGGGAGCATCTAAAATGTGCTCGGTGCTGACCCAGTCTGTGCAGGGGTGTGTGGAGCCCGCCAGGTGAGGGGAGTCTGTTTGTATTTCATTTTCTTTCTCACTCTGTCCCATGTACTGTGCGGCTTTGGCAAGTCCATTTGCTCCCAGGGCTGTTTCTCAGAGTAGAAACGAGCTTTATCAGCACCGCAAGCTGCTGTGCCTGCTCGTGCGGGCGCTCTCCCGAAAGCAGCACGTTAACCACGACCGTGAAAACTTCTTTCCCTCTAATTCAGCACCTACCGAACACCGAAACCTTTTATGGCTTAAACCTGCCTAATGCACGTGTCTCTTTGGGGATGTTCCTCCGCGTGCCAGGCTTTGAGAAAAACAGCTTCTTCCCTGCCCCCTTTCCCCTTTTCACACGATTTTTTGCACCTTCCTCCGCGGGTTTCTGGCGGTTCCTCACAGCCCCACAACAGATGCCTGTGCTCGCCTTCCCCCCCCCCCCCCCCCCCCAGAAGATTCATCTAGAGGATAAGCACTGCGGAAACCCTGTGACACCAACCTCAGGGCAGCTCTCGTAGTGGGGAGCCGTGACACGTCGTCCAGCGGGAGGTCCCCCTGGCAGGCACATCCATGCATTTTGCACCCCCTGAAAGTCCAAAGCAAAGCTTTGGGCGCCTTACAGCATCGCCGCGGATGCTCTGTGGTTTCGCTGTGGCCAAGCTCACTTTCATTTTAACGTGGTGGAGGGGAACGTGGTGTCTAGGTTTCGGCCAGGGAATCCTGCGCCGAGGGGCTGCGTGCTGCACCCTACAGACCCTGCACACGCACCAGCCATCCCTCCGTGCGGGATCAGCCGGGAATTTATCCCCCGAGATCTGGGACAGCAGGGGTGTGAATGCGCCGAAGTTACGAGGCGCTCAGCTGGGTGATGAGTCGGAAGAGAGGAAGGAGCAGTGAAGGGAGGAATTGTTGGGGAGGGTGCGAGATGGGTCAGGCACGTGTGTCCTGCACGGGACAGTCCTGTCCACTTGCCAAGCAATAAGGTCGGTTCATTGCAGATTAAGAAGGCCTTGCTGGGAGAAAAAACATATCCGGGGAAAAAAATCAGGACAAACCAATATCCCATCGATGCTTGTAAGGATGTTGGGACAGACCCAAGCCTGGGGCGTCTGGTGGCCCTGGGTCAGAGAGAAGTGGGGTGCAGAGCCCCCATGGTTTGAGGGAGGTTAGAGGGGCGTTCAGGGCACCCGCGGCAGGTAGCCAGGCTGCAGCCCCTCCAAAGGAGCCACCTCAGTGCCTGAAATAGCCACCTTCTCCCAAACATCAGGACAAAACTTCCCGAGACTGACTCTACAACATTCATAACGAAGGCACATGAATACAGGGAAAAAGGCAGAGCCAGGCTCTGCTTTCCCTGAAGCTGGCGCTGAGCACAACGGATCAGACTTCTCCAGTTCCACTCCAACCGACAGGATATACGCCTGCATTTTTTTTCCTAGTTTAGAAAAGCAAAAAATATTTCTTGGGCTTTTGTTTCAAAAATCACTATGCTGTGATATTTTTCAGCAAAATATTTCAGTTAGGGTTTTATTGTTCTTTTTATTTATTTATTTATTTATTTATTTTCAGTAAGATGGATTTAGTATCCGGTTCCACAGGCTCAGCAAGAGAGAAATTATAGGAAACCAGGAAGTCCCAAGTGGAAATACTCTGGTACAGAGCAAAGATTTAAGACTTCTCTGAGGACATGGAAGTAAAAAGAACATTTCCTTTGGGAGGAGCAGCTCTTGTATTCATGGCTTCCACTTTAAACAGCAATGTCTTCCCTCAAAAATTTCCCATCACAGGCAGTTTGGGAGATGTAGAGCAACTGGAAGAGGATGGGGAGGGGAATCCCTAGGACTCGATGACAACAGTGAGTAATTCCAGCGGCTCCCCTACAGGAAACAAGTCAAAAGAGGAAAAGGAAAAAGGCCAACAACACCTTCCAGTTCAAAACTCTCTGTAAGCCATTGTTTTTGCAGACGAAACCATCGAGGGAGGCAGTGTCTTCTGGCGGGGAATATTCCCATATTTCCTCCTCTTTGTGAGCTTGGCTAGCACATTTGTGTCAAGCCTGGTAACCCCACAGGCGGCTGAAGAGCATTTACTGCGGTGTCTAGACACAGGAGAGCACCACACCTCCTAAATCAGCCCAGGGTACTCTCCAGCCGCCACGCTCTCAGGGAGGGATTGCCAATATCTGATGCTTGAAATGGATTGCAAAACCTTTCCCCCCAACCGGGAGGTACGAGGAAAGACTGCTGACGAATGGAAGCAGAGGTCTCACTCCTTCGGAGTTTTGGGGGGTCCCTCTGTATCCCCACCAGTTGATGGAGCTCTCTGAAGCTACCCGGGAGCTGTGGAAGCGGAGGGCGAATTTGGCGTCAATCCCATACGAAGCCAAAAAAGAGGACTTTGGTTCTGCAGGGGTGCACAGGCTTCTGTAGCTGCACACGTTCAGGGAGCGATGTTAAAGGCCAGCTGCTAGTCACACCACAGTACGTATATTGGAAATAAAGGTGCCAGTGGTATTACTCCTGGGATACGCCACCATACTGGAGAGGAAAATTTTTCTCTTAATTAAGAGAAAGACACCTAGAACTAAACAAATAATTCTTCACACTGGGCATGACCAGCCTTTTCCAGCCAGCAAACCACTAAGCAAAGTCGTCACACCAGGGGCAGCCACCAGACCCTGAGGTGCCCCATTCCCAAGCTCTGCAGCTCCCCACGGCGCGGCGGGTGCCTGGTGCAGGGGTCCTGCAGGCTCTGACAGCCCCCAGGAGCCGGCCGCCCCCGGCTCAGTGTGGGGCTCAGCTTTCACAGGCACACACATCTTCAAACCAGCAGGAATTAGAGGCTTTGTGATCCGACTTCCATGATTCAGTAGCTTGCAATGTTGCGGGATGTGGGTGCTTCCCTCGCATGGGACATCTGAAAGGCCAAGCCTCGCTCATCCTTACAATTACATATAGTGCTTGGGTATCTTTCATGTCGCAGTGCATTTTCCAGGATGAACGCATATGCTGCACCCCTTTATGGTAAATGTGTTTTAATTTAGGCCTCTGTGATGTAAGACCCTGAAAAGTGCATTTAAAATTGAAAAGGCAGCTGGTCCTCAATACCAAAGGCACAAATACGATACCGCAAAGCATTTTCTGTTGGGTGTGCCTTCTTCAAACACACCTTCATTAGAAAGGTTAAAATTCAGAAGAGAGGAGGCATGTGTCTTACAGTCATTATTAAAAAAAAAAAAAAAAAAAAAAATCCGGGGAAGCTTTATAACTAAGAATCTAAGTTTAATTCTTCATCCAAGTTACATGTTGGCACAAGCGCAAAGGAAAGGGCTCTTGTTTAGGCAGCAAAAAGCATTTATAGGTGAAAACACTTCTTTGGAGGGTGAAAAATGTGTTTCATCTCTAAAGAGTTCTTTTCAAACGTGGCAGTCTGAGTGTAAGGAATTTTTCTGGGGTGGAAATGCACACACCACACCGGGCAAATGATTACAACCACGTTCAGTTTGATGGGGCAGCTTCACAACAGCATTTTTTTTTTTACTCCGTGCTGATAAGAACTATTAGAAGAGTACAAGCAGTGTGGTATTCAGGCTTGAAGCATTTAACTTCCCTCTAAAATTTCCTGAGTTTGGAGTAATTCCGGTACATCTCACAAACCTGTTAGAATTTATTTCTGTCCTTTCTGATAATAAATTACAGGGGAACAGAGGGGCTTAAGTGATTTAAATACCACTTACAGCCAAGCAATTAAACACACGTAAATAAGCACAGGGAATTAAGCTCAAGTGGATGGTGTTTTCCTGTCCTAGATGACTCCCAAGTGCTCCCGAGTCTGAGTTCTCCCCCTGACACCCGGGTATCTCCCCGGGCCGTGATTTATTCTGCTGCAAGGCAAGACTAACAATCTTCTCCACCCTTACTGTGAAGGATACTAATAAAAATTAGTGTATAAGACCAGAGATGATTACACAGATGCACTAATTATACCAAAGGTCACGATATATCATTTCTTACCCGGGTGATTACCTTTTTTCAAGATCTCATCTTCCTCAGCGATTATCTCCCCCAATACTTGGAAAACAAATACGGGAAAACTCTGTATAAGGCAGTGCCACTGTTACAAGGTCGAAGCCCCTTTTGGGGTAGTTGCGCGCAGCAAAGTTGCTGCAGACTTTCCGCCACTTCCCGGTGTAGCTGATTTTAGGGTCCAGTAAAGCTCTGGCTGTGATTTTGGTGCTGTCTGTGTAATAGTGGCACAAAATCCCTTCCCCTGCCAGGGTTCTTCAGGGAGCAGAAGGCAGCCGGCTCTGGTGCCCTTTCTCAAGGGTGCCTTGCTCGTGCCGTTACTAACAGAGGAAAAGTCCGTCTGCGGAGGGGACCTTGACTTGCCACCGCAAGGTGAAAACCACCTCTGCTTTGCACCCCCCCACGACTGTAAAGCAGGGGAGTTATCCACCTCTGTTTCAAGAAGACAAAGACTTACCCCAGTTTTCCCGTGACCCTGGGAGAGGAGAAGGGCCAAAATTCAGACGGCCTCTGACCAAGCCTTGTGGGAGAGCTTGCACGTTTGTTACATCCTTAGGCTCAGAACTGCCAAAGGGAAGACCCAAATCTCCGTAGAGCTGAGCTGGAACCACTTTGTGAGCAGCTTTTCAGTGTCACGGTTATCCAGAGCATTTTATGCAGTAATACACGAAATGTATGGCAATGTGGCAATGGCTTTGGTATGAGGAGCAGCAGGTACAGGAAAGGTATGCACGTGGTTAGAGTGGGTTAGGGCAATTCTGTCACCCCTTGATGGGTTTTGGACTATGTTGTGTAGGAGGAACAGGTCTGGTGGGAAAGAAGAAGCAGAAAGCAAAAAATAAAGGAAGAGCCCAGAGTCTGTAATAGGTCTGATGAAGGCAAAACCAATGACATTACAAAAAAATGTTATCAGTCACCAAAACGTTATCTTCATAAGCTCTCTAGCTCCCTGTTTAAATAATAAAAAAAAAAGTGATAAAATGCTTAAAATGCCAGACAGTGCTGCTGAGGTGGGGCTTCTTATACAGAAGGTAGGGGTCTGGATATGCTGAGGATCTTGTTCCTTGTTCCCTCAGAAATTTAGGGCAATTGAAAACCTTTCTGAAGCGAGGCCCGTAATTTAGCAGAGATCCGTGCCCATATTGAACACGTGTGACCCTGAAGACACACATGGTCCTAGCACACACGTGTGTTCCCCATGTCGTCAATGGGACCTCTCCAGTGTGTGAAATCAGGAGGAATTTTCCATAAGCTGCTGAAGGTAAATAATGGCAATAAAATAAAATAAAATAAAATAAAATAAAATAAAACAAAATATCTTTGGGATAGCTTGATCTGGCTGGCACTGCCTTCAGTGGGGCTGATCAGCACACGTACCTCCTCCCCTACCAACCACCCCTCCAGCCATCCTTTGTAAAGCTACAGTCAAACAATTACCACGTTATAAGTATGTGCGGGAGGGAATGAAATTCTCTTCCTAAACTCAGCTTTCAGCACATCTATTCAAGTTTATAGACCTGAAGAGAAAAACAGAATCAAATGCAAATGTTTACCTGCTGCGGATCTAGGAGGTTTCCTTCACAGAGTCCCTGCAGCATAAGTCAAGTAATCCTGACTATGGAAATGAAGCTTATTTTCTACAGTGTCTTCCATTTGATGTTTTCTGGCTCTTTCTAAATAATTCTTCTCACAATAAACCTGAAATTAACCCCCACTCCTCCACGCTTGCAATTTTAGCATGGTGGTAT
Organism: Falco punctatus; assembly: GCF_963210335.1. NCBI lineage: Eukaryota > Metazoa > Chordata > Aves > Falconiformes > Falconidae > Falco > Falco punctatus. The sequence continues at coordinate 89,557,472 of NC_137584.1, forward strand.
TAACTGCAGCACGAACAAAAAAAGCCCTTCAGCTGCCACTCCAGCAAGCCCCACATCTTGGATTGTTTTTACTTTGGGCTTTTAAGGTCAGAACATGGACCCAGCAATAACCAGAATTTTATTTTTTTTTTCCCTCCCCCCCCCCCTTCCTGCCCTAAGAGGCTGGAGAGGCTCCTGTCTAAAACAAGGGAGTTTTGTGAGCAGGCTGTGAGCTCTGGGGAGGCAAGCCTGCGCTTTTAGCTTTGCAGGCACGACGCTCTCACGACCTGGGCTGGTGTTGCTGGGCTTTGCCAGCCCTGGCAGCCCATGCCGCTGGGGGTGCAGCTGGCGGTACGCACGTGAAAGGCCTCGCACCCGGTTTCTGCAGATGGTGGCGTCTGTTAATAACCACACGCAGAGCAGAGCTGTGCATCTTCATTCCCTTCTAGACAGAGCTGGAATACATACCGGAGCGTACATACAGTCCCAAAAGATTTGTGTGGGGTGACTAATTACTTTTCTCCTTAGAAGTGGGCAGGGAAGCATAATATGTTTGTCATTACAAGGGACATAAAAGGAGCATATGATTATTTTCCATGGGAATCCTTGGGAACAGCATTGCAAGCGTCCTGGAGGATGGTTGTCTAAGGTGGTGCTCTCTGCAAGAACATTAAACTCTCCTCCCAGCTTCCTCATTGTGTGCTGCGACTTGTCCCCAGCAAAGCTACCCAGTGGTGCGTGGGGTTAACTGGGAACTTTCTTTAGCTCAACTCCCCACCTCCCAGCCCTTCCAGGGCGCTCGTAAGCCATGTGCTATATTTGCCTAGCTGGAGTTGTTATGAGACGTTGACACAAGGGAAAATATCTGCCTGGAGAAGAGGGTGGACTGCTACCCTTTGAAATTAAATATTGTCGAGCATCTGTAAAGGACTGCGTGGGTCAGTGCTGCTGGCAGCCAAGGGCTCGCTTAAGGAGGATACGGGCAGAGCACATACAACACTCGTTCCACCTAAACACATGACCCAGCTGCGTCCTCATTTCCTTATTTCAAAAGCTTAATTTAGCTCCAGAAACCTTTCCTGATCAATACCAGGGGGGCAGGGGGGTGTTACTGCCACGACTGGGTCTGGACTGGATGAACCCATAGCTACAGCTGCTCGGGTACTGAACGGGGACCCTCTACTCACAGCAAGATGCTAGGTGAGAAAAGCAGGTCAAGCCACGAAAACTGGTTTTGCCAAAGTGAGGAGTCAACAGTTCATCCTGTCACCCACCACGGCCGACCGCAGAGCTCTGCAGTCAGGGCGATGGGGTGTTCCAAAGGGATGGTCTCCCATCAGCTGTGCGAGAAGGGGAGGAACGCTGGTTATTGAGCGATATTTGGGTATTGGAAGGTGACTTTCTTAAAATACACTTCAGGGTTCAAACCTAATTCAAATGATCCCCAAGGAGGAGAGGGAAATGTGTGCACAGCTCCAGTGTTTTGCCCAGATCCATCCACTTTTGCGCTCCCTGAAGTAAAACCAGATTATTTGGCATCTGTTTATTCAGCTCCCGTGAGGCCCTGGGAACAGCTGTATTAAAAACGCAGAAACCTCTCAAGGGTGGAAAGGCATCTTAAGAGGAGAGCGGCCCTTCCCTCATGCCAGAAGTAGCCCGGCCTTCGGACTAGTCCTGAGGTTGGCAGTGCACCTGTGGCACTGGCAGAACTCGTGCACGCTGGGTTTTCAGTCCAACGGGCCAGGGCATGCTCTGAGCCAGGTAAGCCCAGAAGCAAAGCACCGCTGGGGAGCCACCAGCGACAACGTTGAGGGATTTGCAGCAGTTTGTCTTTCCAGGCTTTCAGCAAACAAAAGGTATGTGAGAAGTTCTAGAAGCAGCTGTGCACCCATCTCTTGTGGAGTCCTTGCCAGGGACTGGGCTCCAGGGGGACGCCTGAAAAGCATCACCCTGCAGCACTACACCTGAAGGAACTGCCCCTGCCAACACTGCTGTCACACTGAACCTGCTAATGCCACTGTGTCACCAGGGTGAAATTTGGGGTTGGGGAGGGGGGTGGGAGGCTGAGGGGCCGAACTCCAGATCAGAGCATTTTCCTGGTATCTGCACTACAAAGACAATGTGTCATGTGCTTGCAAGATTACAATTTAGGTTTGTTATCACCCTTTTATATCAAAAGGAAGTTATGCACACAAGGGAAACACCAAACCATCACGTCAGGAGGGCTATAAATCACATACTGCTGAATACTAAGAGGGCACCAGCACGCCTAGTAGGAAAGCAAGAGTTCTGAAAAGCCCCCTTTTCCTTACAATCCCCTCGTTTCAGTAAACCTTCCTTTTATTTTGGGAGAGGGAGAAGGAGAGCAGATGGTTTAGTGAATACAGGTATGAAGGAGACCAGGTTTGTCCCATACATGTGACTCATGGCTGGCTGAGGTCAATGCCTGCCTGGCTGTCGTGACATTGCTGTTGCCCAGGTGGATCCCATGGTGTCCAGAAAGGGCTGAGCTCCTGCTCCACCTCTGCTTTCAGCTGAAAGCACTGAGCTGCTCCTCTAAAGAGCCATTTATTTTATTGGAATCGGTGAGCACCAGGTTATTTTGGAGAACTCTACTCTCCTTCCATGTTCTTCCCTTCCCCTTCTTCCCTGCCAGCCACCAGCCTCGTGGTGTACGGAGTTGTACAGAGGTGCACACATGCGGTAGTGAGGAGATCATACAGGCTTTGTGGCCATTTTCTGTCCTAGTAAAACACTTGGTTACAAAAAAACAAGAAATGGAGAAAAGAGGGGGGTAGTTGGATCTCGGGCAAAGCAGCCCGCCTGGCAGCCAGGCTCCCTTTCTGCTTTCCTGCTCGCATCTTCCCACCGTTCCAAAGGACATCCTGGGAAGCCTGCGGGAGCCCTCCACCTCCTCTTCCCCTGGCAGGTGCCTGAAATCCTCCTGACAATTCTCCAAACCGCACGCTGAAATCCCACTCCCACTGAAAAAAAATCCTTTCCATTTCCAGACTCCATGACCCCCCAAAATTTTGAGCTCCGAAAGCTCTCAAGCTGGCTGCAAAAGATGGAGATAATTTCCACAGCTCTTCAACTCTGAGTGGTTATAAATGGGGGCAAAACATGGATGTAATCATTGCTTGTAAAATATGATTGCTGCTCAAAAAATGATCGGGGAAGGGGGGGTAACCGTCTGCAGGACAGCGTGATTCAGGGCTGCTGACTTCCACTCCTCACTCGTTCAAAGTCACCGAGTGAGTCAGTGAATCATTGAAACCAGCCCAGTCAACATGGTACCGACGTTCATGTCCAGGTTCCCAAACCAACAGCGTGGAAGATTTCAGCTCGAGGACACGGCTTTTCAGAGCAAGAGTAGGTGAAGGTAGGAGGCTACGTTGCGAGCCCGCAGTAAGCGCTGTCCTAAACCTGCCGCTTCAAATCCCAGCGCTTCTCACCCCAAATGGGCACTGGCCAAAGGTGCCACAGCACGCAGGGGTGTCCATCTTCAGTCCAAGCAGGAACACGGTCCATAAACCACACTCTCTGCCACGGCTCAAGTATTATTCTGCAAAAGAAATGCTCCTTTTGATTATAAAATGCAGAACAGTCATAGCACGCAAACCCTTAGTACACAGAAGCTGCCGGCTTGAAGCTCTGCCACCAATGGCTAATTAATTCTAGGTGCCATAACGATCGCATGGCAGGGAAGCACCATTCTGTGTGCAAGCAGAAGCCCTGAGTACAAACAGTACAATGCACCGGCAGAAATTGCACCTCGGAGAGCCTTTTCATTCAGAAAAGTCAGTCATTGTGAAAGCGCTACTCGCAAGAACCGGCACGGTAACCTGAATATTAGAAAAATAAAATTCAATAATTTATCGGTATGAAAATAATAGTAAGAGGGCTGTGCAGGGAGAGAAATCGTTCAGAGAAGAAATAGCTTAGCAGCGTCCAAATTAGCAGGACGGTGAAAGCAGAGAGGGAATACGAGATCTCGCAAATCCACAGGAAATGACTCAAGAAAGTAGACAGAGTAATACTTTGGCTTCCAAGCCTCGGGCACCCTCGCTTCTCGCCGTCGGGGCAAATATACGCGTGCACAACCCAAGTGCCTAAAAATACACCCAGATCATACAGTCAGGCTCTGGAGCATTAATCAGACAGTGATTAATACCCAGTCCTCCACAGCGGTACATGCATTATAATGGCCTTTTAATTGCCTGATGGTGCCCTGGGTTTTTCACGTGGCTGTAACTCTCCCCTTATTCTGGTTCTGTAGTAGCCAACTGCTAAATGCCACGCTCCCCGCTCCACCCGCACTGGCGCTCCCGCCAACCGTGGAAATCGTTGGCGTGGAAGGTTTTAAGGATGTTAAGTCTGTGCAATCTCAGCATCATTTTGGGGGTGGAAAAAAAGTGGACATAGGATGGGTGGAGGTGTGTCAAACCATTACATCTGGTCTTTTATGGCGCAGCAGCTGAAGATGTTCCTGCCATTTCCTTGCCCCCAGCCGCTTACTCCTGCCTCGCCACTTCCTTTGGCTGCCAGCTCAGCTTTGCCAAGATGTTTCTCATGCCATTCTGTGAGCTGGATCCTCGAATAACTTTCCAAAATAAAGAGGTATTGGGCGGGGTGTGTGTGTGGGGGGGTGTATAATAATTAGCCAGGACCATTTAGCAGACCCAGCAGCATGATGCCCCGTGGGGGGGACGCATTAGCGCAGCTGAGGGGGTGTCACACCGTGCTGTGTGGAGCAACGAGCGGGTGGGATGGGGATGGGGGGAGGTGGCAGTGCCACCCAGGGAGCCCACCATGGGCTGCCACGGGGAGGGACGCAGGCCTGCGCCCTCCTGCCTTGTCCCCTCTTACGGCCAAAGCTCTAGCGATGGCAAGGCATGTTATATGGGTGGGCATTATAATGCACATACTGCCGCGGGGGGCTGGGCATTAATATATTCTATTGTAATGGCACCAAAGCTCTGGATCCTGGTACCATCTCCGAAGGATGCGCTGCTTCTCCTGGGGGTCACCTCCCCCCCGGAGAACTGGGAGCCCCCACAGCATTTCCCTCGGTCGCCTTGCTAGCACTCCGCAGGATTCCTCCCATATTCCTACTTCTGCTCCCAAAAAGAAACTTCAGAGCACTTAGAACCCGACCCCCCCAAACCCAAACGCCCCTTTGGGATTCAGCCCCGTCGCCTCCAGCCATCGGTGGGTAAGGGGCTTCAGGTGGCACCGTGGCCACAGAGGGGCCAAGCGGCCACCGTGGTGAGGGTGGAGGTGGCCCAGCAGTCTTGGGGGCCAGGTGCCACACCTGGGTGGCACCCGGCTCCGCCACAGGGGCCTGGCAGAGAAACCGAACCCCAGGCTCAGCCCTGGGCACTGTTCAAAAGGAGGCCGGCGGCCCTGCCGCACACGGAGCCAGTCCCCGGGCAGGAGGTGTCCTGGCACAGCCGCGGCCACAACCGGGGCGGCACTGACGGGCACGGCACGGCTCGGTGCTCCCAGGGCGGCCGGCGTGGTACTGTGGCCTGGCCCAGCCCGGCACGGCCCTGCGCAGCGGGCGGCCGAACCAAGCTGGGCTGAGCCGGGGTGGGCAGGGCCGGGTCAGGCTGAGCCCGACTGAGCCGAGCTGGGCCAAGCCAAGCTGGGCCGAAGCAAGGTGGGCCAAGCTGAGCTGGGACAGGCTGAAGTGAGGTAGGCTGAGCTGGACCAAGCCAGGCCAAGCTGAAGCAAGGCAGGCCGAGCCAAGCTGGACCAGGTTGAAGCAAAGCAGACTGAGCCAGACCGAGCTGAGCCAGGCCTGGCTGAAGCAAGGTGGGCCGAGCCAAGCCGGACCAAGCTGAAGCAAGCCAGGCTGGGCCGAGCCGAAGCAAGGTGGGCTGAGCTGAGCCGAGCCAGGCTAGGCTGAGCCACAGCAGGGTGGGTCGAGCTGAGCCAGGCCAGGCTGAGCCAAAGTGAGGCAGACCAGAGTAAGCCAAGCTGAGCCAGGCCGGGCTGAGCCAAAGCAAGCTGAGCTGAAGCAAGGTAGGCTGAGCCAAGCCAGGCCAGGCCGGGCCAAGCCAGACCAAGCTGAAGCAGGCCAGGCTGAGCCAGGCTGAGCTGAAGCAAGTTGGGTTGAACTGGGCCGGGCCGACCTGAATCGAGGTGAGTCAAGCCAAACCGGACCACGCCAAAGTGAGGTGGGCAAAGCTGAGCCAAGCAAGGCCAGGCCGGGCCGAGCTGAAGCCAGTGAGCTGAGCTGAAGCAGGGTAGACTGGAGCCGAAGTGAGGCGGGCCGAGATGAAGTAAGGTGGGCCGGGCTGGGCCGGGCCGGGCCGAGCCGAGCCGAAGCAAGGCAGGCTGGAACCGAAGCGAGGTGGGCCGAGCCGAGCAAAGCAAGGCGGGCCGGGCCGGGCCAGGCCGAGCCGAGCCGAGCCACGCCGAGCCGAGGTGGGCCGGGCCGGGCCAGGCCGAGCCGAGCCAGGCCGAGCCGAGCCGAGCCGAGCCGAGCCGAGCGGCGGCGGGCGGGGCGCGGGGGCTGCGGCGCGGGGGGCGGTGCCGGCGGGCGGGGGCGAGCGCGGCGGCGGCCGCACCCCGGGCGCTGCGCCGCGGGGGCTCGGTGGGCCGGGCCGGGGCGGGACGCGCCGCCGCGGGGGAGGCGCCAGCGGCGGGCGCGTCTCCTCCTTCCTCGCTGCCGCCGCCGCTCCCTCCCTCCCACCCTCCCTCCCGCCCGGCTCCGGCGCTGCCCTGCCCGCTCCCGGCGGCCGCGGCCGCTCGGCAGCGCCGCCGCTTCCTGCCGGGGCTCCCCCCCGCCTCCCTGCCCCGCTCCGCCGCCACCCGCGGCGCCTCGCCATGGCGTGAGCGCGGCCATGGGGCTGGCCCGGCGCCGCCGCCTGCCCCCGGGCGCTGCGCCGCTCCCCCGGGCCCGGACCCCGCGCCGCCGCCGCCGCCGCGCCCCGCCGCGCCCCCGCGGCGCGCTGCCCGCCGCCTCCCCTCCTCCTCCTCCGCCCCCGGCCGCCGCTGCCCGCCGCCCAGCGCGGCCGTAGCCCCCCCCCCCTCCCGTCCCACCCCCTGGCCCCCCCCCGCCGCCGCCCGCGCTCCCGCGCCGTCGGGCCCGGCGCGGCCGCCAGCCGCGGCCTCCCCCGCCATGTGAAGCCCGGGAAGATGCGGAGGCGCAGCCCGGCCGCCCGCGGCGAGGGATGAGCCTAGACGGGGAGAAGATGACCGAGGAAGCCTTCCCTGATGAGTGAGCGGGGCCGGGGGCGGCGGGCGGGCGGGCGGCCGGGGAGGGGGACGGGCGCGCGTCCCCCGCTTTGTTGCTCCGGTGGGAGCCGGTGCGGACCCCTCGGCCCCCCCCCGGCTCGCGGGCGGGCGGAGGGACGCGGACACGCGCGTACGTGTGCGCGCTGCCCGCCCGCGCATCCGCCATTTCGCGCTCCCCCCCGGGCCGCGCTCATTTGCATACCGCCTTTTCATTCATAAAAAACCCCGGGAGGCGCGGGGACCTGCGGGGGGGGCACCCCCGCACCAGCCCCCCCCCGCCGCCTCCCCGCGCCCCGGCGGGGGGGAGCCGGGGCGGTTGGAGGGGGAGTGGGGTGCCGTGGGGGAGGCGATGCGGTGGTGCGCCTTAATTCCCCCGCCCCGCACTCCCGGGGCTGGGTGAGGGGCGGGGGGGGGGGGGGGGTCGGGAAGCGGAGGGGGGGGATGTCGCGGATCCCCGCCCCGGTTTTGTGAATAGGAGGGCGGCCCGCGCCGTCACATGACGCCGCATTCATAAACCCGGTCACCGGCGGCCTCCCCATTCACCGCCCCCCCCGTTCCGCCTGTGTCCCCGGGGGGCAGCCGCCCCCCCCCCCGGGCACCCCAGCGCTCCCACACCCTCCCCACACATGTCCCCCCAAGCCGTACCGAGCCTTGCAAAAGGCCTGATACTTTTTTTATTATTATTTTTTTCCCCTTCTAAATTTTGTTCCCCAAAATAAAACTTCAATCTGTCACAGCAAAATTACAGAACCTTTTGCAAGCTGTGCTGGCCCAGCTGCTGCTCCCGGCTACCTCCTCCTGCCTTCTGACAGTGTGTCGTGTCCCGTCCCCCCCCCCCCCAAAAAAAAAACAACCAAACATATAGCTGACTCGCGTGCAGGACTGGTTTTGTGCCAAGCGCCATAGGATGTACCGCGCGGTAAAATGACTGCTCTCAGGGCTTATAAAGCGGCGTCGGAATTGTGCAATTTTTCGGCTCGGTTTGAGAGGCCAAAAAAATAATTGGCGGAATGCGCGGTGCGTACACCGTCGTAACATCGGACTTATTTTAAGGCGATTTGCTGGGGAGATGTGAGCGGTGAAGGAAATGGCTCCTGCCTGCGACGCGTGCGTTGGGAGGGATTGGTAAATTGGCACCTCTTAATGAAGAGACTATAAATATGTGTTTATATGTAGCTTCTGAAATTGTGGTTATTTTGAAGTTGGTATGGTTCTTCCAAAAACATAAAAGAAGTTGAGTTTCTCTCTCATGGATTGCCATGACCTAGCAGGCTGGAAAAAAGTGGCCAACTCATTTCCAATAAAAACCCACCAGTTCTGGGTTGGGTTTCGTTGGTTTAGTTTCTCAAATTGGACAAGAGGAGGTGAGGTGGGTCCCTGTCCGGGCTCCGGGAGCGCCGTGGTGAGCCCAGCCTGGTTGGGTGGGTGAAAGCTGATGCTCACCAGCCGGCGTCTTGCAGGAGATGTTGCTCCCAATGCATTTTCCTGCAGGGCTCGGTGCGGAGGTGAGTGTCAATGTAAATCAGCGAGTGCTTGGCTCTGATCGTTGGGGTTTTTTCCCCTTAATTGTAGCTGCAGTTTGGTTTGGAGTAAATTCTTCTTCCACGTGCCATCACGCTGCCATGCCGAGGGATGCTTTGGCTAAATGGGTTTTGTGCGCCTCCTGCCTGAGCCGGGGAGGGCGGCTCTCAGGTTGTGCCGCCTCTCCTGAGGTCACCAGTTAACCCAGCAACGTTGTGCTTTGGTCACTGGGAGCTGGGGAGCGGTGGTGGCCGCGGGGAGCTGGTACCCAACCCGCTTCCCAGGTTGGTGTTAGCTCTTGGCATCTGGGTGTGTTGGCTGTCAGGGTAGGATGATGTCCTGCGGTCCTTACCCCAGTGCGCATCCCTGCAGCCGTCTGGGCAGTTAGTTGCGGGCTGGGCTTGTCGCAGTTGAGTCCGGGCCTTCGCTGCGCAGGGCCTGGGGAGGTGTTTTAGGTAAGCGATGGTTTCCTCTGTAAGCTCTCAGCTTCCAACCTTGCATTGATTGATAGCGTCGCTGAAGCCGGTGACTCATGGGTTGTTTTTCATTTCAGTGGTGGGTGAAGTGATTTGATTTTTTTCTTTTTTTTTCTCCTTCTTCAATATATATGGTGTTAAAAGAAATAAGGACAGGCTCGCCTGATAAGTTTTCTCAAGCTGTCAGAACAATGGTAGTATAGCATGCTATTTGCCCTAGATATCTGGCTTTAATTTGCATAGCTATTCTCGTTTCACTGAGTGCACTGTGAGCAAATGTTAACAGCCAGATTACAAAAAAAAAACGGACCACTGTCAGGATGCACGTTAAAATAACCCTCCTCAAGGAAATTATGAGGATCTTCCCCCTCCCTGTTTTGGGTGTTTGGGGCTTTTGTTAAAATTTTTTTAAAATTAATTCCTTGAGAACAGCTCAATAAGATTTTTGAGTTGTAAAACAATTTATAAAACCAAGGAGGGGAGGAAAATAGGGCTTAGGATGCTGGAAACTCATTGGTCCCTTCCTGACTGCACCATTTCAGATCGATACTTAGAGGTCAATTTGTCATTGCAAACCGAGCACCTCTTTCTGCATCTCAGCCTTTATTTCCCCCATCCCCATCCCTGCTGTGCTGCGCCTTCGCACGTTGCAGGGCAGGGGCAAAGCGGGGACACCCAGTAAGAAATGGGAGGCATGAAGCTACAGCGCAGAGCGTGAGCGATGGGAGAGCGTCTGGCAGCGCCCGGAGAGGGGCAGCGCCTGGGTGGGCTGCCGCCGTCATCTCACTTGGAAGTAGGAGGATGGAGCCGAAGAACGCTGAGAGAAAATTGGGTTATGCCCGGAGGCTGCCGCCTGCTCGTTCCGCCGCACGGTTCCAAGAAAGTCACAGGAAGTAATTAAATGGAAAAGGTCAGAGAACGAGGAAGTGTTGGTCCGAAGCCTTTCGCTGCTGGGGATGAAGCGCAATGCCCTGCCCGAGCCAGACAGCGGCTGCATCCCCCAAGTGTCCCCCAAGCGTCCCCGCCGCTCACGCTGCGCTGATTCCAGCGAGCCCGCAGCGCGCCTGCCTGGTGTCTGCCAGTGGGACCGGTCCCTGGAGGTTTATAATGAGCTGGGTTAAGTGGGATATGTCTGGGGCTGTGTAGGGGGTTGCTGTGGTGTTGTATGGGACAGCAAAATGTGGCGTGGGATCGAGCGGATGCTTTTTTTTTCCCAGTCCAGGGAAAGAAAATTAAACTTGATTCACTCCCGTTCATCCTTTCACCAGTCCCAAAAATCTCATGTCCCCCTGTCACTGAGCAGCGACCAGCGATGCTTGCTCTGGATACCAACTCTGTCAATATTACAGTTTGCCCTTTATGCTGAAAAAAACCCCAATTATTTTTTCTTCATTTTCACCATGCTTTTGCCCAATACCAATGATTTTTCTGTAAGTGTCATAAGCGGTTCATTCCACTAGATTTTTTTTTTTTTTCTGCTGCGAGCTTAAGCTGGGGAGGAAGGCATGGGACACGCCATGTGTCATGACATTATTGCTCCCAACTAGGACAGGAAATGAAGGATTGCCAAAATATCACTCTATTTCTTGGCCTGAAAACATGCCTGTTTAAAATACAACATGTAACTAGCCGCTTTGTTTGGTTACTGGGAGAAGTTGCTGTTTATAAGGGAATAATAGCTCTGTTGGATGAAGGAGGGGTGATGGGGAAAGGGATTGACTGACCCTTTCTGCTTCTGTCTTGGAAAGGAGCTGTAGGTGGAAGGTGTACAGACAGGGCATTTGGGTGGGCGACTGGAAGGGAGACCTGTGGGAAGAGGGTTGCCACAAGTGGGAGAGAGCCAGACTTGCATTTCCTGGCACGTTAGTCCACGCTGTGGCTGCTGGCAGCCCTCGGATAACCCTGATCCTGCAGTGAAGAGGAGAAACCTGAACAAACCCCACTTCATGCCAGAAAGCAAGGGGGTTTTTTTGGTGAGGTTCCCCTCAGCAAGAAGCATGGTGGGACGGCAGCGGTGGGATGGTGCCCGCGCATGGGGCAGATGCCGCACCAGCAACAGGATCATCTTCGACCTGTTTTTTACAGCCTGTTTTTTTTCATCTTGCTGGGGTGCACCCTGGAGCGTGGGTTAAAAGGTAGGCTTTATCTGCCTGTTTAATTAAATCCCGAGGCTGCAAACAAAAGTACACTGTGCGGCAGGGCTGGCTCTTAATGTGGACTCAGTTTTCTGGATTTCAACCACAGAATTGTTTCCTCTTGGCCACCAAACTGCAGGGAGATGATGGCAATTGTCCTTGCTCTTCTGGACCTGGGCTGGAAAGTAGGAGCTGAGGAATGAGACACAACTTACCTATTGGTTTCAATCCCTCTTTTTGCTTTCTTACACTTTCTGGCATGCTCAAGTAATCGATACATTCAATTTCCTTCCTTCCAGCAGAATAAGAATAAATGATCCTCCAGAGATACTAAACCTGGGAGAGACATGCTTGGGAAGCTTGAGTGCTGAGAGGGTGCGGGCAATCAGCCACATCCCGACCCAGGCGATGTCGTGTGTCGATCCAGCCCATTGAATGGCAACGCCCTGGTTCTGCAGAAGTTGAGATCTTGTGGCTCGCTGGCAAAGGTGCACCTCTTGCTTTCTCTGCTGTTAAGAGCAGCTTCGGCTGTAGGAGCTGCTCCCTACAACAAATTCATTCAAAAATAGGTTTTGTTTTGCTTTTTTTCTTCCCACCCACCTCCCTTTTTTTTTAATGGTAGAAGGTAATCATTCTTGCCAGAGATCTGCAGGAGTAGAGAGGTCACAGGGATCAGTGAAACGAAAAGAACAGCCCTGGAGACGGTGTTTTTGATACATGCCCTCTTGGCTAAGTGGAGCATTTGATTTTTGGAAGACTTACGCTTCTGAAGCAGTGCAGAAATTTAAACAGAAATAATAATTAAAAAAAAAGGTCGGTTGACTAAAAAAGGCACAAATAGACTGTGGAGTTGACTGACAGCAGATGCGAGCTGCAGCGGTCCCTGTTTCTGTGAACTACCAAAAGCAAGTGAGAAGCTGTTGTCACGTAGATCCTGGCGCTGGTAAGGGAGGTCTTCTCCAAGCCTGCCAGCGAGCAGGGACTGCAGCATCGCCCAGTGCCTTGCTCACACTGACCCTCCCCACCTTGCCCGTGGGTGAACGCAGCTGACGGGTTTTGATGCTCTTTTTTTTTGGTGGTGTTTTGTTTTTTTTTTTTGTTGGGTGTGAGGGTTTTTTGTTCTTACCTATTTGTTTTCTGCCAAGATTCTGTGAGTTTTCTTTTCCTTCCTTCCCTTTTCCTTACCCACATCCACCCCCTTTCCTTGTCAGATTTCCTTTAATCATTTATTTTTCTGGTGCTTGCTCAGTACTGAAAACCTGGCCTTCTGAAGTGGCAGAGAAATGCAGCGGGGCTGCACTGGCCGCTGCCTGGATGCCTTCCATTTGCGCCTAACCCCCACCTTTGGGTTTGCATCGGCATTTCGGAACAAAGGTTGGGTTTGCCCGCACAGTTTCTCATGTTTTGTTCCCTCGTGTGGCAAGGGTGGCTGTCTGCTGGTCCCCTCTGCTTGGTAAGTCAAGGCTGCTGGCTTGCAGAAATAGAACCAGGGCGAGGGGACAGCCCTGGTAATGCAGCAAGACTAGCAAAGCCGTGCCCAAATACTTCGCTTCTGCCCGCTGGCACAGTCATTTTGGAGTTTTTTATTATATTGGTGTGACTGTTGGTGTTGGTACCAGCAGACACCGTAGTGATGCTGCTCACCTCTTTTCCTACTCCAGCCTGATGTCAAACAAATGTTGGCTGGGCAGAGGAAGGTCATCTGCTTTAAGTCTGGGCAGATGTCTTTGCACTGTCTCATCGCTGTCCCTCAAGCAGAAGTCACTGCTGGTTCCTCCCTGCCCTGCCCCGTCCCTGCAGCATCCAGGGAAGCGGGCTTGCCCCGGTGCCTGCCAGCCGGCTCTGTGCCACAGGAGCCGCAGCTTTGCCTGCGGCTGAGCTTGGGAGCCGCTCTGCGCGGAGCCGGCGAGGGGCTCTTCCCTTCTGCTGCGTTTCTGCACTTTCCTGCCCACTTTCTCTGTTTCGCTTCTTGTTTTACGCTCTTTCATTTCCTTTCCCCTGCACTCTTCAGTGTGGGGTTTTTTTGCCTCTTGCTTATTTTCTTTCTATTCCTTCACATGTCGCTCTCGTCTGTAAGCAGGACTGTGAGCCGAGCCCCGTGGGCAGTGTTTTCTCCCTGGTGGCAGGGGAAGGTGGTCTCCCGTCACGTGCACCTGAGGTGGCAGCTGGAGCTTCGTGCGGTAGAAGTAGATGCTTCACCTTAAAAGTAAGCTGCGTTTTGTCAGAAGCAGCACTACAAAGCGTGCTTCTGGGGCTGTTGAAGACCTTTCTGCCAACAGCCGGCAGGTCCTACCTGTTGCAGTAGGTCTAAGGAAGTTTTAACCTATATTATTATTATTTTTGGTCTCTGGTCTGCTTGTTCTTAGGCTCTTAGAATAACCACCTTCTTTGACTTGCTTTGCTTACAGCTCACACTTCAAGGACTATGTTTTGGGGTTTTAACATTATTTTTCCCCCCCCTCCTCTTTGTTCTCAACTCCTACATGTGCTGTAATCGAAGGAGAGATTTTGAGTCTTATCAGCTGAGCATGATAGCTGATGGCTGTTCCAGCTAGGAAGGAAACTTCTTTCTGGCAGACGTGGGGTGGAAAGGTTACAGGGCTTTCTAACAAAAACCCCTTGATTTCCCCATCCATTGTGGTTTCAAAAGTGAGATTGTGGAGTTGCCCATCTCCACAAAGCGCTTGGACTTTGACAGTGATTCCTAGCAAGTCGAAAAGCATTTTTGGTCTAAAGGCTACCGTGTGGAGCTCGTTCCTGGCTAGCTAGTGCTTTTTGTCCAAGATGCTACAGAAACAAGGTGAAATGCACATCAAAGAGAGCATTGTCAGTGAGCTACCTAAACAATTAAATGGATTTTTTTGTTTGCACGTGTATTAAATGGTCTTCAATAGTAACGTTAGGACTCGTTACCTGTGTACGTCTCTTCCTCTTGGAACAAAAGTGTGTGTCTCTTGCTGGCAATGACCACTTCCCCCCTTTTTTGTAAGAGGAAAGTTGAGTTGGTCGCCGTTACACTTCTGCTGTTGCTTGTTGTGAGACTCGCATCGATGGCGCTGGGAGATGTGTTGTAAAACCTGATAGTGTCTTTTGATCTAGTGTATGGGAAACATGTCTCTCAGCTTGTAAGGACCTGTGCTGCCGTGCAAGGACAGGAGCGTGTTCTGCACATGCACTCGAGTCCTGAGGAGGTCTGGAAACGCTTAGATCTGATTTTTCTTTTTTTTTAAATTGCATTATAGAGACGTCCTGTTGGGATAGTCCCATTGCTTCATTTTTTTGCGAGTTAAAAGTGGGTCTGAAAACTGGGCAGCTTCCCTGTACTGCATGTTAAAATGTTTAATGTTGCTTGCCTGTTGGGTGAGTAGTTAGGAGCAAGTTAGTTTCCTTTGCAAGAGCTGGAATACACTGAAGGTGTTTGCACAGCAGGGTTTCAAAACCTGTGGGAAATCACGGAGCTTCTTCCCTATACACCGGAGCCTGTTGCAGCACCACGGTCTCGCCTACCGGCTCCTTCCTGGTCCTCCCCTTGCCTGCGGAAAGACAACATTTCTTAAATGATGTGGTTTTATAGGAATCAAGTCCATGCTTAGGATTAGTTGATGCCACTAGCAGCAATTAGCATCTGAGCTAAAGCAGTTCTGTGTGATTCTTTTTTTTTTTTTTTTTTTTTGAGTTGCTAGACCACTTAATGCTTTTTATTTATTTATTAATTCACATACTGGTGGTGGAAAGCATTTTTCAGGAGGGGGGAACATGAGGTGAAAGAAGGCTCTCCTCCCATAGCCTATCTATAGTATATATAGTGTATCTATATCTGGGTGGCAGGGTGTCTTCCCTTTTTAAATACAGGCAATGCTAATTTTTCAGCAGCTGAAATGACTCCTTACCTGTACCACCCTGAGCAGGGGATGTACCACCCTGAGCAGGTCCCTGCGGTGAGGGGGATGCTGCCCAAAAAGATACCCGTGGTGCTCGCCCCTCTCCCCAAGTCACACACTTGGGCTTGCTGAAAGCTGAGAGCTCAGCTCACCTCCGCTCACTGCATTTCTTCCGCTGACATGTCCAAACACTCCTGCCTGGGTTTCTGAGCGCTTTGGAAGGCGAGCTGGCTGTTTGCGTGGTTTTACGAGTGGAAAGGTATGCCCCCAAGCTGATAGAAAGTTACTGATGCTTCAAGTTGCAGCATATAGGGAAGCGTGTGCTTTGCCTGGAGTTGGGACGAAATGAGGCTGGGGGGATGGGGGGAATACCTGGGTTTGTGCCCTGGTAGCGAGCAGCAGCCTGGGCGGCTCATCATGCGGATCCTTCCTCCCCTGCAGCCCATCACCCTGCCTCTGGGCTGTGGTGCCAGGAGGTGCGTGGTTGTTAGTGGGATCTTCGTGAGATCTCAGAGGGCTGAGAAAAGAAAAAGTGTCCAGGTGTTAATACTGGAGAGTGACTGTTGGTTTGTTTTCCAGAAATCAAAGGGATGGTGTAAAGAGCTGCTGGAAGGCATCACCGGAGCTGGCGAGTAGACTGGGCCGGTGCTGCAGCGCTTCTGGCTCTGGGGCTGTGTGCTATTTACAGTCTGGTTCTTAAAAATGGTGCAGAGGTCTGAAAGCGTCACCCGGGCTAATTCAAAGCACGCTCGGAGATTTTTCAGCTGTTGAACTTAGTTGTTCAGTAGCACGATTCCTGTAATGCTTGGACCTTTGCATCTCTCCATCGTTTGTCCACCCTGCATGGCTGGGGGTGTAAGGATGGCAGTCCAGCAGCGCGATGGGGAGGTGAGTGCCCCATTTTGCCTTAGGTGCTCGGTGTGGTGGGTCTTTGCGATGCTGGCAAGCTGAGAAATGCACCCTCAGCTGCCAGGTCGACGGTTGAAGAGCTGCATGGGAGAGCACGTTGCTGAAAGTGGGAGCTAGACCTGGCTCCTGCTAGCCTCTTCGCGGTTTTGGCAATGCAGCCACCTTATTTGATCACTTTTCCTAAAGCCCAAGGTGCCCGATTCCTTTAGCACTGGTACTTTTTTTCAGTTTTGATGTTCTTTGGTGATTTTTTTAACTTTTATTAAAACCCCTACTGCCTTGCTGGGGATGGAGAGCCAGGGTACCGCCACCCCTGTTAGATGCAGCGTAAAACCCTGTATTTCAGAGCTTGTTATGCTATGTGTATTTGAAGTGTGTGTATATAAATTACAGAAAAGTCACTGGTACTTCAGCAGAGCATGCTCTTTTTTTTTTTTTTTTTTTTTTTTCTTTCTTTAATTACAGCAAAAACTTTATCGCTGGAGATGTATAGTGCTGCCAACATAATTCATCCTTGACTGAAACTTGGCATGGGAGGTGTTAAGCCGGTTGCAGCCCGTCATTGCTTTATGTGTTGTTACTGGATGTATGCAGTTTGGTGGCTGTAAAGATAAAAGTTAGGAAGTGGTGTAGAGTTTGGTAAAATAATAATTCTGATACTTGCACTGCTTGAATGACCTTGTGCTTTTAGAAAGGCATCTGATGTTCAGTTGAACTTGGGGAAAAACTTAGTGCAGAGCTTGTTTTCTGTATTTAAAAATTAAGAAAAAAAGGCTGCAGTACAATTAAACCACTCAAGCTGCTTAAGAGAAAAAATTGCTGGTTGTTTTGGTTTGGTTTTTTTTCCCCCATGCAAGTGTTTAGCGTTTTGGTATTGTAATTCTGCACGAGAGCCTGAATGTTGAGTGGCTGGAAAGTTAGTAAGCAGCGCTGGAGATGAGCTGCTGCTTGTTGCCCGAAGGAAGTGCAATGCAGAGTGTTAGATAGCTTGGTTAAAAACAATAAATAAAAAAATTAAAGGCAGAGTGATCGAAGAGCGGGGAGAAAGAGGACTAAATGCATTTCAAAGATGCAGTTAGAAACCCAAACAGCAAGGATAACTTGCAGATTTTTCTAGGGAAAAACACATCAGGAAGAGCTGCGACTTCCCTGTGTCTTGTCCACCTTAGTGACCTGGAGCTCCGTCCCGCTGACCTGTGGAGCTTCTTGTGAGGCATCCACAGCCTCCGTTCTCCTGCAGCACTGGCTCTAAGTACCGCGGACAGGCAGGCTGGCGTGGGCAGGAGCCGGGGCATACGGAGAGCACGGTCTCACCAATGCAGTCAGCAAGTTCTAGAAACACCCTTGCATCCTCCAGGAAGAGCCTTTGAGCCCAAATAAACCATTTCCCCCATCTCTATGCATACGCTGGTTTGGAAGATCTCAGCAGGTCAGCAATGTGGCTTTTTACAGTGGTTCCTAACACAAATTATGTGATAAATACCAACTGTTCCTCAGGTCTCTCTGTGCTTTTATCAGTTACTAAAAAGCCCGTGACTCCCTCGCTCTTACCCAGAAGTCACAAACCTTCCCAGGTCAGTTCACCTGGCAAAGTGATGGGCTTTGGTTAAAGTCCTTTGGCGTGGCTTGGTGGGGATGGGCAGGGGCAGGAGGAGGGCGGGTGTTTGTGTCCATTTGATTTGATGTCCATGTGGGATCTTCCCCCACCTGAAAGTTGTGCTTTTATGTTTGTGTAGAAATGATTAACAGACAGCAGATACAGAGGAGGCAGAAACAGGCTTATTTTGATGCCTTGGGTTGAACTCCTGAAGAGTTTGTTGGTTTTGGGATTGCCGTCCTGCACGATGCTGGGCTGGACAGTGTGAAAGTGTTTATATTTTATATACAGTGATTTTATTTTATTTTTTTACCCAACTGCTCTGATGGTTTTGCACATTAAAAATCTTGCTTCTCTCCCAGTTCTATTATTTGGTCCCAGAAATGCTTATGTTTCCACATGAAGCCAAGATCTCGCTGGGGTCTCCCAGTTTCCGGGTGTGGAGCTAGCGGTTGGTGCCCTGTTGGCCTCGGCCATGCTGATCCCCCGCGAGCGGTTAAGGAGCCCTTCGAAATCACAGTCTGTGAATGAAAAAAAATTACAGCTTAACGAAGTCTGCCACCAACCACTCGTTTGGTTCTATATGCATGCCTTTAAACGAGATCCCTGAAATAAATTTCCAGGGCATGCGGAAAAGCTCCCCCCTCCCCCCCCTCCCCCCCCCAACCCCCCATAAACAACAGAAGACTGGTCCCTAAAGTTAGCAGCCACATGGATTATTTTAGAAATGGTGATAGTAAAAATTTCCATTAATAATGGAAACAGAAAAAGCCCTGTCTAAGGCATTTTTATCTAGGATGTGAGGGTTTGGCAATGGAGCGCTGAAATTGTGTGGTGCTCAGTGCCTCTGCATCCATGTACCTCTATATTTTCTTGTTCAGGAAAGTTCTAGGTGTATTTTAAACAGAGTTAATTCATTGATACAATTGGCTGTTCTGTCCAAAAGTCATTAAAATATTTTCGAGCAGCTTTGTGGCTGGTGGGGGTGTTCAAGTGGGTGATTTTTTTTTTTTTTTTTTTTTTTACTCTTTCCTTTTACTCTATCTCTAAGGAAGCGTGGGCTACCTTTATCGGAGTATTGGTGGAATAGCTTCCCCAACCTTTCATAAGGTCAAATAAAAAAACAAACACTTCTCCTTATGGGAAGGAAGGGATGGGGAAAGAAGGGTGTTTGTATACACTTTCCCATTCATGTTTTAAAAAGAAAATATATAAACTTCTGGAGTTGGTGCCGCGTAACTGATGTGATTATAGGAGCTGAGAACTGGAAGCTTAATTTGCTTTCTCAGTGCTGACTTAAAGAAACAAAACCCGAAGGGGAGTAGCGGTAAGCAGGAGAGCACTTACTGCTTTGGGTTTGCCTCTGTTGGACAAAATGCATTCCAAGTTCTGCAGCGATTTCAGCAATAAAATGACTCTACGTGCTTCTGCAAATCCATTCTCTTTGGATTACAAATGTATCTAAGGTTTGTGTGTTGATTTTGGGGTGAATTGATAGAGAGGAAAATGTGTCCTTTGCTCTTAGTAGAAAGCACTTAAATTCTGAAATTTCAGCAAAATGCATGCCTTTTGTGCGAACTTTGTGTCAAGAAAAACGAGTTAAGTATTACTAGGCTGTTTCCCCCTTGTGCTTCCTCTCTGCTGCAGGAATAGGAGGGATAGTTTTTCACAAAACGTGTTACCAGGTTGCGGTTCCACAGGAGTCTGAACGCTGAAAACACCGGACTGCGAGCAGTGCTTCCCTAGATGTGTTTTAAGGAAGGACTTGCTCTGACTTCCGTGCTTGGGGTCCGAATAGTAGAGGTGGGGCTTGAAACGAGCATCCCCTGTTGGACCTTCTCCAGATCGCTGTCCACCGGGGGTGGCGAGCCCTGGCTGCCCGCTCATGGTATAGACG
Source organism: Falco punctatus (assembly GCF_963210335.1). Classification (NCBI taxonomy): domain Eukaryota; kingdom Metazoa; phylum Chordata; class Aves; order Falconiformes; family Falconidae; genus Falco; species Falco punctatus. Next base: position 89,577,112 of record NC_137584.1, read on the forward strand.
TCTAAAGCAGCCAGGCACCACGTTCGTACAACGCTGCAGCCACCCCTGCCCTGGAGCCAGGGTGGGAGACCCAGCTGCTCGGCGAGGGGCTTCTGTGTTGGGTGTCTCAGCCCAGTCACCTGGGAACCGTGGAACGGCTGGAGACTGTGTGATGTGTGCTGTGGGTGCCAGTTAATGCTGTAAAGGAGCTGTTGAATGGACTGCCAGGGATCTAGCTGAAAACTGCTGGTGGTTGTGCTCGTGCCTGGGAGCGTGCCCACACCTGGAAGAGGTTGGCTCCGAACCTGGTGTCAGAGAGATCAGTCTCATCCTCTCTCGTTTTTTATAAAAGTGGCAGTCCAGATATTAGGATGTGTTAGAAAATACTTGGCAAAGAGCTACTAACCTTGCTTTGGAGAACAGTTAGTATGGGATTGTTATTTTTTTGCAGCGTATATGGAAGTCAACATCCCTGTGTGTAATGGGGGTGGCGGGGGGAGAAGGGAAGGACGGGATGACAGAGAAAACCTGTTGACTTAATGGGTGATGGGTCAGCAGAAAAAGTACTGATTCATTCCTATTTGTGGTTTTATAAACTGCCGTGAGGTGACCATGGGCCAGCTGGATCGCCCCTTGCTCTGAGGGGCACGGGAGGGTGGCGAGTGTTATTTTTCTTAGATGGGCAGAAGGGAATCGTCTCTGTGCCTGCAGACGGTGTCTTCCAGTGTCAGGTAGCGTGCATCTTCCTGGGCTGATCGTTCAGCGGCACGTTTCTCATCAGCTACAGAGCACCTGATGCTTTTTCTTGCCCATTAAGCCTCCTACCACGTTTTACTTTCTGGCTTGTGGCAGAGTGCAGCTGCCCGGCAGCACGGCAGGGTGGCAGGGGACGTGTTCTTGGCTGCAAACCCAACTGCTGGCTCAAGCGTGCGTGCCCTAGGTTCATCCTCATCGCTTGATGGCACCCAGGTGTATGATGCCTGTGCATAGTGATGCCCGTGATGCAGCTTCAGGTGACTCCAGAGGTACGACGAGAGTAGTTGTACGTGTTTGCTCGGTGCAGTGTTCAGTTGCCGTGATATTTGCAGAACACCCTACTCTGCTTCCTTCCATGAAGCAGTGGGGAGCGCCAGGTCATGCCAAGCCCCTCTCTTTGCAAAATAGCCCAAGAGAGAGGGATGCTTTTGGGTTTGCACATTCTTTAATTGAAAAAGGCTCCCAACAACTTAATACCCAACTGCTCTTTTGAGCTGCTGTTCCCTTAGGTGGAAGGAGTAAATGCTCAGCACCCTTTCCTCTGCTTCTGCGTGTGACTTTGGTCAGCAAGAAACTTCTGCTCCCTGAACTTCTGAGTGAAACCAGGTCCTCAGGACAGGAAAGGGGAACTCCTTAACGTACTGTATAAAAGCACATTTGTACGTCTTGTTAGGCAAAGGAATTCCTGGCCGTACCCAGCCCTGAGTAAATAGCCCGGGAGAGGCGGCCGAGGCGTGACGGCCGGCTGCGGTTGGCGAGGGAAGGCACGCGGCGTGGGAGCCCGCGGTGCAAAGGGAACCGTGCTGCGTTTTACAGAAGTGGTAGTGTGTCGGCAGAGAACTGTCTGGTGCCTAAAGCTGTGCTCAGGGTCTCTTGCCACAAGGACAGAAAATGCAGAAAGGTTTTCTTCAATCCATAGGTAAATTTTCCTGTTACATCATGCTTTGCAAGCTGCTTGAAAATGGTAAGTCTTAATGACGGGAAGTAATCCATTGGCGTGTTTTGCTGATGTGATGTTTAGCTTCAAATTGTGGACAGAAAAAAAAAAAAAAACCAAACCAAAAACCTCCAGAAGTTTTAAAATCCACTTCTAGAGGATGCGTAACATAAGCTCCAGGAAGTTTCTACCTATAGGTTGCCCGCCCTTGCAGCTCCCTGGCTCGGTGAGTTGGCAGAAAACCAGGCAGGGTTTTCCTTGGATGGCTCCGATAGGAGCGTGCCTGGCTGAGCACCTTGTTCAGGTGTCTCTTGCTGCATAATTCATAAAAGGGGATTGAGAAACTCCCTTGCCAGCAGAGGTAAATTTTCAGAACCTAGAGAAAACTTCAGACTGGGGAGAGGGGGAGATGTGGCTGGCTGGAAGGTGCTGCCCTGCAGGAGGGTGGGTGCTGCCGTGCGAGGGTCTCTGTGCTTGGTGGAGTAAAAGAATTTGCAATGGTTGTGCCTGTTGACAGCTTGTGCACCTTCTTGCTATATTATATTTAACTTCTGAAAACTGTAGACCTTAAATACGGGGAAGGAAATACCTAAAAGGCTAAAATCCAGCCTCTGTGTATTCATTTTATTTTGGAACATCTCAAATACTGGAACTTTTTTTTGCAGGAATACGGCTTTGTCATTCATGATCTAATTAAAATGCTAAATATACTAGCTTTTGTGCTTAAGGAAAATATTTGCTTCTGGATGTGGTAACTTCCCTCTGCGGGATGGCCTTATTTTTGTCAAGAGTGCCTTGTTGTAAAGGTCAGAAGACGGTGACAGTCTTCCCTCCGATCAAACAGGCGCAGGCGGACGTGGAAAAAGTCTCTCTTAGATTGCTCTTTGTGGGATTTTTGTACAAAAACACACAACGACCTGGCACAGGGATATGTAAGCTTGCAAGAAACTTACTATTTGAGTTCATATATAATAAGTAATACCTAAGTCATAAATAAGCAATATATAATTATGTATTTAAGAAGATATTTCCCATGTGTTCAGTGACCGGGAGGTAGCTGGAAGACAGCCGGCAGTCCCTGCAAGGCCGTGCCTCCGGTTGCAGCGGGCTCCTTCGGTGGGTCGGTGCGGATGTGCACGGCAGCGTCGAGCATCACGCAGGGCTTTCATGGCCTCGGCTTTCGTTACCCGTGGCGATGGCTCCAGTTTTGTGAATGCTTTTTGCCGTTCAGCACTCCTCAGTGTTACGGATCGCGTATAAATGAGTCTGCCCGTGTCACGGAGCGGGATTGTGGCAGAGTGGATTTTTATTGTGATGACTTTAGCCCAGGCAGTGTGCTGAACGTGTTCTTCCTTTTGGCTAAAATTCAAGCTTCTCCCCACCCCAAGCTGCTCTCCCACCCTTGGACATCCACTACAACGAAGCACGAGAGATATGCAGAGTGCACCGTAGCTAGGCGTGATGTTTCAATTAACTGTTAAATTCTTCAGACTGGGATACGACCTAATTAAGCTTGAAGAGCGTGCTTGCCCCAGGTGAATAGAAAGCCTGCCTGTACAAGCACCAGGGCACCGACCGAAAATTACGTTGTATCAAAGGAAAAGCTTAATTTTAGCCCTACAAATCTAAATGGGCTATAGCACCTTCAGCAGCCTGTGGATGTGGGTTTTTGTGTTGCGGGCTATTAGCAAGTTAAAGTTAATAAAATCTGCGATGTGGAGATGGTGTGGGCGCCGCCGGGCTCGTCAGAGCCGTCCGTGCCCACTTCACAGCAGCATTTCGGGAGAGCAGGCGAGGAGCCGCTGCGAGCTCACAGTGCTGCTTGCTTGGCAGAGGGTCACGAGGAAGTCCCGAGCACTATCCAGGAGTGGGATTTTTGGAATTGTCCTCGTACCATCCTCCATACTGGCAACAGCTGGTCATCATAGGCATGATGGGCGTCCGAGGTCCCTGGCACCAGAGCCCAGCCTTTCCCATTGCTACCTTGGTTGGCAGGAAGAGTCCACAGTCAAGTGCCATGGATATTTTTTTTCTCTATTATGATTTTTTTTAATTCCTATTTTTTATTTTATTTCTGTTGTCATCGGCATGCATCTCTGACCTGCTGAAGTACCCATGGACCTCAAACTCTGGTCGATTTAATGGAAAAGGCAAAACCATCCCATGCTGCAGGAAGCCAAGAAGCCACAAGATGTCCCAGATGAAATGTCCAAGGCCTTCGGCATCAGCTGGCGTACAGCTGTCCCGGCGCACTGCGTGCTCCGCAGCCACGGCGGCCAGCGCTTGGCAGGCTCCTTCGGACGAAGCACCCGTCATTTATTGTGCTTTTTTTGTTACTTTGTGGTATTTTCATATGCATTGAAGAAGAGGGCTTGAAGAGCCAAGCTGTGACTTCTGAAAGTCTCTCTGGGCAGATGATGGAGGGAAATAGCCTGTTGTATTTTGCTAATTGGCTCTCACTTGATGAACTTCTGTAATGGCAGGAATCAGTGTTTGGTATAGCAAAGTTTGGTATTTTTGTGGAAGTATTGTCTTCTTTTTTGCTTTTTTTTTTTTTTTTTTTTTTGTAGCTCATTCCTTAATCTAGAGCAAAACAGGGATGAAGCTGGAATACCTGGGTGTCATTTCAGGGTTGAAATTACATTTTGGAGTGACATGTCAGGGTGCAAAGCATGGGGAGCTTTGGCGAGCACCATGTGCGGGTGCAGCATCTCACTGCTGCCTCAATCGCTTAATTAGCCGGAGAGCGTGAACTGTAACGGTGCTCTTGATAGCGATTTCCTAGAAGCCAGTGCTCAAGGGCTCTGTCTGTGTCAGTTATTATTATTCCAATTTCTCCTTGTAATTGATGCAAGTTGTTTAATTACCAATGCCGTCACTTAACACGAGGAGCTATGAGGTGGTGTTAAAAATTTCAGCGCACCAAAGCCTGGTACGCTAATACACGTGGGAGACAAGAACAAGAATTAGAAAATATTAACAGCTGGTCTGCTTGGATGTGCAGCAATTCGGCAGGATTTTAATGTGAGTAATCGCTTGGAAAGGGGATGTGGATTGGCATAAGGCAGGGACCCACGAGCTGGCCGGGCTGGCTCAGGTGAGCTTTTGAGCACAGACCTTTGCTTGTCCCTCGTCATCGGGGAGCGTGGCGATGCACTCTGTGCTGCTGTAGCAGCATTTCTCTGGACAGGAATAATTTGTGTGAACTGAAATCTGTACATTGTTTCAGAGTCAGATCTTGGCTTCCCTGGTTTTACTGCAATTTAATTGACCGTGCTGGTAAGAGCTGGTCACTGCCCTAGCTGCTATGTTTAAAAACAGGAAAAAATGTGGCTTGGTATATTCTGTGTCAGTCCAATAGCAAATGCTTACTATTTGATACAATATATAGATTTTTAAATATTTATACAAATGTTCCATGAAGTAAGTGCACACATAGCTACATTGCAGTTGTGGTAGAAGTCAAATCCGAGCTGGGTTGATGGTATTGCACTTGCTTTTTTTTAATGTAGATCTTTCCCTCACCCCCTACCCCATAGTTAACTAACGTATGGTAACTAACGTGGAAATTTAATTATATTTCCTAACTGATGAATGCCCTAGTCCACATGGATCACTTCCAGTGGACAAAAATAATTCAACTAATAATGGCACTAAAGAGCGAAGTGATGAGAACTTAGTAGAAGCATAAATATTTAAGCTCTTTTTTCAGGTGAAGTTAAACTGAATTCCTGCACCGATGGCTTTCTGTGCTCTGGGGATTCTGCAGACAGGTGTGAGCTGGATTCAGCTCTTAGGGGTGGCATTCAGTACATGTGTGTAGCATGGGCTGCAGTGGGAAAGATCTGCATTTCTTGCAGGCTTTTGCAAGACAGAAGTGGAGGAGTTGCTTCAAAAGGTTCTTGGATGATGACGACAGTTTGATGTGGTGTCCCTGTCGCCTACTCTTGCCACCTCCTTTAACAGCAGAAGACCCTTGGGCAGCGCTGTGCCTCAGCTTGACTCACTTGAGTAAGGCAATGTATGTATAAGATGTGACACGAGTCCGAGGGCTCCTTGCAATGCCACCACGAGCTGGCAGGAGATGTTTTCGGGATAGCAAGGAAGGTTGGTGCCTCTGGACAAAGCGTTGGTCTCTGCTCAGCTTTGGTGGCTTGCAGTGGTCTGCAAATCCTGTGCCACCAGGTTGCTGCAGAGAGGGTGGTTGGCCCCAGCGCATCCCCACTGCCTGCTTGGAGGGACCGTAATTCATGGCGGGGGCAGTTTTATTTTTGTTTGAGCAAAACCCAACCAGAACAGCTTTTCTTGATAGCTCGTTTGTGGCAAAACTCTTTGTTTCCAACAAGTACTCTGTTAATATCAAGTATTACAGTAAATCGACCGAAACACTTACTGGAGGGAGTGCCTTTGTCCTGTGGCTGTGGGGTGGAAACGCAACAGCAAAATAACTTGATTTATTGCTATCACCTACAGAACATTGTCCACGCAGTGACAGCCCTTTCAGTGACTTGTAATGACTTTAAATGATGTGAAAACGGAATAACAATGTTGGCTGGGGAGGCAGCTAAGCTGTAGTGTGCAGGATGGCCTCCCCGGGCTGACAGCTCTGGGGACCCCAGTGAGGAAACTCTCTGCAGCTGCTGTTGCGTAGAGAATAGTGTGACCTGCAGATGGATGCTTTTGCCGGTATCTTAAGCTTCAGAAAAACAAATACTCCCTCAAAATAACATGAAAAAAAAAAAAATAAACTTCCACTTCTTCCTGTTTTTATAGTTCACTTATTTCCTCAGTGTCATGGTTTTGTCTCCAGTACTGTAGATTATTAATCTTCAGAGGATCAGGACCTTCATAGAAGTATTTCCTGTACATGTTTATCTGTCTCTTTAACAAATTAGTATCTACTTGCTCTCTTCTGAATTTTCCTGCAAATAGTAGCAAAGTCTCCCTCAGTAATAAGGCTTTTTGCTAGGAAAAAATATCAAGATGAACCACTGCCAGGGGTTAAAGTACCTTTTGTATGACTTAGTCAATGGCATCCTTTAGGACATCTGCAAGTAGCACCGAATTGCAGAGGTCACTATCTTTGTGTTGGTTTTGGCGAAGCATTGTTTCGGCTAAACTTCACTTATTTGGTCGTAAGTGCATCTGGAGGTCTCATGTCCCAGTGTTAGCTAGACTCCTAAAAGAGGGATGCTGCTACGTCTGGAGCTGGTTTTGAGGCAGCTACGGATTTCCACCTAATTTATTAGGTGAGTGTTGGCCGTTAGTCAAGGGAGAGGTGCCCGTTCTCTACGTCCAGCTCTTGCCTTGGCTCGTTACAGCAGGATGGAGGCAAGCTTTTCAGTAACGGCTACAAACTTCTCTTACTTTTAGCTAAACTCAAGTTCAGTCTTTAAATACGTGGATTAAATCCAGGCATTTAAATACATTCCTCCTAAATTGTGCATGCATGCGTGTGGTGGATGGGGACTCAACTCCCAAATTCTCCATGGACTCATTACAGCCCCAGCGCATCTGGACAGGCCGAAGCAAGGATGTGGTTTCTCCCTTGTACCTCAAAAATGATGGCATGCATCGACCACGCATCTCCAAGGGAGAGCGCTGGGTTGGGATGAGGAGCTGGCTTTCCCACCTTGGCTTTCTGTTTCGGATGGAGCTGTCATAGTCTGACTCTGTCACCGAATCAGCTGACTCTGTGTGTGTTACACCGCCCGTAACTCAACGCTGCTGCTGGATTGCATCAATATCCACAGTGTCTTCACAGCGCCGGCGTGGTGGCTTCTCCAGGGCTGTCCCCATGCTGGAGGAAACACGGGTTGGGCACCTGCCTCATCACGGTGGTAGCGCTAATCAAAAGGCATCCCTGCCTGAAAAAGCAGCTTGTGGGTCCTTCAAGGCATAATCTTTTGAATTGCCCCTTGCCCCACCTTGCAAATTAATATTGGAAATAGCACTTGGTCTGACTCAGAAAGGGTTGGGCGGGTGTTTTTATTGGTGGTGTCATTTTTGTTGGTGTTTTGGGTATTGTTTTGTTGGGGTGTTTTTGGTGGTGGTGTTGGTTGTTTGGTGTTGGTGTTTCTATTTGCAGACAACTTGACAACTTGTGATTTCCCATCACGGTGTGAATTGTTTAGCAAAGCGTGTATTCAGCTTGCTTTAGGGCAGCGCACGCGTATTCCTCTCCCTTAGCACGCTGAAACGCCATCACTATTTTCTCTGAATATTAATTTCTAGCAGACAACAAGGCCTTGCAGGGCAGTCTGGGCACATCGTGCTTCTGCTGCTGTCTTGACCGGGAGGCAAAACATCCCACTGGGGTGCTGGGTGCGGAGCTGCCCTCCCTTTGCACAGATGCAGCAGGGACCCATCTCTTCCTTTCTAAAATGTCTCCTGCTCCAAGGTATGAGTGGACATGGCAGCAGAGGAGGTAAATCCGAGGCAGGGAAGCCAGAAACTAATATAACCGGATGAAACCGCCTTAAGGAAAAAGAAAACTGTTTGTAGATGGGGTGTTGGAGGCTAATTGTGCAGCTCCTGTTGATTTTGCATCTTTGGTAAACGGGAATTAAAACCCCAGTTAAATCTGAGTTCAAGGGGAGGAATCAAAAAATAAGCCATTTTGGACTGAGATAAACACTTGCGGTTGCATTATCACCCACTGAACATGCGCAGAGTGGTGGTAACGCGGCTTGAGATGGTGGCAAACAAGTGGGAAGGTGTGTGTGGGGAAATCTGGGTGTATCTTGCTTCTTCCTCCCTTCTGGACATTACCTGAATTTATTGGGGGTGGGCAGTGTATAGTATAGACGGGGCTTTGCCCAAAGACAAAAGGTATATGCCTGCTTTCCACAAATCTCCAGCAAGAGGATAATGTTGCTTCAGTAGTCACTTCTTGATGTTTTTAGGTGGAGTGTTGTGGGCTATTAAACAAATAGACACTCATAAGCTGTTAGTAGGTATTTTCTAAGCCTAGCAATTTTTTGGTCTTGCATGGAGCATTGGTGTCGTGGTATTCCTTGATAAACCCAGAAGGTTTGAGATTGCAGCTGCCGGCTGATATCGAATGCACCAAAACCCCTGATGGAAACAGGGTGAGAAGCTCCTTCACCATCTCTGCTGCAAAAAGGAGAGATCATGGGAGGCTTCAGTCACCTTCAGATATGCAAGAGGACGCCGCTGTCCCTCGGCAGACATGCCCAAAACTGAACCTTTTTGGAAGGAATTGGCATGGCAACACGAGCGTGCAGCACGTCGAACAACTCGCCCTTAAATGTCGGAATGAGAATATAGGATGAACCTGAGGAGATCACCCCCGACTGGCTTCGCCGCCGTATGCAAACAAGATCGCTCTTGCCCGTGATCTGTTCAGTGGGCACTTCACACTGCCCTGTCTTCTAGCGCTTAACAGATCTGCCTGTTGAAGTGGAGCCTAGGAAATAAAGCCCCGAGAGGCAAGCGACGCTTCTGTGACCGGGCGAAGGACGGTTGTAGGAAGAGGCACGCAACTGCCGCGGCTTGAGGAAACGCTTGTTTGTTTGTGGTTTTTCCAAAGCCCTTCAGCTCTGCGCCGGCAGGGCTGTAAACAGGAAAGCTGGCCGCAGGGAGAGCGAGGGAGAGCCCGGGGGATGAAACCGAAGGCGGCGGTGGGAAATCTCTGGCTGCTGCGGGACTTGGGTAATAATGCTGGAAAGCTGAATAGGAGTTGGTGCTGGGTGTCCTGCCCCGGGGGAGGCATGGGGGGGGGGATGCCTGTCCCGTGTCATTTCTGTCCTCCAAAAGAGGCAGGCAGCGAGGATTGCTATCCTGAATGAACCATAAAATAATTCCTGTGCTACTAAAAATGAAAGCAGAATCATAAGCATTAATCATCTTCCTATAAATCTATAAAATAGCGGCTTGTTCCTAAGAGCGCTGGAAAGAGCTGGACAAGGTACATTTTAAGGGCAAGATAATGTTTTACTAACGCTTACAGGAGAAGCAAAGTGATCTTGAAAATTTAAGCTGGTTAGCTTCAGTTAGCCCCCAGCAAAACGGGGTTTTGCTGAAAAAAACCAGGCTGAACAAGGTGCAGTCAGCGTCAGCTTGAGTCTCGACTTGGAGCTGGTCAGCACGGTTTAATGCAGGTTTTCAGTGGATTTAGAAATAAAGGTTATCCTGTCGTGGGGCTTGCCTCTGGTCTGCTGTACCTTGCTGCCTTCGCAGGTGCTTTTAGCGTGGGGTATTGAGCCCTGGTATGAGGGCTTTGCGAAAGATAACGACAGCCGTCAAAGAGAAAAGGATGATTTGAAATCTAGAAAGAAGAAATTGGAGAAGGCAAGAAACTGGATATATTTGTCTGGGATACACGTAATTAGTCTGAGTGTACTTGCATGGGAAAAAAAATTACCCTACGGAAAGGGAAAGCAAAGATGGCAGTGGTTAGAAGTTGAAGATGCACATTTTAAAAAAATGTGTATATTTTGAGGGGGATGTTGTGGATCCTTCATCACTCGATCTTTTGCAGGTGAACGGAATAAAGCATCTGTGAGACTCAGCAGTCTAAAGTTGAAACAGAAGTTTTACTTGGCTGGTTGTTCCTAAATCAAGCTCTTCAACATACGTTGCAAGCGATGGGTTTTCTGGAGGTCAGAGGTGCAGATCCGTTCGTGGCAGTGATTGATCGTGGCTTGTGGAGGCCAGGAGCCCTTCGGGCAGGTGACTTGAAAGAGGCGGTGAGCTCTGCTGTCTGGCCAGCCTAGGAGGTATTGATAACCAGTGCAAGAAAAACACAAATTCAGATGTAAACCGTGGGGAGGCAGGACATCAAAAGCATCTCCCTTTGAGCTAAGAATTTAAGCATGGAAAAAAGGGAGGAGGAAGGTCTTGGGTTTTTACTAGCTTTTTTTTTTTTTTTTGTAACCAATGTTTTTTTTATCAAGAAAGTTAAAATATGCAGCCTGCTTCTGTGATGATCAATTCCATGTCACGTGAGTAAAGTGAAGTACAGGGATAGATTTCCTGGAGTGTATTACAGCTGTTTGTTCAGGTATCAATTAGGAGCTATGGAGGAAGGATTTAATTAGAAGAAAAACACACGAGGCTTTTCCGGCGTGGAGGAGCTGGGTGCATGTCATTTGTGTAACCTCTTTTCTGGTCATGGATGTTTATTTGGAGTCAAGTAAGTCGCTTTCAGCAGCTTTCCTTTGATCTGTCTGCAGGAAAATTGAATCCACATGGCCTCCACACAGAACCTTCCTGCATCCTGGATGGAAATACCCGTCTGTGCTGGGGTGGTTTTTTATTGTCATCCATATGTACAAAGGTCCATTCATCTATGAGAATGACACGTCTGTCCGAGGGCTAAGCTTTAAAACACCCAAAAAAGAAAAATGGTTGTTGCACCTGGAGATGGACTCTTTAAACCAAGACATGGAGAGCTGCCTTGGTTCGCACGGTTTGATGGCAAAGAAGCGGTGCCTCCAGCTCGCCAGGCTCGCTTAGCATCTCTGTAATTTATAAGTGGGTTGTGCCCTTGCCTAGGACCTGGGATTGTACTGCGTGTAACGGCTGGGAGCCAAAGGGATGCCTGTGCCAGGCCAGCTGGGATGGTGCCCCCCAGCCTGGGCCCAGAGCTGCAAAGCGATTGCTGCTGGGTGTTAATGGTGAGATGCTCCCACCCTGCTGGTGGCTCCCAGCTTGCTGGAGACAACTGCAAAGGGGAGGAAGAATGCATCCTCTGTTTGAGAGAGGATGGTGTCTGAAGGGGATTAAATACTGCAGCTTTCCTCTTTCTTTGGTTTTACTGATGCACTGGGGGTGCGTTTGTGTTAGGAAAGCACCGTGCTCAGTGATGGTTAACGTCAGTGTGAAGTCTCGATAGAGAAGGGCAGAAGCAGAATCGAGCTGTGCCTTGACCAGACCTGCTCCCCCATGGGCTTTTAGGGACCATCCATCCCCCCGTGGACTCCTCAGCGGCTGAAGCGCTATTCAGCCGGATATTAATGCTGCCTTGCCTTTGTGCTAGCAGAGGTGTGCTGCATGGCAGAGCCCTCCTCCCAGTTTCATGGAAAATAGGGAAAGCATGGTAATGGGAGGGAGGGAGGAGCATTGTAGTGCTCCTGAATATTCAGGAGCCCTGAGCATATCACAGAAAGGTTGAAGTCATTCCTAAGGATCAGCTTTTCTCTCCTTTTTCCTATTTCTGCTCTACTTCCAGCTCTTCCTTACAACGTGACTTGAATGAACACTGTACTTGAGAAAACTCTGAGTAACAAGGACAGCATGAATGAAAGGGGTGTCTGAAGTGCTGGGTAAAAAGCTACACTGAAAATGTCTGTAAAGTCTTTTCTTTGGGGTTTTGAGTTGTTGGGGTTTTTTTTGGTTGGTTGGTTTTTAAATTAAAAAAACAAAACTGAGACAGGCATCCTTCTTTACCCCTGAGAAGGCACAGTAAGCAATGTTAAGGCAATATTGCTGTAACAACTCTTGAACACAACACCTGAGGTAGGTTGCCTGGTGTTCCCAGATGAGACGCTACAAGGTTTGGAGTGTGCTATACAGACCTGGGGCTGCAGGTGCTTGGGAACCTACACTGCACTGCAGTTACATGCTGAAACATCTTTTTGCTTCTCGTTCACATCTGGTGCACAAGCTGTCAGGGCTTGGTCCAGTGCACGCCGTTAATTTTGTGCTGCAGAAGTTCAGCCCATTAATATGACTGGCATCAATGAGGTGACTGAATTTCATTCTCTTCATCACGGATACTCCAGCAGCTACAATGAAAACGAGCTCCTGTTGCTCCAACCAGTCTCAGCTCTTTGAACCGTGCTTGTAGCTGGCTGGCAGGCAGTGAAAAGCAGATCTACCGCCTTGTTGGTTCTCCAGTTGCAATGGTTACTGTAGAATCTTAATGGCAAAACCCAGTAGCAGCCTGCATCCTGCTGGAAACGGGGGAAAATGGTCATGTACTGGAGCAGCCGCTCACCTGTCCAAGCTAAGAGATGCACGGAAGCTTTGGAGCACTGTAGCACCAAGCTGGTAGGGATGGCTGTGCTAAGGTGTACTGGACAGGGCAGTATTTATGGCGGAAAATAATCATAATAATTAAAAAATAATAATGCGGTAGCCTTGCCAACCCTGGAGCTGATGTTTGCTTAGCCTTAAGTTTAAAGAACCTTTGCAAAAGCGAGAACCCAAGCAGTGATTTGGCTGATGTTCACGGCTCTCTGGTGACTTGGTATCTACTTCCCGTAGGAGAAAACCCTTGGGGAGCAGGGCTTGAAGCCAGCTGAGTGAGGTGGTGGTTCTTTTTGACTGATGCAACAAACTCTTGGTGTAGACAGAAGGCCAGGGCTTTATTTGCATCTGTATGGATTGAGCACACAGTAACATTTATAACAGAGGGCTTTTCTGTGTCTGGCATTTCCACAGGCAGGGTGTCTCCCTGCCTGCTCCCGATCCTGGCACACCGGCAGCTTTGCGGAAAATACCCAAGTCGTGGCTCGGCCCCGTTGCGTGAGCCAGGCTGCCCTGTGGACCTGTGTTAGCTTTACAGCGTGGTGGCTTTTCTGTGTAAACTGCTCTTGAGGTGTGCTGCTGGAACCGGGTTTGTTAATGCTGCTCCTCTGTGTGCCGCCTTCTGTCGGCACGCGGTCCCGAGTCTGAGAGGACAGCGCCGGGCTGAGCTGTGGGGCCAGGGCAAGGCAGGGAAGCTTTGGGGAGATGTAACCACTCAAACTGTTTCAAAAACATGATTACAACACAGCTTATTCAAAGATAGTTTTGTCTTACACTGGGAGACTAATTTCATCTTCCCCCATCCCTTGGGAGAAAAACTTTAGAAACTGGACTTGCAGTGAAAAGCACCAGGTTTTCCATTTTTCCAGCTGATGTTGCTTTGGATGTGTGCTGACTTCTGGCTGGAGACAGCTGAGGACAGAGCTGGTGGGTGCTGTGTCAAGCATTTGGGAGGAAAAGCAAGAGGAAAGCAAGGCAGCGCATCCTGGCACATCTGGGTAGGGTGAGTTGTGAACTGGGGATGTGCGATTAAAAAAAAAAAAAAAAAACACCAACAAAAAAAACCCAAAACAAACCAACAACCCAAACCCCCAGACTTTTTTTAGTTACTTGTATAGCATTGGTGCTCTGCCTGGCTGAGGAGTTACCCAGTGGTCACAAATGCATTCCTGCCTGTATGGAGTACCCTTTGCCCGTTAAATTCAGGACCTTTTAATGGCTGTGTACTGAAATAGGGTGACAGCAGCTGTCCTTTGGTCCCACTACAACAAACTTAAAGTGCTGCACGTTCCCTGCAGTGCAGACTGTAGCTTGATTCCATTGTCCTGACAAAATCCAGGGAAGCTGCAGATAGGTGCCTACAGCAAACAACTGCTGCTGTCCTGGTGGCTTGGGATGTCCTCGGCATCCTCCGTGCAGCCTGGTGTCTGCGCACGGAAGCTGGGATCAAGCCTTGGTGGGTTCGAGCTCAGCGTTTCTGTCGTCCAGGCTTGATGTTTTCAAGAGTGTGTGTGATTTTGGGGTGGTGACGTCTGCAGAATGGGGATGCAGCTTCCCTAAAGGATGCTTGCAGGAAGCATCACCTTGGCCGCTTTTCTCCATCCTGGGGAAAAAGGGATTTATTTTTTTTTGCCCCAAATTGAGGTTAAAACAGCTTGGATTTAAGGAAGGCAGAAGCAGCTGAGCCTGGAAACTAAACTTAAATTAGCTGTCTTCCTCCCTCCTGTCTAATCATCAGCATAGATCAGTTCAGAAACTGGGCAAGTATTTTTAGAAGCTGCTTTTAGAGCCCCAGTGTCACAATTTTTATTCTTGTCATCGGTGCCGAGGCAGCTCTTGAGCAACATTTCTGCTTTAAAAAAAAATAATAATGAGAGGGCATTTAGGGATGATCATATAACTTTGGAGGGGGGGGACACTCTGGCTGAGCGAGGAGTGAAAGCGGGTGTGAAGGTGTTTGAGCCGCAAGTTTTTGAGACCAACCACCCAAAATGAAGCTCGTGGGTAGGGATGTTGCTATGTTGGCGCTTGGGTTGGGTGGGCAGCCTGCAGAGGTATATGGGATACGAAGACCTATAGCTGATGCTTATAAATATCAACTTGTTGCAAAATGGAAGTGTTTAAAACACCGTTAAAAGCTGTGATGGAGATTGGCCCGTCGGGAGGCAGAGTGCTTCCTGCAAGCCCGTGGGGTGGTTTGGACCCTTGGTCCCAGCGCTGCGTTAGCAGCTTTTGGGGAATAAAGTGCAGCCGGGGTTGCCGGAGGCGATGACGCCCGCGCTCAACTTTGGACCTGTTTGCAGTCCTGGGTGAGCGGGCGGCGTGCCCGCCGGTCTGGTGCAATCTCTCGGCAGCGTGTTTGCTCCGTCAGCTGCTACTAAATGCCCCCGTTATTAGTTTATGGTGGTTGTGTCGAAATTTTTTTTAATTTTTTTTTTTTCTTGCCTGTAACCGGGGTGGGGAAGCGAGGATCTTTGCGGTGTGAGCGCTTGTGCTCTCCCCAGACGGAGGATGTTGGGAATGAGTAATGGTCCGGCCAGGGCTGTAATATGCAGAATACCTCTGGGATGACTCACCCGGTACAATGCAGCACATCCCTCAAGGAGACTGAATCACACATGGGGGGAAGCCGCTGGCTCGGCAGCAGCCAGCTGGGACACGGGGCAGCCAGCACCGATCTGGAGGCTGGTGGTGGCAATGATGGTAAAACGGAGCAATCGGGGTGTAAAATGTAGAGGCGATGGCATCCCCCAGCAGGTACGTGTGTGTGTTCTCACCGTGTCTAATTTCATATTTTTCACTCTTGGCTTTTTTTTTTCCTTCACCTCCCCCCATCTGCCCCCACAGCCCTTCTGAATCTTTTCTAAACCCGCATATAATTCATCAGTAATTGTGTATGAGGTCTTCTATGAAACACAGGCGCTCTTTTTATGGTTGCATATATGTTTTTTTCAGAAGTAATGGTTTAACGTGTACCCTCTCTTAAATACTGAGAGGAAAATAGATGCTGCCTGGGAAGCTGCTTCCCTTGATGTCCCTCTCCATGGACACTTTATGAGGTAGGGGGTTAAAGAGAGGTGGAAGGCAGAAATCAGTGTGCATGTTGGTTTTGATGTAGTTATTTTTTTATATTTTTTTAAACGCATTTACCTGGCAAAAGATAAAACCCCTTTAGATTGAGACCACAATTATCCTGCTTGCTCCCTCCCCTCTTCTGTGATATAGATTCAGCTGGAATTGAGTCACAGAATTTATTTTTTTTATATTTGCAAAATATTGTCTGCCCTTTGTAGTTGCATCATACGTGGTGCAGAGAATGTTTACAGGGGGATAAATATAGTTGCATTCTCCACTGATCAAAATGGAGGAGAGCGGGGGGAAACTGCAGATTGCCTAGGGTGAGCAATTTCGGTTGGTTTTTTTTTTCCACTTTTCTTTGTAAACTTGGCATTTTCCAGAAATGGTGTGTATCTGTATGTGTGCGTATGTAATTATTTTTATGTTCCGGAGAGTCATTGATTCTGTAGCTGAAGATTAGTACCCCTTGAGTTATTTCCACTTGCACTGTAACGGTGCTGCGTTGGGACGGGAACCGCTGGAGCTGCGAAGCGGGATGTTACACAGGGATAAGGGGACACCTCATCTGACCAGCGCGTTTGGTGGCATTGCGGGCATCCTGGCGGGCTACGGCATGACGGCGGAGACTCATTGGATGGGGAAGAGGGACATGTGGAATTAGCGTCGTCTTGTGAATTGAATAGATTTCTCCATTACATTCCTCTGCGATTTTTGGCGAGCAGTATCAAACCTCTAGTTTCATTTTACAAAACAAGGAAGGTGATGAAACTTACAAAGCTGGAATGCAGTTGGTGTGCTTGTTAGTTTTCTTATTTTTGCTAAATATCACCTTTCATTAGCTAACGTAGGATAACAGTACTGGAATGTTTATGGTCAGTAGATTTTAGAAAAAAATTAGTGTTGAACTTGGTTGTGGCGTCTTTTCAGGGGTGTGGGAAGGATTCAAATCAGGATGTGGATCTCATGCGACTACCTGTTTGGCTGGCTAAGCTTTTATGTGATTTTTGCTTATCTTGCATGTGATATAAAACAAATACCATCTGTCATGCAATAACAACTTCCTTTCTCATTACAGTAAATGATAGTACTAATTAGCTTTCCTTGAAATCTGTTAATAGTTTGTAACCTTGCACAGAAATAGGACTTCGGTGTGCAGCTCTAGCCTGTACTGTATGCTGGCTTAGATGAGCTGCAGGGCAAATTATTTGAATGTGTTACCTTTCTGAACTGATACATTTTTTTTGTTGTTTTGCTGCTCCTTACAACTTTCCAAGACATGCTGTTCATGTGCAGCTATAACAATTTATAGCAAAATTAATCCCTTAAATTCAAAGAACACCTTCCCCCCCCCCCCCCCCTTTTTTTTGGTTGGGTTTTTTGGGGTTTTGTTTTTTGTTTTTTTTAATAAAACCCAGACCTGTAATTTGCCATCACTGACAAAACAGCTGCCGGGCACCCGGCAAAGCTGTAAGGAGGCTGGTCCTGAGCAAACTCAAGTCTCCATTGAGACAGAAGTTTGCTGTGATATTTTTTAAGAGGTTTCATTAAAGCGTTGTTCATTAAAAAGTTTTGTCAGTAGTGTACATCCTGGTGGTGTCATGACTGTCTTTTAGGAGCAAAAAACCCGTGACTTGGCTATTTTTGTAGCAAGGTTTGCTGGGGGGTTCGATGGCTTTAACACGTTTCGACAACACGTTGCATAGATGCTTCAGTACATCCACGAGTAGTGACTTTTTTTCAGTGGTGTTCGCGTAGTAAGCTAATTTCTGGGGATAGCCCTTAAAATCTGTGTGCTTGAGCTGCCTCAGTGGATCTTTGCTGGCCCGTCAGCTTGTTTGCAAGCCTGGTTTTTCCCCCTGAAAAGCCACTTGCCAGTTTGTTTGGGGTTTTGCCCACATGTGCGGCACTTTGGGGGGCTCGTCAGGCAAGCCTGGCACGGGAGGGGAGGTTGTGCTGCCCGAAAAATAGGGTTTAGCCCATGCAGGGCTCAAACAGCCACCCCTACAGCTGTGCAAATAGCGGTTGTGTTACCCTGCCTGCCCCAAACCCCGCTGGTTTTTAACACTTTTTCTTTTTTTTTTTTTTTTTTTTTTTTTTACATGCTTTTAATAAGGAGCGAGGGCCAAGGGCCCTGGCTGCAGCAGCAAATTGCTGTCGTTGGCTAGTTTGGTGCATCCAAATTAGTTGGGATGTTGCATTGGAAAAATGCGCTGTGAGAGTTACTCTTGCAGCAGAAGCTGATGCTTTTGTCTGTCACTTTACATATTTTTCCTTCTGTTTAATATATTTAAAAGAAATGAATATACATAATTTTTTTTTATGTCTACATTCTATATATACATTATATATATAGATACGTATACATACATATATATAAAAATACATATATTTAAAAAATTAGTTTTCCAGGTACTTCCTGGAAGGATCCGAAATATTTATGGGATTATGAAATCCCATTTGAGCAAGTTAGGATAGAGCTGTTTTCTCATAAACTCAATAAAATGAGCCTTAAATGTTTAACGAACGTTTTGGTGAAAGGATTCCTTTGTTCCTCGTTGCCTCGGTGTTTGAGGGAGATGTGGAGGCGGGCGGCTGGATTGTGCAGGTGTCTTGGTTTTTTTGCGAAGTCCTTTTTCTTCTGAAAAAAAAACAAACAAACAAAACTGGTGTTAATCTTTCCTACGGAGAGTTTTCGGATGGGCTGTAGCGCTGGGAGCAAAGCCAGGCTGGCTGGGCACTGGCCGTGGAGGACCCAGCCACTCTTTGTTCTGCCCTTGGGGCTGCTCTACACCCAGGAAAGGCATCAGGGAGTGAAAAATAAAATCAGAAGGCAGTAGTTCGGGTTTGCTGCAGCCTGCTGGAGCGGTGTTCCTTGTGCGAGGCCACGTGTCCTACAGGAAGACAAGCTTTTGAGGGTTGAGGGGGCGCTTGAGCCTTGGAGCATCCGTGCCGCATCCAGGACCCTGACAGTGCGCTGGGGTGCTCAGCCGGCTGGGCTGGGGGTTTGTGCTGCACACAGGACTTTGGGCAACACTCAGCCAGCAAGAAAACCCCCAGCACTGAATAACCTTCCTGCAAAAACAACTCCTCTGGGGCGCTTTGTGGGATGCGCAGGTAGGACTGTGCATGTCTTATACTTTGCCGGCAGTGATTTCCAAATCCTGCAGGAGCGCTTCCTTCAGGGCAGGATTTTCCTCTCCTGCCTTCTGCACTGCTGCAGCTAGCAGTGTTCTTGGAGTTAATGTATCTCTTCTGGTTTGGTTTGGGGTATTTTTTTTTTTTAACGTGGAACAGCGATTGTACAAGCTGAACACATGTTGCTAAATTCAGTTCAGCAGCCAGGCATGGACTGGGGAGCTGGAAGAGAAAACTCCTTTCCATTTTCAGAGGGAAGCTGGTAGGAAACGCTGAATGCCAGCAATGTTTTCTCATTTTGTTGAGACAGAGAGAAATGTCCTGAAACCGAGCCTGTAAGGTTAATATCAGGTTAAGATGAAGTGCCCCAGGACAGGCACATGGCAGGAGTCGGCAGCATCCCTGGAGCGAGGCATGTGGGGATGGAACTGTCTTGTATTCACTCTGACCAGGCAGAACCCAAAATTTCCCGGATGCCTGTTTATCCTGACAGTTTTAGATTTGAAAGACAGAAAAATAAAGGTTGCAAATGTGTTATACTAGAGCTGGGTTACGGATGCAGTGGTTCTGTGTGCCTGGTGTGATGCAGAGGTGAGGGCAAGGAAAACTTTTGGGAGGTTTTCTGTGGTTTTCTACAAGCTCCATGTTAACATAGGATCTGACCAGGGGGGTGCAAATGACTTTTTTTCATGCTGATAGCCGACGGAAAAGTTTTAAACAGGCTGGATATCTAAATGGTATTGAAATACCGACTTTATTTGGCGGTGGCTCCGTGCACTCAGAAGTTTTCTTTTTAATAACATGCTAACTTAGGGTTTTAAAGAAGAAAGTAGTTGTTATAATCTGCAGATATTTCACCCATGCTGTAGAAGGTTCATGAACCAAGGACTGGGTCAAGAAAGCAGGACTCCAAAAATAGCAGGTTTTCATGACTTGCATCAAAATGCCGCCGCTTTCTGGCTGCGGGATGAACTCTGGAGAGGACCCTTCCCATACAATTTCCCGCAGTCACCCGGGCAGAACGGGACAGCTTTAACTCCCGCTGTCGGAGTCGCTGGGGCAGGGACGGAGGGCACAGTGAGAGCTCTGTGAAACCACATCCAGCTCAGCCAAAGGCAGGTTATGCCCCAGTAATGGTAAAGTTAAATTTGCATGGCTCCAAGTAGTTTAAATTGTGTTTAAGTGCCCGATGGCCGCGGTTCAGTTCAGCTGAACAGCCCGACCTCTGCCGCCGTTGCATTAGCAGCCTCCTGCTGTCCCTGTGGCTCTTCCTGGAAATCTGGGATCTGGGAATGTCGATGAGTTAAAGGCAGCAGTCCGTGATTTTGAAGCCCATGATGTTGCACTTATCTTTTTGTCTGAGACTGAATCTCTTCTGGCCTCATAAGCTAAAACATCGAGAAGGGAGGAAAGCGCTGAAGTGCCGCATGGCTGCATTAGCATGGAAGTCTAAGTTTTATCCGTCAACTAGCCTGGCTAGAGGAAAAAATATTCTTGAATTACAGAATACATCTGGGAAGTGGTTTATGATGTGACTCAAAAGGAAAGTAGTAAATGTGGTAGGTTGGGCTACTTTTTTTTTTCCCCCCTCCCCTTGGGATTTTTAAGTATCTCAGACGGTATTTGCAGTTGCTGCGTTTGAAGCAAAGTAGAAAAGAGCAGCGGCTGGTGGAAGGGAGCTCTGTACTTTGACCCTCATTTACAAAGACGATGGCAAAATTAAAGACTTCGTTGACAGAGGAATGATTTGCTGTTCACTCCTGGATGCGGGATCGGAGCCGTGAGCCCACCCCAGGCATACAACGAGGCTCAGGGCTTTGTCCCCCTTGGCTTTGCTGCGCTGCGGTTGCCATCAGCGATGTGGCTGATGTCGGGGAGCCCTGGATGGTGTCAGCTGCATTTTACACTGCGGTTTCTGCATGCTGGAGGAAAGCTCTTTAATCCACCTTAAACATCGCCTGTCCCTTAGACACACCAATGCTTTGTAAAAGTTAGGCTGTAGGTAATAAAACTGTGGTTCAATTATCACAAAGGTAATCGTTCAGAACTTCTTGTTTAGGAAAACTCTCAATATCCTTCGGAGTAGCAATTATACAGGCGCACACTTTTTTTTTTAGTATCTTTTTTTTTTTAATATCTCTTTATTTATTTATATATATGCACACCCACGAGCTATAATTTTTAAAGGGTTCTCTTTTCCTTCCAATAAAAACAGCACGTGGGTTCCTGCGCTACCTTTCCTCCCCAAGTTCATTCTGGTTTTCTGCGCAGGGTGGGGCGGGCGAACAACCTGCAGCAGCCCCAAACAGGCTGGCCGGCTGCCATGCAGCTGGGTAATCCCTGCAGATACTTTCTTCCCAAGCTTTTAAGGCAGTTGAAGACAAATCTGCCGGGTTAAGATAGCAAAGTATTCCATTTAAGAGCGTAATTAAGAATAGTTTGCATGAAATGCGTAGCGCGTAGGCCATAAACCCAACAATTAGAGAGGTCTTAAAGTTTTAAGAAGCCAATAAAATCAGGGGAACTAAGGCTACTGGGGCGGGGGGGGGGTGTTAGCTGTTTCATTTTTGGCTATATGAAAGGCTTGTGCTATGTAATCTCAGCAGCAGTTGGTATCTCATTAATGGTAATGGACCAAATATTTTCACGTACCTCATTAACCATTTCTCCTGAAATAGATTGCACAGTTGCCGTGATAAAAGTGCAGGCGGAGGGTTCAGACGTGGTTGTTTCGCTGCTTTGGTGCACCAAGGTTTCAGCAGTGACATGCACGTGGGATTTGCAGATCGCCCCTTTGCTCCCGAGGATTTTTAATCCTTGCAACCAACAGGAGCCTCGGTGCAGTCGTGTAAAATTAAATAGCAAAGAAAATAAGCAGCTTTTACACTAAGGAAGCAAGGTCCTTATATTGACCTGAAATGTTTGAGTCTCTCCCGAGTATTTATCAGTGTGAGGGAAAGAAGCACTGCCTGTTCTAGGCTTCTGGGTGGGAATGGCAGGCGAGATTTTGACTTAGCAAGCTGAAGGAAGCAGTGGGTAGCCTTGAAAATGCCACGTGCAGTTCCGCATCCTAGTCCAGTGACTAAACCAGGATGTCAAGCCCTAGGAAGCCATAAGCGCCTCCTTTCCTTACTTTGTTGCTTTCGTTTTCCCCAAATCCCTTGGTGTAGGTGGCATGTTGGGAAGCAGCCAGAGCCCCACGGGAGAGAGGATGGGGCTCTCCGGGCAGCGCGGCGTCACGGGTGACTTTTGGTCGAGCAGGACAGCGTGCCAAGGGATTACGTTAACAGCAGCAGAGCTCTGCTTACCTTGCCAAGGGCGAACCCTTCTGCTGGATGAGGCCCTTTTCTAATCAGGGAGCAGAGAGGTCATCTCGCCATGGTAGGGTGATGGAAACCAGATTTTCTGGCTTGATATATTTAAGGAGGTAGCTCTTCAAGATGGGAGAGATGCAGTTTATGCGGTGGTCTCTTGGTACATAGGTGAAATAGGTGGCCTTGGTGGCAGAGGTTGTAAGAGCCACAGGTCCCGGTATCGGTGTGGAAGTGAAGATCTAAACTGTATGGCTCTGTGCCCCAGCAGGTTGTGGTTGTAATGGGCAGGGATAGCAGTCAGGGGAACGAAACTGGACGCGTAGGCATCCACTGGTATTGAAATGTAATTATGAGCCTAGAGAAATCCCTGAGAGGTGGTGGAAACACAAAATAATTGATAGAAATCACAACATACTGAGTAGTCGCTGCTGGTTTAATTCTCCTTTAAGTGGACGATTCCTGCAGCAAAGCAACCGAGGACGACCTTACTTTTGGGACAGCTGAAGGCTCTGGCTGCTGCCGTGAGAGTGAGGGGTAAATCCTGCAGGAAGCTGTTGTGCCAGTGGCAGTTTTCAGGTGTGGAAGGAGAAGCAGGAGTTTGCACGGATGACTTTTGCAGGAGCATGGAGGGGAAGGTCGTATTGAGCAGCTCCGACATCAGAAGAGAGCTAAAAATAAGTCCAGAATAGAATATGTCCAGTATAAAATGTATAGTTGGCTTTCTTTTTCCTTTCTCTTTTAATTGCTAATCCTTATAGACCATATGGGAAAGGTACTGAGAAGAAAACAAAAATTGTCTTGGATGGAAGCAGCTCGATTTTTGCACAGCAGGAAATTGGCTGAAGTATTTTGCTTAATTCTGAGTATCAGGAAGCCAAGAGATTACAGTTGCCACTGGCAAAATCTAGGAATGGGTTTTCATTACAAAGTAAAAAGGTAACTGGATCTGTTTATAGACACGCTTGTCCTGTTTCCTGTACCAGGATGCTGCTTTAAGGCCTCCAGAGCAAAAAATATTCTTTAAAATGTCATTTCTCAGTTCTGTGAGTGCTTTGCGTGTGTCGGCTGTCATGCGGGCCACGTATCTTGAGTATGCGGAAAAGCTTTTTATGAGTCGGTGCAAAGTCCTCAGAGCAATAGGGGATGAACCTTAAGCATCTGTGGACTGCCTTCATTCTGTAGGTCCGGTGAGAAAGTTGCTGGATCCATAAAATAAAGCTGGCAAAGGGAAGATCGCAGCACACGTTTTGCAAGGCCCGCATAGGTGCGGGAGGTATTAGCTGGTCCCGGGTGCCTCTGCCCAGACGGTGCTCGCTGCCTCCCTTGGTCTGTCCCCGAAGCTGCCCTCAGGCAGGATCTGTGGGGCTGCTTGCTTAAAATCTCGTTGTCTTAGAGAACGGGGAACTCAAGGCTTCAAGTATTAGCACTTGGATTACAAAAGCAATGCAAAAACAGTGTCTTGAAAATAAGAGGCAGTTTTGTCTGGTGTAGGATGAAGAAAGCTCCCACTGCACGTAACTTGGATAGGAAGGGCCCATTCTCTTGTCGTGTTGTGCAGATGCTGGGAAAGTGTCTGGATACAGAGTTTTCCTCAAGGAAAAGGGTGATACCTGTGTTTTGAGAAGTCACCTCTTAGAGCCCTCCTATGGATTGAGCTTCCTCCACCTGGGGCACTCAGCTGGGGTGGCCTGGAGATGGCCAATTCCTGGGCAGTTTTCGTCGCGTGTCCTTTCTTGTAGCCCCTGCCGCTGCTCCCGGTTTCACCCAGGCTGGGTGTCCCGGCAGCGCCGTGGCTGCGTGTGGCCAATGTCTAACCATGCAGGTCACCTCCCTGCGAGGGCATCCTGAGCCATCGCTGGGTTAGGCGATGTCTAACACATGATGCGTCGCACCGAGCTGGGGGTCGGTGGCAGCGTGAGGACAAAATTTGGGTATTACCCAGCAGCTCCAGGGTAGGACAACCCGGTTTAGCTTGGCGTCTGTTGCATGTCCCATGCAAGGTGCCTGGCTTTTGCTTACGTGCTGCAGTGGCCTTTCTGCTCCCAAATGACCCCTTCCCTGGTGATGTCCCAGGAGATGCTGGAGCAGCTGCTCTGTGGAAAGGGTACAGGAGAGCTCTGGGGGGAGTGGAGCCTCCTGCTGGGGGGGATGGACACCTGGATCACCCCCGCATCTCAGGTGCTTCCAGGAGAGCTTCTGGCAAGGTTATGATGTGCTGGTTCTGCCTTTGAAAGCTTGAAATGCTGGTGGAGCTGTTGTAGGGACGTGGTGTGGTCCTGGTGAACTGAGCCGAGATGGTTCCCATCTCCTTTCATCAGAGGTACCAAATGGAGCCACGCTTGTGGTTTTATTTCCCGTAAGACTGTCGCAGTTGCAGAGGAATTTGAGCACCATCTTCCAAAGCCCACTTCACTAATTTGATCACAGAAACCTTAAAACACTGGTTTTGTGGGTTATTTGAGCTCCGCATGTTCTTCCAACACTTCGGAGACCCAATGCATCCCTATGGGTGGTGGCCTTGGGGTGCTGCCTGGCTCACCCCTGCTCTCTTGGTCCCTGTCCCCAGCTGCATGAGGGAAAGAGTGTCCAGACCCATGGGTTGTTTCATCTGTATGTTGACACTTGGAAACCCAGTGGGTTTCTCTCCTGTGTTGGCTGGAGTGGGCAAGGCCATCCATCACAGAGGTGGACTTCCACTGAGGGCAGAAACTGTGTTGGGGCCAGACCCGTGCAGTGTAAATGCCACCTTCAAGAAAAACGCTCCGCTGAGACCGCGTGATGCTCACAAAAGGTTCTGTTTTTATTTTGTTACCATTGCAGTGACAGCTATATTGTGCGAGTCAAAGCTGTGGTTATGACCCGAGATGACTCCAGTGGGGGATGGTTGCCGCAAGAAGGAGGTGGTCTCAGTAGAGTTGGCGTCTGCAAGGTCACGTACCCGGAGGGCAATGGAAGAAGTGGATTTCTAATCCATGGTGAAAGGCAGAAAGACAAACTGGTAATAGACCCTAATTCAACTTTTGTCTGTTCTTATAATGAGAATTATCCCAAATCTATTGCTATTGTATTCTTGTGCAAATTTGGTTGTTTTTTTTTTAAAAAAAAAACCACCATAAAAACCAGGCATGTGCAAATAGTACCAGACTGGACAAAGCAAACCTATCTTCATCTAAAATTGCCATCTTTTGCTGTCTAGGTTGGCATGCCGCCACCTGGAAGGAGCAGGTAAATTTTTGACATCCATGTGCAAAGACCCGCTTTGATGATTGAAAAAGGGACTGCATTTTTTTTTTTTTTAAGACCTAGCAGGGGTGAGAAGTGAATTGAAGTGTAAAGAACCCATGAAGCCAGTCACATTGCACTGAGTAATGCAGTGCAAGCCTTTAAAACGGGCATGAATTATTTATGCTGCGTGCCGTTCAAGGTTTGAACAAGCAGAGTGAGAATATGAAGACAAGTTGTCTCTTATGAATTGACGCACTATGTTTCTCCTGGTAGCTGTTTATCTAAAAGGGAGCTCTCTTCTTTCCCCACACAAATCAAATTAATAAAGCCTTTTCCCTATTTCCAGGGTCCGTTTCAAATGTTTATCTCGTTTCTTATATACTTCATTCTTCAGAAATTCTCTCCTGTGAAGAGGTGGGCTAGCTTAAAAATAATGCTTCCTGCACAGGCTCTGCAAACTCAGTATTTGGGGGAAAAAAATACGCATTATTTGAGTCAGAAATTATCTTGCTTTCCAAAAGACTGGTGTGTTAAAGATGTTTCGAGTATAGTTTGTCTTTTGCAACACTATTTTGCTTAGGATTTTTTTTCTGGACACTACTTGGGAGCCATGCTTATGGTCTGGGGGGACGGAGTAAGACTAACAAAGCCGTTCCTGCTCTCCCTGAGCATCACCCTGGAGGTGGGTTTTGGCACAGCAGAGCTTAAGAGGAGTGTCTGGCTGGGGGTGAGGGAGGAAAAAAAGGGCGAGGGGAGTGTTACAGCACCCCTGAGTCTGCTGCTGGCAGATAAAATTTCTGTTGAGCAAAACTGTTGAGGGGGAAGACATTCTCCCTCCACCTGAGCCCCCTCCCCAAGCTGTAACCTGTGCCACACTGCGCCTGGGTCCAGAATAGGCTCCTGGGGTAGGGAGCAAGCACCTAGGCAGAGCACAAGCCAAAGCTGGATGTGCAGTGGTTACGAGAACAATTACAGCGTCTGGTGTTCATTAGTCATCGTTCGGTAGGGTAGGCAGTTCCCCCCACGCGAGGCATGACTTGGCTTGCTTTCGGGTCCAGGCTGAGATGGTGCCGGCTGTGTCCTTGGGTGGGAAAAGTGACTTTGCTCTTCTTTTGGGGCTCACACCCTCCCAGGTGGTGCTGGAGTGCTTTGTGAAGAAGGACCTGGTGTACACAAAGGCAAACCCTACCTTCCACCACTGGAAAGTCGACAACAGAAAGTTCGGGCTCACTTTTCAAAGCCCCGCTGACGCGCGAGCCTTCGACAGAGGAGTGCGGAAAGCCATCGAGGACCTCATTGAAGGTACCACAGCGTGCGGCAGCGGCTGCTTTGACCCCTGGAGGAGCGGGGACGGGGGTCTGAGTCACAGCGCGGGGAAGAAAGACGGGTTTAACGTCAGTTCTTGGGCTTGGACATCTCTTTTGCTCATGTGCAGGTGTAGCTGGGCGCTTACGCCTGCGCTGAGCAAGCCCCAGCTTTTAAGAACTTGAGTTTTCTCATCCCTTAAGGAGGGAAGGGATTTCAGTCCAGGTGTTTTCCAGTCCTATCTGGCTTGGTCTGTCCAGACTTCCCCCCTCCCCCCCCCCCCCCCCCCTTAATTATCATCAAATCTGTTATTACTGCCTTTATTTGATAGGCTTGGGTTTCACGCCAGCGACAGCAACTCAAACAGCCCCGGCTCCTCTTTATATGCAGCCGCATCTCATCTTACCGAGTCTTTGTTAAATCATAGTATGAATTCCCTGCCTGGAGTTGAATAAAACTTTGTTTTGTATTTGGGGTTTTTTTTCAGTAATTAGTTTTGTCTGCATCCTCTTAGTTGAATGGTAGTTCTTGAAGACTTTGTTGTGTTTTGGGGTTTTTTTTTTTTAGTTCTGTAAAAAATGCATTTGAATTGCCTGTGCTTTGAAGTTGTCATAAATTTCTCCTTTTCACATTTCACTGCAATCAAGCAATCATAATACAGCTATAATTCAATAGTACTTTTATTTTAATGAAATTTGATTCTTCATAGGGGTTTTGCTCGATTTTTTTTTTCTTTTTTTTCTTTTTTATTTTTAACCACGCAACTTTATTTAGAGACCTAGTGATCCAAAGCCTTTCTCGTTCCACCTGGTGTGACCGGGATATTTTTATATACAGATGGTATTATTTTTTGAGGATTCTAGCTCAAATGCATACACAGATGTGGATACTTTTTGAGGACATCAGCTCCATAAGACAGCTTAACATTCTGGATGCCCTGTCCTTGCTTTAACATGGAAATGGTAGATACTGGGAGAGAATTAATCCCTCAGGGCTCTTCCCTGGTAAATATCTCACTAGTTAGAGGGAAGGATCTTCTCAACCAGTTACTCATTTGCTTTTTCCTGTGCCATTAACGTGAAGGAGTCACAGCTAGGCCTCGTGCTCTCTTCTCACTAGCTAAAATGGAAGCATTTTGAGTCATAAACGTGGTGTTTTATTTAAGTGGCACGGGATTGTGCAAAGTTCCAAAGAGATGATAACTCAGCTGTATCGAGTCTTATTTTGGAGACGCCTGGTACGCAGCAACTCCTGTTCTGCTCTTTCTGACCCATTTTTACAGTAGAGGTATTTAAAATCAAGTCCTGCTGGATCTCAGATACTTCAAAATCAGCAAATCTATATTTATCCCATTAAGAGCACAGACTGCTCCTTATGAATGTGTTCCTCCTTAACATCCAAGTAAGGCTTTCTGAATGAAAACCAGCACCGGCTGGGGAGCACACAGCATCGGCCGTGGCTTTCATTTATCGTTCTTTTGTTGTTCACGTGGCTGATCAGGTTGAGCAGGTAATACTCAGCACGACAAACTACACACGTTCAAAACTTCGTGAAACTGCCGCTTTATTATTAATGTCTAACCACTGGTTTGTTCCCTGTAGCATCAGAAGTGTAGAAGCTTTGTGCGCAACTACAGGAATCCTATGCAGCTCTCTAGAGCGTCTGGATTTTTTACTTTTAAGGTTAATGTAGCAAATGGCACGAACGTTTGCACGTTACTTAGTGTTTTAAGTGGGCTTTCACACTTAGCTCTGCACATCTTCATGATGATGCAACTGAGAGCAGCCAGGACTGGTGCAGATAGCGTTATATAAAGCACGTTATTTAAAAAAATTTCCAGGATGAAGGTGGTACAAACAATTCAGTTGTTTTAGTTAGGGATGTGATGTGGCTGTAATTCAGGGTAACAACAGGCAGCTCCGGAGGGGGACACCCGCAGGGTGGGGAGAGAGGTTGGAAGAAGGTTTGTTTAATATGATTTCTGACTTTTTTTAACAATTGCCATGCAATTAATGAGACATGAGAACTGTACCGCAGTATGTGCATTTAAAAAAATGGGTTTACACATTTCAGCTCCTTCCAAATACTTTGCTTGCATGAGGCGAGGTGGTTCTCTGAGAAACAGGTGGTAACAGGGAAGACATTCACAATATGTAACAACTTGCAGAATTAGAAGAAGAAAAAAACCCAGATCTAACTCTTCATTGTCAAAGTGAGGTTTATTTTTTTATTATTTTTAAGTCATTTTTTCCACCAGGTTTAGGATAATATATGACGAATAACTCCTATATGGTCTCTCGACAGCTGAGGATCTAGCCTCAAGCGCTGATTAGTACGTAGCTTTACCATTCTTCAGAAACGAAAGTCTTCTGTGATTGGAAATGTTAACTGCTATTTTTAACATAGTTAATTAGCATTGGCAGCCATGCAGTTGCACGTCAAGAAACACTTTCAGATTTTACCTTTCCAACCCAGCTTACATGTAGATGAGTTTTTCTTCCGTAATTTAAGCCACTGTTGTACACATCTACAACAGAAAAACTTGTGAGAATCCAAATGATTATGGGCATAATTAAAAAAAAAAAAAAAAAAAAATTACATAGAAATGTGAATTTAAAATGCTGTGGGTTTGTGTTTTATTTGTTTTCTAGGATCTACGACTTCCTCGTCAACGCTTCACAACGAGGCTGAGGTGGGCGATGATGATGTCTTCACTGTAAGTACATGTCACCTGAGGTCATTCTCCTTTATGCTCTGGTTTACACGGTCAGGTTGGAAAGGGGGTTTCTTTTTATGCCTCAGGGTTGGCTTCCAGCAGTCATCCCAGTGTTTGGCCACTGGGTGTGTTTAGTTTGATGGAAGTATGTCCTCTACAGAATGTAAAGCGTTGGGTTTCTGTTGGCCTCCCATCGCCACGTGAAAAGCGTGGCAGAGCAGATGTTGTCAGGGCTAGAAGTGAGGAAATAATCACTCTCAAATTTCCTATGGCTTAATCTGAGTGGTGCACACAGCATAATACCTCTCTCTCTGTCCTTGAGAAGCATCCCACAAACTCAAGTAGATGGCTGCTACTCGGGTACTTACTCAAGGAAATAAGATTTGGAATTGCAGTTGTTAACAAAAGCCAAATTTAAAGGTGTTTCACCTGTGCGTGAACATAGAAAGTTCAAACAAGTGTCTTTCAGCTGGGGGAAGGCACAGTAGCATGCTGTCTGCCTACCCAGCGGTGACTTGGAGTAAATAATAAATAAAAAGTAGGAGTTGCTTGTATTTAATCTGTGGTAATGTCTAAAATGTATTTTGGAGCTTTCCTGAAACAGAGGCAGCTACTGTCCCCACTATGCTTGGACACTTTAAAGGCGTGGAGGAATAAAGAAATGTGAAATAAAATGGCAGTCCAACCATGGGTATTCCGTGGGCTGAAAACAAGGTGCTCACAGCGAATATTTTGTCTTCCTAAATTTATTGCAACCCCCCCACACACATGCGTGCGTGCGTTAGTTGTGTTACAGCCGCCCTCCTTGTCCTGTGGCACTGGTGGGGACCGGCTGGCAGGAGGGTGGAAGGTGGGATGTCCTCAGCGCAGCAGCAGCAAACTCAAAGTCGTCTTTGGGATGCTTTCCTGCATCTTCAGGGCGAACAAGGAAAAACTGAGGACAGGCATCGAGCTGTTTGATGCACCAGGAAGCAGCCGAAGCCGAAAGGTGTTTTTTTTGAGGGTGATGATGTGGGACCAGGGCAGGTTCCCTGCTGCGTTGTGACCGGATCCTCCCAACGGCTGGCATGTCGACTGCATCTGTCCTTTTGTCATGGTTCTGGGAGACAAACAACAGCAGGCAGGGTTAAAAGGTGACTTCCTGCGCTCCGCAGCAAAACTGTCATTAGCAGCTGCTTCCCAACTACCTGCCAGAAGTGATTTATAGGCGCTGGGATGGGATGGACTGGGGGGAGGCACCGCTGGAGCTGGAGCAGTTTACGGATTTGTGCTGTTTTCTTCACTGGGTAGGCTGTGCTCTGCTGGGGTGGATGGGTGTGCTGGACGTGCGTGCGGCTCTTCTGCGCTCGTCAGAAAGGGGATGACAGTCGAAATGTGCCTTGGGCAGGTGTGTGCCAGCTCTGGCCGGGTTAGACATGGAATTACTCAGTGTAAAAGCAGAGCAAAGTAGCCTGTGGAAATAGGAAAGGATATTTTTACTAAAATCCAGCCAGCTGACATTTAGGCACCTGGGAGTGCTCCTGGATTTCTCCACAAGCTCGTTCTTGTGGTTGAGTGTTGATTTTTAAACTCGTAGGGTGTTTTTTACCGGGAGGAAGAAATTGTTGCCTTTAAGTAGGTGTTGCTTTACATTGGGAAAGTTGGATCAATGGTGCTCCAGCTGCATTGAAATCACTCAGACTCCTGCATTCAAAGTGAGGAGCCAAAACTGTGAGAGATTTCCCCCCTACTTGACCCCAGGGAGGTGACAGATAACCCCCCATGGTGCAGATATTTATGGGGTAGGATGCTTGGCGGAGAAGGAGGAACAAGCTACTCAATAGCATTAACAAGGAGGGAGACCTCAGCAGCAGTTGGCATCTTGTTGGGTTCCACAGGGACATTCTCACCTCGAGCTGTGCCCTGCCTGGCAGCTCTCTCCGCATGTTTCGTGGTCTCTGGAGCACGAGAGGGACCTCACCGATGGTGGTAGCTCACGCGGTGGCTGGTGAGGTTGTCACATCAGGGCAGGCGTGTTGTCATACTCCAAAAATAAGGCTTTAGGAGCATCTTTTTCCCCAATATTTCTTGCGCTCCCGGGATGAAGTCTCTCCTTTTCCTGCGGTCCTTAAGCTCTCAGCTTCCCATTTATCCTGGTAGGTGACAGTGGAGTATGGAGTCTGCATAAGCCAGAAATAACATACTGAAGTGTGGAGTGGTTTGAGTCTGGAAGAAATCGATAGGGCTGTGATGTGTTTTATTTTTACCCTTCTGTTTCATTCTTTCTTTGCGCTTCTTTTTGACTTGGATATCATAGTTCATTTGGTCATTCTTGCACACAAATCTTCTTTATAGCTTTCCTGTAAACTCATTCCCCCAGCCACAGCAGTGGATTTTTGGGGGTTTGGGGTTTTTTTGCTCTGTTTTAAAGAGAAAGTACATTTGTTCTTTTTTATCTCCTAAGGTAGTTATTAAAATCTTCACAGTCCTCCCCCTCTCCCACACATGCATGAATAAACTTAACTGCGTGCGGCAGAATTTTCAAAAGCATCTGCATGATTGAGTCATTTAATCAGTCATTTACCCGTCTCTGAAAATCCCAGCCATTGCTGCTACGCTGCTGCCTCAAATATTTGGCCCGAGGTCCTGCCTCTCCTTCAAGATGTTTCAATCTGTTTAACCACAGTGGTCCCAAACTTGACATTTCTTACGCTCCTCTGCAGGCGGCCAGCCCAGCTTTGTCCTGCACGGCAGCACTGATGTCTGCACCGGTGTAATGGTACCAGCTTTAAAACAGCCACCTTCCTTACATATATATATATATAAGCACTGCCCCTGATTCGGCTGCTGGATGGTGATTGACACAGGGCTTTTATTTTATACTGTTCCTGATCCAGTTAGCGTCAGTACCACTTTGTGGGATGATGACTCTGTGCATGTTTTTTGTGCGTGCGACTCGTACATCATTCATTTTGTTTATTCGTCAGCCAGCACGCAACCCTTCCGGGCATCCAGCAAGTTATTTTCATGGGGAAGAGAAGGTTTGCCCCAGAGGTAGAGCTCTCCCTCAGGCTATGATCTTGTGTGGCTTAATGGAGGATCGTTTTCTTGTACTAGAAGGTGGGGGGTTTTTTTGGTTTTGAGTTTGAATTATCTGCAGCTGTGGTGCTGTAAGCATTTGCTTGGGAAACATCACTGGTACCAGTAGCCTTATCTCCTCCCATCACTGCAGTTTGCGGTGCCAAGACAAGAACCTGGGCAGCAGTACCTTGCCCCCATCCCTGCGGTGTATGCTGCACATCCATGGTTCTGAAGCAGGGGTTATATCATTAAAAACAGGACTTTGCCATCTAA
Organism: Falco punctatus; assembly: GCF_963210335.1. NCBI lineage: Eukaryota > Metazoa > Chordata > Aves > Falconiformes > Falconidae > Falco > Falco punctatus. The sequence continues at coordinate 89,609,885 of NC_137584.1, forward strand.
TAATGTTCCTGTGGATTAGGCCTACAGCAACTAGCTGAATCGATACAAACCTCTGTTCTGAAGTTTATACCTGACAGGGCAGAAAGCAAAAGTATATAGAAATAACTGCCACCGACTTGACGGGGAAAATGCTTATTTCTAAAATGAAATCTCCATTTAGAAGTTTTAACAATATGTAGTTGTGTTTCTTTAATTCCAGATCCTCAGTAGGGCCCATAAATGTTTTCCATATGTTAGCAAATAAATTTCTCCGGTCTTGTACATTATAAATCGTCCTCTCAAGAGATGCAATCTGAGTAAGACTAGCCATCCGTTCTGTCTCCGTTGGGGGAAACATTGTCATTGCGATGGTCTGAGATTGTTCTGTTTGTCTTCATCCATCTAGCCTGCATCTTCAGCCTTCTTTAATTAACAGTCATCTCAGAAATAACCTTTAATAAGGACTGAATATATTCTGCAGTTCCTCAGCCACAGGATTTGCCATATAATCAAGCTTGTGCAAAATCTTTTCCTTAATCTACACTTCTACTTTCAATTACAGACAATAATCCCACTGACCATGAAGTGAAAAATGTGAATTCAGTCCAAGGAGAGAAAGGTCAATGTCTTCCAGAGTCTGCAGAGTGCCTGAAATGGTCTCTTTTAGCAAACCATCTGAAAAAGCAGAGGTGTTTGTTCCGAAACCTTATGACCAGCTCAGCTGAAATGCTGCTCATGTGTTTTTCGGATAAATCCACAGCCTTGTGCCTGCTTTAGCGCTGAAGAAAAGACACCCACTGGCAAGAGGAGCAACAGCTCCCATGTCGGCTCTGGTTTGTGAACCTAAAAATTACTGCAGTCCCCTTCTGGATTAACAAGGATATACAGGAGAAAACAAGAAAACTCAGCCATGCTAGTTTTGATGTGCATGTTGCGATCATAGGCATTTCATGTCATCGATAATAATTTTTTTTTAAAATCCTTGTGTTGTTCAAAACGAGACTTGCAGAATTTTGCAGGTAGAGCAGGCGTGATCCAGAGGTGCATGGCTGGGCTACAGGGGGGCATTTAAAGATGCCTGCCCTCAATCCATTGCTTCTTTTGCTGACTTCTGGCTAAAAGCTTGCTTACCTTCGTTCCCCAACTACAAATGGGGAAAATGTTCTCCTGCTTCACTAAGGTGATGTGGATAGATCTTGCTGCCACCACTTTTCTTCTTGGGCTTCCCACAGAAGTCTTCAGACTTAGATTTTCACCACGAAGTTGCATGTTTGGAGCGATCCTGCGCCCCTCGTGCCTTTTTTCTCGGCATGAACGTTGAGCCCCTGTGCTCAGGGATGTTTGAGTTAGGAAGTTTGCATGTGGCACGGATGCTGCTGACAGGCATTTAAGGGACAGACGCAATTACCCATTCGCCACCGTAGCGGTGAGGATTGTGGCAGATGTTAATGTTACAGTTCTCATTGCAGCTCTTCTGGTTTCCTAATTAAAAAAACAGATTTCTCCCTGCTGTCTTTCCATGAAACCTTTTCCCTACTTTCATCTCCCATGTGGGCCTCAAGCGTGTTACAGCCCCGCTATTAAAATTTATAAGATTTATGTTAGTTAGATAAACACTAAATCTAATTTTTCTTGCTGGCTTGGTTGTTTCACGTTCAGATGGTTCTTTTAAAGAACAACTGTAGCTCTTTTTCTTTAAAGTAGACGTGTAGAAACCCAGTCCAATTACTTTGGAATATATTTGTAAGTTCTGTGTGATGCTGGAGCATTTCTCGTCCCGCCCCTCCGTGGCAAACGATGTTGCTGAGAGGAGGGAAGCACTGAGTTGCAAGATTTATTTTTTTTCATGAGTTGCACTCGGGGATTGAGGAGCCGCAGGAGCCTGCAATTTCCTTTTTCTTAAGGCTAAGCTAGAGTAACAAAGGAAAAATGCCTTTTGGAGGAGCAGAGCGCTCTGTATGGGGGTGGTAGGTTGTCACCACGAGCACATCCACCTTGTTTGCTCGGTGAGGCTGAGGGAGGCGATGAGGGGATTGTCCCAGCAGTAGGGCTAGATGGCCATACCTATGTTATTCTTCCTGCTCAGCAGCCAGCTGTGCTGTGCATGTACAGCCAAAGGGTTCATTGTTGCTAGCCACATCCTCTGATGTCTGGATTTTGGGCTTGCATTGTAAACCACAGCTATTCTAATTCAGATTTTAAAAGGAAAAAAAGTACTTGCCAAGAAGAGAGAAATTCACACGCAGAAACCAGCAGGCTCAAATCCCTCCTTCAAAAAACAAAACCACCAAAAACCAACCAAAAACCCATGCCTTTCAGCCTTTCCTGGCTTTGAGCAATGAACCGGACTAAGATTTATTCCTATTTTTTCATAATTGGGTCTCTCAAGTTGTATGTACGCGGTGCTCTGGGCATCCACACCCTACACTTGAACAGTCAGTGCAACGCCAGCTTAGCAATCGCTTGTCATGTCTGAACACGGCTTTCGCTCTTCACACTTCAGTGCCGTGAAATCTGCCTCGCTTTGTTCCAGCAGACTGACTTCCAGGGTAGTCCCGGCGTCTGAAGTCATTGGTGTAGCGGGAGTTTAATTGGTTTATTTTCTTCCTCCCATTAATACCGGGATGCATCAGGGGAATTCTGCCTGCTTTTATGCCAGGGGTTGGGAGGCAGGAGAGATACCACTAAAACAGTGAAAAGGTCCTGAATGTGCAGCTATTTTAAGGCCAGCTTCTCTGTGTTCCTTCCCCCCGCCCCCTGCCTTTCTGCAGGTTAACTTTGCCCGCAACAAATTCGCGTTGCTCAATGGGAATGGATACCAGTGCTCAAAGAGATTTTTTTCAGTAGGGAAAGTCAAGTGGAAAGTTTTTCTCTGGCTTTCAGGGTGGTTTTTTGTTTTGGTTTTTTTTTGTTACAGCGTTGTGTTTCTCCCTTTCCTTCAGGACCTCCTGTTTCTTTTAAGTGATGCTGGAAATTAACCCATTTATTTTCTTACTCTTTCTACCGGTACAAGCAAGCTATACTCAATAATAATTTACTATGATTGTCACCGAGACAGAGATATCGCTGCTGTCATATGGGATGGCAGCTGCTCTTTTCTTTAAGTCTTTCAAAACTGTAGGGGCAGTTAACGTCTTCTTCAGCCTATAGATTGTCCTTGCTTACTTGCAGCCTGTCATCCGGACAGAAGGAAATAGGAAAATTGCTGTGGTGCAGAGGTACACAGAACATATAATCTGTTTATTCTTGTGTATATAACAGATTCGTGAGCTGTACTGAAGTGATAAGTGAGGGGAAACTGGTAGGGGAGAGAACCGTGGGGCAGATTTGAAGCTTTATTTGCTGTCGTTAGAAGGAACGAGGAGGAAGCAGAGGTCTTGCACAATTTATGTATTGCTTTATTGTATTTATCATATTATTTTTTTTTTGCTTTCGGGTCAACCTCTGGTGGGCAAAGCAAGGTTTTCTTGTTGCAGATAAGGAGTACGCAGTTTAACGCAACTCCCAAACGCACTGACCTTCAGTTGCTTTGGCACTGTTTCAGTTTAAAGCTTTCAAACAGTATAACACTTCCCCCCCACCCCCAAACCCAAACTATCAGTCTGGTTGTTTTACCACACACAGTCTTGAAACTCCCAGGTCCCCGGCAAGGACAGGATCAGCAAACTGGTATTGCAGCGCTTCCCAAAGGTCTGGCACTCGCAGCCACGCCGGCGGGGAGATGATGCGAACGCGGTCCGAAATCTGGTCAGTCACGGGCAGGCACTTTGTGGAGGAGGCAGAAAGGTGTTCGCTGGCACAAAACTAGACCCGTAAGAAAGGATGTGGATTTTTTTTTCCCCCTGACACGAGCAGCCCCAATTTCAGCAGCCCAGAAAATGAGCAGCGATTCTTTCTTGCAAATATCAGCCCTGCTGAGAGCTTGGGGCGTTTGGGGTGTCTGCGTGAAGACAAGGCGAGGTGTGTCTCTTATTCGGTAACAAATTATTAAGCAGAAAATACCGGTCTTGCTGTCAGATATTCCAAGTCTCGCTGTCGTGTAGTTTTTATGGAGCTAATTATAGCAGCGACTTGGATGTGTTGAGCTACTTTGCTGAGGGTAGGCAATTTCTCTTGTCACAATTCTTCCTCTCAAGACCGTTTTTGCAGTGTATTTTCTGGCTCTGTACCATTCCCACATGCAAACACAGTTGGTCCTGCGCTGGGATTGGGATATATCCTGCAGGAAACTGAAATTTGATCTTCTGCTGTGATGGAAGTTTCCTTATAGCTATATCTTGCCAGAACTTGTAAATGTTGTAGTTTGTGCACCAGTTAAGTATGGGGTTTTGTTCAGTTTGCTCCAGCAGTTCAAAGAGATTTAGGTCAGGTTTTATGTTTCTTTCTCTTTTTAACACCAACTTCCCCCTTTCCCTGTGCTTAAGTGATGATGTGGCATATTTTAGTGTGCTGATTCTTTCTGGTTTATACTCCATTTAATTATTTGTTATGTATAACCAGACGTGCATTCATTTAAGTAATCCTCAGATTACAGAAAGCTTGTTTCCTTGTAATATGCAGTCACCTGAGGCTTCGGCATGAGAAGGGTCACCAGCAAACCTGCCTGTAGAGTTCCTCGTCCAAGGGTGAATTGACTGGTGCATCCCTAGCTGCAGTTTCTCGCTGATGAATTTGTTACCCGAGTGCGTAACCATTTCACACTTGCAATCAGCTAGCTGCATGCTTGTCTTTTGAAGAAATAATTTGCCTGTGTAGTAATGTAGTTAAACTGTGTGATGAGTTAAAGTGCGAAGCTGTTTATGAGCGTGTTCCCTTTTAATTCATCTGGAGCTGAACGCTTTAGTGCATTTGTGTGCTTAAGGCACAAATGTGTCAGAAACAAAACGTAGCCAAGATGAAATTGCCCTTTCTTAACCTTTTAAGTAAAATGCAGGGGGAAAAGATTTTTTTCTTTTTTTTATTCTTTTTTTTAGAGGATTGTTTTTTAACCTGGATCGGCTTACTGGTTGGACTTCATGCATGGCCCTGCAGGCGATAGCAGCAGCCCAGATAAAGGAGGGATGCAGAGGGGTGAGCACCTACAAGCAGAGCCGGAATTGCTGGCTGCCAACAAAGCCATGGCAGGGACCCCTCGCTGAGGGTGGGCTTTGCTGTTCCTCCCCAGAAGAGCCACCGTGGCCCTTGCTTTTTCCCTTGCGTGGCTCCCATCCCCTGCCCTCAGCCAGGAGGAGCATTTGCAAGTACAGCTGGTCTTTCCCCTGTTTGCAGCGCAGCGGTTTTGCCTACCTCGGCTTGTCAACAGAGTTTTGTACTCTGGGTTTGTGGCCTTCTTGTTTTGGCCACGCTTTTTTGTTCAGCTGTGGTTCCCTGGGCATTTCTTCAGCATTATGTAAGGGGGACCAGATTTGAGGCAAGACGCCTGAGAAAAGCAAGTTATTTTCCAGCCAGCTCAGTTCACCCCACCTTGCTTTTGCAGCACAGCCATGCCAAGAGCGGAGCTGGTGTCGGGGAGCAGGAACGGGGTTGCAGGGGTTATTTTAGTGCTGTGTATGAAACCACAGCTGAGGGATGCAACTTGACTGATGCATCTTTTAGCCACAGCACCGCTGGGAGCCAGTGGAGCAAAGAGGGGCTCCGTCCGTCCCCCTTTTACCAGCACGGCTGACCCCGCACTGAGCCAGCCTGGGGAAGTGAACCAAAACCAAGCCCTATAAAAGAAAGTGAATACTTTTCCGGTGGTTTAGCTCCTCAAGCCAGCTCGTAGGGCTGGAGAAGCAGAAGTGCTGGCTCAAGGGAAACCGTAAGAGTGATCAGCTAAGCAGGCAGCAAAAAGCCTCCACCACCCCGCTGATGTTCATCGTGCCACCCGAAATTCATTGCATACCCCCTGGCCGTGGATAACACTGCCTTCTGCAAGGTGGCTTTGCACAGGCTTCTGCTGTGCTTGTGCCAGTGGTACGGGTACGGTGGTTCGTGTACTCGTGGCTGAGCCGGGCTTAGTATTTATGGCATTTTCCTCCTTCATGTTGCTACCACAAAATTCAGCTTTCGATTGAGACAAGAAGGAGACGACAGGATAGCTGAGGCAATGTCAGTGGCATTGTGTTAGGGCCAAATGTTACACTTTTACCTCGAAAACACATAGTTGATATTACTGTAGCTTTCCATTAGGTTCCTTCTTTAATCTGGATTATGCGGTTAGCCTTTGCAGTGTATAGTCCTTTCTTTTGGCCACGGGGTGCTTGAAAGTTTCATGAAGGCAGAAAATGGCCTTTTCCATTCTTGTGATATGCAACCCAAGGAAGCTGCTTTCAGCGAGCAGCTATATGTGTACGCTGCAGGCTCTGCAGCTGCTGCATTTGTCCCGGAGCGCTCACATGAGAGGGCACCAGGGATGCTGGCTGCATTTGGGGTGTCTCGCTCAGTCCTGGATGCCACCTCCGAAGGTGACGGGCAGAGCAGATGCCATGCAGAGTGTAAACGCTGTTGGAAAGAGGCAGCCTTGGACAGGGGACATGGCAATGATTGAGCACTTCCCATACCATGGCAGAATGAATTAGGGAATCGACAGCCAGCACGTAACCCAGCAGTGCTGGTGGGGCCGGAGGGATGCGGCTCTGGAGCAGCAAGCAGGCACAGCCACGCTCAGCCCTGGCATCCCAGCCTCTCCCTGTATTTTAGAGGCAGGGGAAAGCATTTGGCTCCTGGTGCTGAGCTGGAGCATCCTTCTTGGCGGTGGTGGGAAGGGGGCTGAGTTGGAACCACGGGGCAAATGACTATGTTGCCCTGCCCTTCATGAGGGAGCCTGTAATTTCCACGTGCTGTTTAAGCGCTTGCAAGTCTGTTTTGAATCTGTTGTCTCATATAACAGGTAGAAAAGAAATGGGGGGAAAAAAAAATCCATACTAAAACAGAGTTCAGGCCACTTGAAGTGTACACCCGAGTTTTGATAGTCTAACCATAATTTGTTTGCATCCACTCAAATGTGTTGTTTTGCTTGGGGTTTCTTTTTTTGGAGAGTTTGGAAAGGAAAAGGAGGAGTTTGGTAAAGCTAAACAATGAAACGTACTTTTACATGAAGCTTCAAGAATAATTTTCCTTTAAAGTGGCAGGCTCCCACTTTCAGCCCTTTAATAAGAAAAAGAAAAAAAACCCCAAAATTCTCACCACACAACCTTCTGACTGACAAAATACTGCAGGATGGTGTTCCCTCTGCCCCGAGGCATGTGCTTGGTGGTGACTGAGGATGAACAACAGAATACAAGAGTCCAGGGAGCTCAAAATGGACCTCTGCCCGGTACAGAAATGCGTTATAAACAACTGCATCTAAATAGTCCTGTTTCCTTCCCTCACCTGCCTAATGTGTTTTGCCAAGGGTCTGCTCGCCCTGTATCTTGTAAATTTTTTATGAAAATTAAATCAGAAGCAATTATAGGAAGCAGTTCATCTGTCCTCTGGTTGTGTCTGCAAAAGGCGAAGGAAAGGCAGAAGTAAAAAGTACCATTGCATTTTTAAGCGGAGCCTGACATATTTGCAGTGCATGTGAAGAGGGTATTTTAAAAGTTTGCATCAGCTGTTGGATTCTATTTTGGTGGTGAATTCCAGCTAAAATAACGTGGATGCTCATAACTGTGTGAATAAATGACCCCTAACTGGCTTCTTAAAATACCATATCAGTCTGCTGTGGGAAGTTTGCATTTAACTGGGTTTTTATCCCCTCTGTTTGTAACCTGGTATATCACAGAGGAGGAGCGTGCTGCTGAATTTAAAGGCTGAAGTGTTGGATTTGTACATAGCAAAGACAGACGTGATGGATTAGGTGCACCAGTTCTTTTAGTTTAGCTAATCTAACTTTCATTAGTATTTTTTTTCCCCCTCAATCTTATTTTCTTCCTCCTGCCTTGGAAATTTTCTGTGTAGAAGAGTTGAGATTCAGTGGTGAGTTATGTGGAGCCATCTGTTCCCGGCTGTGCTCAGCGGCAGCACAGCCATCCCCTGTGCACGTCCAGTGTTTAACACCCCCTGGCTGAGCTTCACTCCTTTATCTCCTAGCATCCTTGCCCGTCTTCTAAAAGTTCTTCGGCAGCATTGGATGTGCTGAGTTCCCTGTTAGCACCTTAAAATTAGGAGCTGGCACTTTCCAAATTAATTGCAGCTATGATGATGGCAAGCAGGTCAAAGATGGATGACTTTAAAGAGGAGCTGGCACCCACCTCCCTCTTCAGACCACCTGTCTGTGCCCCCTGCTTTGCCTGGAGACCCTCCTGTGCCATCAGGGCACAAACCTCTGCAGGTGGTCAGCTGGGGTCAGGGAGCTGAGACCGAAAATGGTTTTTTGGGCTGTGTTCCTGTGGTTTTCCACCCAAGCATGAACACGGAGCAGGTGATGAGAGTGGTGGGAGGGAGAAGCAGGGACCGTCACCTCCCCACAGCGGTACTGACCTCAGTGCCCATCTCTCCTGGCCTTAGCAGAGGACAGCTGGGGTGATGTGGCTAATATGACCTGTTAGAAGAGGGAGACTTCGCTACTAACACAAATACTGGGCAGCTGATCATGCCGTCTGTGCTGCAGTCTGCATCAAGATGTCATTTCCAAGGCATAAACAGATTAACGGAGCCCTTTATGCAGACAGGAGAAGTCTGCCTCTGGCCCTAGATGGTTTTAAGCAATTGGTTGGTTTAAACAGTTCCCGAGCGTAGGTACAAAGATCCTGCTGAAGTGATGTGGCTCATCTCAACATGGAGAAATCCTGTCAGGCCACAGCAAGGAGTTGTTACAGGAATGAAGAAGGATATGTAGGAGTCCTGGAAAGGAGAGTCTCTCCAGATGGACAAGGACACGAGCGCCTCGTGGGTAGGCAGAGCCATCCCACTCTTGCCACTGTGCCATGGGATTGCTGTGCTGCCTGGGGAGCAGCCCCCCTGGGAACTGGGGCTTTTTTTCCCCCTTCCAACATTCTGGGTTTCCCTTCTAAGTATCTGATGCAAAGACTTTTTCTTCCATTGAAGCAGTGCGCTAGCCCAGTGGTGTAGTAAGGACAAGGCGAGGGGTATCATATGGGAAGGAAATGTTTTGTGGAACCACTCACAGCCTCTGGTCGTGGGCCGAGCCTGAGCAAAATGGGGTACTGTTTTACTTCAGTCCTCCTCTGGCTTTTGCGGGCATTTCTCTGGGCATCTGTTCAAATGCCAGCTTTTGCAGTGATGTGTCTGACTCCTTGTATTACCAACCAGTAGTGAAACAGGAAAATGTCACGGAGGTTTCCCCCTTACCACATCTGAGTATTTGCTGTATCACTTAACCGTGTCTGATTCTCATATATTCTTTTTACTCCTTGAAGCTAGCCGTCAGGCCACATCTGTGCTCCATGCAGAACTGAGTGATGATGCCAGAATTGGGCTTAGCGTTAGCTTAACGGAGATGATCTTGTGCACTGAATCCTTGTAGACGTTCCTGAAGCTTTGCTGACTTCAGACGGCACAGCCACTGGCACTAAGAGCTATAACCACAAAACTCAAAAATAAAAACAGAAAAGGTAGCAGTAAAACTAGCTAGCTTTCTGCGCTTCAGGTTGGTATTTGTGTGAGTGGTGACTAGGAAACAGTCCAGACATTTGAGATGTCATAGTCCTGTGCTGGTTTTAGAAAAATCTTGAATCCATGCTTATTGTAATGGTTGTGTACAGCCAGTTTGTCTCTGAACTGTACTGGAATATGATCTAACATGAAGCTTTTTCTTCAGACTCTTTGCTAGGCAATAGAACTAGATTCCAGCGGTCCTCAGTGGATGAGAGTGTCAAAACGTTTCAAAACTGTATGGGAGCAATTTTCTTCAATACAATTTCTGTCTTGTCTTCAGTGATAGGAAACAAACAGAAATTTGACAAAAGCATTTTCTTCTGTGGCTTTATCTTGCCGTGACAAATTAAAAGCTTCTGCTCAGGAGACAGGAGTCTCAAAAGATTTTTCACACTGAACCTTTTTCTTAAGACTTGGATTATCTAAGCCCCCTTTGAAGTGGGCTGCTCTGAGAATACGGGGCACACTTAGAGGTGGATGGAAAATGTCAACTCTTTCCTTCTCTAATTTCCTTAATAGGGAGAAGGAGGTGTTTTGAGACACAAATTTAGGATTTTTGTTGTTCCCCTCTCTGTGAAATTAAAACATGCTATGTCTCTTTAGGCTTAAATAAATAAAAAAAAAAAAAAAAAAGCAGGAGGAGAAAGGAAGGACTTGTTCTGGCAAGATTAAGCTGAGGGAGTTCTGGGAAACTATATTTTATCTTAATTTCTTTGGAAAGGTGGAAGTTTCTTCACCATGCATCCGAAATAACTCTCAGACTTCCTTTTTGTAAACTTCATAAACAGCAGAGGCTCTGCAGATAAACTTATGATTAGCTCTTAGCTCAGTATTGCTCGCTTACTGTACCATTTCGCCGACTTTATCATCTTTCCTTTCCGTATTGATAGCACAGCTGTGTTTTCCCCTATTCCAGCGAATGAAAAGGGCCAAGCAAAGAAGAGCTGGCTTGTGCCGGGACTCCCAAGGGATTGCACCTGGGCAGAGCGCACAAACAAAGGGCTCCGGCTGCTGCGAGGAGTCACCACATGGGTCTTGGCTGGAGGTGGGTGGGCTGCAGCCGGGGCGAGGATGCCGTTTGCTGGCTGTCATCTTTCCGGGGTCATCCTCAAGCTGTGAATTGGGGAGGGAGCTGGGTTTCTTGTCCTGGGGACAGTGGGGATGTCTTTTCAGATGACAAGATAGGAATGGGCTCCTCTTTAACATGTCCAGGCTTCCCAATGTGAACACAGGAGGCACTCCGAGGAGCTTTGGCAGCTGCAGGAGGCTGCCTTGGTGAAGATGAGACTTGAGCCCCCACCAAGTTTTGCATTTCCATTCTGCACATTGCCAGTCCCCCTCAGATATGGGTGCTGCAGTGAGTGGGCTCGCACGGCAGTGGGAGACGAGCAAAGCAGAGCGTGGCATGTCAGCTTGTAGAGGGCTTGTGCTTTGCAAAGGCCAGGCTGGCGCAGGTTTTCGACTCCTTTAGGTCCATGACTTGCAAAACTGCTTGTTGAACATCATGATACTTCTGTTGCCCCTGGTCCTGTCCACCTCATGTAACCATTAATATCCTAGAGGGAGAAAAAAAAAAAACATCTCGCCTTGCTTGACGCACAATTATTTTTGACAGCAAACTTGTGCATGCTTTAGTTGGCGGAGAGTGCTTCTGGAAGTTAAAAGTGACAGAGCTCCGTAATTTCCCTCTGGCAACCAATTTCTCACAAGCTGCCACAGATTGTATTGCTTCATAATTTTGAGATGAATCTTTCTTCTTTTTTGTAGTCACCCTTGGGTGTTGCATCACATGGGGTGAACCTATTCTGTAAAGCCATTAGAGGCAAGGTGATCAGTACAGTTCAGGCTTCTTTTTCTCATCATTTTTTATGATAGATGCTTATCTCAGAGTTTTACTTAGGCATCTGATTAGCCAGCTGTCCTTGTGTAACAAATCCATTTCAATGAGAAGTAAACTGCAGTAAATGATTAACACAATCTTCTTTAATAATGGCTAGGGTTTTTTAATTTAGTGAGCCACTTCTGAGAGTCTGAGGGGGAAACAGGGACACTTTTTGATCACAGTGCAATCATTTGCATGTAGAATCCCGGTGGTGTTTCTCAGAGCAGCCATATCAGGCATGCAGTACGTGTGCTCACTCGGATATGTACAGCTCACTTGCAAAAGGAAATATTTTGCACGGGTTTTATAAAATTACTATTACGGTCATGATTAATGATTTTGTTATCCGAGCAGTGAAACCACAAGACTTCGCGACCGCCATAGCAATCGCAAAGCTTTAGTATGTGCGGCACAAATTTCTCTAATTGAGCATTTGAGGGCATGTTGAAACAGAGTTTCTTACCAGGCTCCCTGTTCCAACAACTTTAGTTTTGGGTTCATTTCTCTTATGTGGCTACTGGGCATGTTTTCAATAGTTTCCCCTCAAAAACAAATACTGGAGCTGGATTGGTTTCAAGAGGCTTTAGAAGAAGACAGTGTTTCTCTGATAGACCAGTGGCTCACCGGTTCGTGACATCTTTTCCCATCGGTGAAATAGCCTGGCTCTGAAGACTGTGCCCTTTCTAGATGTATTCCTGTAGGTGAGTGTCTTGTATTTATGTGACCTGCAGCAAACTTCTCGTATCTTCCCCCTTCACCATCCTCCCCAGAATTTTTCCTGCCATGCTGGTGGTAGAAAATCCCAGCCAAGACCCAGTCTCATCCTGGGCAGACAGAAGTTGTTCCCTGCTTCCATCTCTGACAAAGTTTTGCCATCATTTTTTTGTAGTGGCACTTGCCTGAATGTGAGGGTGCCTTTTCTTTGAGAACGTGCCTGATTCTCACCAGTCACCAAATCCAAGTTCAGTCCCAGTGGAGCAGTACTGAGAGAACAGTATGCTTTTGAAGGTCTGAGCATCATCATACCTTTGATCCTCAGTCACTTATTTTCTTCTGAGGGTTTCTGAATGGCGTCTTGAACCACGTTTTAACTATGGGGTCTGTCAGAAGCACCTCCTTCTGTGAGACCTTTATCAGAGCCTGTTCCAGTGAATGCCTCGCAGGCTTCTATTCTGAAGTTACTAGAAGAATAATCTCTTCCTTACTCACGTTCCCATAGGACTTGTGATTCAGTAGGCTTCCCCTTCCAATCTTCATGGTCCCTTCCATTACCTCTTTTCCAGGCTGGAGAGACCCAGGCTTTTAGGGAGGCGTTGTGAAGCCATCCCGTGTCCTCGGTTGGCCTGACCATGGCAGAAGTGGTGGAAATACCCTTACTGACACAGGGTGGAGGGTGGGCCAGAGCTATGGACAGACTGGGGAAGCACAGCACATACATGCAGTGTCTTGATGATCATCTTTGTTGCTGCTTCTTTGGGTTTTTTTTAATCTGTTGCTGAGCCACCAAGCTGACACTGTCACAGGGCTGTCTGATTTCATCCCAAGAACTCTTCCCCGGACCGCAACAGCTGGCTCAGAGTGTATCATTGTATGTGTCAGATCAAGGTGTTTCCATCACTTTGCATTTTAGGGGTATTTATTCTATTTTTTTTTAACATCCAGTCTTTTGGCATTATGAGATTCTTAAGCAAGTTTTCAGGGTCGGCTTTCATTTTTATGCCCTTGAATGCCTTAAGTTTCATCAGAAAACTGTGTCATCTTGTTGTTCGCATCTCTCTTCACATCACTGATGAGTATGCGCACCAGCACGGGTGAGGAGCCTGTGGGGTTCATTGGTGACTTTCTGCTTGGGAGGAGGCAGGTATTTTCTACCTTTTTTTCCCCAGTCTTCATTCATTCCTATGTGTCGAGAGCCTTCTCTCTTTTCTCCTACAGAAGTTCGAAGCTTCAGTGAGGGACCTTGTCGGAAAGTAACAGTGCTTATGCCAGCCGATGGTCAGCAAGGTAACCCTGCAGACACTGTCAACCAGCTGCCTTTAGTGTCACCAACCAGGAGGCAACGTGAATTTTTTTTACGGACAAGCGAGCAGAGACATAGTCTCGGATAGCTTGGTTTCTCCCTTTCTGGCACTTAGAGTAGGTGTTTGTGTTGGCAAAGTGCCCCTCTAATCTGAGGACATTGAACATGGAATTGCAGCAGTTTTTTAATAAGGTGAAAGCAGAGGCCAGAGCCACAGCCTCTGTGGTATGCTGCAAACAGGTTTTGTAGCCATGTCAACACATGTGGAGGAGAGGCTCGGTTTCCCTGCTGGGTCTGAAGGAGAATTAAGGTGTGAAGGAAAGCAAGGGTAGATAAGAATCGGGCAAGATAAAAATCACTACAGCCTCTTTTCCAATTGCCTATTGCAGAAATACTGCCCTCCCTGAGAGGCAGGCAGCAAATAGCATGCTGCTTGCAGGGCTGGTTATAGCTCCCAGCTGCCCCACTGAGATTATCTAGCAATTATATCCTGTTTGGGATTTTTATTTTCATCTAGGAGGGTGAGGGGGTTGCAGGCCAGTATGTGCAACCTCCGCCAGTTGGGTAATTTTCCCAGGCATCGTTATTTCAGCCATGAGCACCCACAATGTTTTTGGAGCGCATCGATGAAAGGCTTATCCCAGCAGGGCTCGGCTGTGGTTCCAGTGAAGGTGAAGGGTCCCGCTGGCTGGCACAGCACCGTGTTAAGGCTCTGCCTCCTTTTTGGTTCATGCCAGTCAAAGTTTAACTTTGAGAGCACGCTGCAGGCTGAGGCTGCGGCTGCCCGGGCTATGGGGCGTGTGCCTTACTGTTATTGTTCTGAGAAGCTTAAATTACAGCTCAGCATCTGAGTCTGCACCACACACAGCGCTGCAGAAAGGTGCTCATATGAAGTGGCTGTTGTAACTAAATCCTAACTTTTCTCGGGTTTTCCAAACAGGTTGGAAGCTTAATGTTACTATGAAGTACTTGGTTGTAGAAGCTGCTCATTTTCTTTTCAAACATCCCCAAAATGTGCTAGATACTGTAGGACCTAAAGGCGCAAGAATTAGCGTTGAAGGGTTTAAACCCCAGGTTTGAAATGCCTTTGTTTAATAAGTTATGAAGACTGGGCTGATGAAACTACTTTTTAAAAAAAGAGCCTGAATATCAATGCAGTTACATTGTAGGGGTGGTTAACTGTCTTAAGAGTTGTTCTGTTTCTACGTACTTGTTTAAAACAAAACAAAAAAACACGAACAAAAAAAAACAAAACAAAGACATGCATGGAAAGTCTGTCCCTAATGGGTGGGTCAGCCATTCAAAACTCATCCTGCTTGTTGTACCCCTGAGATAACCCAGCCTGGCTTTACATCACACTGCAAACAGATCGGTATATTTGCTTTCACCAAAGTAAGCTGGGAGTTCAGTGCTTTTAAGTGCTATACTGGCTAAAGAGGATCAACATGTATTTTTTGTTCTAATGCTTTAAGATGTTCTCACCTTTGGACAGAGTCTTGCAGAGCATTGTTTTCAGAATAAACAAATATCCACAATGAGCGTTCTTGTATTCTTGGAGTAGAAGATATGTCTAGTACCATTCATGGGAAAATAATATTTAGAGAGTGCATTCTTGACAAGGAGAGAAGGTTTTTCAGGTAAAACCAGTCTTCTCCCGCTACTGATACAACTTTTCTCTGCTGTTGCAGTTGTGTCTCTAACTAACTGTCATGGCAAATGGAAACGTCTCCCTTGGCCTCACCGTAGCTGCAGCACAGCTTGTTAGTTGGAAGAGAATAGAGATTTTTCTTAATACAAAGCACCAATATTTTACACACGTGCAGTGTTACAGCTTTTCTGATCATTGTGCATGGAGGCTTCTTTTCCTGCTCCTGATCTGTTAGCGTATTAACAGCTGCCCTCTGATATTCATGTTAATATGAAAAAGTCCAAGCAATCTGTGAAACGAATTAATGGGCAAAATCCTGAACGACTGGATAGCGTATGGAACCTATTGAAACAAGGAAAGGCTAGAGAGAGGGGATAGCTAGGACTGGTACCCCCCCACACCATGTATTTCTCCAGGAGAAATTTTTTAAGAAGATTTATTAAGAAGATGCAGGTATTAGCAATAGCATGTTACTGTGTGATATTTCACCTTTCATGATCGTTGTTGTGTAATGATGTAACTAACCTAAAAAAAGTACTTGCTGTGAGCCAGGAATGTACAACAACACAAGTAACATTTGTTGCATATTAGAGATTAGTGGCAAAATGAGAAGAACATGCCCTGAAGGTTTTAAAAAATAGTCTGTGATGAACTGGAATTTGGTGACTGGAGAAGAATGTTTAAAGGAGTTTTTGGCTTAATGGGATGCCTGGAGGTTAACAGAATTGCCAGGATTTTTTGTAGCCTGGGCACACAGATGCTCTGTCCAAGTCTGCCCGCAGGACTGACATGATTGCATCGTTTGATGGAGTTTGCTCTTCATAGGTAGCTTCTAGCGTGAGCACTCATCACCCCGCAATGCCCAGTATAACAAATAACATGCCATGTGAACATGAGTGGTGTTGGTGGATATGTCATGGGTAGGCTATGACATTATTTTTCCACATGTGTGGTGACAGCTTTTATGGCCTGGCAACAGGTCTGCCTCTTTCAAGTATTCTGTGTGAAACTTTACAAAGGTGCCAATGTTGCAGGTGTGTGCGAAGTCAGTGAGCGGCAAAACCTCTTTTTTAATACTGCATGCCATAACAGCTGAATGTTTGACAATTTGCCCTCCTTCCTTTCCATTTAAAACAGAATGCTACAGATAGCTCCTCTAACTCCTCTCAAAAAAGGGAACAGCCTGTGCGAACTTTGGCTTCTCCTGCATCCTGCGAACATCGAAGAATTTGCACTCGTGGACACCTTCACGACCATTATAGCTCTGACCACTACCACCTAGAACAAGTAAGGTTTCTTCCCAGTGTTGCCACCTAAACGGCTGTGTCTGCCATAGCTGACTGGTGGTTGGTTTTCCCCTCACATCTCTGGAAGACACCCCCTTCCTTTCTCTCCCTTTCCTTCTCAGTTACCTTTAAATGGCTTTCAATTATTTTTTTTAAAAAAAGCTTATACTGTGATTTAATGTTATGTTGTACCACCTGTGCACGGACCATTGTAGGTCTGTGACAGCTGTACCCATTCCTGAGCCGAAGGCTGAAACTCTGTGATGGGTCGTGGTAAAGGGCGTACAAAGAAGGAAAACTAAAATTATTAAATAACTGTTTTTTCTCTAAGCAAAGAGACAGTGATTGCTGATAGCAAAATGAGCTTACTTATCTTTTCTCCCTCTTCATCTCCATCCCTGCTTCCACAGTCAGTACCGCGATCCTATCGGCATGTCAGCTTTCCAGATGATGATGAGGAGATAGTGCGCATCAACCCTCGGGAAAAGATTTGGATGACTGGATACGAGGACTATCGCCATGCCCCAGCACGAGGAAAGAACTTTGATCCTGATGACACGGACTCCTACGTACGTTTTGCCAAAAGCGAGGCCTCAAAACACGAATACACTTATCCTTACGTAGACAACTCGGACTTTGACCTGGGTGAAGATATCAAAGGTGCTGTGATAAAGACTCAACCTGTCAAATTCAAGCCCAGGCGGAAGGAAGATGGTGAGAGGTCGCGGTGTGTGTACTGCAGGGACATGTTCAACCATGAGGAGAATAAACGGGGTCAATGCCAGGATGCTCCAGACCGCGTCAAGACTTGCATCCGTCGAGTGAGCTGTATGTGGTGTGCAGACACTATGCTCTATCACTGTATGTCTGATTCAGAAGGAGACTATATAGATCCTTGCTCGTGCGAAACCAGTGATGAAATGTTTTGCCTCCGGTGGATGGCCCTTATCGCCTTGTCTTTCATTGCTCCATGTATGTGCTGTTACTTGCCGCTTCGGGCTTGTTACCACTGTGGGGTCATGTGCAGGTGCTGTGGTGGAAAACACAAAGCTGCTGGATGACTACAGATGTATTCGAAGTGTTACGTTTTTCCTGTAGTTCAAGGAACACGTTGGTTTTGGAGCACTGAGATCACTCATTTTGATGCAGCCACTGTGCCCAGCAGCATCCAGAAACCACCAGTTTGGATCATCTTACATTTGGTCGTCAGGGGCTCACACTGCATTGATTTGCTCATCAAGTGTTCTAACTAACTAACCTACAGCATAGACTTTTGTATTATTAATCTGTAATCAAAACAGACTGTCTTGTACATTTTTTTAATTTTTTTTTTTTCAGTTAAAATGAGTTTGAGGAAAGAACTGCTTTAAATGGTGGTGGATTGTAGAACATCTCCAGGTTGTGTCCGTCTTGCCTCCGCTTGTGCGGTACCATCAGCGTGTTAGCAAGCTTTGGCGTTTATAGAAACGGGGTGGTGTAGTGAATGAAATCTCACTTGGAAGATACTTGCCATCAAGTTATTGTGTGTGTATAGAAGGTGTGCTAGTAACAAACTTGTACCACAACACAGTATTTCTGTCACTGGTTTTCTTTGGGGTTTTTGTTCTGTTTTCCAAAGCCAAAATAGCCATCTAAACTGCAGTTTCTCTTCTAGAGTCCATCGTCATTTCCTTCAGCAAACATCTGAAATTATTTCTCTGTTCGTAAAGCTCTGTGAACAGAAAGCAAGGCTCAGTTACCATAGTCACATAACCATTGAGAATCTGGTAGTTCTCCTTACCTGTAATCATTTCAGACCACTACTTGAAAGGGAAACTTAAATTTTAGGGTTTTCTTTTTTCCCTAAATAACATTGGAAAAATAAAACTGTGTTTTCAGAGTTCTGCCCAAAAGAAAGGGAACTTTTTCATTAGCCAGCCATGTAATGATCTGTGAATAAAACACTAAGGTTCCAGATGAGGAAAATTGTTGTTATGCAAAGAATTACTACCAATGCAATGTCAAAAGCACTATTGTGGGGAAATGCTGCATTAAGTGGTGGATTATATGGAAAATTGTATTTGTTTGTTTGTTTTCTGTATAATACATGAGCATGAGAACATACGCATCCACAGTAGAAACTACATTTAGCAATCTAGACAGGTTTTTAAAAGCAAAAGCCAGGATGATAACCACCACTTCCATTTTTTGACCTGCGGTCCCAATCCTCCAGATGCTTACACATGTCTCGATGTATCGCGCATGCAGCCAGCGTTCCTGTGAGTCTGTGCGTAGGATTAAGCATGTGAGTCTTTGCAGGAGCCAGACCGAAGTGTCTCCCTGGCTTTCCCCTCCCCAGTTCACCACCCAGATTTATCAAGTGGATGCATAAGGTGCATACAGCAGGATAAGATTACTTTAATTTTTTTTTTATTTTTTTAAATGTCATGTTGTCTTGTGTACAAGGCTTGTAATTAGCTTGGAAAAAGAGTATTTTTCTAATATATTACAAGGAATAGCCAAATAATTTTTATTAAAAAAAAAAAAAAAAAAGATTTAGCGCAGTGAGCTCTAACTAGCATAGTACAATCTGAATACTTTGAGGCAGCTAGGGATTGGCTTGTCAAAGCTGGCACTGCTGTTCCTGCCATAATTTCTTTCTGCAGTAAATTGCCAGTGGGCGCATGTCCTTTCCCTCCCTCTATTGCACATTGACATCAGTCTTAAAAGAGAGGATTTTTTTTTTTTAAACTATTAATTTGCCAAATAAATGTAAAAGGAACGCTTGCCATTCTTTCTTGGTGGAATGTCCCAACGGTTCCTCTGAGAGTTAATCACAGCTTTTTTAGTCAACCATGAATTAAGTATGCAATGTGCTTATACACTATAGAGTTCGGTAGGCTTAATTTGTAGCAGTTGCTGGGGATTTTTTCAGTTGGGAAAAAAAAATGAATGATAGTGGAAAAGGGATGGAGTGTTACACTCTGGGTGATATGTCTGGGTTTGCTGAATGAAATATAAATATTTTGTGCCTAATAGCAGTTGACAAATCTCTCAATGGTGTCTACTAAACATCAAGCCAGCCTCGGGAAAAAAAAAAAGAGAATTAATGGAACAACCTTTTCCTTTTATTTCTGTTCTCAAAGTTGTTTCATGTAAACAAACGTCTGTAAGATCATCTCTCTATAAAGCACAACACTACAAAAAGATCTTACAGCTTTTTGTCCGGTCTTGAAGTGCCCCTATTTATTTAAGCAAAGTAGACATACTCCAAGCCTTTCTGTATGTCTGGAACTAAAAATTAAAAAAAAAAAAAAAATCCCTCTTTTTATTTTTTTTTTCTTCCCCTCCTCCTTCCTCCTTCTTCTCTTGGGTTTTTGTAATACTTGTAGATTTTGCTGCGTGTGTTATTTGGTTTGTGAAGGCAGTGGTGTAAGGGCACAATGATAGAAATGGGTGTTTTTTTGTAAATATTTCTCCTTAATTTCCACACTGCTGCTGAACAGTGTGTAGCGTTCTCCCAGTCAGCTTTGCAATACTGACATCAATCATTTGAGAGAAATTATTCAGATTTTATTTTTGTATCTGTGGTAACAAAACATTAACCAAAATTTTTTTTTTCTATTGTGGAAAGGGGTTTTTTGTGTTGGTTTTTTTTTTTTGTTGTTTTTTTCCAAGCTATTGCTCACGTTAACAAATTAAAGTGCCTGAAGCCTCATCATTATTGTATCTATATACTAAAAGTTAAAACCCTGTTGTATTGATTTTTATAAGCCTTTTTACCTCTGTGTAAAAAAAAAAATATATATACAAGTGTATGATGTACATTTTAGTTCTTAACTTCTTTTTTTATTGTTTCTAATATGTACGATCAGTGTAGCTATTGCTTTAAAATGTACCATGTAAATATAAATACATCATATCAAAATGATGCCATTTATTGTCAAAATGATGCTATTTATTGTTATTTAGCTGGCTGGAAAACGAGGGGGAAAGAAAAGGGGGGTGTCCCCACAGCCACTTCCCCAGAACCTCGCCGTTTCTGAGGAAAATTACTGATTTATTTCACATTTTTGGGTGGCACACACTGCCAGCCTTGGGGACAGTCTGTTCTCGCCCAAACACAGTGGGGACCAGGGGGCAGGTGGCGTTTTTTCCAAGTATATTTTAAGTGGTTTTCAGGCATTTCGCACATTTGGGGGGGCCTGGCCTGGTGTTGCTGCACCTCAGGAGGCTCCGACGGCCATGACAGGGCCAGGGCTCCCTCCTGCTTTCCCTTCTCTTCTCCCCAGGCCCTCATCCCCTGCGCTGCTTTAGGGTTTTGGTGTTTGGGTGGGTTTTTTGGTGGTTGGTTGGTTTTTTCACCCAAGCAGCATGGCCCCAAGGGACAGGGGAAAGCAGAGGGAAGGGCTGGCAGACATGGCTGCCGAGCTTTCTGAGGTGTCACCTGCGCTGAGGAGAGGTGCCGAGGGCGGCTGGCGCTGCTGGCCCTGCTCAGGGGGCCTCGACGTGGAAAATGGAAGAGGAATAACCCAGCAAAAACAGACACGAGGCTGCGGCCAATTGAGGAAACCAGGGGAAAAACAGTGAGTATATCAAATTTGTACAACATTTCCAACAGGGGCTAGTCAGGCCGACACCAACTGTTTGTGGAAAGCCCAGGTTTGTTTTTCTGTAGGTAATAACTGTTTCTCTTTTTTTACGTGCTGCATGTTCTGCTGCTGAACAAAGCCGCCTCGAGTAGCATGTGAGAGAAGGGAAGCAAGGGCCCATGTGCCAAACTATACATGTCTTTCTCTTAAAAAGGTGTGCTCCCTGTGATGGCAGTGCTTTGCCTGATGCGCGCCCACCCCACACGTGGGTTGACATATTGGTTCTGTAAGTAAGCTTGATGTTTGACTTGCCACAGCTTTGCTGAGATCCTGAGTCTTGCTTTCACTTTCGATTGATTTATATTTGTATTTACAGGTTTCTAATGCTCATATAAATAGGTATTTCTGTTTACAGTTGTTGTACAACTAAATGTTTGTTACACGTTTTAAAAATTCTTCGCAGTGGGTCAGATGTGTTCGGGAGGATTCCAGCTGCACACGAAACCCTTCGGTTTGGGCTGGCATTGTCTCCATCCACGGCTAAGCTGAGGGCAAAGTGATTCTGACAGCCCGTTGCTCACAACCCATCATACTCTCTGGACTATGGCAGGAAGACTTCAACCCTCTTCCCTGGCTGTTTGGATTCAGCTTGTCCCACAGAAGACCTGGCTAAGCCACATACCTTCTGGCAGCCTGCGACGTCCTCTTGCTTTCATCTGCGAATTAAAGGGGTTGCTTATGCCTGGAGATTTCTAAACTGAACTAGTAAAGTCTGGACCCTGTATCCGTGGAAAATGCAACTGCCACCAAGATCCAAGGCACCATGAACAGCAATCAGCCTTCTGCAGCCTAATCAGTGTGGAGGTCCTCGGGCTTACTCGTGCTATCATCGTGCCGTACCATCGTGCCATACCATCGATGGGTACTGTCCTCTTGGCAGGGTGCAATCAAGGAGAAGGAGTTTGGGGAGGACATGGATATTGTAAGCTTGCAACCATATGAAACAAGGTTGAATATTTCGTGGCTTTAAAAAAGAAATCTATTTTACTAGTAAAAGTAATACCAGTTACATTTTTAAATAATGTCCTTTCACCCAGGCTGACTTCTAGGTGCTGACAAATGCAGCTTGGCACTTCGTAGCAAAGAGGCTTGACACCAAATGTGCTGCTACCGTTGCCTGGGTGAGAATGGCTTTCCCAGCCTCTCCTTTCCCCATTTTGGCAGCAGGAGCAGTGCTAACCCAGTTCACCCCCAGGCCTTTCTCCTGGGGAAGGCATCCTTGTCTTCGCACAAACATCACAGCAGTCCCACCTGTGTGAACCTACCTCCTTGTAGCCTGTGAAACTGAAGAGATGGAGGGCAAGGGGAGGATTTTCTTGGCTGTGCTCACTCAGGGAACCTGCAAGTTACTTCCATCAAGGATACATTCCCTCTCGTAAAAGCAGTATCAGGTCAGGAATTGCAGGGTGAACAGAGGGCAACTACCAGTGTGGGTCCTTCCAGGTATAACAGCGCTGTTTTCCTTCAAGGATCCTTTCCACCAAGATAACAGTTTCAAGCATTTCTGAGGAATGACCGTAGCTTCCCAGTGTTGCCTTCAGGGGCAGAAATTTTGTACGAGGAGGGTTTGCTTGGCCGCCTTTAATAACGTGGTAGTAAGTTTTTCTCACTCTGGTTGAAGAGCTGCAATTTAAATAGGCAAAACTGATTTATTCCTGTTGTGAAAATGACTAAGTCCAAGAGAGTTTGAATGACTTGCATAATGTGGGGAATTTGTGGCACAGTCTGGCCTGGAGCATCCTGAGCACAAGTCCACCACCACGTTCATCCAAAGGTATTTCTCCTGTCCAAAGATGAACTAACGGCAAGGTTTGGGCTTCTGCAGGAGCCTGGCTGCATGGAGCACAAACCAAACCAATCGGTCCTATCAGGAAGGGATGTGTAAATCCCCTTTCTCTGCTAATTCCGCTTAGAAATGCAAATTGGAAGTATCTGTCAGCAAGCCTGGAAACGAGGTATCATCGCATGTGTTCCCAACGCTTATCACAGGCAGAACTTGGCTTCTTGTGCAGACTAAATGAAGCTTTTTTCACAAATCACTTTCCTTTTTTCAGCACACGATGCTAGGTGAGTTAACATCCTCCTAACACCTTGGCCTTTTCTGAAATGTTTAGCCTTCTGCTATTTTCTTAACATTTTGAATTGGGCAATTAAATTCCTCAGTATCTTGGTGGCATACATGGAAATAAATAGAAAAATTTTTGGCTTCCACCCAGAGACAAGATATTTAAATGGTGGAAAGTATGTGTGTATTTTTGGGGTGGTGTACTTGGATCTCCACAAATATATTTAGTTGCTTCCCTGTACTCATGCACAACCAGCCAGCCCATGCCATTCATCTCATTCCCCCATTCCTCACTTGTAAATTCATTTAGGAAGAGTTGACAGACTTTGGTTTGGCTTCTGCTGGATTTCAGGCCTGCTGCCTAATGTCGTGTGAAACAGGATCTCACAGCACTGCCTTGTGTGGCTGTGAAGAGATAGTTTCTGAGGACTGTAACACACCCTATCTCTCTCCTTGAGCAATCACAGCTCCATGCACTGACTGATGTGCACTCCAAGGTGGCAAGGAAAGTACTAAGTCATTTCCAGATTTAATATAATTCATGTCATGACCTAAGGTGTCACTGATGTTACGAATACGTATCATTGCATGGGGGAGCTAGAATTAATGCGTACTTTGGGATGGCTGAGATGTTACCAAGATATACACAGCATTAAACTTTTTTCTTATCTAGAGTACTTAATTATCCCTAATTATATAGAGAGTGTAATATGAACTGACTTTTTTTTTTCTGCGTTTTCTAAGGTTATGTCACGATGAGCTGCAGAATTGGCCAACATCTGTTTTAAGGGAACTGACAGGGCTACTATCAGGCTTACCACTTTGAGCAAGCATTTTTCTGATTTTCACACTCTTAATTCCTCTGTTTCAATGCTGTGCCAATGTTATCTTATTAACTGTTTAAGCTCTTGATGTGAGATTTCACTCTTACGAAACAAAGAGCGGGGATGGGGAGCTTACCAGTGCAAACAGTGAGATCCTTGATGTTGAAGTATCAAGTCTGATATGTTCCCAAATGTACCCTACCCTCTAATCTGAGATTCCTGGTATTCAGATTATGTTTAGCTCCAACCTGATTCAGACAAGTCTGAAATTCGAAGCATTCACGTCCTTGTGCCCTGGAGGGCCATTTGCAACCTTAAAAGCCCAATTCCAGAACTACTGAACTCAAGTGATTTCACTTTAAAGGCGCTTACTCTTTACAACTTCCTGAGAACAATGATAAAAGCCAGGTTAGAAAGTATAACTTTCAACCACATTTTGCAAAAGTGCTGGCCACAACTTAAAACAGAGAGCATTTTGATGTGCACAGCCAAAAGAAGCAGCACTCTGCTGGTTTTGTTCGTGAGTCTGAGCATTGCAAAATTCAATTCCCAATAAATTTGTTTCAGAAAACTCTGGGCAGAGTAGAAGCTAGGACTGAATGCAGATGCAAGATATATGGTTCATCCCAGATATGAAACATAAGTAGAAATACAAGCTTGGTGTTTGTTTGGGGTTTTTTTGAGGAGTACCTGAAAGCTCCCAGTGTCACAGTTATGTATTGGTAGGGGGCCTGATGTTGAAGCTAAAGTACCCCCAGCTATTTTGGTGTATTCCTGCTGGGAAGGGCAGATGGTCTGTGCCTCTGAGGGGAGCGTTTAGACCAACACCACAGGTCAGGCTGCCAAGCAGGAAATGTATACACACACCCATACATATATATACGTATATGCCCATGTGTGTGTGCGTGTGTGTATCCTTTTGGAGCAGAAATCTGAAATTACCAACATGACCTAAAAACCCAAGTGATAGTTACCCTTTAAATAAATAAATAAACAGGTAAAACTCCAGCTGTGTGGCTGACCCTGGTGGCTTGGCAACAATGAATGGGGTTTTCTGTGCAGTGGCCCCAAGTATTGGGTATCTCTGCAGGATTTCTCTGTTCGCTTAGTGAACAGACCTCAGAGAATGTCCTCATCTTGGGGAAAACCCCAGAACCCCATAATGTGGTTGAGGCAGCCACAGAAATGAAAAGGCTTCCAAAGTAGAAAGTGAAACAGCACTAGGATGAAGCAGAGAGATGTGATCTGCTCAGAGGAGTCATCTGCTTCACTGGGACTTGAGGGTCATGTGTTGAACGGCCAGTGGCTCTGTTTCTCTGGGGCCAGGGACTGGGCTGTGGGGGAACTGTGGGCATTTTGGCAAGTAGGAAAGCCTGTGCATTCATTCATCTGCCTAAGATGGAGGGGGTTGGTGCAAACCATTTGGCCAGAGGAAGGCAGCCTTCGCAATGATGCCAGTACCACGGTTTGGATACAGTTTCTGCTGGCTGGGACATTGCTGGACTTCCATATGTGGCCAAAGTGCCACAGGCCTGGAGCAGGCTGCTGGGTGAGCGAAGTCCTCACACTTACCCGTCCCTGTCTTTGCAGATTCAAAGGACTGAAATTGTCAGAAAGGCAGCAAGCAATACCACACACATTTAATTTCAAAACTCTAGCTCCCATCACAGATGCAATGCTATTTGCTGCGTTTGTGCTTCCCTAGACTTTGAACAAATAGACACTTACCAGCATCAGGTAGGAGAACAGACCATTTGATGGCAGGAGATCCTGTTCCCTGGTTCCCTGGGGTAAAATCCTGGCTCCATGTAGGTCAGCGGCAAAAATCCCACACACTTAAGTGAAGCCAGGGTTGATTTCCTGGGATCTTCAGGCTTCGGATGCCACTATCTCAAGGTTTGGCACACAAAGTACCCCCTCCGCTGGCAACTTCCTAAGGTGAACTTTCCATGGTCTTCTCCCTCCCCTGTTCTCCTAAGAGACAGTAGGTACAATGATAGCATAAGTCCATAAAGAGGGATTTCTTACCCTGCACTGTGCATCAGCTCCCCAATTCTGTCTTTAAAGGGCCGTGTTTGAAATGGTAGCCACTTTCTGCTCCTGAAAAGTGACAAGTGGGTGGGTTGGGAGCAAGAGCACCTGCTGACAGCTGAGGAAGGGCTTTGATGGGACCAGATCACTGGTTTTAACGATAGCACCTTAGCTCATCCCCTTTTTTCCTATACCAAATTGCCAGGTCGTTTCAATCACTTGGACCTGCACAAACCAGCTTGGAAAAGAAAAAAAAGGTGTTTAGAAGGAGTAAGCAGTTTTGACTTACAAAGTGACAAACTGGCAGGGACATTCCCTCAGCCACCTTTCACTCATTTTTGACAGCTTGCAGGGTTTCAAGCTGGCAAGCAATTCTTTCCGATATTAGGTTGAATTCCCAATCAAAGATTAAAAGGCTGAAAGTGTGCCTGTGAACGAAGATACATGAGGAAAAGGTCCTATAACAAAGAAGCACCCCTGAAAGGACTGTGTTTTCAAACCCACTCGCATACATAATGTTTTAAGAGCTGTCACCATCAGAGCACATTTTATTGCCGGTTCTTGAAGGAAGTGGTTGTAAAGATGTGGCACGAAGAGCAGAAAATCCAGGTGCTGAGCAGAGAGCTTTTGAACTTACAGCAAATGCCTGATACTTTTTTCTAACCAGAACAACTGCTGTTTGTGACCATCTGAACTTTGAGCTACAAGAAAATGTCTTTGGGGTTCGTCAGGCTGATATCCTGTCTCTAACCACAGCCTGTACCAGATACTTCAAAGAGAGCGAGTACAAGAAACTCTGTATGGGAATCATCTGCTAGCAAAGGAAATTTCTTCCCAGCATCAGACAATTTGTCATTGATTTATCCCCCTCAAAAAGAAAAGTTTATGTGCCTCCTAATAAAAAAAAAAAATCCATTTGAATGTAACAGCGATGTGAGTTTATTCATTAAGCCTAACAATTTTTTATTTGAACTGTATTTGATTTCTGTCAAATACCATAACAACCCTTCTACTGTTTTCTCTGGAGATTCTTCTAGTGCTGAAGTGATAGTTTTTTTCCCAGACAGTTTCTTTATACAGATAGCCTTGCAAATGTGACGATGTTCAGGATCTGGGGCCCTATAGCAGCCATTCTTCAAATGCCAGTGTCTCCTCTTCCAAATCCTTCTTCTCCTGGCAAGCATTTTTAATCCCCTTTCATGGATCCTTTAACCTTAATTTTCTTATTGTTGGGATGATATTGTGTTCTTATTGTTGTACAGTTTTTCTGAAGCCTCCTATGTGTCAAAACAGATTGAGGATATGAGGTGAATAGTGAAAAGACAGCAAATTTATTGTTTTGTTTATTTGTCAGTTGCTGACGCGGTGCTGGATTTATAATATTTGTTTTCTGGGACTCAGATACTTTCAAAGACGGCTGTGCTATAACTGTGAATGTAAACTAGGATGTACTGGGTGTCTGTCTGTGATGAAGGTATTATGTGTGAAAGTCTGTATTTAGCCTCTTCAGTGGCTTTGCTCTGAGAGGTGTTGAATGTCTTAATTTTTTCCTGAAACCCGTAAGATTTCCTAGCTGGGTAGGTGTAAACCATTGGCCCCACTGAGGTCAATGGCAAGCATCCCACCGGCTTCAGTAATACATAATCACCTCCAAAATACAGAGTTAGGAGATGAATTACTGACAGCTATCTTTCTAAGAGCCTGGCTAATACATACAACCATACCAAAATGCCTCTTCATGTTTATTTCTTTGTGCAAAGTTCTTCCATGCATCCTCCCATCCCCTATAAAAAATACAGAAAAATTCTGCAGCCTGAGTTGCCATCAAAATCTATTTAAGGGTCATCTATTCGGTCTTAGTCACAAGCAATACAAGTGAAAGATCTGCTTTGCTTAAAACAAGGCCTGGCCAGGTGAACAATTGACTTGAATAGTAGAAATTTAGTGGTTCAGATGAAGAAACTCATTGGTTGATCTTTTGATCCTAATTTGAGACTCCTATTTGATTGTTTAGCAATTGTTGATTGCTTCAACATGAAATACAGATAATCAGCATCTCCAGAAATGAGGCCACAGATCACTGAAAATAGCAGGTATGGGGGTTTTTAAGATGTGGGTCCTAAGGTTCTGTGCCTCATTGAATTTAATTACAGCTTGGAGTAAAAAGAAACACACAAATTCAACTTTGGCTTGGTTTCTGATAGATTTGAATTTGCACCATTAGTCTGCTTGTCCTACTCCTATAACGGTTCTTGCACCACACGGCCAGTGAAAACCAAACTGAGGTCTTGAAGAAATTCATTTCCTATGGGCTTCATAAAAACAGGCTGAGTAAAACCGAGAGCTGTTCGTACTCTGGCTGAGCTCATCCCGGATTAGACACCAGGAAAACAATGTGGGGGAAAAGCCTTGTTACGCATGCCCTACCTGTGGATAAAGTCAGCTGGCAGTCATGGCTTACTGGACATTAAACATCCACCCCACAAGAGCAGCTTCGCTTTCTACACCATACCTCTCCCTTAAACAGCCAGTCATGCTCAAACACATCCTTTGGAACCCAGGCACTGCTGTTTTCATCGCTTGTGGAATACTTGTTTTAACATATAGCAGTGATATCTAGGAGGGAAGTGACATGTTTTCCCAATCAGGGCAAAGAAAAGTGTCGAGTAATGCCCTGGTCTTTTTCAGTCTGGCTTTAGCTGCTAAAGGGTCTGCTTCACAGTTTGTTAATTCAGCTGAGAAAGTTGGCTGTATCTTTGAAGAGCTGTAGGTGGATGATTTTCTTTTTCTTTTTCTTTTTCTTTTTCTTTTTTCTTTTTCTTTTTCTTTTTCTTCTTCTTTTTCCTTTTCCTTTTCCTTTTCCTTTTCCTTTTCCTTTTTCTTTTTCTCCTTTTCCTTTTCCTTTTCTTTTTCCTTTTCCTTTTCCTTTTCTTTTTCCTTTTCTTTTTCTTTTTCTCTTTCTTTTTTTTTTCTTTTTTCTTTTTCTTTTTTTTTTTTCCAGATTGAAGTCTGCTTTCAGCTTTTTTTCTCACTTGCTTGTGCATCAATATGAGTATCTTTCCCTCTATGAAATTAAATTAATGTAGCTGGAAAGTCAATGATTCCAAGAGATTTCCTTGGGCTTCTATTTGCATGATGAGAGAGATTCATGGGCTCCAAAAGGCTTTAAATGCCTGGGTCTTGCTAATAATAACAACCCAAAGGGAATAGTCCAGCTGACTGTATGTAGGCCAGACTTAATCAATTAACACACTGAGATAATGACATACCAGCTTATAGAGCCTCTTAAATATGATCATGTGCGAAGACAGCCACTGGCTACAGGAGGTCTGATGGCTTCACAGATTAAATGGCAGGGAACTGCCAATATTTAGATCTGGGATTTCCAGAAAGCCACACTGAGATAGAGAACAACAGCAACTTCTGAAGAAACAAGCACCTTTCCATGCTAATATCTAAATCAAATCCATGACTCGGGGGATGCCGATACCAGAAACAAGCGTCTTGCAGCTGCACTCCTTTGTGCCTGTGGTTGCAAACTGATACCTGTTGTTGTTGTTCAGCTGGAGTCAATGGGACTGTTCCCGCACACGTTTTTGCAGAGTGGGATCCAGCATACAGAAATGTTGTTTACTTTGGAAGTTTCGGTCGTACGGGTCTCGGTATTGTTCAAGCTCATATGAGCCAAAGTTTGCATAACAGCTCTTAAAAAAGTGGGCCTCAAAATGTCAAAGGGAGCCCCCTTTCATGTAGAAGATGAAAGCCACGTTGTCTTGGCTGAATTCCAGCATCTATCCCTGTGTGTTCAAGCGGATGATGGAGGTTTTCTTGTGGTGGCTCCTGAACCGGGTGCCCTTTTACAGCCGATAAAGCTAAGTTGATTTGCCTTGATTTTGCTGTGGGCTAAATTGCGTACAAAGGGGTTACAGTAAACTCTTAATTGGTGGCTGCTTGAATGTGTGTGTGAGCCTTTAGTTCCCCCATCTGCACAACGAGGGCAAAAGAGGGGTCCCTTCCTTTTTGACCCTTTTGTCTTATCTGGTTTGTTTGTAAGATCTTCTAGGCAGAGATTGTTACCACATGGTTGCACATTGTCTCCTGGGATGGGGACCCTGGTCCCAGTGGTAAATAACAGCCTTCAACAGTTACTCTCACATGAATAAAATGCGGCCAGCAGAGTGATCCGAGTCATCTATCAAATAACCCACAGCTCTACCCACATACAGCTCCTCCATATGAATCCTGAGGTTAATTAAAAGAATCTAAAGAATGATGGGGTTAGGGTGATTTTGGTTGAGTGCTGAAGACTGATGTATCCTCACCAGCTCACCGTGCTATTCCTCCAGGCTGGAGGTTTTGCATGGTTGCTGGCCAGTCCCTGAAAGACCAGGGCTAGTTTTGTAGCTGCTCTGTGCTGGCTACGCCAAACTAAGGTTTAAATATTCATTGCATTCTTCACATGCCAAATCATCTAAGTTGGAAAGCAGGAGCCTAAGATTTTGCAAAGCTGCTTTTGCACATAAAGGCCATTAAAAATTCATCATGACAGGGAAAAAACAACATTGCCAGTAGTAGGGAACTTTATGTTGACTTGGCTAATTCTGTGTGGGGCTAAGTTAGCGCTAACCCACATTAATCCACTTAAATGGAAGGGTGAGCTTGATCCAGTAAAAGCAATAAATCCTCTTTAGAGCTGATCAGACTCCAGTTGCACTACAGGAGAATGGGGCTGAATGGCAAACAGTTGGCAGGAGGTAACTGGATGGGGCCTGAATTTCCAATGTGCCAGGTAATTTAGTCCACAGCATCCCCTTTCCCCAGTATGCACAGACCGGTTGTGGGTAGGACCACATCCCAAAGCTCTTGGTGCCAGAGGTGGAATGATAGTCTGTGGGCCAGGGAAACTCCTCCCTGCCAATACAGAGCTGGAAAGGATGAAGCAGCTCTCCATCATCGCAGGGAGCGGGTACCCGAGATGCTTGTGTTGGCAGAGTTTTTATCCCAGGCAGCTCGAGCAAAAGGGGTGAAATGCAAGGAGCAGAGATGGACAGAAACACCCAACCCGGAGCTGGCGAGGCTTTGCCTTGCCTTGGAGGCAGACTGCAGATGTCAGGAGAGAAGGGCCAGCTGCTGCTGCCTTGCTAAGGGTGAGGGACTAACCAGGTTGCTGTTAAATGCCACAGAATTACATACAAAACTGAACTGGCTCGGGTGCAAGCGGAGCTGCACGCCTGGAAAGCGGTGGTTACTGTCAGCAGTGTTCTCAAGGTTGACCCAAGGCATGGAACTGAATCCAGACAGGGTGAATATCTCTGTTTCCTTATTCCTCTGAGAAACTGGACCTGAATTTAAAAGGCTGTTTAACACTTTGAAGCCACCCACAGTTCTGTCTTTGCCTCCCACACAAGCTCCAAGGAACTGACTCATTCCCACCGTATTTTCAGCTGCGTGTAGATCCTGCTCACAGCCCGGGAAGATCCCCATTCAGCCAGGCGAATCAAGCACACATTGTGACTTGAGTTAGCTGGTCTTGAAAGGGTTTTGACACGCCGACTAACAGTCGACTGTATCTGAAGACATCTGGCCTGCCTTTTAAAGTAGAGTAGGAACCCTATTCTTTAGTTAGCTGTATAATTTATGCCTTGACTGCTGTTCTCTATTCATGATGCTTCCTTATGTTGACTGTTAAATAGCTGTCTGTGAAAATAAGTGACACTGTCATCTGCTCTTAAATGAAGAGAGGTCTGCTCTACGAGCAGGCATTCACCTCTCCCCTTCTCCGTGGTGAACTCATGTTGTTTCTCTCCCCGTGGGGACGCTGCTTTGGGTTTTGCTGTGCTTTAAGGAGTGTGAGTGAGTATGTACAGCTCTTGATGGTTCATAACTCATGAAAATCAGCAAGCCTTTCTGCAAGGGGAGACACAGGGCTGTCTCTGTCCCCTGCCAACCTGGTGAGCTCAAATGCTCTTTCCAATTTGGACTAAAGTCCTGACATCCCTGGGTTTCTAACTCGCTAATTCTTCCAATGCTGAGGAAAACAACTCACTTCTTGCTGACATCATGCTGTCCTCCTGCTATGCCGTATCCACTGTGAGTCTTTAAAGCTTCATGCTATGCCTGAACAATTACACCCACGTTTTGGCTGGGAAACAGAGGCGAACGAAGGCAGTTAGAAGGAGGCCATGGGAGCCCTGCCTTCCACTTTCCTGTTCTTCACACTGGGCTCATTACTGCTGTCTTCCCCCCTGCCTGGTAGCAAATCTCCAGCAAATACCTGTTGGGGTCACCGCTCTGTGCCTTTTCCCTGCTTCTCTGTAGAAATAGCCCCAGTCTATTTGGGCTCTGGACCACTTCTGCATGCCGTGACACCACAGCACCGTCTTTATAGATAAACATTTGCAGGCTTTTGAGCTTAATCCTGCTCACTATATGGTTACAGAAGACAGAGGGAGTAAACATGCTTTGCAATACAAAGAAATTGTCAACAAACTCGGAGGAGAAGGGGAGAAATATCCAAAGGCATGCTCTGGTTTTGGCTTGTTGCATTTGGTTTCCTTTATGCAACTCACTGAACGTTTGCCCCCCTCTGCAAAAATCTGGGGCAAAGGCCTGGCTTTTGTCTGCACTATTAGCTAACGAAGTCAGGAATTTACCTCTGTCACCACCTGGGAATTGAATAACGTAAAACCCAGCTCCTCCATCCTACTGGCACTGGGCTGAGTTCCATCAGCTTCTGAGGAGCTTTTCGGAGTGGAGTCCTGACCTGCTCACAGTGGCTAGTATTAGCTGAGACATGAATAAACAATAAAGGAGATAAAGGAGAGGCTGGGTTGCAAGCAACAGCTGTTTCCTATGGACTCCTGAATAAATTCGGGCTCCTCTTGCTGAGGGGCTGGGCTTTTGACCTTGTGCAAAGGAATGAATTGCTCTGGGAAACGCATTCTGATATGAGAGCAGAGTGGTATTTGTTTATTGCTAAATACAAAGGGTCAGTTCGTGAAGTTTTAAGAAGAAAAACCCCACCTACTTTAAAATGTAATTTTTTTAGGTAGTTGCAAAATTTAGCGGTATTATCTCACTTCAGCTGTGACTCTAGGAGCAGAATTACACCTGGAGTTGCACGTGTAGATCATATATGGCAGAGAGCTAAGTCCTTGGCCCAAGATAGCCTTTTGCTGACTCCAGATGTGCTCTTCTGCCATAAAACACTTTGGAGGCCTGATGCTGCGTTACATAAGCCACTCAGTAGTTTTAACATTGATTTCAACAGAAGGAGAGATCCCTTCTCTGTGTAACTAAGCATAAGGTTTGGCTTGAGCCCGTTGCTATTATGAATTTCTAAAGCTGGGCTTGTGGGAATGACTCCATCAGCAAAGCACGAGCCTCTGCTCTGCTTTACCCCCCAGAGTGCACAGCAAGTCTCGGAGCTTTAGGCATTTACTCCCAGTTTCCACCAGTGGAACAGGGAGAAAAGTTTGGCCAGGAGAGGTGGATTTTCCTGGTACTTCTCTTGTGTAAGCTCGTTCTGTTTGAGTGGAAATTGCACCTTTTTCTTTTATAGGGAGATAGAGCCTTCTCTTATCTCAACAGTACAGCAAGAGGAAATTCTAATATCACGATCCAGGAACCAGATAAATGCAATCTGTCTTAATGCAACAATCTCCTTTTCAGTTACTACTACCAAGTTACTGTATCTGAAAATCCTTTGCAAAGTCTATTCTCTCAGGTAATCTTTTTATTTGCTGAGGGCCTGCCTGCTTTTGTTTCCATGTGTAGAACCTGCAACAAATTTGGATACCTGATTAGCCAGTCCCTTACCCTCCCCCTCTGCCTCCCAGCTGCAGAAGGGTATCTGCAAGCTGCACCAGTTGGGGCAGAGTTTGAACTAGTCCCATTTTTAATTTTTCCTTCTTTTATTTTTTTTTTTTTTTAAGCAGGAGGCATAGTTTGTTTTAACATACAATGGTGGTGTGGATCCCCTGGTGTATGTACCTTTCCAAGTTGAGGCACTTGGCTCCAGCTGCAGTGGGTATTCAGGGCAGCAGGGCAGCTGGGGCTAGTGGGCTGTGCTGTGGGCCAGGGCAGCCACAGCTGCAATGAGTCTGTGGCTCTCTGGGGTAGCCACAGGGTACCTGGGCTGCTGGCAAACTGGCTGCCTTGGGAAAACAGATCACACCAGCCTCATCTCCTCTGTGGATCCAGTAGCGAATGGTGAAATGGAGCTGCGATTGCATCTGCTGCATCCAGGTTGTCTGTATCTTCCTTTTTGTTAGGGGGGAGGGGGAGTCAGATCCCTGGAAAAGTAAAACCTAAGGGTAATCAAGCCTTTAAAGTTCTGCTTTTTCTATATTTGAAATGAGTAATACCTTGCCTTAGAACAAAGCTAAATGTATAGAAATATGAATCTGCTAAGTGTCTAATGCTGTTTTCGAAGAGGGTGTCAGTTCTGAAGTTTTATATTAGCTAGAAATCAAATAGATCCCTTCAGCATTTCCTTTTTTCTTTCTCTTTTCTGTTTTTCACCAAGTTTTGCCCATCTCGACTGCTTTCCTGAGGCTCTTTTTTGTTTATCCTACATAATTTCCTTCCTTCCTTCAAGTCCAGACCCCCTTGCTCCCCTGGGGCTTCCTATGATAGCTAGGCACTAATCATGTACTTCTGCCCCAGAAGCACAGATAGAGGCTTCCTCCCCCTGCTTCCAGTCAAAGGAGGATGTAAGGCATAATGGTAATCTTAAACAACACTGCTATTCATTGTTTGGGAGATCTGGGAAATATCCTTGAATTCAGCTTGCTAAATTAGCTGCTTCTTGAGTAACCCACAGCTGCTGCGTATCTGTCCCATTACATTTTACAAAAATGCAGCAGTTCTCATTACATATGATATTCTCTCGACATATGGACCTTCCATCAGTTTATGTCTCTGTGTAGCTCTGTTGCCATGATTGTATACACAGAAACATTTTCTTTTGTACTTAAAAAAAAAAAAAAAACAAAACCAAAAAAAACCCCAAACCAAACAATTCTTGAAAATAGATTAAAGACAGGCATTCACAATTATTCAGATGGAGCAAAGATGTTGGAGCGCCTTAGAATACGGCCTCTGTCAGGAGCCAATACTTAGATTAAAATGTTGCTTCTGGCAGTAAAAGTGTAACTACTAGTGGTTTTAAGGCTTCATCCTGCCTGTTGTGCACATGAATATCTCCCTTGAAGTTGGCAGGCGTCGTCTTGTGCGTGCAGATATTGGAAGTCAGATGGACCATCAGTGTAAGGTGATGCTTAACCAACTATCTGAAGCTCCTAAGTAGGCAGCGACATGATTTTTGGATTTGGTCATGTGTGTTTGCTCCTTCTCAGCGATCCACAGAGGAATTTGGTTTGAAAGAAAATGGATTCCTGGTGTTAGTGGATTTACACTCCTTACCCTTTTAATAACTTCTCCGCATGAGTGGGGAACTTGAGTGAACCTTGGGGAGAAAGGTTTCTATGTCTCCTCCCTCTTGTGCACTTTTCTAGGCTTTGCCACTCATAGCAGAGCTGTGTCCTTGAGGAAAACCCAAACTTCCATCTTTGCTGTGCTCCCTGTGAAATCGCTGGTTCCAGCAGGGTGTAATCCTTGGTGCATCAAGTACTTTAAATAAAAATGCAGTGCTTGAAGAAGTGAAAATTTTCCTTGGACCCCTAAAGCACTGTTCAACACCTCTCTTATCCCATCCAGGGCTTATTTCATTGACTTCAGAAGGAGTCTGGCCAGGTGGGAGCCTCAGCTCTAATCTTAGCATTGGGAAAAGTGCCACACATTTGCACACCGACTGCTGTCACCTCACAAAAACTGGGGGGGGACAACACACAGACCACGTCCTCCGAAAGGCATCCTTGGCTGTGCTTGATTGCATGGTCCAGCAAGGGCCAGCAAATGTCTGTGACAGTGGTCTACAGTGGTCTTGACTGTGTAACTATGGTTAGTAAACCAGTGGTATCCATCTCATTCCCTGCCTGCCTTCCATCCATCTACCCTCATCCTCTCTGTCGTCTCTCTCCCATTCTGTTTGGTTTTCTGGAGTTGCATTTTGCTTATTTGTTTTCTGTCTTGCCATGAGCTGATGACCTGACTCCCTGCTCTAAGCGTGCCCTCTCCAACATACCTACCTACCGGCTTACTTTACTCCTCTACCTCAGCCCTCTGCAACGGACACGTGTCCCCCACCTGCCGAGTGCTCCTGTGCTGCAGGAAGGGAGGATCATCTCTCTCCCGCAGGAGCTACGGAGCAGTTGGAGACCTGAATCTATGCAAGGATGTGGCTGCCCTGCAGCCTGGGGAGCTGCCAGTGCCAGGGGCTGTCATACCCCGGCTCACGCTAGTGCGTGCGGGAGAGTGTGCAGAGGAGCTCCAGGAGCCAGCCAGCTGCGTGCAGGGAGCTGCTAGAACCTGGCAAATAGGAGAGGCTGGGGATGCTGCTGCGGCCCCTCAGAGCCGTTCAGGTGCTTAATCCGTGTTCTGAGGAGATGTCTCCTCCTCCTCAGGCTGCACAGGCAGGAACTCTCTACAAGACAGGCCCTTCTTGTGAAACAGAGGAAGAGGCTTTGGGTTTCCTTTCAGTGGCCTCTAA
Organism: Falco punctatus; assembly: GCF_963210335.1. Taxonomy (NCBI): domain Eukaryota; kingdom Metazoa; phylum Chordata; class Aves; order Falconiformes; family Falconidae; genus Falco; species Falco punctatus. The sequence continues at coordinate 89,646,442 of NC_137584.1, forward strand.
ATCATTTGTCCAGAGCACAGAACTGTCTCTTCCTGGAGGTATTTAGGCCCGTTCCATTAAAGTCATCTATGATTGTGTCAGTATTTGTGCATAAATGAATATTAATGGTGAGTGTGGTCTGACTACTGGGCCCATTTCCTCCCACAGCTGTTTTTGTGTGAGACCTGATCCAAAAACATCTTGCGCACACATCTTGCAGCCTGGCTCCTGCAGGCGAGCTTGATGGAGAGCGCTTTGCTGGTAAGGCCTGTTGTGGTTTAGGCATGGACACAGCGCATAGCTGCTCAGTGCTGTCAGGGTCTCAGCAGATCTGCATTCGCCTCGCAGCAGACGTTTAGGTACCCAGGGAACTTGTGTTTTAACTGGAAAAAAAAGCTGATGTGCCAAAGGCCTCCCTTACAGCTGAGCAGAGGTCTGGAGCGGGTGAGCGCTGGAGTTCACTGCTCCGGCTGGCAAGGAAAGCCCACCCACAGCTTAGATGGCACTGAGGGCTCCAGATTTCAACCTGAGCACCAGCACCTGAAATTGAGTATTGAAACACCTGCATAATAGCACTTCTATTTGATTTGGCTACAGTTCTGTGCATTTCTACATTTATCTTTTCGTGGATTAACCCCAAAGAGATTGCTGGGACTGAGCCTGCAACTCCGGCAGGAAAACACAGTCCCAGAGACAACAGGTTATGAGAACAAATACTCCCAACATCCTATTTTTTCATCATTAAATGAGCATCTCCTTACAGATTTAGATTTATTTCAGTAGAGAAAGGGATTTGTTGTATGACTCACATGTCTGAACTAATTGCTACTCGTATTTTTTGATGCAAAACCCTCACAACTGCTTGCAAACAATCTGCAACGGATGTGTGTGCCCGGGGACTCTTCAGCAAGCAATTCTGGTCTTGCACACTTGAAAAGGTTGTTTGCAGACAATGCACATGCCGACCACTTCTGTTGAGAAGGGGCCCAACTCAGAGTGTATGGCAGGCAGCAAAAAATTCCCACTGCCCCAAATTAGTCACAAATAATTTGCCTTGCTCTTGGTTTTAATCACATGATCCAATTACAACTTAATACCATCAATACAAAGTAAATGTTCCCACCTTTGGTTGTTTTCGCGGCATGGAAGGCTGCTCACAGCCTCATGCCTGGCAATTAGCTGCGTTTTGTGTTCCTGTTGCGAAAGGGGAGGGGGCTGGAGGAAGGACGGTTGGTGAAACACGCAGCTTGAAAACTTTTCTTTGGGCCCAAAGTGGGAGCGGAGCAGCCCATAGAGATACTGTCATGGATCCAAGCAGGCTGGGGTTAAACAGTTTCCTCAGCTTTTCTTCCTAAATCAATTTGAATACTCTTGGCAAGCTCTGTTACTATGCATGGTGGGCAGCTGTGATTCAAGCAGGGATTTTTTTTTTCCGCCTTTCTACTGTCCCAGTCTTCCTGTCTTGTGCAGATGTGATCCTTTCCCTCTGTCTGCCTAACAGCTAATTATTTTACCAGACGATCCAATAGTCTGAAGAAAACAGACCATGCATATTCTTGAAAGCAACAACTGTGTTACAATGTCGGGGGGATGGGAATTAAAAAAAAAAAAAAAAAAGTCACTTCCTTCTGACCCACTCCACTCCTTAAGAAAACCTCCAGAAATAGCAAGCGTTCTGATTTATAAGGGCCCAAACTACCTCCCCCCTTTAAGAGCAGAAACTTGTACCATGTATTTGGGGAAAGTGGGGGAAAAAGCCACCTTGAATATAAAAGACATCCAGCTAACAGCTCTGTAATCAACGGCAATCCAAAAATGTATGCATCTCTCTTACTGCAAGAACATGGACAAGAGCGTACCATCAGCTGTTCCGCAGAAACTGCCTGGGTGTTGGTGCTTTCGCTGATATATCATTCCCAATCACAATTATGCCTTTCTGATTAAAATTGTTAGTCCCTGGGTCTGGAAAGGGCATGTATTCTGCTTTCCATGTTTGGTGGTTGTGTTTGAGGGGGCTTTTCTGGTGGGATGGATACCTGGGCTTTGCAGCCTGCTCCAAAGCAAACGGCTCTAAACCACTGTCAGCTGCGTCCCAGGTGTAAGCTGCGAGTACCAGGGAGCACCACAACTGCGCGGTTGCGTTTTGAGAATGCCTACAGGATTGGGTTTCGTTGGCAGGACAGGCAGCAGAACGCTTCCCTTTCCAAATCCCACAGAAGCTCTGCACTGGTTGCTTGCTGGAGCAGTGCTGTGACAGGAGAAGCACATTGCCCTGCGCTGCCCGCTGAGCCGCGCTTACCGCCTGCCTTCATCCCCCAGCAGTGAAGAACAGCAGGTCGGGGGTGTTTGCTCTGCTCTGAAAAGGCTGATATATCCTTGTGTTTTGGGGCCCTGGCGTGAGCAGTCAGGTGCTTGGCATTTTTGCAGATGTGGCAATAGCAGACAAATGCTGAGAGGCAGGAACGAGGGCTCTGAAAGAAGGCACACGCCTTGGGATGAGGTAGAAGCTGTCTGGTACTTTCTAAAAAGTTAAATTAGAACCTAGGGTGCTAATTGTTGGTGGATTCAGCACTCGGGATAAGAGTTTTACAGAGGTCTGCTACTGCTGGTGCAAAAGCTGCAGGTCTCAGGTCTTTAATCATCCAGAGAAATGCTGCTTTTTTGACAGGTGGCTCTCTTCCTAGGTGGTGGCAGCATGCCCCACCACGGGGTAAAACCAAGGGCTGTGCCCAGCACATTGCGTTCACACCAAGGGACCGAGTGCTCCAGCTGGATTCTCTTTAAAATTCCACACTGGCAAATCCTTGAAGGTAAAAGGTGACCCACGCTGAAGGCCACTCTCAGATGCCTTCCTAGACAGCCCAGGTCAGAGAATCCTCCTTCATTTGGAGTTGCAGCTCAAAAGCAAAGTTGCATTTGAGCAAACAGGCTACTCTCCTAAAAGTAACTTCCTTGCCTCAACAACCCGCTGCAGAATTCCGAGCAGCAGGACGGGGAGAGCTCTGTCCATCCCGGGCTGCTTTGTTCACTTTTCGAGGAACATGTAACTTCGCTGACAGTACTGGAACAAGAGCCAAAAGACTGAATATTCCTCATTTCTTTGTTACCATTTTAAGAGCAGATAACCATTTAATTAGTTGCTCACCCTCCAGGGCTGTAAGTTCTTGTACAATTAGATAATGAGCAATTATCATTACAGTGTTTTTGTTCTCACGTGGTATGACATGGATTCCAGCGCTGACCACGTTTCAAAGGCTCGTGTTCCAGGTTATTACCCAGTAATTCCATGAGAGGCACTAGCCCCTCCTTCACAAGAAGACTTCCTTAGAGGGAAAAAATCCACCACTATTACAGGTCCTAACGTAAATCCCACCTGCTTTTACTGGACTTACTCCACGGTAATTTCAAGTGGCATCGATACCCGCGACAACGGCAAAACCCTAAAATATTCCAAGTAGATTATGTGATTGGGTGCTTCCCGAAATACCGCCTTTCATGTCCTTAATGCCACCCTTGCCTTTCCTGCTTTGGCAGTGAAAGCCGACATCAGGGCTACACCGAGCGGTTTAGAACAGCAGTTACGGCCAACACAACGGTTTAGATTTGGAGTAGCCCCCAGAAGGGCTGCTGTGCTAAGAAAAGCACCTGATGCAAGTCAGGACTTACAGGATGTACTTGCGTTGAGGTCAGCAACTGGCAATTAATTAATTCGTTCAAATACCTGGAGAGATTTAAAATGGGCACATGGTGAGAACATGCGTGCAAGAGGAGGATCTTGAAACCACTTAAGCTTTAGGGCAAACAAAAAACAGATGGGAGATGGGTGCGGTGATGAAAAGGTGTAGGCAAGGGGCCCATATCTGTCATTATTCCTGCAGCTACAATTTAATTACCATTCCTAGGCTTTGGGGAAGAGAGATTTTTTTTTTAAAAAAAAAAAAAAAAGGCAAGCACATCATGGGAAGGAACACAAGTTCTGCGGTTGGAAGATGCCCCTTAGCATCATCCCAAGTCTCTGCTAAGACTCTTAATATGCTTTACTCATCACCCAGAATAGAAACAGTTTCCCTAATCTTCAGTGGAAAGGAATTGTTTTCAAAGGGAAAAAATAAAATCGAGAAGAAGCACCACGCTTCCTCTCCTCCCTGAACTTCTCCACCTTGTTTCAGCAGCACCAGCACAGAACTCAACACAAAGCACAGGGCAGGCAAGCAGCTCTCCAGCAGCTGTCGGGGCCAGCAGCAGATGTGTGCTGCAATCTGGTCATGCAGTTGTTAGTCGGGACTAACAGGCTGCAACAACAGGTAACAGAAAGGGAAGTGTCTACCTGCAGGGTGTTCCTTTAAGGTGATCTTAACTTTGTAATGCAGTGAGGGCAAGAGGCAAATTTAGCAGTCCAGTCTGAATAGAAGAGGATTTCTTTCTTGAGGCTTGTAATGGCAAAGTGACCATGACTTCCAGTACCAGGACAAACCAACCCATTAGAGAGGAAAGAGTACCACATGGCAATGCTCAAATGAAGCAAAATTTTAAGTTTAGAATTTAATACTTTCTAAAAAGGTCCAAAACAATTTCTTCTAATGCTGTTCCCCTGAAGAGATATATCTGGATTTAAAAAAAAAAAAACAAAAAACAAAAAACCCACCACACAACAAAACCCCAGACCAACAAACAACAACAACAAACAAAACTTGATTTTTCACAGTATTGAAACAGCTAATGAAGCTTGTTTTTGGAAAATAGATGGCATGCCTGCAGGGAGGAATTCACTATTGAAAAAGTTGACTAGCAAATGTCGACAGAGCTGTATTTAGTCCTTTCCACACAAAAGCCACGGCAGGCAAAGCAAGCCAAGGGGAGGAGCGGGGAACACAAATTAGTACTGAGCAGAGGTAAAGCCTGGTTTTATTTCCTGCCCAACCCTCCAAGAATGCACAGTGGTGGAATAAAGATTTGGGTTTGGGGGGCCTCCCCAGTCCCCACTAAAATCCTGTCTACCTGTACCTAAGACGGCACGTGTCTGACCTAGCCACAGACCAATACACCCAGAGCCAAACGGCACCTACCAGTTCACTTTAAGGAAACGAAAAGCCATTTTCCTAGTGGGGACGTGATGCCCAGGGAACATACCTACATACGGAGCAGCGTGTACAGTGAGCTGGTGTGAAGAGGCTGGCTGAGCCCATTTCACACGCACCATGATTAGCAGGCCAGCCCTAACCCACGCAGTGAGTTGAGAAGTGCAAAACTTCAGGTGCAAGAGCCGCTCCAAACCAGCGCATCTTTCTAAACGCTACACGTTAGCCCCTCGCACGGTTCAAATGAGGGGTGCAGGTGAAGCAGCACACGAGGTCGCACTGCCAAGGAGATTCTTCCTAAACAGAGCATGACTACGTGGCTCCTCAGCCTGGCCAGGGATGCTCAAGTTGAGGGCTCTTCCCCTTCTGCAGCACCTAGCATAGAGCTTGAACTAGAAGAGATTCCTGTCCAAGAACAAGCGTTTTATTTCCTTTTTAAAGAAACTAGGACAGGGGGAGTGGAGTCTTGGCTAGCAAAGGGAGTTGGGGTGCTTTTCTCTACAACAGCAATCAATAGGGAACGTGTTACTTTGTCATGTCAGATTTCCTCAGCATAAGCAGCTCATGATAGTTTTGTGATGGAAGTTAAGAGAAAAACTGACAGAACTGTGATTTCCCAAAGGAAACAAAGCAAACATAATCTACTTTGAAAAAAATCTGATTTTATTTTCGTATTGAAAAGACCTGTCAATTTAAATAGATGTTTATTTCCATCCATGGTCTCAACCAGTGTTGTGTGTTAACATTATTCAGAACTGTATAAAAAGCCATTTGTGTTACATTGGTTAACATCCTAGAACACTGGGGGGGGGAGGGGTTTGAAGCAGCTTGACATTAAAAATAGGATGTTCCCAAAAAACTTACAACTGACGCGGCATCTTCTATTCTAATTTTATAAGAGCTGAAGCATATTGCAAATACAACTCAGTTATTTGGTCTTCAAAAAAACCCCAAAACTTTAAAACCAGATTGCTTTCATAGCAATACCGAAGCTGTCAGCTGAGAGAACACACACACACTCTCAAGTGTGCGCAAACACACACGAAGCACCACACCAAGCACAACTGGAACACCCCATTCAGTATTTGGATTACATATGCATTCTTCCGAATCCATGATAGCTGTAATTTAAAATGCTAGTCGCCTTTTTTTTTAATATATATATACACAGTTTCCATGGAAACCCAAGATTCCGCACAATCAACTGACATTTATTACTCACGGTGCTGCAAAGTTCTCTAGCGAAAGGGCCAAATTCCAGAACCTTTACTCAAACGTGCACGTACCTCACCGAAGCCAATGAACAGGGGAGAAGATGGTTAAGAAAAGGGGTTGCATGGTCAAGGTTTAGATTTGAAAAATCACATGACAGATTGTCATTCAAAAAAGGTTTTTAAGTCATTCTTTGGTTTATTTCCATGATTCTTGATGCTGTCCGAAAAGCCCAGAGACAGTGACATGAGAAACCACAGCTCTAAAGCAAGCCCACAGCATTTTTAAGTCTGTGTATTAAATGCTCAGAAGACTACAGGAATTCAGTAGACTACTCAGAAGTAGTATTAAATGCTCAGAAGACTACGAGTACCCCTTACATTCACGTCCCCAAAAATCTAGTAACTGCTTAAGTGCATGCACTGAGGCATGACCGGCATGCCTGTAAATTCATATTGTTCAAGTTAAGAGTAAATATAGCTGCAAAAAACCCCACCCACCTATAATTAAATGGTCATTACTAGCAATACTATAGCGACTGTCTTGTTATTAAAGAAATGCAGACACTGTTTCTGCCTGCTTGGCTCGCTCAGCCAAAAGGAAGCTGCTCGATTTAGAAAGAAAGCAAATTTTAAGAATCCAAGGAAGTTTAATATTTCCATGTCCCTGGGGTCAATTATTAACGTAAAGATGTAGACAAATGGCAAGTATATGAAAGAGTGTCTTGTACATTCCAAGGTTGGGAAGTCAAAAGCACATAACTTCCTCATGCTTAAATGTTATGGTAGGCTTGGAAAACCAGTAAGAAGTGATACAGTATTTCCATGAAAAGCAAAGTAGAACTAAGTCTAACTGGCATTTGTATGCAAGCAGGTTTTGCTATGCTTTATGTAAGGCAGATTTTATTGCAAAGTCAGTTACCAGTCTGCTAGTAGGAAGAAAACAGAGGCAACTATACTCACAGAAGATAGCTGATAATTACTAGGACAACTTCTATTTTTCAGAACAACTCAGCTTTAATGCACTTTCTGGAAACAGCATTTTCATTTTCATCACTGGTTTTCACTTCCTTCCCCATCCCACATTAAGTATCAAAAATCAAGACTGGACAAAATGAATTGTGGATATTTACCAACCGACAACATCTCATATTCCAATGTTATTTTTAACTCGAACAAATATAGGTCATTCTTTATAACCTACTGCCAGTGGTTGTTTATAAATATCTGCTTGCTGCAATAAACACTGGTCATCAAAATATTCATTTGCAGTAACTACTTGGCACTAGGTTATTATATTTGTAAAGTTTAATGGAAGTGCTTCTGATGGACATATAAGCACTTAAAACACCAGACTTTTAAAACTTAGTTTTGGGGGGTTTAATATCTATAGTTACAGTTTTCATAAGCATTTCTGAAAGTATTAAATATCTTCAGAAGTTTAGAGGCTCCTGTCTCAGCACAACTAAGTTTCTCAACAATTACAGAATAGCTAATTTAACATTCTTGCTCCCTATGCGGAGACAACATGGTACCAAAATTTAACTATAAAAAGAGGCATTTTTGGTCAGACTGACCCCCAGCTGTCCTTTAACAGAAAAGCAACACAGCTCAAACCTGTCCCCTCCCTCCAGAAAAAACAGACACCTAAGGCCACACATTTAGGTTTGCCAGAGCATCAGGTCTTTCTCTGTTTGTGGCAACTGTGTACATGCCCACTTTGAGAAATACAGTATGAAAGCCTCACCACCACCTTTAAGGATAAACCACCTCAGAAGCCAGTTTAGGCAGCAGTGCGCGTGGAACCACATTACATTGAAACAGTGTGTTAAAGCCATTCCAGCTAGTTCAACTAGTTTCTAACAATGTTTAATCAAAATTCCTAATTGCAGGAAAGAAAAAATAATCTTAATGTAGAGAGAGGCAAAAAGATGCAAAGATAACCACCACAATGATCCAATAGCAAAAACTCCTGTTTAAAGGTTTTCTTATGCTAAAAAAGGCACACAACCCCTTGTGAACTAGAGACAAAAGCTAGCGGTACTACAGCAATAAACCCAGAAGAAAAAGCCTACCAGAATTACCCAATTGCCTACTGGGAAGGAACAATGAAGTAGACAGGCTGCTCTTGCTCTGTTTTGTTTGCAGGGACGTGGTCAAATTTAATAGTCAAATTTAGCCACATTAAGAAACATTTAACAAAAGCTACCCCAAGAAACCAGAACAAAACCTGACCTTTGGGTCAAAAGGCCACAGACAGGCCTTTCCATAGCATGTAGCTGAGTGAGTTCAGAGATTGGCAATGAAAGAAAAAAAGCTTTAGACATGTGATGGGAACAAGCTTTGGGATTTATCGAACAGTCACACCAAGCTTCTCCAGCACACGCACTCCCTTTTCTTGGTATTCTTGTCGGGTCATCCAGAAGTTGTCTTTGTCTTTCATGATGTCCGCTAGAACTGCGCCACCCAAAAACACCATGTGCTTTCGACGAGGTGGATCTTCAATTCGGATTTTAAATTTCTAAGAAAGAGGTAAGAAACTGTTACTAGGATACCTGAAACAAAGCCTTTCAAAATACAATTGTGCTTTCCACCAGAACAGCAAAATGGAAACTGTTTAGTGAGAAAAATGCAACCAAAGAAACCTGATGTGCTAGCATAGGGTGCTCTGCGTGAGCTTCCAGCTTGCGCAACCAAAGTAAAATAACTACTTTGCACTGGGAGTTAGAGACAGCTATTGACACTTCCCCCAAAATTATACTTTCAGTGTATCCACAAAAAGCCCAGGAGTCAGAATACAAAATTAAAGACCATATTTTTGCATTTCACAAACATGGTGAAGAGTCCCTAAGCTTCGATAGCTAAAATTATCAGAAGTTACTAGATCACCAAATAACAAATTATTTTAGAATTACATCAAGTTTTAGAAGGGCAGATGGAACAGATTTTAAATTTACACAATCTAGACCAGCTTTACTAATTAATATTCCCTTCAGTCCTTCAATGCTAAAGCTCTGACTTCAAGAGCAAAAGCGAGTACAGTCAAAGCTATGTGTGAAACACTCTTAGACTTCAAACATTCTGTACAATTGAGTCACTTCACATAGCTGCACAAGATGCTTAGAGAACACTGCATTAAGAACCAGAGAAGTTCAATTCAGTTCAGCATTAGAAACACCACTCAAGGAATTCTCTCTGTAAATACCACCTCCTCAAAAAGCAGAGAGCATCACGATGCAGTGTCACCACCTAACATGCGGCTGTTGTCTATGACAGCAACCAACGAACAAGGGAAATTTATTCCACTTGAAGGTGTGTGAGAAATCTAGCCTCTTGAGTATTTCGCTTATAGCACTAACCAAAACTTTCACAGACTGAGAAAAAAATGTATTATTTTTGCTCAATGATGACTTTAAGGCACCAAAACTCATTAGCTTTGCTCAACCTCCACTACAAGTTTTGCCCTAGCATTTATCAGCCTGTTTGACATGCAAACTCACTCAGGCCTTCAGGAATTACTTGCTGTTAGCAGGGGCTACAAGGTGGCTTCATTGCAAGCGTATCCACACAAGCCACCTACCCGAAACAGAGTGGGGCATGTGAAGAACAGAGGCCGCGATTTTGCCAGCTGCGCGGCGGGCCACCCGCAGCTCCTGCCATTTCTGACTGCTTGGGTCCCTCTAGTGGGGACCGAGGACAAACCTCTGCCCCGCACCCAGCAGCACTCGCCACCTACCGAAAGCTTCTCCACATCTCCTTTCAGCACTCGCTCCAGGTAGAGCTGTTTAAGTTCCCGCTCCAGTCGCGAAGGCAGCCCGGGGTACATGGTGGACCCTCCAGACAGCACAATGTGCTTGTAGAATTCAGATCTGACAAAAAAACCAAACAAACACACACACACACACAAAAAAAATTCTTTCCAGTGTCATATAGAAAATGCTGTAGCACGAGCAGGTACCTGCACGTCCAGGGGAGTAGATACAACCCGAACAACGGTCACTAGACAAGGACAGACTCCGCGCAAGCTTGGCAGACTTGCTGATGCTTTGCCAGGCATCCCAGAAAGCAGCAGTAAGGAAAATATTGTGCTTTCAAGATTTTACCCTGGCTCATTCATACCAACATAATCAAGTTTCCAGACAACCCGTTAAGCTCCAGGATCTCAGACCGAGCCCCGCTGCCAGTACGTGCCCTCCCCCAGCAGCACACACACTCGTCCCGAAAGCGGAAGGTGTCCCTCTGTTTGAATGCGGTTCTCACGTCACCCCTGCACCCCGGCAGAGGGATTTTACGTGTTCTGCTCTTACCTGGTGTCTATGTCAGCAGCCTGGATGGTGTTGAACAGCAATTCAGCCACACCAACCCCCTCGACATTGATTAAGTGAGGCTGGAAGAGAGCCTCCGGTGCCTCAAACCGTTCTCCACCGACTTTGATAATCCTGCCATCTGGGAGCTAGTGAAGAAAAAACACCCGTTTAGAAGACTACTTTTAGCCACTGGGATACTAAACAAACCAAGAGGAAATGACCTACATTGTTCCCTTATGTTTTAAAACAGGAAATTGTTGATAATTGTCACCAGTGCAAGAAGTCATTCAGTACTACTGAAAGAAGAAAATCCTCCAATCATTATGCAATTCAATTAGAGACGTCAGGGACCAGATACATCGATACTGACATACCAAACATCTCCTTGCAATATAGCTCCTAATATCGATTTAAAAGATAATCTTAGAGCAAGAGTAATGCTTTCCTGCAAGTTCTTTTCTTCCATGTGTGATCACAGGAAGTTTCCACTAAGAGCCCGTTTACCGTTCTTGTCACCAGATATCAGTCTCTCATGTGTCACTGCTAAATAGATGAAGCTGAAAATCTGACATGCAAGAGTAACTCCACTTTCTCTACAAGTTGCAGTTCTATAACATTCACATTTCAAGGATCTACAGTGACAAAAATGAATAAAGTTTTATGGAAAATCTGAAAAGAAAGAAAAAGCTTTTAAAAGTTTTCCCAGAACCCAGTAATCTGATTCCACAGACTCCTGTGTCTGGGAAATGAGCTACTGCCAAGAAGAATTCAGAAGGAACCAAAGCTAAATGCTACCTGAATGTAAACCTATGAAGTTTAGGACAAGCAAAGCGGTCTCAAAACACTCACCGTGTAGGATTCAACTAGTACTGTGGTCTCTAACGCCAGTTTCTGTTCCTGTTCAATGTTGTAGCCCACATAACATAGCTTTTCCTTGATCATGCGAACAGTCTCGAAATCAGCAGAGTGGTTGAAAGCATACCCTCGCAGCAAGAGGAGCTAGAGGGGACACATCAGGTGAGCGGTAAATGAGAAGAACAGTCCAGATCTCTCTATCAGTACATGGGTACAATCAAACACTATCTTTAATAGTTCATCTCCCTTTTTTAACTGCAAATTTAGTATTAAGTCAAATCTGTCACAGTGTATCCATTACTACCAGAAAGTAGAATAGCAGCAGCATTACTGCAAGTGGGAAATTTTCTTTGTCATTACAACCTTCAGTATAACCACTACAAAGTGAAAGATAACCAAAATAATTCTTATATTTAGGACTTCACTTCAGAACACTCCACTATTCCTGTTCAGCCTTAAGAGCTGTCAATCCAGAACGCTGCTTATATTAAAAAAAAAAAAAAAAAAAAAGACTCAATTAGTCTATAAAACATACTGTCTTATTTACTAATCAGGGAAGAATCGCTACACTATTTTCCACACTGTAAGAAAAGGTCCTTGAGAAAATACACAAGTAGAACCGACAGAACAAAATTTTGGTTTTATTTCATGTACCAAGAAAGCAAACTTTTAAGCTTGTCCTTCCTAAATATGCCTACAAGAACGCCACTAAGAAAATGTGAAGTCTCTGAATAACATTAATAATATCAATGTGATTTAGATGAGGAAACATAAGGACAGATTGAAGCAATACAGAGCATGCAGGAGTTATGTAATTGACCTATGAATAATAAAGGGAAAACTACAGGTTTCTTGCTATCCAGGGATTTTAACTTGAACCAATGTACCCCAGATACCAGACACAACCTTAAATATTCTTTCCAGCTTACCTTAATGAGGTACCTAGTGATGTCCCTCCCAGCGATATCTAACCGCCTGGTGAGATGAGGGAGAGAGAAGCCTTCATAAACTGGGCAAATATGAGTTACACCATCTCCAGAGTCCACAACAACACCAGTCAACAAGCCTAAAGGATGGGGAGGGAGGGGAGAAGGTACAACTGTTATTAGCACCTCCACACAGAGAGCAGAATAGTAGCAAGTTTAAGATAGGATTTTTCATTGTAATCTTAACACAACCTGTTTCCTCCAGTCATCCTTTTGGGAAAAATAGTCACAATTTAAAATTCAGTTATTTCCACTCAGCTGGATTTTAAACTTAAGGTTTTCATAGTAACAAATGTTTTCATATACATTTTTTAGAAGTATGACCGCTACTTTTTCCTAGATGCGTATAACTCCACTGCTCATAAATTCATCTGGTGTTTTGACATCTTAAATTGCACTCTAATTAAAGAGAATATCTAAGATCATTAAATGCTTGCTGGGGCACAAATTCCTCCTCAGATTCAGCTGTGTATGTGCAACCTTATGTTAATTTCTTACATATAAAGAAGTATTAAAGGTAATCAGGCCACAAGTTTACCTGGTTACAATTATTAGGACTTGTTCATTTTGACTGGTATTCAAAAAACAAGACAATGCTTTCATAAGGTAGAGAATATTTGGACTATACAGAACACATCTAACTTTCTTCCCCACAGAAACGGTGTTAGGCTGAATCAGATTCACTTTCATAGGCTAGAGAGGTTAACTCCAGTGAAAAAAGTTTACCATAGAACCATTACATTCCAAGGTGTACCAAACTGAGATATCATAGGCATGTATAAAGAGAAATTTCTATATTTCGCTTACAAAATAAGAAGCAGAATTAATGGTGAAAGTTGATTAGAAAACAGTTTTATAGTTTCTCACAAGCTACCTAAAGCAAGATAATATATTTTAAGGGGAGACGTTAATATAATGAAGGGCCATTTAACATGTAATGGGCAAGGTGCATTGGTTTGGCTACCGTAGTTTGCTCAAGCTTTGTAAACAGAAGGCCAACAAATTGGTTATTTGTCCCTAACAAATCAAAGAACACACCTTGGTTCAGCTGTGTGATCAGATCTTTAGATTTCTTAGCGAATTGGAATAACTACTATGTAAACACAAGTCTCACAACTGAACACACGCAGTAAGGAAGGAAATAGTCCGTCACAAGGGACTACACCGAACTCCAAAGACTGCTGTGAGGAATTGCTAAAGAATTTCCTAATTAGGACTAGGTTTTGATATTTAAACCCCTTTGCCTTTAAAAGGTACATGAGCACACAGAATTCCAGCTAAAAGCAACAATTAGTCTTAAGAGAGTTTAAACAGCAGCAACAAAATGTGGTGCACTGCAGCAAGGCACATCTCTATGTAATTTTAGCCACTACTTTAATGTTTAATGTAATATAAATAAGTAGGATGTTTTAAAGGGCTTTTTTTATTTTCAAAGGCAAATGTTCTATTTATGTGCTACTTGTTTTTGTATCTTTGGAAGGTCTTCAACTTTGTTTTAGATGACAGTATGTAGAAACACTGGACTGCTCTAAGTTATTTCACTTTTTTTATTCACACAGTATTTGACCACTATTCAGTAAAATGCACGCACAATTAACAACAGAATTTAAGACTTATGTGTTAGTCAAATATCTATAAGGAATCAAACCAAAGAAAAACCAAGGGGGGGGGGGGGGGGGGGGGAGAAAACAAACAAACAAAAGAATAACAGCACAGATCACAGCAAATAAAAGTAATATCCAGGTCTGCAAAAGCCGTTTTGGTTCAACTAGTTTTAATGATTGCGTAACAGAACCACCCTTCCAGTAGCCCGTCACATTTGCTTTTGGACACAGAAACTATGGTGACATGTTAATGGGCAAGGGTATTTATGTCCTGCTATGTGACAGCTAAATATACCAAGCCAGTAGTAAACAGATGTAAAGAGTCATGTTATCAGAACTGATGTGCTTGAGTAGCTTCTTAAAGTCCTAGATGGATTGCAGTCTGTGGTAGAAATTCTATTGAGTTCAGTGAATCTGTAATTTTCTCCTCAGGCTGAGGATGATTTATTCTAGTTTATCTACAGCAAAATAATCAAATTTTTAGGTTTTTTTTTAAACCTGAAAATAATGCCAAAGTCACCTAGTCATCTGGAAATTCACTTATGGTAATGAATTTTTCCTTTATCAGAAAATCAAAAGCGTATCATTAAGACTTGATGCCAAAGGCTAAATGACTACACCCTGGAACAACAATAATTTTGATAAACCAAGTTTTTGCATTTACAAGCATGTCACCACAGTTGGTTCATGAAAACAACACTGACAGTGGTACCTACCAATAGCTCCTCAAAACAAAAAGCAGGCCCCTAAGTCAGAGCCGAGCTTACTTACAGCAGCGTCTAATTAAGCCCAAGACTCATTAATACCATATTAGTACTTTGGCTCAGCAACACATTTACAAACTAAACAGATTTTAAGTTATCTTTGCCTACCTTGAGCATACAAAGTAAGAACAGCCTGAATGGCTACATACACCCCAGAAAACTGGTATGTCTCAAACATAACCTGTAAGATGAAGGCAAAAATTAATGTCCAGAACAGGCCAAATAATTAAGAAAAATTTCACAGATGTTTGAAAACTGTATTTCTATAATTCCGTACTTTTGCTAATCAAAATCACTTTCCAAGTAACTTCATCATGCAGATTCTACACAAATATTAGAAACCTACCTACTTTCTGGCAGAAAGTAGCACATTCAGCTCCACATCTTACCTGTTCACACAAGACAAGCCACGTGAAATATTCCAGATCCGTTTAGCAATGAAAGTGAAACCCACACACCAATTTCTGCAGCTTTACTAAGCTGTTTTCCAAAGTGCTTTAATGAGTGGGAGGCAGTCCTTGTAGACCAGCCAAGTACTTCATTACTGAAGTGCGACTTGGGAATGAAATGTTTGTTAAAGGTGTATGCTCTATCTAATGAAGTTCTGGGGTTTTGTTTTTTTATTCCTCATATCAAGCCCTACAGACTTTGTACAACCACAGACTATGTCAAGTAAAGACCAAACAGACGCCTACACATATGGGTCTAGAATAAAGCCCAGCATCAAGATTGCCCTTTGCATCTGGGCCACCTTCTTTCCTTCTTTAAAGCACAACTGATGAAAAACTTCCAGAATTAGTGCAAAATCCACTACGAGTGAAATAGTACAGGGAGGATGAACTCTGTTGCTACATACAGAAAACCACAGGTTTGCAGAACTCTTACTGTAACATGCAAAGTGCCTGCCTGCCTTGTAGGCCAGCTTCCCCTAACCACCACGCTAGCTTCAGTGAGGAAAGCATGCAGAGTTTACAGGATCTTGTCTTCTTTATAAACACAAAGAAGGCCAAGTAAACAAATCATACTGTACAGCAGTTTTCCCCTCAAAATGCTTTACCAGGAAAAACAGATGAACTCTGATTTCTCCAGCACATAACAGAAGTTTTGCTTTTGCTATTCTGCAGCCCCCTGAGCACTTTGCAACTTCTAGGATTAGAAGCTGATTAAATCCTAAGTACTCCCACAGCTCAAGTAAAAGATATCTAAATATTTTTCAAGAAAGAAAGCTGATGCCTGACAATTTTAGAATTCTGAACTATTTAAAGAACCTTCTGTTATAATAGTGTGATCTTAAACAGCTGGCCCATATCAAAAACCTGATCCTTGCAAAGTCAAGTTCATTTTTTCATAGCTGTACTGAGCACACGGCAAAACCCCTGGGAAGATTGATGCCGCCTTTCTCGGGATACTTGCTGTGAGCACACAGTATCGCAGAAGCCAAGCAGAAAGGAACACAGAGAGGGTGAGCTGCAGAGTTCCCTGCCCTGAGAACATCACGCTTTGGGATTTTACAACCCCTCAATGTGGACTGGATAATATAAAAGGAAATTTAATACAGTAGTCAGGTGCGCAGGGTAAGAATGAACAAGAAATCACAGGCTGGCTAGTAACTTCCCCGCAATGGCCACTCCAGAGCACATATGCAATACCTTCAGAAACAAGAAGCAGAACTGTCTGCCAGAAGAGGAACAGTTGGAAGGGCAGCAACTCAGATCCCGTTTGAGTAGCCACTGTCTAAAACCAGCACTATTCCAGTGGATGAGTTTTCTTTCAAACCACCAGAGAGCTTACAAGACAAAAACCTAATTTCAGAATAATCTAAATTATCATCTTCATACAACAAAACAAATATTCAAATGGCATTAGTTAGTGCCTTCACACATTGTACTAAACCCTAGAAGCCACTGCAAAACCCTTCTATAACCTATATGCAGGCCTTTGAGGGGTTTTCTTGAAAGACAGACATTTAGGTCTGTTCTATTTGACACCAGAATTGCCCCGGCACGGGACATACATGTTAACAAATCTTATGATGTAAACACTGAGCAGGATGCTCTCCTGATAAGATTCTTCTTCTCGTGACAGCCGCTTTTGGGTTACCTATAAAGCAATGTTCTAACTGGACACAGAAATGAAGAACTAAAAATAGAGAAAAAAAGATAAGGAATACTAGGTTGGGATTAGGAGAAGTGACTGTGCTGGAGTATCTATGTTTACAGCTACCTGATACGCCACTTCAGCCCGGCTGCTCCTGAGGGTACTGCAGAATGAGAACACATCAGGTAACTGGAGACAAACAAAGAGCAAACACCCAGCTAAGCCGAGGAGCAACTGGTGTCTTGTAAAATACATATTTTAAAAGTGCTGTTTCTTTCTTAGCATGTACAACACAGCTGCCATGTGAGCGCTTGCTGCTGTTACTGCGTAGCCGAGTTTGACAGAGCGATGGGGTGAGGAAAGAAAATTACTGGAAGTAGAATGAAGTACAGCAAATATAATTATCTATCATCTTGATATGGTCCAGATGGCTAAGTTTTTCTTTTAAAATGCTACTGCATTGTATCACAACATGCAGAGATGTTATTATATTTACTGCTGACTTTAGGAAAAACCTTAATTCAGTCCTCTGCTTCATACTGGGCTAGCCTCCCTGAAAAGGAAGAGTATATGTCAAAAATGGAAGGAGTATAAACATGTTGGAGTAGAAAACCTAAATATTGCTAGTCCTCATAATACTGTGATCCATTAAAAATATTAACAGAAACAACAAGCCTCCGTTTCACTCAAATTTAAATTTACAAAAATGGATTCCAGTTTCCCCTAATCCTCTGGATCATGATTAAGCATCTACAATCCCTGGAGTGGTTTAAAAAAGCAAATGTAGCAATACAAATATTTTAGCAGAGTTCAGAAGCCATACAAGACTCTTCAATTTAGGGTATAAAATTACTCAGTACCAGAATAACTAAAATCTAGCCTTTTGTATTTAGCAGGAAAACAGGAACAAGAACACTATTGTAGACAGCTGAAAAGCAAAGAAGCCTGAACGGGAAATTCAACCGTTCCTGCTACATGGAGGCCACCCAGAATAATCTGCTATGTCTATCCCATCACAGCTAACTGACATACAATAGGCAGTATTACCGATGTTGCATTACTTAATACTTAGGTAAAAGGTCCCAAATGTCCACAATTTCGAAGAAATGCTGAATTTAGATTGTACAGTTTGGGTTTTTTCCACTTAAGTTTTTCCCACTTTGCTATACTTGACTTGATCCCAAGTCACTGAAAGAAAAGATCAGCACAAATACAGTCACTGCCACATTGCAGAAAGCACTGCTGGAGCTGTGACAACAAAGGATTTTGAAGGAAAAGTCAGCAGGTAATGATTAAGGTAAATTCTTATTAGAATAAACAACAAATTTTTGGGGAAAAATATACATACCCAAGCTTTCATATTCAAAGTTCTGATAAATGGATAAGGTTTCATACTGAAGAATTCATTTTTCCTGCCCTATCAGCTACTCTAACAACACAGTTTTTAAATTTTTGTTACACTGAATGCTTACATTAACTGAAAATACCTGTGATGCTTGAGGGGAAAAAAAACAGAACAGAAGACTAAACTTTTTGTTCTTGTCAAACATTACTGCTCTTCAAAATCAAGTCTTCATCACATGGTACTGCAGCTAAGCAATATATATTGGACAACCGACATTAACACAAGGTTCAGATGGGGCTTAGGCCACCCAGGGCAGCACTCCGAGATTGAGGACCCACGAACCAGGCTTTCCTTCTTAGAAGGCTTTCATTGATAATCCCCAGCATTAGTCACAGATTAGTGATTTGGTTGTCATCACACCTTTGTCTCAACTACCTCCAACAACACTGCTCCACCTGGTAAGCATCATCTGGCTCAAGCCTCAATCTCCTCTGAAGCATTAGTGGCTTACAGAAGTCCAAGTCATTTAAAGTAATTAACATTCATGCAATAGCTAGTAATCAATATATCTTGATTACATGAAGAGAAACCTATCTTTCTAATTCTGTGTTTTAATGGTGACATGGCTTGAGACAAGAAGCCTGCTTATAGCTTTTGAACGAGATCAGCTTGTTTGATTTTAAGCACAGTAGCCTTCAAGACTACAGCTGAGGATGAGTTTTGGTTATAAAACAGAACCGCTTTGCCTCAGACAATTACCAGGCGTTCCAAAAAGTTAAAATCTCTTAGCAATGCTCCAATGACAGTATATAACAGTTTCTACTAGACAGACATACCTCCACTATCTTCTCCCTGTTTTTAGTTGGATTCATGGGAGGTTCTGTGAGCAGTATTTTACAATTTTTTGTGTCGATATTAAGTTTTTCTGGTCCAAACGTGTAATCCCAGAGGTGCTTCATATCATCCCAGTTCCGAACTATGCCATTCTCCATTGGATAATTTACTTCCAGCATCGAGCGTAATTCACTTGCTTCATCACCAACCATGAGATCCTGTAAAATTTTAATATAGAAACATGTCAGTGCTTGCAGAGTTTTCTAACCACTAGAATCCTCAAGAATGACAGTGAACTGCACCAGCCTGTGTCAAACTGTGTTCTTAAACAATGCCCACATTTTAGAATAATTTTTATGTACTTAGAAAAAAAGTAGAATATATTTCAAGTAGTATTTAAATTTAGCTTTTACCCATCCCAAACCTTTTCCAAAATAAACTTTATTTATTCCATTTTCCAATTTACCTTAAACAAACCAATAAACCCTGGTACAGCTAGACACTATAAAGATCTTTATAAGTACAGATGCTTCTCCACTGACACCTCCAAACTACTTTATCAAATACTAATTTCTAAGGGCTGAGATGCAAAACAGCACATAAGGGTAGTAGTAGGTGGGATTTGCAGAATAATTGTCCATGCATGTTGCAAATTTCTGTGCACAATACCAAAAAAGGAATAATGAGTGGTGAATAAGCATACCGAACAGTAGCAAAAGCAAGTAAGAGATTAGGAGTTCCACACTAGACATTAAAAGAAACAATGGTTTACATATTGCCTATGTCAGTAGGGTGTGAAAAGACACATCTAAATATAAAAATATACCCTTGTCTGTACCATGCCAAAAGTCCCAAGCCAAAAATCCCAGTAATACATTCTTACACAAATACAACCAACTAATGCACAGTTTGTCCAGTCATTTCACACTGATTAAGCAATCTGTTTATTAAAGTTAGTTATGCAAACATTGCACATTCAAATTAGTAGCATCACATCTTCTCCTTTCCCACGTATTTCCCAGAGGAAGTATGCACAGCAACATCTTATTTTTGCTCCCTGTTACATCCCATACTTCTAAAGAAGCCTTAACTGACTTGCCTGTATTTTGCCCTAAGAACTTATTTCTAGACACCAACAGCACTGTTTCCATGCTAATACCAATTTAATAGAAAAAAATCCAACTGCTTCATAGAAAAACATGCCACCACAGCTTGCAGTTACTGTGGCACAGAAAACTTCTCAAGTGAGAGTTACTCAACCTACTATTCAATACTAGGGAAAAAAGATGCACAACAAAAAATCTGGCACCCGGTTTATAATGCCTTTGTTAGAAATAACCTAAACAGGTACTGTCGACTATACAAAAAGGACATTAATTGAAAACAGTTTAAAGCAAACCATTTCTCTTCCACCCCTTCTCACTGACAAAGTGTTTTGTTTGTTTTCCCCTTGCACAGTAGATCACACTTAGTTCTCAACTGCACAGAAGACAAAAGTCAAGACTAACATTTTAAATTAAATATACTCAAGTGAAACCATACTATGAAAACTCCACCACACAGCCACATTACTCCTGAGAATTTCAGATGACAGAAACTCCACTGGTTAGAAGAATCAGAAGCCTTTTTTGTGCATTGTTTTTTGAGGCTCTATGCTGCCGAACAGGACACAGCCCAGAAAAAGCCGCTATTCAAATGTGCAATGAAAGTTGCACAAAACTTTCACATCCTCTTAAAACAAAGTTAAAGGGCTGAACAATTGTTCTCAAGAGCACACTAACAGACATGCGTACTTGGTCAGTGAAGAGAAAGGAGGACAGCACAACTGAATTTGCAGAGAGGAACCAGTATCATGACATCCAGTGTTTCCACCACTTTGGTACTCAGTAGTATTTGCCTAACCGAAATCTGAAAGTTTTTCAGACTCATGGTTTTTAATGTTAAATAGAGCAGTTTCTACTGTTAAAGATGATCTTTAAGTGTTACTCTTGTATCTTGCAAAACTACAGGTTATGTAACATTTAGAAGCAATACATAAAATATTCTCATAAATTAGTTGCTAGTAAACCAAAGCAATGAACAACGTCCAAAATAAGTATGTATTCAAACGTAAAATGTAGGACAAGACAAAACAATGAATAGCATCAAAAAATAACATAACAGCTACTAGGTCCCATCAAGCAAAAATGGTAAACAAATAGCACAGGGGCACCTCACTTACCATCTTTTTGTTATTCTACTTCAACAGGTCAAGAAAGGTGAAGAAAGAAGGTAGAAGCAAGAAAGTCAGAAAA
This sequence comes from Falco punctatus, assembly GCF_963210335.1. Taxonomy (NCBI): domain Eukaryota; kingdom Metazoa; phylum Chordata; class Aves; order Falconiformes; family Falconidae; genus Falco; species Falco punctatus. The sequence goes on from NC_137584.1 coordinate 89,667,796, forward strand.
GGCCTAAATGAAATTCTCAAATTATTTTAAGTACACAGTAGAAATAGGCTGAAAAGAGATGCATGTACAGCAGGAAATGGTCTGAGTTAGTTTAGTTAGGGCCAAACTAACATTCTCAGGATCTCAGATTAAAATACCTCTTTAAAGGAAGCTACTGCTACATGTCAGTGGCATATCACACTTACGCATCTTACGTTGCAAACAAAACCAGTATATATGCCAACTTCTCATAAATAGGATTCTGTGCATAAGTATTCTGTAACACTGGAGTTTTACCCTGGGCAAGGTGTTCATCTGAACTAGACAAGACTCTGCACAAAGCATTTGACTATAGCTAGCTCTGACAAATGCTAAATTTAAATGTTGTTTTAAAAATTCCGCTTCAAATACCCAAGAACTGAAAACGGTAACATAAAAGCATTCACCTATAAGCAGGTTAATCTGCTCACGTATCATGGAACTAATACCCAGAAAGAATCAAATAAGAGATATTTACTTAAATCCCAGCATCTACTCTCAGAATGGAAACAAGCAACCATGAAGTGCAGTAGTAAGAGCAGTGTCTCAAAACTCTCTCCTATAGCAAGCTACAGAGGTAGGAAGCTAAGATAATCAAAGCAGCCAGGAAGCACTATGAGCTACATAAAGTGCACGTGCACAAACATTGTCCAAAATTATACTAAAGCCATTTCCATTACTATTGAGATTTTTCCTCCTTCGATTAAACTCACTTTGAGTCACCTAAACTGTCAGAAGCCACAGGGTAACTATCAGCACCATTAGGGCAAATCTACCTATTCTGCAAATCGTGTCAAAGCAAAAGCACATAGTTTCTGGCAGCTGCCTCTGGACAGGCGGTACCAAAGAGGCCGGTCCCAGCACCGCCCTCTTCCTCACTTCAAACCCAGAGGACGGAAACGACTTCTCCAGGCCGCCTTTGGCAGCAACTGAGCAGAGCTGTAGGACACGGACTATGGCTGAGCCCGTCACTGGGTGTGATCTGCCCCAAAACCCTGTTTTACCTAGTCAGAGCTACTCATCAGCCCTGCTTTCCTCAGAGGGTTAACAATCCCCCGAACCTGCTGCAAAGATTAGTATCTCAGTAAAAGCAAAGAGCAGCATCTGTGCTTCTGGTTTTAGAGTTTTAAGGTGGCAATTTTAAGCAAAATAATCCCAGTAATAACCAAACTTTTGTGTTTATGTTCTGAACTGGTGACTCTAGTAGGAGGAAAAAGCTATATCCCAGCTGCTGGCTGAAATAAGAATCCAGAAGGAAAGCATGGCAAAACAACTTGAAATCAGTAACCCAACAGATACAAGACAACCACTGTTTTGATCAGCTTCCAGACTTCACACAGAGTTCTGAATTTCATAGGAATGACAGCTTTTCTGAATGGTTTTGAAAAATTAAACTGATCTTGCCAGCTTCCTTTACTCTGTTTTAAACTTACCCCGTAAGAACCTGCAGTAAATGACTGGAATTAACTTTGGCATAAAAATAATCTGCTAAAATACATTAAATTTTTTAGGAAATCTGCAAGAATCTCATGAAGAAAAACATCACTCACTCAACAAGTCTTCCTACTGTATTATCCTACTGGCATACCCAGAGTATCTGTGACAGGGATTTCCTCTCCTGATGCACCTGCTTTCTTAAAAAGCTATTATATGCAGACGCTGCAAACTTCTAGGAAGAATCTAGACGCAGTTTATACTCTCTAAGATACACCCATGCGATCCATGCTCAAGCAGAAGATGGGCAATGCATGCAAAATTATAGTTTACTGGTTCTTTCACACTGATCTCATGTCAATTACCCACTTCCACCTCCAATGCTAAATCTTTCCAATTCAAGACTGTCACCTGTAATGATATTAAACTAAGTTATCAGATAATCAGAGGATACCCAAACTGGCAGGACAGGCTCTATCAGATCAGCTGGAAAGAAAACACTGCTTCAACAATGAGATTTAATGCAAGAGAATTTTTCTTGGACTTCATACTTGTAAATCACTGTGTAACTTTCATAAAACTTTACCAGAACCTCCTTGAAGAAACTGGCACATTAAGTTCAAGTAGATATCTGAAGAAACACCTCTCCCCAAGTCTTTCAAGAGAAAAGAATATGTTTTCCCTCTCTTTACAAAAACTCCTATCTACTGTAACAGGGAAAGATTTCCATCCTTTCAACCAATTTGTCCTAGCTAACACAAGGCAAGCAGTATTGCAATATTAAATTAAAGAGAAGAAAAAAAAAAAAAAGGCACATTTTTGAAAGGTCTGATGACTTTCATCCTCTTGACTTCCCAGCACGGCCTTCTGCTGACACAAACTTTTTCCAGGGAGGGAGCAGAAATCAGGTAGCTGAACTTCTTGCCGCCCATACAGTTCTGAAGATAAGGAACAAGACTAGGCAGATACTTTTTTTTTTTTGCTAATCTGCTGCTCAGAAGCAACAAGGAAAGGAAAACTGAAAGCTTATACATGCCTGTCTCTACTTGACCTTCCCTGGCCTAAGAGAGGGCTTCTACAGTTCTGCGTCGCCTCCTGTTTCTCCCTCAGGTTTCTACTTCTGCCTTGCTCTCAAAACAGAGCTTGCACCACTGTGCAGTAAAGCAGTCAAAACCTCACCTGACAAAGAAATCACTCTTTTTTTCAGCTGGATCAGCTCACTGAAGCTGCTTACCACATGTCTGCACAAGCAGTACAACCAGCACAAGGTGAGAATGCGTAGCTAGCAGCAAGAAGGAAGGATGTGACCACAGCAAGGCCAAGACATTTACTGAAACCTGTATTACAGAAGCAACTACTAATATTTGAAGCGTTATTCTAATTACAAAACAAAGTGGGAAATGACAGGTCCCCGGACTTCAGAAAAAGATTCTCAAGCAGTGGTGTGTGTCCCCGATTCCAAGCTTGGAATAGCATCCCAAGACAAACTAGCCTGAATACTCTTTCTTCATCTCTAACTGATGTGGAGTACCTACACCTATCAGCAGCAAAAAGAAAAGAAAACAAAAACAATAGAAACAATGAAATGCAAACACAAGCAAGGTTAAACATCTCATACAAGATCACAGATGATCAACTGTGAGTAGAAAGCAAACAGTATAGGAAGACCTGGAAGCTCCAGCAATTCTTCAGCATTGTCTCAGAATCCCACAACACAGCTCAATGACATCAACCACTTCTGATTTCCGCCCTCTAATCTGGACATCATTTACATACTGGCACCTGAAGTCCCTTTTTGCCCAGAACCACCCAAGCCCTACCTGCTGCCTCCTCAGTTGTACTATCTGAAGGCCTCCAGTGCTTTACATCACCCTCTTAATGAATTTGTAGTTTGCAACAGGCTAAAACCCATTACAGAAATTAATCAGGATATACCAAAATAGCGTAAAGGGGAATTAACGAAAAAACAATTCCAAATACTACACAAGTCAAAACCTGCACTAAGTATTTTTAACTGTCCAAAGTAATAATAATGAAAAAAAAATTACCTTGATTTCAATGTTTCCCACTTTTGCAGTTGATCTTATAATGGGTCTTCCAACCAAAGCTGGAAAAATGTGCTCTGGAAAATTTGAGCCTGCATAGCCACATTTCACAAACTGAAAAGGAATAAATAATTTTATTAGAATATGCATTACTTTTGTTTACCAACAGAAACCTGGTCTGGTGTAGAAAATTAAGTCCAAATTTAAGAGCATGTGTCCCACTGGAAACCATCTGGATTTATACTTACTAATCAATTTTACACATTTCAATTGATGCGTAGATCTGTAAAACTGAATTAAAGTATCTTCCAGAATGTTTTCTGAGTCAGACTGTCACATTTTTGAGAAGCAGTATTAAAACGACTAAGTATGTTGAGAGGTATAAGACAGTGCAATGTCTGAATTTGGATTTCCTACAACTCTAAAATTCTCTAGCAACCCAAATTCCATCATTTTGCAATGGATCACCTTATGATGAGTACCTGATGACACCAAATGGAATTACCTCTTCAATTAAAGCACACAGCGGAATAACAAATTACACATCAGAAAAAAAAACCCCAAACCTTGTGAATTCAAATCTTATGCTTTTATAAAAAGGGTTTAACAGTGAACTAGCAGATAAGTCTGTGCAATTCAGATGGATTTCTCAGTTTGATAATTTTACAGAGTTCCTTTTAAATATAAAGACAGGATTTTTGCAGTAAGCACTTCCAAAGCCAACAGCACAACCAAAAACTCAGCTGATAATAGTTCACACCAAACAGGATACTCTTTCAAAGGAGTGTTTGTCACCCAAATATGAACAAAAGGAAGCTTTCTATCACTGGGTCCCAAAACAGGATATTCACTGAGAAAACAGTGAGGATTAACTGAGGGGGAAAAAAACCCTAACACACACACACATATATATATATACACAGTCACCAGAGGAAGCTTGGTTGTAAAACAAGAACTTTAAAGTAACTTCAGCAAGAAGTTACAATTTTAGCTCGTGGGGATCAGCAAGTTCTACTCTTCAGCTGTCCTACTGTGATGGTCACATACCAGTCTGACGTTCTGCCTACAGTTCATACAGAGCAGGTGTCTCTTTTTGATTAATACTTTGCATACTGTGCAGTATCAGCATGCCAAAACAAAATCCTGCAATCCCCAAACTAAACATTACACATTTTCATCTGCAAAATGACTCGACCATCTAGGTGTAACAGCAGTAACACAGCACTGCAGGATCACTCAGGTTGGAGGGAACCCTCAGGATCTGCCTCATCCAACCTCGGGCTCAAAGCAGTCCCTGGATTCAGACCAGGTCGCTTAGGGCTTTGACCAGTTGGGCATTGGAAGCCTCCAAGGACAGGTAATTCACAGCCTCCTTGGGACCCTGTCCCAAAGCTTAATTCCCCATTTCAGGTTGTATTAAAAGCCACCTGCTAGAATTTCCAAAACATTCACCGAGTTTCTGAAGTCAGGTTTGAAGACTGCCACTGAAACAATTATCACAGCAAAAAAGAGTACAGCTAATTGCAGCTGAGGGGAATTCTGCCATTACACTAACGTGAACAGTCACTTTCTGTTGCTCTAAATTATCTGCTGTACTGCAGTAAAAAGGTCACCTGTTCTGGAAAGAAATTTTTAAAGGCAGTTATGGAAAGAGCCAAGAGATATTTTAATTAAAGTTGGGCTAATACAGGGAGGAAGGGATTTTTGGTTTTTTTGCTTTTTGTGACCCTAATTTCTTTCACCCATTCAGTGCTCCCTGTAGAGCTGTTTGGAATACTTGAAGAATAACACTGTGTACACAACTGATTTTGCTCATTCTACTTCAGTCCGAGTCCTCTGAAAAAGCAAGTACTTATCAACTCTTTTGCTTATATTAAGGCCAGAAGTACCTAGGAGTTATATAGGTCTTATCTGTGTATTCAAGAATGCAGTGCTGCTATGAGAAAGCAAAGAGTAGCCACAAGTATTTCTGCATCACACTACCTGAATACACCAGAAGACTTTACTGTAAGTTTTATACCAGAGGAAGTGTATGAGGCATTTTGAAAGGACTGATTCAGCTCAGTTCTTCAAAATATCTCATAGCTTGGGTCCAAATAATGGTGTCCAAATTAAAAAAAAAAAAAAAAAAAAAAAAGAAAAAGCTCCTTTTCAGACATAGCAAATTCCTGCATTCAGGGCAATCACAGTTTCTGTTGCTTCTACAATATTTAGGTATGCTTGTTATAAATTTCATTGTGCAGGACCTGGTTAAGCTAGAAGGAGGTTTACAGAACAGCCCATATAATCCCATTGCCCTCCAGCTCAGGGTTTCATAAACTGTTCCAAGCACAACTATAAGCACCCCCAGCAGCCCATGCACCTTTACACCCATACATTTGCGTACAGCTTTTCTCCCAGCATGAAGCTACTCTCCCACCAGTCACCACCAACTGTGTCGGTCAACAGAAGTAACATGACTGGTAACATCCAAGCAAACCTTTACAACTCAAGCTACTGGAACACCCCCACCCCTCAAGAAGCTCCAATACCCACACTTTTAAATCCTGCCAACTGGGCAAATAAACCCTAAGATTTACACAGCAACCATTGAGATAAGTGACCAAAATGACTACTGCACAAAATCAGTAAGTGCCTCTTGGCCAACCTTAAAAATACCTCTCAAAATCACATACAAGTATGCTGACCTAGAAAATGCTGATCTACAAAAATATTATTCTAAGTTCTTACTATTTGAATTGTAATAGTAACTTCCAGGCCCTTTCCGCGTTAAGACCTTGACACACCTTCCTGGGAAGTTAACAATGTTGGCAATTAACAAATCCTAGATTTTAAAAACAGATTGTCATTTCTCCAACCAGCCTAAAACACAATCAAAACCAGATTTAATCTATGTGAACTACAATGTGCAAGATTAAGCTTGGACATTCACAGTCTGTTCCCCACCCCTTTCAGGCCAGAACAGAGTGCCTTAAAAAATAAAATAAAACTACATTTTCACAAAGCTTGGTAAATTCATCAGTAGATAGAAAGGGCAGAATTTTACTCTGTCTCCCCGCCTTCAAATTTGCGATTTTCCCCTCCAGGCTACAGCAAAATTTAGTGAAGATGAGAGCAATTCAGCCTTGTACACCAGCCTCCCCATCAACGCGAGCATCCCCACTGCAGCGTTCTCCCTGACATGATGCTGAACATTCAGCTGGTTCGGTAGGTTTGCGATGATGTAACACTGCATATTATGGCTGAAGAACCAGACTCGATAAAACGACCAACAGGTAAGTGCACCTAAGAAACACAGATGCACATAACAGATCCTGCAGAGGTTTAGATTTTTGAAGAGGTACAAGAAACATAAGGCACTTCTCCCTCCCATCCCTTACAGCAGATGCTCCAAAATCTTCAATGGAACATTATGAACTGCCGTAGTTTGGAACAGGATCAGCTTCTCTTTTCTAGTGCCAGACACTAGACACTGTTCCTGCCATTCTCAATTTGAAACTCTCTAGTAAAACTTCAGTATAGCTCGCTTGTTTCTTTTCCATCCCTCACTGTGCACACCCCTTAAAACAATCACCACGTAATTTCAGTACAATGCTCAGTATACATCACATCCCAAACAGCACCACCACCCCCCAATGAATTTACACACCTCTGTAACAAAGCCCAGAATTCATCACCGTTCATTTTTGCACACATTTGCTATACATTCAGAATGTTTTAAGAATAGCTACTTAGCCTGCTGTGTGCAAGACCATGTATGTACAAAGTTTTACCATATATAGTTTCTTCTCTATTTCACTGTGGTTTATACCGGCTCTTTCACTTCCTACTGAGTCATCAAACAGTAAGAACTTGTATATATAAGTATTCTTTCAAACAAAAAGAATGAGGAAGCTTACGAACAGGCCATGTGACAAGTTTTAAAATGAAGACTAATATTTTTATCAGGTCTCCGTGCTTGATTCTTTCCATCGATGCAACTCTCGAACAAAACACCTAAATATAATTACAGCAATTTCACGGGCCACTAACTGACTTACCATTTGTACTATACCAATAAAAACATTCATCTCTAATGCTTTAGACCTTTGAGGTGCCATTGCCTGCCTCTCTTCTACACTACATGTTGCAAGAACTTCCTTCTAGTCACCTCTTCCTCAAAGACTGGTCGCAGCCAGATACAAGTCCTATTGCAGCATAACAAGAACTGTGAATTTCAAAGACAAGCCTAAAATTAAAATTGCACCCGATTTTTCTAATAGTCTCCATTTTTATGTAGCATTTCTGGCACTTGGCAAGAGATTTAATTTCAGTCATGGTTTTAAGTATGACATATCATGGTGTATCAGGAGTCACTGACAAAGTATCCCTGCTTTGTCGAACAGAAAAAAATATTAAAACACTGGTTTGACAATATAGGACTACTTGATAATCTCAACATGCAGCTGAGGCTCAAAAGATTTACTGAATACAATTTTCTTCCGGACTAATTATCCCAATTCTAGTTTAATTATCCCGATTCAACCTAAATATTTTGAGTTTACTGATTTCACAATTATTTCTTGATACCTTGCTGCTCCCCCACAATGAACTCGGTGGCCAGGGAACTTCCATACACACATTGTTCTACTCAGAGACAACCCAAAGCAACACAAGCTGAAGTGACACAGGCCCCTCCTCTCAGCACCGCAACAGCACCATGAAGGCAACTTCCACTCTTAGTTATTTATATCCTGCTGGTACAACTCACAGAGGAAAAAAAACGTATCATTCCAAGACATCTCTTGATTTCAAAGCACACACAGATCCATTACACTGTACAGAATCTCTGTTGCGAACCCAGCTTGGGCAACTGAGTAAAAATAATTGCTTCTTCCCCTCACCTTACTGGGGCTGGACAAAGCACAACACTGCTGTCACTACCAATACACTAAACATTTTACAACTCCATGATTTATAGCTAGGTAAAGGATCATGTTAAAGGATGAAGCTCTAGATATTTTTTTTTATTATGGGCCTAACAATAAGAATATTAAACAATGAAGAAAAAAAAAACCAACAAAAAAGCTTCTACATCCCTTTGTAAGAAGAAAAACTGTAAATGCCTTCTTTTTTTCTTTCCTTTTCTAAACAATAGCATAAAAAGCACCCAAAATCTCCTGACCTCAGCCCAATTAAAGAAAAATTTTGCTACAGGAGGAAAAGCGAGAAGAACTGTCAAACCCCAGAACTACTAAATACGATGCTCTTCCTCCTGAATCATGCTAATCATTTCAGATGCTAGCTGGAAAATCCTCTAATTCAGGATGCTGAATCTCTTAACATCATCATCCTTTGTCTCAGCTATTCCCTCTTGGGCTTTAAAAAAATATTTTTTTCTTTATTCCATGTGTTTATATAAAAAAAAACTTTTTTTTTCCCATTCAAGAGATCTTTACATGCTGTAAGCTGTGGTAACTCTCCACATACTTCTTTACTGGGGGAAACCCTAGATTGCTAAACAAAATTATGGAGGGGAAATACATTTTAAAGCAAAAAGATAAGATGTCATAGGTGGGTATCTCTTTCACTTCCTGCCAGGCACTTCAAAGCCTGCGTACCACTGACAGAAGGTGGGTTTCCAGCGGGTGCCTGCAGGCTGGTGGCGGGTGGGAAAGGTGAAAGGATGGGGAGAAAACCTTTGGGGCTTTTTCGATTTAGAAAAATGCCAATTTATGAGCATGTTGCAGGTCAGGAAGGTATTAATGAAAGGATGATACTCCGTTTTAGACAGTAGCTAAAAAAAAACCCCACAAACATTTCCCTAAAACTTAATAATCCTGCGGACAGAGGACACATCCTGCTCAATGTATAATGTGCTTATTCAGAATTTTTTCAAAAGTTCGGTATTTTAAAAAACCCGATATTTTTTGGCGAAAGCTCGTTGCTGCAGGGAGACTTGCTCTAGTCATTAGAGCAATAAAGAGATCCACGGTAAAACAGCAAAATACCAGGGTGGCGGAGGTTGGGGGGGGGGGGGGGGGGGGGGGGCAGGGGGCCAGAGCACAATATCCGTGCACCGCGCCCGGCACCGAAAAGCCCCGCCGGCAGATGCCGCTCAGCCGGTTTCGGGATCACCGAGCCACGGGCCCCCGCCGGCACCGGCGCCCTACCGCGCCGAGCGCCCCCCGCCCATTCATTCCGCAGGCCCGCGCCGACCTGCGGCGGCTGCCCGCGGGCCGGAGCTGGCGGCGGGGCCCCGGCCGGCCCCAAGCAGCGCCCTGGCGCGGGGAGCGGCGGGGGAGCGGCCGGGCCCGGTGGCGGCGGCAGGCCGGGCGCGGCCCGCGGGTGTGCCGGCAGGAAGCGGGGCCGGGCCCGGGGGTTGGGGGGGGGCCTCGCCCTGCTTCCCCCACCTTCTCCCGGCGGCAGGGCGGGTCCCGGCGCGACTCACCCCGGTGCCGTTGTCGCACACTACCACCTTCCTGCCCAGCGTGTCCATCCCTGCGCGCCGCCGCCCCACACCGGCACCGACACAGACACAGACACAACCACCGCCGCCGCCTCAGCCGCCGCCGGGCCCCCCCCGCGCCCGCGCGCCCAGCCCGCCGCGCGCGCACGCCGGAAGCCGTCAGCGGCCGCCGGCCGCCCAATCAGCGAGCCGGCCCCCCCACCCCCGCCACCCGCCTCTTCCCGCCCCGCCCTGCCCCCGTTGCCATGGCGGCGGCCCCGCGGCCTTCCCGCTCCGCACGGGCCGCCCCGCTCCCTGACAGGAAAGCGGCCCGCAGACCCACCGAAATAACCGCGTTCCTTTTATTTTCTTTCTTTTCGCGTTTCATCGATGCCGAAACGGGGACGATGCTGCGGCGGGGGGGGTGCCATCGGGCTCGCCTCGGCTGCTGTGCTGTCGTGACACCCCCGCTCCTGAGGAGAGCCCCCGCCGCAGGGGGTTATCTACCGGCTCTCCAAGCCCAGGGCGAAACGAGGCAGCTATTGAAGGAATATTCATCGTTAATATCATGTTATTTCGGAGCTCGACGTCCCAGAAGAGCCTTTAGTCTCCCCAAGAGGTTTTGCCCTGGTCTGCCTGGCAAGCAGTTTGCATTTCTCTGGTGGACTCCCGCATAAAGGAAAGAGAAAGTGTGGTCTCCCAGCTTGCTTCTGACTAAAATGCTGACAGTTGTATTTTTATTGTGTTGCCCAAAATTCCCACTGACTTCCACAAGACTCCAGAAGTCTGGAACAAACACTCCCTTTTTTACTTCTGTGCCGTAAGCTGTGCCAGTCCGCTATGAACAACAGCCTGTTACAGTTAGGTATAGCAGAAAGGACACAAGCACAAGGATTTATGCGTTTATATTATATTATTTTATAATATAATTATGTATTTATATAAACTCATTTATATGAGTTACATGTACATATACATACATGGTTATGATTGTAATTTCTTTCCTGCCTTGAATTTGACAGACTAGGGGGAAGAATCAGAAATTTTAAAAACACCAGAAAATAGGCCATGATATTTCACTTTTTTTTTTTTTTTTACTTTAATCACATCCAGATATCGAGAATGAGGAGAAGACAGGGCATTACCTAGTAGGATGAAGAGGCTGTGCAAACAAACATAGACTAAGCCAGTGCTATGGAGGTATAATGGAAGGACATCCCGGATGCTGGAGCAGTAGTAGCTTTACCTGGGTACGAATGGCTTTCTAACACAGATAATATGTTTAACATACTTATATTCTAATCTATTTTTCAGGGTATGATGTTTTGATATTTATACAATGAAAGGGTTTACATTTCTGGTTGAAGCCAGATGCATAAAGCAATTGCCTTAAAAGCCTGCTCTTTGTCCATAAAAGTTAGTTAATCTGTATATCTGAAATCACTCAGCTTGTTGAACCCAGCATAGAGGGCTCAGACAGGGGAACTACACCCTGCTTACAGCTCTGCCGTTAGCCTTGCTGGGTAGTTCTGGACACATCACTTCGCCTGCCTGTGTCTTAGTTTCAATAAGCTGGGTATGGTACCATGCCGTATCGTACTAACACTCACAAACAAAGCACCTTCAATCTCTGAATGAGAAATGCTTAATTCTGAGTTCAAATCATCTGTTGATCTGTCAGACAGAATGCTTCAGCTATGCCTCCTCATGTGCAGAGATGGGAAAATTTACTCTGCTCTGAGGCAAACTATGGTTTAATTTGGCAGACCTGAAGAAAAGAGCAAACTAAAGAGCAAACTGCATTCACTAAATTTTCTAAGAGCAGATATTTGCTAAATTCTTATACATATAAGATTTTATTTTTATAACATTGATATACATCCGCTCTAACTTTTATCACAGGAGCCTTTTCCTACCAGGGATTTAGACTTAATAGCTAAAGAAAATGCTGCACAATAGTTAGTTTCAGAACTGCAGTCAGAAATTACAGTGTAATTAAAGACGCTCAAGAAATTGTGATATTGAAGTCTGCCAGTCACTGTGAAATAAATGGTTAATGTGCTGCTTCCAGCACAGCATATAGGATTACATATCAAAGGGATGCAAGTTCTGTACCGGAAGTAGGCCTATTAAGGAGGAACTTATGTACTGCACCGTATAGTCACTAATTCCACCACTGGTCTTTACCAACTATTGCTGTCGGTTCTTGGATAGCCTTAAAAGATGTTGGTATTTTATTAAAGGTCACGTACAATGCGGGAGAGGAAATATAATGTGGTTTGACCAGAAATCTATTTTAAGACTTACTTTACTAGTTTAGTTGTACTGAGATATTACTTCTTGTTCTAAAGAAAAAAGTAGCAGTGTCTGTAGGAAGAAAGTTGCAGAGCATGGTAGCAAACTTGTTAGTAACAGGGAGGGAAGTTTTGTTGTGATGTGTACTTGTCAGTGTCATTTGCTGCAAACAGGGTAACAGAGAAAGTCTTCTCCATGCCAGTTCATCCACTCGTGTGTCAGTGGAGAAGGAGAACCCTTGTCCACAGGAGTGGTGTTGAGGAACAGCATAACACCCCAGACATCCCGCAGCATGTCAGTATTTGTGAATTACTTGAACTGTACTAAGAGTACACTGTAACTTAGAAATATAAGCGATAGCCACAGAGATTTAGTTGAACTACACCCAAAATACACAGGAATAGGTATTTCTTTTGTAGGTCAGTCATATGATGCAAGGAAATCTTGAAGTGGAAAAGCATAAAAATCAGTGAATGGGTGAAATTATCTTCTTTGTGTATATATTGCACATATTGCATTTCATGTATATTCTACTTACCGCAGCTTGCTTAGAAAGCTGTAAAAAAATAAGCAAACAGAAGAAAACAGGGTGTTTCTTCTACTTTTCAGAGTAATTGAGTATATATACTTTATAACATAGTTTTTTTGCAGTAAGCTGAAAAGTAACTTTTGCATAATACTGTGTAAATAGAAGATTTCTTTTCCAAAAAGCTAGTGTCCCCTCGCTGCTGCTTATAAAGCCATGGAGAGAACTACCCACAGTTCCCTATTAGGAGAAGGTGTGGTGCCTTGCTGTGGCTTTTGCGAGGGAGCAAAAGTCTGATGACTAAGCCAAGTGCTGAAGCTTATCAGATCAAGTACTACAACTATCTTATACTGAGTTTAATAGGTTTTTATGAACTTGCCGATCAAGTGCTTTGTGTTTCTCCTAATGTGCAGACATAGAGAAACCATACGAACAGAGGCAGGAAATACTCAGAACAGAAAGGGAAAATGAGTTATTGGGACCTGCAGTGCCACTTGGTATAGAAGAGAAAGGAGGGTCTAGGAGGAACAAATGACGTCTCACACGCAGCACAGTGAACGGTGTGTTTCTCAGTCCCACTTTCAGTTCTGCAGAGCCCTCTCGCTCTGTAGGTCTACAGGATTTGCACATGTGCTGGCTGGGCAAACAGGCCAGTTCCTATGTTGATGAGGCCAGTTCCAACGTTGTTTTGGCAGAACAGGGGAAAGACATTCTACCTAAGTATTAGTATTAACCTTTTCTTTTCATTGATCTGTTTGGTTTCTTACTGAGGCATTTTACCTTTGTCTCAGAAGCATTTAATTACTTTACAAAAAAAAAGAAGGTAAGAAATATTCACAGAAAGCGTCCCTTAGAATTGACTAAACACTGGGTATCATTTGCTGGATTTATGGAACAGTGTATATAGTAAGTTAAAAATAATCAGGAAGTCTGTCTACTTCTAAATAGATCGTGGTTAAAAGGCAGATAAGCCCTCAACAGACACACCTCTAACATTGAATGACTACCTCATTATCATTAAGGGACTTCGCCCTTTACCAAATCTTGAGTATCTAACTTTCCTGGTTATAAAAACCAACCTCACTCAGGTGCCAGAAGCAGTGTGATCATGGTAGCCTACACAGGATAATTTTCCTGCTAAGAAAATACGACTCTAGTGTCAAACTGCATCGGACGACAGTGCTCAGCTGGCCTGGATTTCTGTAAAGGGCAAAAGGGTCTGGGTTCTCCTCCCTATCAGCACCACCCGTTCTGAGGCATCCAAGTTGGAAGTACTGGCATAATTGCAAAACATCTTCACACAGATATGTATGATATGATAGGTATGATACAGTGTAGGTTACACTAGGATTCTTGCATGAGATATTTGGCTAATTAAGCTGCGATGAGGACAGGTTTGTAGTGTTGGGGATTTCTCAGTAACATTTCGTCACAAGGTGTACAAAATGTTTTTCCTCTTTAGTGTCACAGGGTTCCAGAGTATGAACTTTTATTTTGTTGACTTGTTTCCAGATAAACATAAGAACACATTGTAAAGGTCACTTTGTTTTTTAAATTCAACTCAGATTCGGTTCCACGTAGCATCTCTAGCATGTATCACAGCTGCCATTCCAAATTTTCAAAACACAGCTTCAGACAAAATTATCTTATAGAATTCAGGCCTGGCAAATCATAATGAATTGTGATCACTGTATATGGGATGATGCTTTGTCACAAAGGTCTGGATCCCTGAAGGGCATATACTGTTGATTTCACTGAAAGATAGGGGCCACAAGTAGTTTTATGGTAAAGAAAATCCGCCTTTTCAGCTATGGCTTCTGATTTGAAACACTTTTAATTCCTGATGACTTGAGCTGAAGCACTGAGATGTACAGATCAGGCGTGTTGGACATTGGACACCTCGCTTATGGCCAACGTGTGGGTGCTCTGGACCCTGCTCTTCGTTGCCCTAAATGTTTTGTATTTGTTTAGGCATGTGCAGCAGATGAAATAATAGTATTAATAAATCTGAAGTCTCCGCTTACGTCACTGGTAATGTTTTGTGGACGCTTTGCAGAGAATGTAAATGGCAACTAGTGGAAATTCAGGAAGTCAGGAATCAGATTTCCAGAGGTTTTGAGTTCTTTTTATACCAGCTGAAGTCAATGAAACCATCTTCTGAAAACTGGGTTCCAGATAATATTCTGGCAGGCAATGCTGGGTTATCCAAAATTAGATGCCACCTCTGAAAAGATAATTGTGATTATCTCATAGGGGAAGTCTGAGACAGAGCCAAGAATCTGAATCATCTGATACCCAGTCCTGTGCATTAACCACAGTGCTGATTTTTTTTAGTACTGCGAGTTTGAATACTGACTTGTTAAAAAATAAATGCAGTTCTCAAAATTCATCCACAGCATATTCAAAATAGCATTTTGACATAATTTGCTGATGGTAGAACTCTGATAACTGAAGTTTGTTTACACCTCAACATTTCAAAGAATGTGGTTTCAAATCAATTCATTCTTCATTGCTGGGAAGTTAAGCCCCATATGAGTGAATGCTACTTTTAACACATTGATTAATGGTTGGGTCTTTTTACCATTCTTTATCTGTTTTCTGCATTTTCAAATTCAGTTTTTACAGAGTACTTTTACATGGGTAAATGGCTTGGTCACTGTCAAAACACAATGGAATGCTGTTGTTTAGAAAGAATATACTGTTACATGCTATTGGATTTTAAGAATGGCCCTTATTATATTATTCTGAGTAGGAATACTTAGAAAACAAAAAAGTTCCAGAGAACATGACACCTGAGGTGTAACAGTAATTTATGTATATTATTTAACTAGTCTGTGTTTATTTGCAGTAATGACTTTGTGATACAGCATGACCTGAACAAAACAAAGTCACTGGTAATTGAGCCAGGTTCTATTTGTGTACATGTACATGTGACAGTAAGGATACATGTACATGTGTCAGCACCCCATTGTGATAGATTGATCTGTAACATTTATTGTGTACTTAACAGCTCGTGTCTAGTTTTCATAGAGATGCCATCTTCCAATATTTCACAAACATAAGTGATTTAAGATCCAGTGTATATTTTAGGATGTATGCAGGACTGCATGGAGTCTAGCTCCACGTGAGGATTAGTTACGGGGAGAGTAATTGAAAGGTAGCGTTGAAGTGTGTTATCAGGATCTGTTAGTTTAATTCAAGGGGAAAAAAATGACATTCTGTACATGCTAGAAACTAGAAAGTGGTGAGCTTTTTCCATTTCTCCTATGAAGACAGGCTGAGAGAGTTGGGGCTGTGCAGCACAGAGAAACAAAGGCTCCAGGGAGACTTTATTGCAGCCTTTCAATATATAAAGGGGGTTTGCAAGAACAGTGGAGAAACACTTTTTACCAGGGCCTGTAGTGACAGGACAAGGGGCAATGGTTTTAAACTGAAAGAGGACAGGTTTAGATTGGACATAAGGGAGAATTTTTTATGATGAGGGCAGTGAGGCACTGGCACAGGATGCCCAGAGTTGTGGATGCCCCATTCCTGGCAGTGTTCAAGGCCAGGTTGGACCGGGCTTTAAGCAACCCCATCTAGTGAAAGTTGTCCTGCCCATGGCAGGGGATGGACTAGAAGATATTTGAAGGTCCCTTCCAACCCAAACCATTCTGGGAGTCTATGATCTTTTAAGTTGCAGCGACTGAAGTAAGATGAGGCACAACCAGAAATTTCAGAACAGAGCGTACCATGGAAGTAGGACATGTGTGCTTAGTAACTAGGATATTGGAGATATTGGATAGTGCAAGGATATTGGAGAGATTCAGTCCTGACTGATTCAATCCTGCAAGCATGCAGCATGCACAAAGGTAGGAGATGGGAGCATCCGTACCTTGGTGTCCCGGTCTATGGGATGCAGGGAAGCCTACTATGCTGCTGCGCTGCAGGGTTTTTCAAGCTGCCTTGCCTGACAATGCTGGTCCCACAGCGCTTGGAGAGGTCTAGATAATACTTTGAAGACCAGGGAGGTTTGACTAAAGGAGAGACATTTCAGAATAAAGTGCAGTATCTTTCATTAAGCAGCTTTTCTGAAGACAGAAGAATTGCCAGTATATGATATTGCTACGTGGTTTGAATTGCACCTCTCACTTTTTTCTAAAAGACTTTTTTTTAAATAAAAAAGCCTTTTGTTTTTAACAAAGACCAAATGGATTTCTCAGACATGCTGGATATTTGCAAAGTTGATTGATTTATGTGCAGTGCAGATGCTCAGCATGATTACTTTTTTACCATACTCCATTTAGTGGTAAGAACTTCATTATATGAAAGCAACCAAAGACCTCTTCAAAAATTATATGCTTTCTTTTTCTTTTTTCTTTTTTTTTCCCTTTCCTACTGCCATGGCACAAGAAAAATAATGCATTCAGTGTTGATATAAGAGCTAGTGAGTACTGCCCTTGAAATTCCTAAGTGCAGGCCTCTGGAAGCTACCCTGGTTAAATGAAGGCTGCAAACTTACTAAGATTGAGAATGAAAATGGGGAAATAGCTCAAATAAGTGGATGCACCACCAGCTTAAAATAAGGAAAACCTCTCTTTTCTTGTTATGCTGAAAAATATCTGAAACTTTCAATTAGCAATTTTTCAGAGATTGTTTTCCCTGTATTTCAAATGAAATAAGGCAAAACATAAGGAAAAGGAAAGGCAATAAAGTTGGCTGGGTTTTTTTGTAAATTGCAGGTGAAGATTGGGTGTAGTCAAAACTTTTGTATGAGAATTTTTATGTGTCCTTACAAAGAGGATACTGAGGTGTCAAACTAGGTAATAACACAGGAATGTGCATTTGCTTGGATTCCAGTAGCCAGACTCATGAAGAGAAGGTCTCATATGTGAATAAAAGACTGCGGGGTTGTCACCTAATTCATTAGAAGCAAAGAACTGTCAGACATCTGAAGTGTGCAAAGCGTAAGACTGTCCTCTAATTTCTCCAATTTTGGCAGTTTTGATGCCACTTGTACTTAAAGTTATTAATTGTTTGGAAAAAAATGCAGCGTTTCTCCCTTTAAACTTTCTTCCCTCAATCAACAGTTTATAAATGCAGTAGCACATTTCAGATGTCAGTAGTGTATTTTTATCTGGAAATTGACTAATGTGCATAATAAAATGGATAGGCCTGTGTGTTGAAACACAGCGTAGTGAGACACAGCACAGCGCTGTTTGAAAAGGAAATAATCTCTTCTTTTGGATTTTCATTGGATATCCACGGAAACACAACTGTTTGTAAGATGGATACAACGTATTGCACAGTTACTCCACTTCCTGTCACTTACGTAAATATTTGTGTCTGATTATTTTTGAAGAAACATCCTTTCTACACAGAATTAGCTTTACAAGCAGAGGGAGCACCAGGAGAAGCATCCTGGTCAGGTTACTCGTCAGTCAGCGGGTGAGTAGGGCTTCAAGGCAGGAGGTGGCAGTCTTGAGCAGCAACTCACTGCTGCCTCCGCGTCGTTAAGCTCAGGTCCGAACTAGGGTCAGAGCCGGGCACAAACAACTCGGGATCTGAGCCCATTATCTTAAACATCGCAATGACAAGCAGCTTAGATATCGAAGGTGGCAACAGCTGGCTTTGTCCTTTGTACCCGATAATTAAAAATGTAGCTAAGTTATTTGTTAATTTTAATGTGGGTTTGTATAAATTTTCCTAGATTTTTAAATATTTGGATCAGTAGTTGTAGAGGGAAAGACTGAAGCACAGTGGAGAGGCAGACTTTAATCAGCTCCATTCTCATCTGGGTTTGCTTTTTCTAACTAGGAAAATCATTTGCAAACAAGAATAACTCCCAATAAAATATGGTATTGTTTTATTCAAATAAGAGGTCTGTCTAATTCTGGTCCTCCTTGCAAGTATCCTGGAAGGCTGGGTGATCCTTCATCCTCTGACAGTGGTCTACAAGCAGGTCATGAGGTACTGCTATCTCCCTCCTGAACTGCCGCAAAGTAACGGCAAGAGAACCTACTTTTATTAATAATATCAGTGATTAAAATTTTCTGATCAACAGATCAGCACAAAAACTTGCAATTACCCAGTCTCAGCAGAGAGGAGAACTTGATGACATCATTGTTTTTCCCCTGTGAAAATGCTAAGTTGGAAAAAGACAAAAAAAGATTAAATGAATCACAGTAGCTACATGTGACATCCCACTTCCAATCTTTGTGAAGAATGTGAACAGTACCATTCACTGGGACAATCGAAATGTTACCAAGAGAGTTCTGCAGCATTGCTTATTTCCACTGGTATTCATAATCAGAATTTTGCTTGTAAATTTTGTTGCAAATTTTGTATATCTATTGATTGGTTTTCCTTACAGCCCTGCATTTTAGAAATACGTATTTTGGACCAAATCTCAGTTTTTTTAATTCAGATTCACATGAAAAGTCTTCCTTTAAAAGTTTGCAAAACAAAAAAACCTCTCAAATACAATAAGTTGCAACTCTGCCCTACCTAGAAAGTGTAGATGCAATTAAGCCTTGATCCATAACAGAACTAATTTTCTAAGCTTGTTTTTTTGTCACAGCCTGTAGACAAAAAATACAGTCTTTTCTTTTTTCCCTGTGGCTTGAATCCTTCAGTTAGCTTGTGTCTGCACAGATCTGTCTGCTCCGCATAGACACAATAGTCTACCTGGATGGCTCTGAATGCAAGATCAGTTTTTCTGTAACAGTCCAGCTCTGTTAGGCACAGCAGACATTGTCATGAAACCTTTTGTTTAATCTTTTTATTAAACAAACACTTTCCTAAGTTTGCATAAGCTGTCGCCCAGCCATGTCTTCCACACAGTCCTTTAATAACTAGCAGGGTGGGGTGATTAAATTTCCTCAGAGGCTTTTCTTCCATCTGACTATCAAAGAGTAATTTATTCCTCAGTTAACATCATCGCTTACTTGCTTTGTTTCTTCAGCTCCTTCATCTGTTGGAGATAGAACAGTGAGTTAATACCTGTCTTTTTGGTGCAAAAAGGTGGTGGGGGATGACTCTTTGAGCCTGACTCCCTAAAGAAATCATCCTTATGTGATCATACTCTGTCTATTCCAACATTCAGCACAAATAACATGGAACCCTGTTGGCCATTTTCACTCCATATGGAAGAAAGACAGAGAACTCTGGGCTTCCAGCTTCCCAGCAATTTTATGAAAATGGATGGCTAGAAGGAGGAAAGAGATCCTACTACTACCTTCTATGGGAAAGCTTGCAGTGTGAACTCATTTCTTATAAGACAACTGAAAATTCATTCAGGCTCTCCTTTGAGGCACAGGTGTCTGAGACGCTAGTCTTCACTCGTTGCATTGCTGAGAATTTATTCACATGGGGATAGCTCTCCCTTCAGCGGACACTAGCAAAGGCAGCATTTGTACTTTGGGTTTATGAAGTTCTCCAGTGAGATGGTCGCTATCACAATGTGAGTGTATGCCTCTCCTTTGCAGTGAATATGAGTCTGTGCCTCTTATGTGTAGATGGGGTACCTGGGTATGGTTGTCATGGTACTCTTTCAGTTAACTGCCTTTAAACATTTCTGTATCCTTCTGAAGGTGGAATGTACTGTACTTGATGCTGAAGAGGTGCAAAACTATGTGATTTTTTTGAGTGTCTGCAATAGAATAGAGCAAGGTATTTGTTCATTAAGAAGATATATGCTAAGTTTCAAATATGAAAATGATGAAATTTTAGATTTATTTGAGGTCAAGATAAGCACCTGTCTTTTTGTGTGTATGTGTTTTTTAAATTAGCCCACTGAAACTGTGAAAGAATGTGCAAAACTTGCGTCATACAGCAGATCAGTACTGATCAGTACTCTTAGGCTGAAGGCAGAGTCTTAACAGTTGTTTTGTGCACTAGTTTAATTTTCACTCCTTCATAGTCATGTTTATCAAACTGGAGAATGTGCCAAAAGGTATCTTGCTCTATGAAAAAGTGCAATAAACTTGGGCCTTATAATGTCTGTGTTGCTGGAGAAATATGGTTTCCTTTTTTTAAGCAGGTGGTTTTGGAGTCTGAAAGATTCTATTTCTGTTTCCTGGTTTTCTTAAGACAACAGTAGCTGCAGCCTTGGCTAGTTTAGAAAAAACACGGACAGATGTTTTGTTCCACATTCAGATGTGCAGAGGAAAGAGATTTTCCATCTGCAGCCACATGGGTCCTTCTAGCTACATACTGACCTGTCACAGACCAGGTTTTATGAGTTCTCCCTAATTCATATTGAGCACAATTAGGTACATTTTCTTTAGCAGTTTAAAGTCCTGGTCTGAGGTACGGCAGCTGGCTTTGCCTCACCTGAGTTAGCAGCACTCGCATAAAATCTTCTGTTAGCACATCTGAAGAGTGGAGAGAAACTTACACAGTTGTTCATCCTATCCGCTGGCAATGCTAAATGTAGAAGAAATCATCTGTACATAACTCGAAGCCCTGTTGGTAATGCATAAGCATACAGCATCACACACAAGACTTCTGCCTGCTCAAAAAATAAATTGATACCATTTGGGGGCCTGAGTACCTGAGCTTAACAAACAGAAAGAAAAAAGACTGATTCATATACTTTTACAAACTAATGCCAGTGAGCAGAATCACATTTTAAATAAGGCCACATGTTGAAAATGGTTTCTTACACTGAGAAAAATGTGGCTAGTTGGAAACAGGGTATTTGAAGAACTGTTTAGTGATTTAGGACACTAATGAGATCTATTGAGTATGGAAAAAAGTCCTCATGAAATAAATATACATTGGAGTTTTTAAGAAGAAGAAGTAATTGAAGTATAACTTGGACTGTGAATGGCATGAACAGATACTAGGGAACACTAGCTCCGTCTGTGGTAGGAAAGTCTAAGAAATGAGCAAATAGGTCCATGAGCAATGGAATCAGTGGAGCCTGGTTTCCAATGGATTTGTGTTTCATGCAAGTTTTTTCCCTGGCCTGGATGGTCTTTGTGTCTGTCCTAGATGGATCATCTGGTGTCTGATAAGAATAGGGCTTTTGCCACATCCTGTTCCGTGGCACCATTTGGATCTCCTCTTCTTCCTTGCTGGCTGCCTGCTTCCACTAAACTTGTGACAACTTTGTATCTTGAATCCTGTAATTAACTTAAAAAATTAGTTGAAAAAGCACACACTGGATTCAGAAGTTACTCAAAGAGGAAGTGAAGACAGCAGAATAGGCACTCAGACACAAAATATGATGACAAAGGCCTTTTTTCCTTAGGAAATCGGAACAAGTTGGAGAAGGCACTTCCTCCAGATTTGGTGATTTCCAGCACTGGCAAGGTCATCTCAAGTCGGGGCCTAGAAAGGGTAAATGGAAGCAGCACTAAAACCTGCTTTCATGTTGCAGTCCTTGAAGCCGTTTCGTAGAGAGCTGGGGTACAGTTTTACAACATTGTACCCTTGTGGTGGGTTTGTTGTCATTTATTTGGAACGTGCTTATTTATGAGGTGAAAATATGTATAGTTAGAATTTCAGGTGTTGGTCTAACTATATGTAGATTACGTTCATTTAATTATTTGTTAGGCAGGTGTTACTGGTACGATTAATTTTGCTTAATCTGTTAGTCATTCCAAAGTAATCTTTTTTTTTTCCTAGGTGGGAAATGCAGTGGATATGAATAAGAAAACAAATCCAGTAACAGGTGCATAAAACAACCTACCTGAACATGTACCTGGATCAATTTCAATAGGCACATTTTGTGAACAAGAACAATTTTCTGCAGTCCTTATCAACATTTTTATCAAATCATCATCCCCGTAGGTCAGAACTCCATTGTTTTGCTAATACTTTGGTTGACTTGAAAAATAACCCTCCTTTGACTATTTGAGAACCTTTAGCTGAAATATGTGGTAGTGGCAGGCTATGCTTTTGTCCTAGGGAAAAAAAGAAACGCTTAAATGGAGAATAGAAGGGGAAACTATCAGAACTGTTAAGAATAAACAGCTGTATGTTTTTCTTCTGTCTCTGAAAATGTCATTTAGCTCCAGGCATAGGTTTGAATAACACCAGCTAAAATGTTTGCTAACACCAGCTAAAAATTTATTCTATACAGAGTAAGGTATAACTTGTATCAGACTTAGTAAGAAAAAAAAGTAGGTTTCATGTAGATTATTTCACTGCATGTAAAAAGAAATTATAAGTCTTAATTGCACAAAACAAAATGATTTATCTAGGTCCTTATCCAAGTGCAAAAGTTTTCACACTAAATACGAAATACCTGTTGATAAATTAGGATGGAAGAATTGGTGTAGATATGCGGGATTATAAGACTCCTTTGCCTCAGTGAAATTCTCAGTAAGAATGTACCAGCCACAGGGCTTGCAACAGAATAATATTTTAGTTAAATAAACTGTAACTTACACTTCTAGAAGGTAGTAATGCTTCTGTAAGAACTAGACGTAGGCTGGACCCTAGGATGTGTTGTCGAATAACACAGCTTTTATCTGGGGATAAGTTCTTTTTAAACCTGAGGAAGTTAATTTCTATTCCCCACTTTTATATAATTTCATATATTACACCATGAGACAGTAGACTTTTGTGTTCAGTTCCTGCCTTCCAAGCCTTACTTTTTCAATTTTAGTAAGCCGTCACCTTACAGGGCATGAGCGCTGCTGTCAACAGTTGCAGTTTATAATATTGAACAGTACTGAGGTAGTTAGATTAGGATTCCATGTCAAACCTGCTATATGACTCTTTCACAACACCCTAATATAGGTGCTGTGACTGTTGTGTTCAAATGACTCCTGCTTGAGCAGTGCTGGGGTTGTTGTAGACTAGAACAGGTATCTTGGCTGTTCAGATCTGTGCTTGCAAGAGCTTAGCCAACGTCTGAATCAACTCCGGGGCCAAGAAGGGCAATAGCGGTGGGTTTTCAAGCTCCTTAGACCATTTTCTTGCATTGAACATAATATTTGCCAGTAGATTAGAATTAGGTTAGAACTAAGCCTTTGGTATCATCTATGAGTTTGGTGGGTACATACAGTAACCCGGAGTTGTCTTCCAATTTCAGGCCAGGAGATATTGTAGAACCATAGAATCATAGAATCATTTATGTTGGAAAAGACCTTTAAGATCATCAGGTCCAACTGTAAACCTCACACTGCCAAGTCCGCCACTAAACCATGTCCCTAAGTTTCACACCTACAGATATTTTAAATACCTCCAAGGATGGTGATTCGACCACCGCCCTGGGCAGCATCTTCCAATGCTAGATAAACCTTCCAGTGTAGAATTTTTTCATAATATCCAACTAAAACCTCCCCTGGCACAATTTGAGGCCATTTCCTCTCATCCTATCACTTGTTACTTTGGAAAACAGACCAACACCCGCCTCACTACAACCTTTCAACAGTTGTTGATATAAGGTCTTCCTTGAGCCTTCTTTTCTCCAGCCTAAGCAACCCCAATTTCCTCAGTTGCTCTGTTAAGTGCCCTCTTACTGTTTATTGCAAGACTTTATGTACTACATGAACCTGAATCAGTAGTTCGGGGTGCTCTTTGTACTTGGTGCAATATGCAAACAAAATGGTTCTGATAAATCTGTGCGCAGAAGAGATCTTTTTGTGTGACCTTGGCAGCAGACATGGGTATGTGCTCTTGGCTTCAGGAGGGACAAATGGTTCTGGAAGCTGCAAGCTGGGACAGTACTTATGAGAAGTATTGCTACATCTTTAACCTAGCCTGAATAGGCTTCCTTTGATGCTGTGTATTGGAAGTCTCAAGAAAACATGATTTAACAACAAAGGCTATGTGTAGTGTGACCCTGGTGCCCAAGAGCACAGACCATACCCATAGCAGCCACGGTCTTCCTCATAACAAGCTCACTGTAAGTCACAGCATCTCAGATCACATTTTCCAAGACACTTTCAGTGTTCTTTGGGTAGTATTTTGAATATTGTCAGCTTAAAAAGTAACAGTTGCTCAAGAATTTTTCACTGATTTCATGGGTGAATATCTAAGAAAATCTGAAAGCTGCAGCTCATGAATAGGACAGTCTTCCATTTAATTTCTTTCTCCACCCCCCACCCACCATTTTGTTTGGGGTTTTTTTGGGTTTTTTTTTTTCTCCTCAAAGCTGGCAAAGCCTTGCATATAAGAATTTTTACTCTCCGGTCTTCTCATGCCCTGAAATATGACCTGATCATTCCAGGCTAATTTGTGGTAGTCATTTAGCAGACCTCTGCTAGATATGGGGATATTAAAGTTAACAAAAAGCATGTAGTTTTACTTCTAGAACCCAGGCTAACAATTTAGTGCCAAAACATGGAAAGCCTGGGTTTTTTCCCAATGAAAATGAATAAACTGAATTACTGAGACAGTAAAGATGGGAGTCCCATGATGGTATTGTACACAGCTTTGCTTTTCTTATTGAAGAGAGCTCGGAAGTAATTAGCAAAGTAAAATTAATCACACCCTAAATTCCAGCCAGCTTCTCTCAGCAAATGGTCAATAGTCAATAAAGAGAAAGGCAATTCAGAAAATCATTCGTTCCCTCTATCTTTGATAGCTATTTCAGGATAGAGGGCCTCATCCCTCAGAAGGAGAAAGGGATGCTGTCTTGTATGTGCAACTGTCATTGCTTAGCTTTCAAATTAATTCCACTCTAGCTTATCCAACCTGTTTTTGTTACAGGAAACAAATGAAAATGCAGTCAGTATTTGCAAATGCAAAGTTCTACAGAAATATAAGTTATTGTGCTATATTTCACCCTGCTCCACAGAGCAGCAAAGAAGGCCTTTTAATTTACCCACTAAGAACAAAGTGCTGAGTTGGGTCTGTGGTTCTTGGAAACTGTCTTTGCTCTGCTATTTCCTGTTATTTTCTCAAGCTGTGTATTTCAGATGTGAACGAGGACCTACTCAAAATCTCTCTAGATTTGTAGTGGTATGGCATGATTCCCTGGACATATGTAGATAGATGTTATTTGCCAGTAAAAAGGGAATGGAAAGTGAAAGCATGGCAGAAAGTTTTCTCGGTTTAGTTCTGAGGATTTGATGCTTACCATCAACACACATGGTTAACAGCCTTCCCCAGTGCTGACCTTGCTTGACATGTTCCGCAGAGGCTGCATGCTAAATCTGATTTCCTAAGACTTTCAGCACTTTGCATGATGGTTGCACCTTTCATCCTGAGATGCACTTTACACAGCCACACAGTGAGATGGTCCGTCCTGGCTTCTGTAGCGTTGGCAGCAGCGCTTAGCAGCTCCTGTCACACGTCTCTGCTGCAGTCTGACACTGAATTGTCTGCAGGCCAGACAGTGCTGCAAGAGAAGCAGACACTTTTGAGCAAAAGTTCTGGCTGCATTAACAGATGACTGAATTTAAAGACAAGGCATTGCCACGTTGAATGATTGTGGTACTTCAGTGCATGCTAGTGCTCGCTGACACATGTAATTTATAGAATTTTGTACATGTGTGTTGGGAGAGCGGAATGTATCACTGCAGCAGTCTGACACCTCAGCTACATTGGTGGCCTTATTTCAAACCTTTTTGGATGCCAAATTGAATGAAGTGCTTTCAGAATCTGTGGATGACCTGGCACGAGCAGAATGATTGTCCTTAAAACCATTTGTACTTTCTGTTTTGTGACCTTGGCAGATCAGTGATTGGGAAAGTTGTTCACATGCCATCTGCACCTGCTAGCTTTGCCACGCAGCGATAGGTCATTTCCTTTCCAAACATGACTGGCTTCTGATACCAGTGGGAAATTGGCAGCTCTTCCATGAAAGCAGTAGATTCCAGTTTCCTCTCTAGGCTTTTCACTGAGATAGGAAAGGAGTTGTTATTGTTACGGTCCCAGTGCTCTCTGTCAGAGCTCTCTTCCCCACATAACTGCTTTTTGAGTCATTCAAAACCAGTTTGTCAATAGTATGAGGCATCATGTATTGTATATAAGATGGCACCGAGATAATTTTTTCTCCGTTTCACGAGCTTAATTCTAAACTGAACTGCACAATCTACAGCGTGAATATTTCCCTCTTCTTTTGTCTCTAGGTCTTTTTTCCTTATTTCTGTTAAAGAATAAGAAAGTGCAGAATAAAGTGGCTATCTGGGAGTAGGGCTTAAGAAACAACATAGCAGAATTGAAATGTACTTTTCTCCCTATTTGTTTGTCATATCAAAAAGATGAGGTGAAGTAGTGTTCATTGTTCTTTCAGTTCTCTTCTCCAGAAATGATGGAAAGCTGTTGTGACTTCTTTGTTAGGGGTGTTTACATCAGCAGGTAGGGAATCAGTGCTGTTGGGCAGGACCCAGGCAACTGCCTCATCTCCAGCCTGAATTAACAGTTTTGCAGAGAACTGCAAAGGAGCTGTGTTGCTGACAGCACAGTGATGAATTTTGTTTCCACTCTTAACAGCACAAAGCAGCGGTATTGGCTTTACCAGTGATTCAAAGATTTGCTCTCCCTGAAATTTAGGGTAAATGTTCGTTGCATCCAATGTGTGTCTTTATAAATGTGCACTGTCTTTTTCTTCCTGTCAGTTGCTGGAGGTGGAGATAGAATCATGTGGTTTTGTCTGTGCTTTCATGTAGTGTTATTAATGAAACAGGTAATCCTATTTGTCTTAAAATCAAGGCAAATATCTCTTGTGTTCTGTCCATCTGTTCCAGACACCAACAGCATGCTCATCACCATGGTATTGGAACAGTCTGGTACACAAATAGCAATCAGCAGTTATTAACATAATATTATTACTTGGTCCATAAAGCTAATACTGGCAGAGATACTAGACATCGCACACTGTGAAATACTTTCTCAGCTGATGTACTTTGCCAGAATGTGATCATATTCTCTATAAAAATCAGTAAAAGGATGCATTTTTTATTGTTTCATGCAAGCAGCATAAATTGCCAGCATAATATGTATCAAAATTTACTCTTTACATCCAGTCATTTACAATCTGTTGCTATCTTGTTGTAGAACAGCATTCTTTAGAAAACAAAGGGTGGGTTTTTTTACATGCAGTAGATCAAACCAAAACCACTGGAAGTTCCCTTTCTCCCCCAGCTATTGATATAGACTGACACAGGAGTGGCTTTTTACACACAGGAGGCCATTTACCTCAAACTTGACCTAGACGAGTTCAGGTTTATTCAGCATGCGATCTCCTGTGGTGTTGGAGGAGTGGTACATGATGGCAGCCTGCCAGGGGACTGTAAGTTAGTCTTTCTGCATACCCTAAAGCAGTTGCTTCAATACCTTTTGATAAGAGTAAAACTCACTTATGGTTTTCTAGCCTGTGGAAGGAACACGAACCTTTCAGACCAATTTTTTTCAGGACTTAGCTTACCAGGGCAGCAGACTGCAGTCCCTCTAAACATCCTGAACACCCTACAAAATTGGGAGGTTCCCTACCTGTCCTGACTCCCCTTCATACATCTAATTTACGCATGTTCAAAAATCCAACTTCAAATGTCTTCTTTTTGTTTGGGCACATGTTTTCCCATGATATAATGTAAAGACTTTTTTTTGGAGTTGAACAGCCACACCTTTAAAATATCAGATATTTATATTGCTGCTTAAAATGAGTAGATTTCTCGGATGGCATATGATCTGATTAAATGACTAGCCCATCTATGTATCATTTTTCTTCCCTTCTTAATCAGAATATATTTCTGGGGGACCTATTTTGCAAGCTTATCTACAGAGACTTCTACACAGAAGCGAGATGGAGCCTTTTCAGATTGGAGCTTCACTGCTGCAGTGTTCTAACTATGAAACAAAAGTGAAACCAAGGCATTAATAGTTCCTAGTGTTTATACACAACAACTTTTTCTCGCTTTAGATGGCAAATTGCTGCTAAACTAACATTTCTGTAACCATTACAGTTACAGTCCGCACAAGTGCTGCTATAATGAAAGGAAACGTTTTTACCTGAGCTGGTTGTAATTATGTCGGTAGCCACAAACAGACTGTGTCAACCACTATTACTCTCTCAGTGAACATGAAACTTACTGGTCGTGGTATTGGTTCAGTCTCTGGTTTTGTATCAATAGCTTATATATATATATATATAAATATAAATAAAGTTAACTACAATAATTAAGCTTTACAATAAACTAATTTAAAAATGTAAATAGATTTTTAAGAACACTGTTGCCAAATGGGCTGTGTATGTCTGGAGCCTAACTGAAATGGAGGAAAAGCCAACAGGAATCTTGTTATAAAAACAGAGGATCGTTCCCTGCAGTTCAGCTCTGCCTTGAACACTTGGCTTTTGGCTCAACTGTGGGAAGGAGTTTAAAGTACCGGGTGACTTTCATGCATGTCTAGATACAATGAAGGGCAAAGTGCAGCATTTTTATCCTGTCATTCCCTTTTATCAATCTCAGTTATTAAGCAAGCGATGGATATTAAGATCAGCCTTACCTTAAACATTTAATAGGCATTTCTTATTAGACAAACTACACATGTCCCATTATATTTCTTTAAGGGCCTGTCCCTCGTTGGATGCATGCCAGGCTGTCCTTCAGGATATAGTCCAGCAAGCAGGAGAAGAAATGTGTTTGAACTTGGCATAATTACAATGAACATAAAGGTATAGTTGGAACTTTCTTGGAACACTGTCTTCTGTCTTGCTATCGTAGGCCAGTATCTTGGTTCTCTGCAGTCAGTTGCTTTGGAGCAATGTTATTGAGAAGAATGAGTCATTTCTGGCTCATTTTAATGGGTTTATCGGGGCTGAAAAAGCTGTAGCTGGACTAAATGCCAAGTCCACGGTCCATTTTGTGTAGCTCTTTTTATCATGTACAGTGACTGCCCACCAAGAGAAAATGAGGATGCATCACTTCAGCTTTCATAAGAAAGATCTGTACCAGGTTTTGTCATATCCTTGAATAGAAGGGGGTTACAGAGGTCATTAGCTTTCTCTGCTCCCATGGCTGCAACGTACACCTCAACATTACGTTGCCACTGCAGCTTCCCCTTGTTCTCTTACGTTTAGATTGGCTGCATCCTCCTCAGTAATCTTTCAGGTTTACCATGTGGAGCATAAAATCTAACTGCTAGAATAGGGTGGATGATTTTTTTGCAGTTTTGAATGACTACTCAGAGTAGGATTTGGGGAGAGGATGACCTCATAGTTTTGCAGAACTGTGTGCCTCCCAAAATAGCTGCTCAGAGTGGGGTGGTCATTCAGCTTGCCAAGCATTGAATTAGTGCATGGGCACATCTCTAGAAAAGATCAGGTGGAATCTTTTGAATTAGTGAGTGAGGTGAGGGTCTCTGATATCCTTAATTACATGTTGATGGAAAGCACAATAGTCCATGGCTCTTTCTGAACTATAGTATTAGAATAAAAAGCAATGAAAAATTATCACAGTGGAAGCCATCACCCTTGTTCCCATGTGTGCTTTATCTCTTCCAGGGGATCTCTTGTGGTTACCAAATAGGAAAGCAAATGTAGTTGTTCTGATTATGTTTTTTCTTCAAGTGCCATCTTACATAATAAGCCTCTGTGGCTTTCTGCCCCACCCCACTTTTTGATGCTCTTGATTTAGATACGATATTGCTATGCCTTTTGAACCATGTATTTTAGCAGATCTTGTATTTTCATGTAAAACCCCAGCTATGGAATGAATATTACATGGAACAATATTGTGTTAGATAACAGCTGAATTTGAATAGTCAGTCTCATGTATTCAAAACATGACCTTTTTTTTGCATGCTGCAAAAAGAATCTCATTAGCTAATGAACACAGGCAATGCATGTAGTGTGTAGGGACTGATTGCATTTAACTATGAATTACTTGATCTTTAAATAGCTTTTTTTTCTTAAGGTAAAAAGCAAATTATTTTAGTAACAAATCTCAAATAACATTCTTTGTAATTGTTCTTCACCACAATAGCCAGTGGAGTGTAAATAGCTTCTTTAATTTCTTAGTGGTGAATTTATAGCTCCTGAAATTATATATCTGTTCTCTTTCCTTTTGTTTGCTTTTAGAGAGAAACCAGAGCTGCTTCGTCAGTGCCATTTCCATACTGTGCTTGGTCTCAGGAAAAGGATTGCATTGAGGAATTAGTGCAACAACCCCCCCTTGCCATAGAAGAGTACATCTTACAGGAAAATCCAGAGGTGACCAACAGGCCAGATTGGTCATCCCTCACCTACAGTGGTAAGCAGCCTTTGAGATCCGGGAGACACATTTTGGTGTACCTGGAAATCAGTCTAGATCTAAATTAAATGAAAAAAAGCATCTAAATGCAGCATTTGGAATTTAACATGGTGTGCCTTATGAACAAAAAAGTAAATGAAAAATTAATTTCCACTGTGGATATTATAGTCTTGAATCATGCTTTTCTACCATGTTTCATCAATGTGTCCTGTATCTTAGCATCTTTGCTTTCATGTTTATTTGTTTTTTAAGTTCGTCAGTCATAACACAATGTCATTTAGAATCAATTTAGCACCCCTCCATTGTTTTGAGTGGTTCCGGTGAATAATGATTGCAGGATTAGCCTGCTAGTAATTAAATGTTGCTGCCTCTTGTCTTGAAAATTAAACACCTCTATGGAATTTAAGTGTTTCTTACTTTATTTCGGTTGTGTGCCTAATTGGTATGGATAGGTGTACCAGGTCAGTGCAGACACAGTGCAATCTTAAAAAAAAAAAAAAATATTAAATGCAAAAAGAGAGAGGGAGGGAGGGAGGGAGGGAGGGAGGAGAGAGCAAGAAAGTGAGAGAAGGAAAACAAATTCACCCAGTCATTAAAACTCTGAAATGCATGGAAAGTTTTCCACACTTAGCTGAATCCTGAGTGTAATTTCCTATTTTTACCTTTGTACAATCCGGATAAAGGGTTCATGTCTGTACTCATTTTCACTCAGAGGTGGGTCTTCAAAATTTGCAAGTGGTAAGTTGTGTAAAATCAGATGTATTGCCTATTTGTTGAAGTCTATAGGTGTACAGAAGGTAGGTTCCTTACCATTTGTGGACTAAAGAACCCACTGAATGCTTGCTTTTCATATTGGTTTTACTACTATGCAGTTTTACGACTTGAATTAATTGATTAATGGTTTAAGCAGAATGAAGCCTTTATTAATTTCATTTTTTCAAAATCTGCTACCAAAAATCACAGTATTTCACCATTCAAAGACAGTTCTTTGCTTCTTCAAAAACTATTAAACTGATCTGTATCATTCTCCTCACAGGACTGTAGTGGTGTATGCTCATACAATACAAATGATGTGCTTTGGTCTGAAATAATAGGAATGATACCCAATCCTGAACTGACATGTGAAGGATTTTATATAAAGGCTATCAATGGCAGGTCCTCAGTTAGTTCTGTCCCTCAGTTAGCTAGCCTTAGTTAGTTCTGTCCCTCAGTTAACTAGCCTCAGTTAGTTTTGTCCGTCTTGTGTTACAATGCAGATGAAGGCATTTGACTCTCATAACAGATCCCAGTCCTGAGCTTTTTTTCCTTGAGCTTTTGTTACATTTCAGGATTCGTGCTGAATAAAAATAATAATAAAAGATAAATCCTATCTGTTTTTCTGTTGATTGTTAATTTCGTGTATGACTACTCAAAGTTTAGTCTGCCAGCCAAGGAAGGTATCCAGTTATCAACATTGCTAAGATAAACCAATTATGTAAGCGTATTTTCAGATCTCCCCAAATCCCATAATACTTAACAAAGCAAAACTCTCAATGCACCTGGTTACAGAAAGATACAGTATCAAATACAGATTTCATTCAGAGCTTCGGGTAGACTAAGTGGCCTTGTTGGCTGGTCTTTTGCCTGTTGCCATTTTTAGGCATGAAATATAGCAGGAGACTGAAAAGGAAGTATGGACAAGAAAAACACAGAACTGTAAGAAAGACTTTTTAGAGCTGTCAGAAAGGCAGTTGTGCTTAGAAGGCTACGGAGGCCCGAGCACTGAAAAGATCCGTGTGTGCTGTGTTTGGGGGGGGGCGGGGGGGTGTCTAGTTAGTGCTGCATCTTTGAGCTGTAACAGTATTTCTCAAACTGTGCGTCTAACCATTGCCTTGGCAGGACTCCAGATTAATCCTGTGCAGGGAGAGGAAAGTGCCCATGGGGCTTGGCAAAATTTGCTTGTCCTTTCCTTGTGAAGATACGTATTTCTTCCTGGGTAATGTGGGAGATGGCTTCTCCTTTCTCTCTGCATTTGTAGCCACCGAGAAAACAGATAATTCCAGAAGACAGTCTAATACGGAATTGTAGACCCAAATGTCATTGTAGAGGTCTGAGACTCTCTGTCCCGACACACAGCTAAATTGTACATGCACGTGCAAGTGGTTTCACAGGCCTGCTTAATGAATGCCCCAAGCCAAGTTAGATGGAGCTTACAAGGAGTGAGTAGGGAGAGAACAAAATGCCAAGGGGCAAGAAAAATGAAAAAGCACAAAGAACAGTGAGAAAGAAATTCAGTATGTAGATTCTGGGAAGTGTAGAATGGCATCATCAATGCCAGGCCATGAAACAAAGGGGGCATTCTGTTGTTGAATTGGATGTTGCAGGCCCCTGTAAGTGTGCAACACACAAAGTATGGAAAATGCTGTGCAAGGCAGGTGTGTAAAAAGGATGAGCAAACAGAGGAAAATCATGAACAAGGAAAAACTGAAATGAAAGTTTTTGAAAAAGAAAGAAGCCAGAAGAGAGAATAATGGCACAAAAGCTGGTGTTGAAGAAAAGGGGCGAGACAGTAGGAGGAAAGATGAAAGAAAGTAAAGCCACTGATTTGATGTGCTGTTTTTCATTAGAAACACATCCAAAAGGATGCCATACCAAATACAGACTTTTCAGCTTAACAGGGTGAAACTCCCTTCCAGAACTCTGGCATCAAAACCACCCACAAAACTCAATAAAACTACCTCCAGTATTAAATCGATGTCGGTGTTAAATAACATCCTGTGCCAAGCAGGGAGATGCCAGCCTAGCTGGATGAATACATGCCAGAGCATTTACATGATAACTGGTATGATGAATCGAACTCTTAAGCAAATAGATACCTAGGCAAAGAGCAGAGCGACCAAATTCCATGGTGTGCTACCCTGCTATCTCCGCTGGGTTGCAAAATGTGTGAGTCAGAGCTAGGAGATAGCCCTTGGCAGTACCTGTGGAGAGTACTATGATCCCCACTTAAGCAAACCCATGTATTCTTGCTCCCTGATGTTTCTAGGCCCTTTCCAAGTGTGCTTGCTAGCAGTACTCTGCCCCAATGTCTATGTAGCAGCAAAAAAGGGTTTGCTTACTAGAAGGAAACGAGTGCTGCAAGCAGGACATCAGGCGCTCAGAAGGCAGCAGTCTCAGAGTCCAACCTCCTGTTGCACAGTTGTGGTCCAGAGTCTGAGCCACCATTATGAAAACAACAAACAGGCCAGATCCTCAGCTGGCACAGAGACACAGAAGCTCAGCATATTAGCTTGAGCTCTATCTTCTTTATCTCTTGTGGCACTGAAGATTATGATTAAAAAGATGCCCAGGATATAACAGATGAAGTAAAGTGTACTGAATTCACCAGCAACCTTAAGTAAAAGCCTAAGCTGCTTAATTTATCCTTGGAATCGTTTTACCACTGAGCTTTTTTTACCTTTCTTGTGGGTGCTTTCATAAATGGCCTGTGGGAACAGTGGAATTGTTATTTCTGGACGTTCTCAAGAATATCACTATTGGGATTGAAATAGATGCAGCTGAAGCAGAGGAACCGACTAGATCATCTCTTGGTGCCTCTTGCAACCTTATTTTTTATCAATTGCATTCAGTTACTGTCCTAAGCTTGCAACGTTACACTGCTTCCACTAGGCTTATGTAACAAAAGCCCCAACTAGCAAACCCCTCTGCTTCCTCCATGGCTACTCGTGCAATACAACACGTGGTACTGTCGGTTTTGCAAAACGTTAGGAAATCAAGATCTGAACCGTAGCAACAGTGTAAAGTAAAAAGTAAAGCAAAATATCAAAGTTTATAGGTAGCCAGCTTAGTGTTTCATGTTCTGCTCAAAATAATTTTCTACTTCAAATTTGGTGACAGTTGCTACAAAAAGCTCCCATATGCTCACAACAGTACTGAAGCAAGCTGGGCCTGGATTCTGAAGAAAGAAGCCGGAACAAGGTGCCGGATCTCCTTCTGGGAGTTTCCCAAAAGAGGTTTACCTCACCAGAGCTGGACATATAGTCTCCGAGCATCCTGCTATCCCTTCACATCCACCAAGTGCACTCGACATTTCCCCTGCCTGTATCTGCTTGGCTGCTGCCTGTGATTGGAATCAATGTGAAACCTCTGACTCCATTCCCCTCACTGTAAGATGCGAAAGCACAGGCCATTTGTGAGGCAAAACCGAGATGTAGAGCTGGACATCAGCTGTTCCCTGGTGATTTGCAGACCAGTAAATTCCATTGTGCCATCTGGCTACCTCCCTCCTGTAAGAAGCCATGCATGATAGCAGACCAGCTTTTATAACGGGTTCCAGAATACCATTTTCCTCTCCATGTCTGCTCTTCTGACATCAGACTAAACCTGAGTATGAGTTCATTTGTTCTGTCCCACGCAGTGGTACCACAGGTCCATCGGCAATTTACTTCTCCCTTGCCCTTTACTTCCTAAATCACGAATTAGTAAGGAGAAGAATTTGCTAACACCATTTTAGGTGTGCTGCCAGCACATCGGAAACGGACTGGTTATATTGTCAGGAAAACATTGGTAGCTGGCAAGTCCTGCAGAGAGATTAAAGACATGGGAGGACTGTGAGCAATGCGAGAGATACGTGCTGCTACTGATAAGCTAAAATCAGTGTTTGTTCCCCAGCACTCCTGGTATCAAAACACTCAGTTGCAATGTCTCCGCTCACTGCTGTGCATTGCTGGTACCTGACCTTCTCCGCATGGCTGTTGTGTATATATTAGCCTGTGAGCTTCCCACTACGTGGATCAGACACTGAGAAGGCGGAGGGAAAATGAAGAGTAGAGGAAGGCAGGAGGGGAAATAAATACAAAAATTCTTTTTTTCTGATTTTTTACATAGTCTAGGGAAAAGGACACCAGCAGGGGCCGAATGATATCTGAACACTGCTGTGCTAGCATGACAGCTTTACGGGGAGGCAGTACTGAGGCAGAAGCCTGATTCTCCCTACTTTTGGTTCAAGGACTGTTACACAGGGGAAAGACAGACATTTTTCAGGGTAAAAACTGTGGTACGGTGGTAGAGAGCCGACCTGAGACCTTCCTGTGCCCTGTGACTGTGTGGCGTGGTTATATAGCTAAAAAGTATTGACCCTTTCATTTGAAATAAGGGCAGAAGAGGAAGGTAGAACGCGTCCTGTGCAGCTTGCTGCTTTCTGCAGGCTGCAATCTACACGGGCGATATCCTCAGTCCCACTGACAGCCCCATGGCAGAGCAGGCATGTGGGCTCCATACTGCAGTGCAAAACCTGAGGTCATGCAACTGTAACATTCCTCCTCCATTGTTTGTGCTGGTTTTCCTCCTTTCTCTCCCCTCTTACACCTGCCTGCAGCCACTGCAGCCTGCTTTCTCTCTCCCTCCCACCCCCTGTCCTCCTGTTCCCTTGTTTCCCAGAGCCTCCCTCTGGCAAACACACTTTCTGTGGCCTAGGGAGGAGAGAGATAGGAACCAGGGGATGGCAGGTCACCTGAGTGGAACCAGAAACCAGCAGAGTTCAACCTCAAAAACACGTTAGCTGGTCAGGATGCTGCCCTGGGCTGGACAGGACTGGGGAAGGTGATTACCGTTCAAGGTAATCTGTGCTCACAGCTTTTTCTAGGCTGCTCTGATAGAGCGGTGTAGCCCAAGCCAAAGGAAATTCTGCAGTGGATTCCACAAACAGGATAAAATCTATCGTGTGCCTCTGTTGGCACAGGCAGAATTCAGCCCTGAAGGTATATGAATAATGTTTCCCTAACTGGCACCCGATACTGCTCCTTGCATGACACTCCTGTTAGCGAGAGACAAGCAAGGCCTCTCTGACCATCCAGCGGTTCGGTGGTGTTCAAAACTATTAACACCCACTTCAGGCAGGAGGAGGAACAGGACAGAATGCGATACACAGCTTATAAATCATCACTCTGATCCCAGCTAGAAACCAGGCAAGCGGTCCCGAGCCTGTTCATCCAGTTACGTGTGTACACGTGCAGACACTCAGCTGCAGGTGACATCACAGCAGCAGATGACTTCAGCGTGCAACGCGGGCAGGGGAAAGCCCTCCCCGCGCCTCCCCACAGAGCTGAAGTAGACCCATTTCTCGCGCTGCCCTTACACCCTGCCTGGAGCCATGGGTTGCTACGCCTGCCATGCTGCTGGTTCAGTCACACAGACTAAGTACGCTCTTCTCAGGCACGGAAGCTATTATTTCTTTGAGGTGAAACAGCACCTCACACTCTTATTAACCTGTGCCCTACTTCAGAAATAAATCTGTGGCTTTTGTAGTTAGCTAGTGCTGGTGTCGGCTTGTTGCTGCATCTGCTCTGGCTCTGCTGGATGCATTTACACAGAGCCATGCGTGGCAGAGCTGTGGCCTGTAAGCATTACTGCTCCCAACAGAATAAGGAATTGGGGGGGTTGGAGCTTTTTGTTTCACTGGGGAAAGGAAAAGTAAGAGTACAAATGTTAAAGATGTCCCCGCAAAAATGATTTTTTGTGTTCAGCAGAGAGTAACGTGCTGCCTGCTAAATGAAGTTTGCCATCCGGGATATTCCTGCACATCTGGTCACCTTCCACAGTGCATCTCAAGAGTCATGTCGTACGAGAGAGGAGAGAGTTTCAAAGGATTCACTGGATTTCTGATAGCAAACATCAAACAAAATGGGTGTTCTTTCACAACAGGGAAGTAACAGGGAAAGTAACAGGGAAAGGGAAGTAGAATCTTTAGTGATGGCCACCGCGGCAGCAGTACATACAGTAATTTATGGGTACGTTCATCTGTAGATTATGTTACCTAATGAGCAATGTAAGAAGGCAAAGGAAACCTAAAACCTTTTTAAAACAGTGCTCGGTATTTTCACTTACAGGCAGCACAGTTATTTGACTTTTTTGAAGGAGTCGAAGATAACTATATTAAAACCACAGAGATGCGTGGAGCACAAGTGACTTTTCATGATCTTCTTGGCGGGGGGAGGGGAAGAACAAAACTGCGATTTCAGTTCCTCAGGGATTCAGCTCCATTCTGTGTCTGTCTGACGGGAAGACTCCTGTTGGGTCGGTTATTTGGGTAGTGCCTTGGTGTGTTTACGTGGCTGGCCACTTGCAGCTGGGTGGAAGTCAGCATGCGACCAGATTAGCGTCTCGATGGCTGCCATCAATTTGCAGATTGTTTCTCCTGTCCTTTGAGCCAGTTGGAAGATAAACTTTGGTCAATGTATTATACCATGCCCTTTGTAATGAAATAACAACGGATAATATGTGTTTAGTGGGGATTTAAATTCCCGAGCTGATTATGAGTAGCTGTTAAGACTTGTAGGGTTTAGCAGCGTTCGAGCCTGGAATGATGAGCCTGGAATGATGGATAGCGTTGCAGCAATGCGCGCTTTCCGAGGGTGCTGAAAAGACTAGGACTTTGCTAGGAATAAATCCAAAAGCATAAAGCGACTAAAACTGCCAGCAATACAACTTGGTACTCCGTAAGAATTTTAGCGGTTGCCCAAAAAACTGAAATTAGCTTTAACAAGTTGCTTGCACCGAGGTCCCCGGTGTGTGACAACGTCTCCGTGGCTTCCCCGCAGTAAAATGAGCGCGGTCATATTTCCTGAACGTTACGAACCGCGACTAATGGCTGCTTGCAGCGGTGAAAGGTGGGGGACAGCACGCAAAAGGGCTGTTGCCTGTTCATGCAGGTGGAGAAGGAAGGGCGCGACTCCCAGCGCCGCCCCGCTCTGGTTCGGGTGCTGCCGCGCTGCCGGGCCCCGCGGCGGGTCCCGGTGTTATTGCAGCCCCTCCCGTCACCCCTCGCCCGGCAGCGGGTAAGAGCCAGCAGCCGGGGGGGCTGCCCACCGCCACCTGCCCGCTGCCCACGCCGCAGGCCTGGCCCCCGCCCGCGGGGTGGCACCTCCGCCCCCCGGCCCCGGGCCGCTGTGCAGCGCCCAACGCCCGCTCGGGACGCGGACCCCGAGGCGGGGGGTGTCTCCCCCTCGCCCGGCCCCGGGCGGGGGAGCGGGGCAACGGGGCAGGGGCGGCCCGGGCGCGGGTGGGCGCGGCTCGCCCCGCCCCGGCCCCGCCCCCGCCCCTCCGGCCGCCCCCGCCCCTCCGGCCCAGCCCCGCCCCTCCCGGCCCGGGCTGCCACGTCTGCCCGCCGACGTCACCCCCAGCCGGCTCCTCCCCAGCCAATCCGCGGCGCCGCCCGCCGCGCCGAGCCGCCGGAGCCGGGGGAAGAAAGGCCGCGCCGTGCGCATGCGCCGCAGCCGCCGCAGGGGCCGTCGGGAAAGCGAGTCCCTCAGTGCGGCGGCGCAGCCCGGCGGCCCCGTGGCGGACTCGGTTTCCCGGCGTGCCCCGCCGCCGCCCCCCGGCCATGTAAGCGCTGCTCGGCGAGAGGCCGCCCCGTTTCCTGGTTGGGCTCTGGCAGCCATTTTGGGCTGAGGAGCGAGCGCGGAGGCCGCGGAGCGGGCAGGGCGCCGGCGGAGGGGTAGGCCGAGCCGAGCGCCGGGCGAAGGAGGCGGGAGCCGTTGGACGCCTGCATCCGCGGAGCGCCCGCCTCGGCGGCGGGAGGTGCCAGGCCGCGACCGCCCCCCCTCAGAGCGCGCTCGCCGTCCCTCGGGCCGCGGGCCCCACGGACATGTCCAGCATGAATCCCGAATAGTGAGTGCGGCCCGCGGCGGGGGCCTCGCTGCGGCCGCGGGCTCCGCTGCCCCGCGATGGGCAGGCGGGGGGGGAGTAGGCCGCCGGGCCTGCCGCGGGCGGTGGGGGGCGGGAGGGAAGGGCCGGGCCTGCAGGGCTGAGGGCTTCCGACGGCCCGCCGCCGGGCACCGGGGCGGCCGTGGGGCCGAGGGCAGGCGTTCGGCCTGCTGCCGCCGTCCGCGGGGGGCGGGGGGTGACGGGTACGGGGTGGGGGGGGGCGGGTGGGAAGGGCGGGTATGAAAACTTAATGATGTCCCCGCTGTGAACCGGCGCGACGGGCCCGGTGACCCGCGTGGCTCCGGCTCCCTCCCCGCGGCGGCTGCGGGCACCCCGCAAACACGGGCGCGCTCGATGGGGTTTTTTCCGGGGCCTCGCAAATGCAGTAGGGCTCCAACAAGTGCCGGGGAAAGCCAGCTCTTTGTGAAAGCCGATCTTCCCGGCCGGTTGCTGCTGGCAGCTTAGTAGTCGGAGGTCCACCCTTCACTTTAGCTGCAAGTCATGTGTGTGTCACATGGCTCTTGCAAAACACTTCTTGCCTATGTAGATTTTGCAACGCTGTGACTTGATAATGAAATGCTCTTGGGGCTGTCTTGAGCTGAAATAGTACTTGCCTAGAAAACCTGGTGATGGCATAGTTTTTGTAGGTTTTTTTTTTTTCTGAGGGTCGTTGTCCCTCGTGATGTGACTGTGGCCTTTTTCTCTAATTGGGCTGCTGGGCAGTAAGGGTGGCTGAGCCCTCTGGTCAGTAGTTGTCTGTATCCTGGCAACTGTAGGAGCAGTGGCTGGCCCACCAGGATGTCGGGACAACAAACCTCGTGGCCTTTTTGAGCGAATAAGAGGAGAGACTTGGGATTAGTTTAAAAAGAGCTGTAAAAACCAGCTGCTGCACTCTCAACAGTTTAGTGTTGAAGAGTGTTCCTAGGATTCTGCCATGGACGTTGGCTTTACTGGCACTCCAGTGGGGGCCGATGAGGCCACTGTGCCCTTTAATGGAAGCAATTATGGTGTTGAAATGCACGTGTGGTATGACACTGCTGCTCTAGATACCCATTGTCTCTGTTCATGGATGATACTTCAACTACCTCTGTCCTCAAAGCATGCCTTTCCACACAGCTGAGGCTACTGATTTGCACGGTCATGGCTTTTGTGCTGCCTGCTTATGGCAGCATGGTTGCAAGTGCTCTGGGCCCATTAAAATCACCTGAAGAGCAAATGGGAGTAGAAGACAAAGTAGTCATCAGCTAGTGCAAGGGAGTTGGTGAAAGCAAAGAGGTACAGCCAGGAACTCAAGTTACATCTTGGCAAGATGACATAACAAGCTTGCTCGTGTGGTTTTGGGAAATGGCAAATCAGTAGCTGGAGGTAGCCTGTGGGTGAAGCACCAACAAATTGTTGGTGCTTCTGTGGTCGTAAGGACTCTCAGCATTCAACTTGAGTTTGCCTTGCAGACTGGTGGGTTTTGTAGTGTCAAACTGCCAGAAAAGCGTTAGGCAACTAGCACTGTGCAGAAACAGATCAAAGGGGGGCTTTTTTCCTTTCCTGAAGCCTCTCAGCTTTCTAAGCTCACGAAGAGCATAGCTGCCCGCGATGAGATACTGAAGCCTGCTATGAAGATGGGGAGAATGTTTTGAGGGAGACTCATTCTCTGTGAAGAGTGTTCATTCCTAGTGGTGAGGACAGCTGAGTTTTGGGGGGGGGCGGGGGGGGAACAAAACAAAAACCAACCAGAGGAAAAGCTGCAGTTTAAGATTAATTTGTAGTATTAAATGGCTACTTCCTGCCAGTGTTGTCTGCAGGATGAGGCTAGGTGGTGGGAAGGGTGTGGCGAGACGGACAGAAAATATCTGTCACAGTAGTGTGTGTACTTGGATCCATGTTAAACCAGGAATAAGACTTACTGGGTTATTCCTTCTAGTTACCTGTAACAGATACAGATGTCTGTTTATCCTTTTAGAAGTGCCTTGTCTATTATGTGACAGTCTGGCTTCCTTATCACAGCTGCAAGTCAGGCTGTAGCCCTGAATCATCCTGGGCATGCCAGAACTCTATCAGAGGTCAGTGGGATAGCTAGTTAAAAATTGATTAATAAAAAGTCCTGCCTCCTTCAGTTTGTCTGTTAAAGTTACAGGATTAGAAGCTGCTGGTGCAAGGGTTTGAAGGGGAGTGTGTGCGCTTCTGAGAGTTTCCATGAAGCTTGAGGGCTGTGGGACAGCATAGTGAGCTAGTTAAGTGTGCTTTTTCATTTGAGTGCAGGGGCTGAAGAGGGATGGATGAGATTAGTGCTAGCATTTGGAAGCTAAATTCTTAGAACACCTGCCTATCTAGCACTGGGATGTGTTCCACCCTGCCTTATGGTGTTTAAATGAGCGAAATGTCAATATTGACTGTTGTGACTCGATCGTGTCAGGTTCGGCATTTCCTGCCCCTTCTGCAACTTGTGTGTAGTAGTAGGCTGAATAGCATAAACATGCTGGTGGGTGAACTAACAGCTGAGAGGAATTAAATCTTGATCAATGTTCTGTAGTGGCTGGATCTTGTTATCGATGCCTCCTTCAAGGAGAGATGAGGAAATTAAGTGGCTTTTGGGGTAAATCTGGGTTTTTTTTGCATTCGTCAGAAGTATTAGGGAATACCAGGGTGTGTGGGGTGTTCAGTCTTCTATGATGGTGTTCAGTAGGTGACAATTGACAGCTTCTGAGCTGCTGGAATAATCTGAAATTGTTTGTGTTCTTAACTTCCTTAAACAGCAGTCTGCAATGCAAAGTGGCATTATGTCTTCTGGATTCTGTTTACCTACACAGCCAGTGTGTAATCGGAGTGACTAGTAGTGCTCCTTGCTCCTCTTCAAAATATCTTGGGTGGTAGAACAGAGACGGGGCTTGAGGCAGCTGTGAGTACTTGTTTACAGTAAACTCGTGGCTGACATCAGTGATTAAGGCACATTCCCGCAGTTCCTTGTTGGGGGTGGATGACTACCTAGTCTTGTTTGGTTTGGCACAAAAATTTCCTGACACTTAAAAATCCTCACGTTACCCACCTGTACAAACAACAGTAACGTAGAGGCCCACAGGTCCCTTGTTCTACACGGCTTTGGCCAGGTCTGTCCTAAACTTGACTTCCTGGTCTTCTGCTGAACTTGCTGACTACTTCATGGAAAATGCATGGAACAGGAGGATGCTGCCTCACTGCTCAAAAATTTGACAGGGCTGTTTCGGAGGCGTGGTGTGTGTTCTTTTTTTTTGTTTTGGCAGGAGGCAACTAAACTTGAGGTATTTATCCATTATCTCTTTGGCAAGAGAAAGTGACCATATCCTCTTCCTGACGGGGAGGATTAGAAGGCTTCACTCTTACTGACAGTACCTGCCTACCCTCCTGCACATATTCTTCTGGTGTGCTCTTATGGGTGCTATGTATGACTTTATATAAATAAATGGTGAGAAATAGTGTAATGATAAATCTGAATTCACACTCTTAAGTAACATGGAGAAGGCTATGCTGCATAGCTCACCCTGCTTTATGAAGGCTCCCTGAACTGGAAGATTTGATGAGTTAAGTCTTCAGTTTGGAAGAGCAAAATTCAGTGGTTTCAGAAATGGTTTTGTGACTCCTCACAGGCAAAATTAACCTGCATGGCTTGTTGGACACGCTGCTACAGCCGAGCCCATTAACACAAATATTCTAGCAGTGTAGTTTTAGTCTAGAAATAGATTTCTGAAATTTTGTAGGTTTTCATTTTTGTTTTAAACTGTTGTTGTATCCTGAGAGCTGTCTCTAGCATCCCACCATGTGTTACAGACTGCTCATTTGGTTAGGGCCCCTATATAGTCACCTGCTGTATCTTAAAAGGTCCTAAAGCAGCTGGACCTAGAAAGGAAGGCACTGTTATTGGAATGTAGAATTATTTTAATTTCTTTAAACCTAAATAGCAAAGTCCTATTTAAACTATCTCTAGATT
Source organism: Falco punctatus (assembly GCF_963210335.1). Taxonomy (NCBI): domain Eukaryota; kingdom Metazoa; phylum Chordata; class Aves; order Falconiformes; family Falconidae; genus Falco; species Falco punctatus. The sequence continues at coordinate 89,711,315 of NC_137584.1, forward strand.
GGTGCAGATCTAAGCTTATGTGCCAGAACCAGGCTTTTGTGGCACAATACCCATTTCTAGGGTCAAGAGACAGCTAACTCAGTAGAGGCTGTTCCCTGGCTGGCAGTGGCCTGGACTTTGGGGGGGGGGGGGCGGGGGGGGCAGGATGCTGAAGTAATCATATGAGCTTGGGGTTGTCACTTTCTTCTAGAAATACTGAAGCCCAAAGTGAGGGTGGGTCTTAATAACAAGGCTGTCAGACCCAGTGTTTAAGGCTTCTGGGTTCTTGTTGCATTAACAGCAGTGCTGTGTGTAAACTATTACTGCTCTTGTTTGCTTCTGAACAGGAAAGGGTTTAATGGCAGAGTAGGTCTGGTTGGGAGCTGTTCTTGGCACTGAGAGTAGCAGAGGAAAACAAGGTACTTGAAGTTTGGGGACTGGGGGGACCTGAATTCCCTTTGGAAGCAAGGGGAGGCTCTGAAGTGAATCGTTAAGACTCATAACTGAAGCCTTACCTACACCAGGAAGGAATTAATTTTTTTCCTACTAATTTTAGTGAAGACAATATAGTGGCAATATTCCTGTTACCATTCCTAAGGGATTATGACATGCTGCAAGCTCTAGTACTTTCAAGTGTATTAGTGTTTACTGTAAGTGATAATTCAAGTTCAGGGTCACTGAAAATTCTGGTTTTGCAGAGAACTGAAACCAAAATTCCCTGCTGTAGTAGGAAGGAGCTGTTTGAAGGCTGAGGCAATTGTGACTTCGGTTGATGCATGATCCTGGGGAAGAAGGTGTAGGTTTAACAGTGGACCAGGTCTCAAAGCTGTTGTACCTTACCCTGCTCTCCAGGTTACATACAGTATCACTACTAGTCTTGGGAGATTAAATTATTGGTGGGGGTAAGAAGGTTAAATGCCTCTTGCTACAGCTGCTGTTGGGTAGCCCCTTGCAGCAGTTCCTGGGTGATGTTGGTGTTGGAGAGGCAGCAGAGCTGCCTAGCTGAGGGTAACAGTAAAACTGGTCGATACAGTCCTTTTTTCAGTGATCCTTACGCTTAAAACATGGCGAGGGGTGGGTGGGGGTGGGGGTGTGAGGTGGCAGCTGTGGTTTGTGATAAACCACAACTGTGCATGCTCAAGTACTAGCTCATTGGTGTGGCTGTGGTGGCGTTTTGGCAAGTGGAGCTACAGGAAATATAAAACTGTTCTTCTGAAGCACACAGGGAGGCAGTGCTCCGGGCTGTGCGGAGCGATTTTGGTGTCACCTGATGGGGAGGCCCAAGTGTCAGGAACAGGCTGTCTTGTCCGCCATCACCAGTGTTACTGTGGGCAGTGGTAATGCTTCTGGTCAGTAAAAATGCTTCAGCTATCTTGAAGCCGTTATGTGGGTTGTGATGTAACTTATCTCACCTAACAGTTTGGGTTGGTAACCATCTTGCCTTGTGTTGTTAGTGTGTGACTTGACAGGTGGAATAGCAATTCTGTGACTGTAAACTGCTAGACATCCTTTGACCTCGATTTTCTTTTTTAATACCTTGAGTGCTTTTAGCTTTACGCTGTGGGGGAAGGTTGCATTTTAAGGATCAGCTTATTAGTTGCTACATTTACCACTGACTTCTCTGTAGCCTTGAGAGAAGTGCTGCAGGAGCTGATGAAGGTTTCAGTTGAGCATGTTCTTGCAGCCTGGGACTAGGCAAGATGGCAGGCGTTTGGGCAGGAGCAGTGAAAAGCGGGGCAGTTGACCATCTGCTTGGCTGTTAGCGCTAGGGATGGATGCAGTTTCCTGGCTGGATTCCTGCCAGCCAGAGTCTGTGGCGATGTTGGGGAATAATAGGTGGGGAAGGTTGATTTCAGGCATTTGCATACATGGTACTTTCTTAGCTTGGTTAAGTGGGACTAGAATGAAATCTGTGGTTAATAAGAACTGGACTCAATCCTGAGCACTGTGGGGCTGAGGAGTTGCGAACCTAGAATGGGTTAATCTAGTACTTACAAAGCAAAATAACTTGTGTAAGTGGCGGTTGTTGCTTGTTCTTTGCTATGTGGTCTCTAGTATTAAACTGGCCCTTTAGTCTTATGACTAACACAAAACTTGATATTTAGTCAACAGTGAAGTCTTTGCTACTCTTTAAAGTATGTCAGTTGGTTGTTGATGATGCTGAGTTTGGTCCCTCAGTGTTGGGAGGACTCAACATGAAGCAAAAAAAAAAATGTCACCTCTTCTGATATGACTTGAGAATTACTAATATTGCACCTGATGTCCTGTAGAGGATGAATGAATCCTCCTCTGGCAGTGGCTTTAGCTGTAATTCCTGAAAGGCAAGTGGAGTGTGTGGTCGCTGTCAGCTATTAATAGTCTGTCGTGGGGTGGATGTTCATTTTGCTTTAGCAGGCCACTGAACTTAGCGTTCACAAGTTGTACACTTAAATTGTGTTATTGTGCTGTTGGGTTCTGCTGGAGCTTACGTTTGGGTAACTTAAAGTGAGGAAGGAATTGGTTGCTTTTGGCCAGCTACGTGGTACTTGTGAAGCCAGGCAGCGGAATCAAGCCTTTGCCTTCAAAGAAGATGCAAAGATAATGGCTCTGGTGGACAGCTGGCTGTTACTGCCCTCTGTGTGTTACTTAAGTGCAAACCTCATTGTTTGGTTGAGTGACTTAATTGTGAAGCATGATTTTAATCTTGGCTAGACCGCAAAGGGCTGAAATAGGGCTGTGTTACTCTTGCTGATAGTCACGCTAATATCCCCAGGGTAACTTCCTAGGAAAGCACTGTTCTACCCCAAAATGCTGCGTTCAGAGCATCTGCCTTACTGCTTTTACTGAGTAAACTGTGAGAGTGTCTAGACTGGATAGAGAAGCTTGGAGTTGTAGGTAATTTCCCTAGTAAATTAATTTACCCTTGTCAAACATGGTAATATACTAGCTATAAGGAGCACGATTCTCAAGAAGTGTTTTTCATGAAGTGACTTAATATTTTTTTTTTCCTTCTGCAGTGACTATTTATTCAAGCTACTTCTGATTGGAGACTCCGGTGTTGGGAAATCTTGCCTTCTACTTAGGTTTGCAGTAAGTGATCATGCTTGAAAACTTTACATAAAAAAAAAAAGCTACCTGGTACTTAGCTAGAACATCTGTGCTACAAGAACTGCTTGGAAGGACTGATGTCTGCTGGGTCTGATATACCAAGGGATGATTGAAGTATTGCAAAACCCTCCTGTCTTCTGCATGTGTTTCTAGCTAATATATTTGAGTAATACAGAAATAACATAAAGAACATGTCCAGTTAAGTTTCTCATTTTCCTGTTACTTGAGAACAAGATATCTTAATTTAACTTCCATCATTGCACTAGTGATGGAACACTGAAGATGGAGGAATGTACTTGAATTCTGGGGTGTGTGCCTTCAGGCATGAAGAATACAAATGTGTCAGTTACTACTTGATCTGAATATTTTCAGCCGGATGAAGTTTGATATCTTCATTCAAAAAGCCTACCAGTTGCTTAGCCAGAGGGAGAAGTAATTTAAATGATACTCTAGGAATAATAAGGCCTTATGCTTTCTTTAGTGAATGAGTATATAATGAATGTTAAAATTGCTGGTGGGCCACTGTGGCTGAAGTCTGGTGCAAGAAGCTGTAGTTTTCCTGTCAACAGGAAAAGTTAAAATGGATTTGACAGTTCTAAGTAGAAAAAGCTGGAGTCCAGTGAACTCCTTGTCTACATCTGCCAAAGTGCAGCCTTATGTTGACATGGGAGGAGAGGAAGGATGGGAGAATATGGGGCATTAGTTTAGAAACTAGAGTTTGATGCTGCTGCAGGATGATGGCAGCAGTTTTACAGCCTAAACAGTTGCTCTAGGCACCTCTGGAAGGAGCCTCTTCCATGTTGTTAATGTGGAATGATGGTCTGGTGTGTACAAATAGCATCACCCAAGTTAAAGCCATTACAGCTGCTGTTGGTGCAGTGTTAGGACAGGGAGACACTAAAGCCACCACGAACACTAGAAAAACGTAACCTGCTCTGCTCCCAGGACTGGAGGCAGTGGTTTGGAAGCGACACCAGGGCTGGAGCAGCACTCCTGCATCAGTCTAGCCTGCTTCTCTTCCAGATACCTTGGAACTAATTTTGGCTTCCTGCGAATAATCCAGCTTTTTCTTTTTTGACAGCTACCTTAAGTTTGTGCTCAGTTATCTGGTGTTTCTTCAGCTTTTTCCTTTAGAAATTTGACTTTCTAACTGAGCTATGTTACCCTGACATAAGGTATTACCACAGCATTCGCTTACCTGTGTTCTTCCTTTTGTAGGTTAAACACCAGCAGGCTTTTCAAACATACCCTTTCGAGTATTGAAATGTGAAGGAAATAAATGTCACGTCATTCTGAAAGGCTCAATGCTTTATTCTTGCTTGCACGTGTTCCCTCAGGCAGATGTATTATCTAAGGTGTCTTCCATTCACAACCCAAAAGAAATCCCTTGCTTTTGTGGTAGCTGTTGGTTTCATAAAGCCTTTTGTGGTGCATTTTACATGAAGTTCTATCCTACTGGTACTTTGGGAATAGAAACTTCCTCCATGCTGGCAAGCTAGCAGTCACTGAAGGTAGCAAGGACTGATCCAGCGCTTCCTGTGTGCCTTCAGGCTCGCTGGAGGCTGTGGCCAGGGCCGTGCAAGCTGCTGGACCAGTGCTGCGTTCCCCTCCCCCTGCTCCGCAGCCTGTGCGCACAGCGGACTTCACACAAGTGCCCGAGCAGTAGCTCTCAACTGCCCTGGCAGCCAGCAGTGCCAGCAGCGGGTCTGAAGTTCAGGTGTGGAGCGTGACTGAGGCAGAGCCTCTGACTTGTAGGTAGCAGCTGTGTAACAGCTGAAAAATCATCAAAGGAAAATAAAAATTGAGGCATTTTAAGATCATTGTGGTTATGCTAAGTAGCTCTTCAATCTGCCAACCTGAGGAAAGACTTTTTTTAAACTGTAGTTCAAAAGGACTTAACGCTGTGGGATTTCCAGAAAAGAGGCTTTTTGACTAGGTTTTGGGAACATAAATCTTGTTGTTTGAGCTGTTTTTTAAAAAACTTTGTGGGTTTTGGGGGGAAGTAAGCATTCTGTGAAAGTATGTAGCTACCTAGTGGACTTCGCCGGGCATCATCAGGTGGTTTTGCTAGGGAGCCACCTACCTCTGTCTGCCTGGGGCAGCCTGCCTGTTGTGTGACACAGTAGGTGACTGCAGGAGAGGTGCAGCTGGCCTGACTTACGTTCATTCTTTCTCCTAGGATGACACGTACACAGAAAGTTACATCAGCACGATTGGTGTGGACTTCAAAATCAGAACTATAGAACTAGATGGGAAAACAATCAAGCTTCAGATAGTAAGTAGTATTTCTCAACTCCTGGGTACTTTAATCTGTTGAAGCATGGGATTACATTCATAACTATTGGTATTATCTTTGTACTTTAATCATTAAAATACAAGCGGTATCTTCCCTGTTACAAGAGGCTAGGCAGTTTTCACAAGATTACAAGACTTCCCGTGACCTGGCCCTTAAAGACGGGTGCTCATCAAGGCTATCTGCCTGAACGAGGAAATGACCTGTTAGAACCTTCTTTCCTGGGAAGAGAAGAAAGCTGAAGTAGTTAAAAGGTGGTTATGGGCTGGGAGCTGAAGAAGGGTAGAATCCTGTGCTGGACTGCTGTCGTATCAAAACTGGTCTAGTTCTGCAGTATTTAGCAAGGATTTGTCTAAGTGCAAGAATATCCCACAGTTGTCAGAGATGCCCAATTTCTGCAGCAGCTGTTTGTGGCAGACTGCGCTGTCTAGCGCTGCTGCTTTTGTTGACCTGAATGGAAAAACTGACACAAACACTTGTAAGTGGCCGGCCTGCCTTAGCACTGGGCAGTGTTTCCTGGTCTTTCACTCAGAGCAAGCAGGGGAGCAGGCTTGGCAGTTCTTTCCTCTAATCTTGAAGCACTCTAAAAGGGTGACTGGTGTAATGAAATCTAATATCTATGCAAGGTCACACAATCCTTGTCAGCCACTGCTTCCAGCTCGAGCCAAGGCTCTCAGGACTGGGAGGCAGTGACTCAGGGATTCCAGGCTGTGCTGTGGAGCAGGAGTCCAGTTTACAGCCAGAAGTCTGAGCCTGCAGACTCTAATGTAGCTGTCCTGAGTCCAGAGCAGCACGCTAGGAATGCAGTTGCTACTGAAATCTGTCTGTGAGTGACTTAATACGCGGCTGGCCCTGCTCTTGATGTGGCTCCAGGGAGAGGAATGTTTGGGCGACTGCTGTTCCTGCCCTGATGGGAGGAGAGGTCAAGCATGTCATGTCCCTCCTTAGCTCTCCCGGCAGGAGGAGGGAACCAGGTTTGGTTTGAGTTGTTGCACTTCACCCTCTGAAGAGGAATGTTGCCTTTAAATACCTCTGCTCCTGCTCCTGTAGCAAGGAGGTTGAAAGGAGCGGTCAGGTTATAGACCTGTGTTTCTCTGACCTTATTCCTAGCAGGTTTTCAATCCCTGGCTGGTGTTTGTTCTTCTGACCACTGAACCATGGCTTCTTTGTGGGTCAAAACTGCTTAATGTTTTCCTCTGTGAGATCTCTTGACTACACTTGTCTGAAACCAAACGAATGAGCGCTCCTGAAAAGCACCTACGGAAGTGTCGTTCTTCTCAGTTAAAATACCTTGAAGAGACAGTTCCGTAGCTGAACTTGGATGTGCTTGTGGTTGGATGGCTGATCAGCTGAGCTGTATTTCTGGAAGCTAACGTGTAACACTGGCGCAGCTATGTTGCAGTAACTGATCCTGTTGCTTTTCTTGTAGTGGGACACGGCAGGACAGGAGAGGTTTCGAACCATCACTTCCAGTTACTATAGAGGTGCTCATGGCATCATAGTTGTGTATGATGTTACAGATCAGGTAAGTGTTGAACCTGTGCCTGGAGAGTTTCTCCAGGTGGCATATGTTAGGCTGATAAAGTAAATAAAACCAGGAATTTAACCACTTGGCACTTCTTAAGTTGACAGTGACTGTGTTAGGCTGTGTTAAGGTTTATCAAGCCAAATGTATGTGTTTAGTCTCTGGTTGGAGCCTAAACAGAAATAAAAGGAGCAGTGGGATTGCTGGCTCTAAAGCAGTTGTATCTTAGGCTTAACCTAAAGCTTGCTGGGCATGTAGTTGCTTGTTCTATGTGAATACTTCTCGCCCTGCCTTTGGTAGCAGGAGTTTGAGTTACTGGTGGAAGCTGTTGAAAGATTTGTGAATGTACTTGAACTTTGGTCTACGATAAAACTGGCTTTTGAAACAGAAAATTGCCAGCATGTGTGCAGGATACAACTGAGCCAGTGTTTTCTGTGAAAGAATCTCTGAAGATTACTGGTACAGTTGTCATGTTTGAGGGACTCTTAGGAAGTGTAGAGTTTCCTGAATTAATAGGAGAACAACAATCGGGTTCAGTTGTGAACTTGAGTATCAGTTCTGCATTTCTGCAGTCAAAGATCGTTCCAGCATCTCTGCAGTGATGTGGTTTGCACTTGATACCTGGTGTTTTGCAAGTGCCTGGGATTCTTCTAGTTTCAGCTGTGTGCTGTGCCTTATCTCTGCTGCAGGAGGAGAGAGAGTTCCAGGTGGTGGAAGTTCTTAACTATTCAAGATGTGGAGCAGGGAAAAATCATGGGGGGGAGTGCGGCACAGGGCTGATTGTGTGGGGCTTGGAGCAGGGGCGAAGGAGCTCCACGGGCCGTGTTGACTCGCCTGTCGTAGGCAACTGAGGGTCCTGTTGAGTGAGTTCTGTTGTGGCTGTGAGTGGCACTGATCAGTACGCTGCTTCATATTCTTCCCTGGTTGTTCCTGAATAGAGCGGAGCTTTCCCCTTGGTTAAGGGTCTTGCTTACAGTTCTCTTATCTCCTAGGAGTCTTTCAATAATGTAAAACAATGGCTGCAGGAGATAGACCGTTATGCCAGTGAAAACGTCAACAAGTTGTTGGTGGGGAACAAATGTGATCTGACCACAAAGAAAGTAGTAGACTATACAACAGCAAAGGTATGTTGATACCGATGTGTTTGGTTGGTTGAGTGCCTGGTCTGGATTGTAATGCACTTGATTGGAAGTGTCGTGGTACACGGATGCCAAGGCAGGTGTGAGCAGTTCCATGACACCGTGCAGCGCGAGTCGCCGTCAGGCTGAGGTTTGGGAGTAGGGGGGTGGTCTAGGAACTCATGGCTGATGCAGCAGCACACCAGGAAACGAGGTGAGGCGTGAACCGGTGTATGAGCTCACTGTTCACTGTTTCTCGGTTTGCAGGAATTTGCAGATTCTCTTGGAATTCCGTTTTTGGAAACCAGTGCAAAGAATGCCACAAATGTAGAACAGTCTTTCATGACCATGGCTGCCGAGATTAAAAAACGAATGGGTCCGGGAGCGACAGCTGGTGGTGCAGAGAAGTCCAATGTTAAAATTCAGAGCACTCCAGTCAAGCAGTCTAGTGGAGGTTGCTGCTAAAACTTGCCTCCCCCCTTTTGTCTCACAACAATGAATTTGCAATCTGAACCCAAGTGAAAAAAAAAAAATTGCCTGAATTGTACTGTATGTAGCTGCACTACAACAGATTCTTACCGTCTCCACAAAGGTCAGAGATTGTAAATGGTCAATACTGACTTTTTTTATTCCCTTGACTCAAGACAGCTAACTTCATTTTCAGAACTGTTTTAAACCTTTGTGTGCTGGTTTATAAACGTGCTATCCTTGTTGCTTTTCCTGATACCAGACTGTTTCCTGTGGTTGGTTAGGATGTATTTTTGTTTTGATGTTTCTATTGGCATGTTTAGATGTCAGGTTTAGTCTTCTGAAGATGAAGTTTAGCCATTTTGTATCAAACAGCACAACAGTGTCTGTCACTTTCCATGCATAAAATTTAGTAAGATATATGTAAGATCTGATTTGCTAGTTCCTTCTTGTAGAATTATAAATGGAAAGATCACACTATCTGATTAATAGTTTCTTCATACTCTGCATATAATTTGTGGCTGCAGAATATTGTAATTTGTTGCACAATATGTAACAAAACTGAAGAAATGTTTAATAAATATTGTACTTATTGGAAGTAATATCAAACTGTATGGTGATAAATATTGTCTTACTTTGTATGGCTAAGGGGGAAATCAGGCTCGCATTGTGCACAGACATCCCTGTGTGCAGCCACGGCGCTCAGCCCTAGTAACCAGAGACCTTCCCTGCAACTAAAACTAGT